>NW_013581193.1:0-649268 GCF_000721765.1 Aureobasidium namibiae CBS 147.97 | reverse complement strand
CGTTCTGAGAGGCTCTCAGAGATAGTACCTTGAGAGGGTCGATGGCCGAATTGCTGCTCGAACCAGCTAGCTAGCTGTTGCTGATTGAGCGCGCGGTGTTGTTGTGCGTAGCGACGAAGCGATATTCTCTGCTCAGTCGTTATAGCGCGCCGGCGGCGAGGCTCCGGAGGTGCCATGGCGTGTTCGATATAGCGATAACTGGCTCAGAAGTAGGCGATATATCGAGAAGGTGAGAAATAGCGATAATTGTATGGTAAGTTGGCTCAGGTGTTGAAAATAATCGCTCAATCGAGACTATCGTTGTACGGATGATTGCTATAACGAGAAGGGACTGTACTGCTCAGCCACTCCTCCACAATGTGACCGGCTCCATTGCAGTCGGTCACCGATAATTTCATATTATGGTCTGGCACGATGAGAAGTTTGGATTCGACTTTGTCCGTATCATTACTATGTATTATTATTCTACACTATCATATGTCTGTCGTTACCGTACGGTTGCCAGCAACCGTCGGCTTTTATCCTCCACCATCCTATTCACCCGCATCTTCCTTGTCGAACACTGCCGCTACAAGACCAAGCTTAGTGTGACGTGCTGTTCCAGTGGTGGCCTGCAGCACTAGGAGCAAGTGTGGGGAAGTTCTTGATTACATACGACGTGTGCCACATTCCGTTATCATAGTACGACGCCGAGTTGGTTGCTGCGGCGGGTACCACAGTCTGTGTCTGCACCACAACCACCGTCGACGCTGCCAAGTCAGACGATGAGGATGATGTCGAGCTGGTTGACGAGCTCGTGGCTTGAGCACTGCCAGAGAGTGTGACTGTTACATAGTCTGTTGTGAGTGCTCCACCAGTCACTTCGTATACAATCGAGTTGATTGACACGGATGCTGTTGGTGTTGTGCTGCTACTGCTGCTTCTTTGCGTTGAGGACGCAGTGTTTGTAGTTGAACTGCTCTTGACAGCCTGAGATGCAGAAGATGGCAGTGGTGTGTTTGTCGAGATCGTGGCGCCAGATGATCTAGGCAATGACGATGTCGACGCGAGCGAGGTGCTGCTTTTTGGCGATGAGGTTGGCGACGGTGATGGCAATGCCGATGGAGATGATGACGATGATGGTGCTGAAGAAATCTCTGAAGCCTGTGCTGATGTCGAGGGAGCAGCGGGTTGGAGGCTTGATGGTGTAGGAGTTTCGCTCGGTGTTTCTGTCACCGTCTTGACAGACACAGTAGTCGCTGTAGCTGACGAATCGGTCACAGTCTTGTACACAATCTGTGAGACGGTGGTAGGCACTTCTGACTCGACAACAGTAGAGACCACTGTCGTTTGTGCTGCCGCAGAGCTCGTGGGCGCAGAACCGCCATCCACGTTGACTACCGCATAGCTCACGGCGGGTCTGGGGAGAGCATGAATGCCAGTGGCAAGACACGCAAGAGCAAGTGCAACCGAACGCATTGTTGCTCTTTGAAAGGTTGTGGTAGAGGATGTGATGGAAGTGTGAAGAGTGGTGGTCTTGGGTGTGGGTTGGTCGTGCAGAAGACGATGGAGAAGGAAGAGGCAGGTAAGAGACTCGAGGTGAAAACTTAGCTTGATGCGGTGTATGAGCAAGTGGGTCTACATGCTAGCCTGCTGATGCCTGCTTTTAATATGTTGGTTGGCACAAAGATGGCTGGTATATCGGTGGCTGGGAGGGAGGTTGGGTGGCCGTTGGAAACAAATGCCAGGGAAACCGAGTAACATTCCAACTGGCTTGGCATCCAACTTCCGATACTCTCTCCAACGTTCCAACGTCCGGCATACACTCGATAACAGAGAGGGACATGACAGCTCTTGCAACAGAGGTAGATGGGTAGGTGACGTGCAGGGAAGTCGTTCGTAGGGTACCTCCGAACCCAATCCGCTCGACCAGTAGAGACGCCCACTACTAGGCCGCCGCTTGTCCATGCACCAAGAAGTTACCCAAGAGTCAAGGCACCGAATATGCTTATCGAAGCTTTTCTTGAGAACAACCAGATCAAATAACTCTACATCTCCCGAAGACGTCAGAGCTGTCAGTCTCTGCTTGGATGAACCCGATGCGCAAGTCTCGATACCTGAGACCACTGACGGCAAGCTGAATCTTCGTCCTTCTCTCTCCGGGTCTGAAGTGCCGTCTAGCCCCCTGGGGCCTTGAACCTTACTAGTGTGCGGGATCGTTGTGATTTTTCACTGAGTAGATTGGCTCGTTGCTTCCCGCAGAGCAAAGGCATAGCAATTTGATAAGTACCATATTCTGAATTTTGCCTCCGATTGCAAATCCAATCGACAAGTATTTTTGTATATGCATCTGCTCTTCTGATCCAACACAACCCTGCCGTCATCTTCGACCATAACTGTTCAATCAAACTTCGTAGCCATGGCCTCTAACGACCCCGGCCTCGCACAGCTGGGCGCAGAAGCGAACGAGCCCATAAAAGGAGCAGTCCACGGATCGTTCGACCTTGAAGGTGCCGAATGTCCAGTTGCGCCCGATCAATTAGACGAACGCTTTGAGACCTCGCGCTGGGAAATTTGGTGATTCGCATGTTCAATGAAGTGGAAATCTAGGCTAACAACTCAGGTCTTGGTACCTATACTACGTTGGAGGTAAGAGTGTTTGCCAACACCATTGACTCCATCAACTAACAGAGGCTACAGCTAACGGATTGTCCTTGTTTAACTTCGGGCCGACTGCCTTCCAGAATCTCCTATACCAGCAAGCTGGAGATAGCGAGATCTTGCACTTCCTAGGGTCCGACCGCTCCATCAACTCAATTGTCCTGCTAAGCAATGGCATATCCTTCGCCATACAGGTTGTTCTGTTCTTGATTTTGGGATCCTACGCAGACTTTGGCACTCTTCGCTCCAAGATTCTAATCGGACTTTCGATTGTTGCATATGCAATTGGCTTTGGATGGCTAGGGGTTCACGACCCATCTCAGTGGCAAATTGGAACCGGCCTCTACATCGTAGGCCTCATTGGATATCGTAAGTCTCAAGAGACAAGTCTTGGCTCGTAAATGATGAACACTTAATTGACTATCCGTTCTTAGAACTCACCTTGTCTTTTTGGAGTGCTGCGTTTCCAGGACTGGCCAGAAACACGAGAGAAATTCGAGAAAAGGCACGGGATTGTGCAGATGGTACTATAACACGCGAACAGTACGATCATTTCGACAGCATGAAGAGGAACGAGCTGAGCAATGTAAGTCCAAGCCGCAATTACTATAGTGTTTCCAGAAGCCTTCTCTTGTATGTCCTCTTTGAGGGAGATTGACACAGTCCACTGTATCTCTTGGCAAGAGTCTCTCATACAGGAAATCCACATACCCATCAAGATCGAGTGCCAACTAGGGCATAGTCGTGGTCACCATGGTTCAGAGTATGCTGACGATGCTAGGTCGCCTTCTACGTCCAATCCTGTGGCGAAATGATCATTCTGGTAAGACATATTGGAAAATGTAGTTCCGGCTCATGGCTGACCAAGATATAGGCTATAATTGTTGGCATCATGTTCGCAATGCGTGTAGACGAAAGCACCGCGAACAACAACTATGGATTATCTGTCCTCATTGCCTTCAGCAGTGGTGTATGGCTGCTCCTCTCGGTTCCCTGGTTTTTCATGGAAAAGAAACGACCTGGCATGCAAGTGCATGGGTCGATCTTGGTTGCTGGTGTTTCACAACTTTGGTACGCCGTCACGCAGATCTGGCAACTCCGACAATCTTTCTGCTACCTCATTGGATACTTCTTGCTAGGAGACTCACTCAACACAATCGTGACGGTGATTGGCACTCTGCAGAATGCTGTGGTGACTTACAACACTCTCGAGCTAACATATCTTCTTCTGGTCGGTATTGCTGCTCAAGCGGTGGGAATTGGTGCATTTTGTAAGTTCAGCTGGATTTGTCTTCCAGTGAAACTATGCTGATCATCTTAGGGTATGTACAAAAGCGCTATGGGCTATCTACAAAGACAATGTTCAATGTTGTTGCCATTGGTATAATTTGCCTAGCGGCTTGGGGTATCATAGGCATTTTCTCACAGGTAAGACGTGTAACGATAATCGTTCTTCCATTCTATCGACTAACCCATGACAGAAAGTCGGATATAAGGTTCGAGCAACGATGACCGTTCTTCCATGCTATAAACTAATTCGAAGAAGGTCAAAATTGAGTTTTGGTTCTACCAGGTTTTCTACGGCCTCTTTGTGTGCCCTTGGTACTCATACTCATTAGGCAAGAAGACCCTGGTCAAATCGTGTTGCTGGTATTTGCTAACGGACCAACAGTCATGATTAGCGAGGTCTGCCCAAGAGGGAAAGAATACCTGTTCTTCAGTCTGTTCTCAATGGTCGGAAAGACATCAGCCTTTATTGGGTAAGTTTTGATCTTAAAATATATGCCATGGGCAGCAGCTCCTGGTCATTCAATCTATGCCTCGTCTGAGATCATGCTAACTTCGATACCCTAGTCCTCTTGTCTCGTCAGCGATTATTGATGCGAGCCCTTCGCACAATAACAGCACGCCCTTCTATTTTTTGCTTGCCCTCAGTTTGGTCAGCTTTTTATTCATTTTCTTCTTCGTCGATCTGAGCAAGAGTCAAGTTGAGCAAGCCGAGTTCTTGCGCAAGGAGAAAGAGTCTCGCGGTAAGGCTACATAGCCACCTCGTGCGCTATCCAGCCGCGAGGTGTCCCGAGAATGGGCCAACGAGTGTTCAATCTACGAACCTCGCTCTTCCCGAGTTGGGGTTCTGGACATATGGCTATCATAATGCACAGTTCCCTTCGGCCTAGAGATGGGTCCAGTGAGAGCAGAACTTTATTTGGCTCTCATTGGACGCTGCTTTGATCCCGGAGTACTTTGTGCAAGTTTGCAGCCCACGTAATGCCAGCATGGCTGCAGGGGAAAAGAGGGAAGGAGGAACACATGAGATTTGACTCTGATTTTGGGTGATTCTAAATGCACCAATCTAAAAGTTCATCATTCACTAATAAGTGAAAGATTGACTGACGACTGGTACCCTCTACAAAACCCCTTGTTCTCACCTATGTCCGTTCACTCCAAAGATTTGACTAAAAACTTCACTTTACAAATATTTCTTTGCGCCCTTCTACGATCGTCTATCCTCTCCAACTCTTCTGCATCATACATCACGGCTATCACTATTACCTCTACCCATTTCTGACTTTATATCTACACCACAAACTCCACAGACCGGTTCCTTTTTGAGCTCACCCGAAACTTGTCGCACTTATGGCTACCGCTCTTCTGGGTCCGAGGGAGATTCGACTGCTAAACGAACGCTATTACAGAGGCGTCATGGTTATGGAGATCATGAAACTGTCGCTGGTCTTAGCCGACAGCAAGTGTGTCAAACTGTATGCTATTCACCGCGTCATCGTGCTTGGTCAGGTCCTTGAAGATGAGGGAAGAATGGTCTGCATGGAACTGGATCATGCGCACATGCAGGATCCCAAAGTCACGTCAGGTTTGGCTATGGAAAACTTTAGACATTGAAGGGACACACTGGTGCAGCGGCTTGGCCATCAAGCAGGTTCACAAAACAACCGTTGACGGTAACCGTGCTAACCGTGGCGTGAGCTCTACCGAAACAGATATCAAGAATGCAAGAAAGAACCTGGCGATGGAGATCCTCTGCACTATCGACGACTCTGCAAATTCCGTCAAGGCGTGGGAGAAGGTGGACTGGAAGGGGTTTGAGGTCAGCCATGTCAACATCGAATCATGTCGCACTTACTGACTCCTCGATAGAAGGCGATTGACGAGATCCAAAACCTCTTGGCACACAAGGACATGTCCAATCGCAGTGATGTCCCTGTCGACCCAGTCCCTGTCGAACCGGTCACGTCTACTGCTGAGATCGACGCCGAAGACGTGTTGGTTGTAAACAAGGAAGATGTTATTATCGACTGGGATCGGCTCCGAGCCATCATGGCATCTAGCGACCAAGACAACGACAACAACCATGATCAACAATCATGAATCTGACGCATTTCTCAGACAGGAGAAAGAAGCAGGCACGATGCATTCTTAAGGCTCAGATGGGGGCCAGGAGCAGATTGCAATGCCTATATGTGGCTCATGCAGCATGTATACCAGACCTGATGTTATCTTTTCCATCTTTGCCTTTTGTCCTCTTCTTGTACCTTTTCTTGACTACGCAAGCAATGCGAATGATTCTACGTCTAGGCTTTCAATGGCTGGCGTTGACAATTCAGGAATACAGACAAACTCTGTCAATCTGATTCTTCAACGTGCGTGGATATCCGAAAAGACTTGACTATATCTGTATTGAGATAGTCCTTTAACGGGCTCTACTGCCCTATTAATACTTACTGACCGCCTCATGCGTGAATTTTGGACGACATGTTACCGGCATGACTATACAGAATGTTGGAAGGACACATCTTGGGAATCGTCCAATGATCTCGGGTGTCTCTACATGCTGGTATGTAGAAGTTTCACTCTGTTACGATGAATAGACACGTCTATACAAGAACAGACTTGATATTCAATGCTCTGGATGAGCATCTCGAGCGAGCATGGGTCATCAGAGCTCCGCGCAGATCCGGATGTAGAAACTAGACGGACCTGAGGATAATGTATGAGAGGAAGGGGAAGAGGGCGAGGTATTAGAGTCAAGAGTCAATCAGGTCGATTTGAGCATTGTTAGGATTTGTGGAGCAACCAGAGTTAGTCGAGTCTCATTCGATGGTTTGGGTTGATCATCGAGGACTTTAACAAATTCTCTTACTGTCCATGAGCTTTGGGAGATCATCAATCCCGATCATGTCACTTGTTCAGGGCCGTTCGCGTGAGTTATCAAGTCTGCTTGGTTTCTCTCGTTCTGACTTGACCTAATGCTATCAAGCCGTCCACTCTTGATCTGATTCTTTCCATGCTTGATCAGATTCGACTGTTTGCCAGGACTGTGTTATCAACCCGTCTGATTGACCTACCTACGACTTGAGGCTCAGGTTCAGCTTGCGTCGTTGATCAACTCGTCCTTGCCGGTAGCATGGGCGAGAACTGTAGCGAACAGTCTCTCAAACTTTGCTCTCAGAGCGACGATCGCGAGTCTCAGGTGAGAGACCTCGAACCTGTCACGATTCGAGATGAGCTCTGCTTCCAGCTTTTCGAACTTGTTCAGGATCTCCAACGTAGTGTCGAGGTCTTTGCCGAGCTGCTTACTTTTCTCTAGCGCCAACAGAACTTGCTTGTACTCCTGTTTGTGTCAGACATCACATCCCGACCACATTCGAGCAAGTTGTTACCTCGAGAGTTTCCGGAGTAACGAGATCCTCCTTGGATGTTGTGGTGGGTGCGGATTCGGGTTGAGGATCAGGTTTGGATTCGAGGTTGACGTTGAGGTTGGGCTTCGACTCGGCTCCGATCTTCTTTTCCTCTTCAATAGTCTTCAATCGCTTTGCGAGGGCTGTGACTTCCTTCTCCAGCTCCTACAACGACTAGTCAGCTATGCTCATAGGCATCTAGATATATACAAACAGACTTGTCTGCTCTTTTTGGCCATCTTGAGTGGGTGGGTGCTAATCAAACTTGTCTTAACGTGAAGTTGGGTGTTGGATGAAGGTGAGAATGATGGTCGAGAGCAGGATGACGACTTATATAATGTGACGAAAGGTAGATGCTGCTGAAAGTGGCTGCAGGAGTGAACAATTTTCTGGTTAGTGAGGGCGCGACAGCTGATCAGCCATTTTGAATAGCCAGTGAGCCTCGCCCTACCCATAGTCCACCCCGTCGTCACTCGCTCTCACTACTCTTCGTTCGCTGCTCTTCGCACGAGTGGTATGACACAGGAGTTCGATGGAGGGTGAATTCATGAGACTATTTCTGCCCTGAAATAGCATATCTATAAATTTTTCCTCTCGATCATGTTTCTCCCTCTTTTACTCTCTCTCACCTGCCATCCTACTCACGGGAAAAAAGACTTGCCGCGCCCATTCCAGTTCCAATACACATGGATACTATGCCAATCTCTTGACCTTGTCTTTCCAATTCGGGCAATAGTGTGGCAAGCTGTCTGGCGCCAGTGGCACCCAAGGGATGACCAAGAGCAATAGCACCACCCTTGGGATTCACCTTGTCCTCTGAGATGCCAAGGGTTCGAATGCAATGGATGGCCTGACTGGCGAATGCTTCGTTAATCTCCCAGATGCCGACCTCTGATGTGGAAATTCCAGTATATTCGAGCAGCTTGGGAATAGCGATGGCAGGACCGATACCCATCTCGTCGGGCTTGCAACCGACTACCTGAGTAGCCACCCATTTACCAATGATGTTCTTTTCAAGACCAAGTTGTGTGGCTGTGCTTCTTCTCATCATCAATGTAGCAGCTGCGCCATCAGAGACTTGACTGCTGTTTCCGGCTGTAGATCTGCCATCAGACTTGAAAGCAGGCTTCATTGCTTGAAGACTCTCTGGTGTACTCTTTGGTCGGATTCCGTCGTCTTTGGTCACGGTGATCTCTTCGGTGACCTCGGGAGTCTCTGGGTTGGGGTGGTATCTTGTCTTGACTGGAACAATCTCCTTGTCGAACAGTCCATCTCTTTGAGCTTTGGCAGCCTTTTGGTGTGAGTTGGCGGCAAAGGCATCCTGGTCTGCTCTTGAGACACCATATCTTTCGGCAACGTTCTCAGCTGTGAGGCCCATGGACATGATGCAGTCCTGGGCGTCCTGGACAGGCGAGTTCTTGAGGTCGTCCCACAGCTGGGTAGGAATGGCTCGGCTGCCGTAATTCCTAGTCATGCTCTCCATACCGCCGCCAACACCGATGTCAATGCTGCCGACAGCGATCGAATGAGCAATGCCTGTGATGGCTGCGAGACCACTGGAACATGCTCTGTTGACGGTCTGGAACGAGGATGTGTCTGGGTATCCTACGTGTAGCGAAGCCATCCTGCCGGCCTTGCTGCCACCGAGTTCGGAGAGGACATTGCCTATTTGGATATCCTGGATCTTGGCGGGGTCCAGGTTGGGGTTGGCGTCAAGAGTGGCCTTGAGGACGTGTGCGAGCAACTCATGGTCGTAGGCGTCCTTGAAACCTCCCTTCTTTGCACGAGTGACAGGGGTTCGTAGTGCTGAGAGAATGACAACGTCATTGGGCTGCTTGGACAGAATATTTTTGGCGCCTTTTTGGATGAAGCTAGCCATGGCGATTGGAGTATGTGGCGGATCAACCGTAGTTTGCGAGGACCAGAGATGCAGCGAAGCAAAGGGAAGCAGGAAGAGGTATAGCCATGTTTGCGGGAAGGCAAAGGTAGCTACTTGAACCTGGGGACTGTTCGCGGGGAGAAGACGGATGTCTTGTTCGGCACTGCATCGGCTGCTTCGGCAGTCTTACACGGCCTCCTGTCAGTCAGCTTTCCGACTCCCGACCACGCTTTTCCGTAGAATAATCGTGGCAGAACATTTACCCGCCTGCTTGCTTGTCGGGCTGCGAGATTTGCACAGCACTTATATCTATACGGCCAGACAATTCTAGTATACCCACGTAGCCTGTTGAAATCTGGAACATGACGATTTATTGTGTAACCGACTCCTGGCCTGCGCGTACGATTGCACTCCGCATCCTTCATGTCGGCTATAGCGCGAGACAGGCCAAGGTTGTTGTGTTTGTGAAGAACGAAAAAGAAACGGTCCCTTGATTCCACAATCGCTAGGTATATACAATCGACGGTGATTGACTGTCTGCAAATTAAACGCCGAAAGGGAACAATCCTCCCATCACAAAGCCACACCCTCTGCCTTTTAGATACCAAGAGAGAACTCGACACCGACGTCGATGTCACGGGCTGTCGACACCATGTTAGAAGCTTGAAATACTGGGAAATCAGAGGACAAAACTTACCCATCTTGACGACCTTTGAGAACTGGACGGCCTTCTCGGCAGCGTTCTGGAGGTCATCGATGCTGAAAATCTTCATGCCGCTCTCGTTGATGAGCTTGTGAGCGGCCTCCATGTTGGTACCCTGGAGACGGGCAATGATGGGGATTCTGAGGTTCATGGATTGCACAACCTGGATGAGACCAGTGGCAATGGCGTCGCAACGAACGATACCACCGAAAATGTTGACAAAGATGGCAGTAACCTTGGGGTCGCTAGTAATGAGCTCAAAGGCACTTCTGATGGCAGCGGGAGTGGCACCGCCGCCGACATCGAGGAAGTTGGCGGGTTGACCTCCGTTGAGCTTGATGATGTCCATGGTGGCCATGGCAAGACCGGCACCGTTGACGAGGCAGCCAATGTCACCGTCGAGCTTGATGAAGTTCAAGCCAGACTCGGCAGCCTTGACCTCGTCGGCGTCCTCCTGGGTGGTGTCGCGCCACTCAAAGACCTTCTTCTGTCTGAAGTCGGCGTTGTCGTCGAAGTTGAGCTTGGCGTCCATGCAGAGGACCTGGTGGTCCGAAGTCTCGGACAAGGGGTTGATCTCGATCTGGGTAGCGTCGTTCTCCATGAAGACCTTGTACAGCTTCTGGATGGTCAGGGCAGCGTCGTCGATGCACTGAGGGGAGAAGCCGAGCTGGGTAGCAATGGTCTTGGCCATGTCGTCGGTGACGCCCTGGTGGATGTCGACCTTTGTGGTGATAATGGCATCGGGGTTCTCCTTGGCGACGGCCTCAATGTCCATACCGCCCTGGGAGGAAGCAACAATAACGGGGCCTTGGCTGGCTCTGTCCATGAGAACGGCGAGGTAGAACTCGCGGCGGGCGAACTTACGCTCGACAATGTAGACCGAGTTACAGATGCGGCCCTTCTCGCCAGTCTGCTTTGTGATGAGCTTGTGTCCGATCATCTCGTTGGCGAGGATCGAGGCCTCCTTGGGCGAGTAGACGACTCTGACACCACCCTTGAAACCGTTGTCGAAGTGACCCTTGCCTCTACCTCCGGCAAGAACCTGGGCCTTGATGACCATGTCATCGCCAGCTGCGAGTAATCAGCACGGAGAAGCGAGAGTATGTGTTTTGAGGATGCAGCATACGGATGCTCTTGGCGACCTGCTCGGCCTCGGCAGCCGAGTGGGCGACATCACCCTTGGGCACACCGATGCCGTAGGACTCGAGGAGCTTAGCGGAGCGGTACTCGTGGATGGAGAGGTTGCGTGTCTGCTGCAGAACGGGCGCATTCTGGATTGGCGGGAGTGTCAGTCGCAAAGGGGGTCCTGTTGCGGTGGGGAAGGTGTGAGGACCAACCTTGACGGCCTGGAACGCAGAGGCGGCCTGCCTGCTGCGGGCGAGCTTGAACATGGTGGGTATGTAGAGAGGAGAGGGTGGATATAGAGCTTTGGTGCAGTCAAGGCTCAGCAAAGAGATACAACAACTCCAAGAAGTCTGGTCGGACAATCTTCGCGCCAAGTCTCATCGCGGGTATCACCGGCTTGAGCTCGCTCGCTCTTCCGCAGCCTCTTCCGCATGCTGCTACGCTCGCGCCCGACGCCCGCATTCCATGTCTGCCGCAAAATAGTTCCTTCGTACGACACTCATCAGCCATGCCCAAAGACAACGCACCCTCTGATGCCGATGTCGTCTTCAATCGTGCAAACGTCGCTCTTGCCAACAGCCAGCGCTTAGTCCAGTCATGGCTCCCCACAAAGACTAGGCAGGAAACGCAACCCCAAAAGACTCATCAAGAGCTGTTGAAGGAAGACGAGGAGCTGTTCAAACCCACGCCAGAGCTGTGAGCATCTTCGCTTCCTCTGCTACAGAAAGAGATGGACTGAGAGCGTCTAGCCTTGGACTCGGCGCAACCGCCCCCGACGCCCATCAGGACCCGCTACTCAAGCAGCGACATGGTGCAAACTACGACAGGCTACTGGAGCAGTTGCTGGGTAAGAAAGCCGCTAGAGGCCACAGAGCCACGTCCAAGCCTCAGCCTGGTCAGAAGACACCTGCCTCGCAGAAGTCTACGTTAGATCAGCCCGCCGTCGACGACGACCATGACGACGACGACGAAGGACGAGCAGCCATGGTTGCCTCTAATTCGGCTCTGAAGAGAAAGGGCCCGTCTCAATCGTCCGCTCGCAAGTCTGGTACTACGTCTCAGAAACAAGATGAGACCGAGCCATTATCAGATGATGACGACGATCCAAGGCCAAGCAAGAAGAGATCTGGAACATATCTTGATCAACTCCTCGCAGAAAAGGCTAGCAAGAAGAAAAGAAAGCAGCAGCAGCAGAAGAGCTAGCAGATAGAATGATGTGTTGATAAAGACAAGCTGGTCGATCATTGCTTAAATTTGTGCCTCGATGTCTGTCGCAAGACCACCAGACGACCAATTCGCGGACAATGTCACTACGTACAGATTTAGACGTGTGTGAGCATTGCATGGAAGCATACAGATAGAACGTGACAGAGTTTTGTGCTTCTGAAGGTTTATTTAATGATGGTCAGGGGGTGGACCCTGGTCGCGTCAACTCCGCAACAGCTGGCAGCAGCTGGAACGAGCTCCATCTAGCCCGACAGTTTCCCCTTTCTATCTACTTGTCAAGTACAACAACTGTCACACACACCAACATGGCTGTTCGCAACAAGTACTCGGTGCTGCTGCCCACCTACAATGAGCGCCGCAATCTCCCCATCATCGCCTGGTTGCTGAACAGGACCTTTACCGAAAAGTATCACACCCGCCGAGACAGCCCGCGCGGCAATCACATGTGATGCTGACTGTCTGCCACAGCAACCTGGACTGGGAACTCATCATCGTCGACGACGCCTCGCCCGATGGCACCCAAGAGATCGCTCAACAGCTCATCAATGCCTACTCCCCTGAGCGCATCAAGCTGAAGCCCCGAGCTGGCAAGCTGGGTCTCGGTACCGCTTACGTCCACGGTCTGCAGTATGTCACCGGCAACTTTGTCATCATCATGGACGCCGACTTCAGTCACCACCCCAAGTTCATTCCCCGCATGATCAAGAAACAGAACGAGAACGGCGCCGACTACGACATTGTCACTGGAACCCGCTACGCTGGAGACGGAGGTGTCTACGGCTGGGATCTGAAGAGAAAGTTTGTCAGCAGAGGTGCCAACCTGTTCGCCGACACTCTTCTCAGACCAGGTGTCAGTGACTTGACTGGCAGTTTCAGACTCTACAAGAAGTCCGTTCTGCAAGAAGTCATTCGCAAGACCGAAAGCAAGGGCTACAGCTTCCAGATGGAAATGATGGTCAGGGCCAAGGCAATGGGCTTCAAGGTTGCTGAGGTCCCCATCAGCTTTGTCGATCGTCTGTACGGAGACTCGAAGATTGGTTCCAACGAAATCACAGCGTATGCTAAGAGCGTTCTGTCGCTCTGGGTCAAGGTTTAGACGGGCAGCGAGCCCTCTCTTGTTTTCCTCTGGCGTCCAGGGCGTTTCAATCTTGACGGTTGTGGGCATACTAAGATCCAGCTTCTTCTCTACCTTTTGTTCCGTTTCGTATGAGGCTCAAAATCTATACTAATCACAATCCAAAAGACATTGATCGGGTCTCTCTCACGCTTGTCTGATAGCTGATTCTACATTGCTGATGCACTGCATCTCCTTACTCACTTCTCGGGCCCAGACTACTGATGAACCCAAACTGCTGTCAATGTCCTACATTCCCCTGATCATATTGTCCTTCAACCAAGCTGCAAACGACCCGTCATCAACGCTTGCTGAGAACTGGATATAACGTGCCATCGCATTGCTTCTGGCGAATGGACTGTGCACGACAATGGGTTCGACTGCGATGTAATCCAGTCCCTTCACAGCAAGGAGCTCCTCTATCCACTCCATGCCATCCGTACCCTTGAGAACATCAAAATCCCCTGGTTGTAAGGCAGGAACCAAGTCCCAGCCGTCAGGACCTGGCCTTCCCGCAACAATTCCCAATGTCAACGACTTCAGACTGGGTAGCCCGCCGACCCATTCCATGGCGACGGCCCACTCTGCTTTGGAGTATTCTTTGTCGTATGGCAAGGCACGTTTGACCAAGCGTATTGACCGTATACAATTGCGAGCGAATGGTGTCAGATCTTCCAGGAAACCGACGAATGCCTCGATGTGCATGTCGAAATCAAAAACGTGGTTCGAGTACAAGACCTCGACAGCCTCGGCATAAATCCGTGCGTTTACTCGCAGCAACGACGTATGAATGCCCGTGTTGCTGACGCAAAAATACGTCGTAGGCACGCATCCAGGACGCAGACCGCCGGCACGGACGAAAAATGCGCTGCGTGCATGTTTGGGAGCACGCGATCTGTAGTGGACTGGATCCTCGGCACGAATGGAGAGAGTGACTGCGTTGGGTTCTATGTCGTCCGAGGATCCTGTGTGATGGCCCTCGTGATAGTCTATCGACGTAGGAAGCAGAGCAGGCTTGCTGCTTGCAAAGGTACAACTCGGATCATGAAGCAAGAGTAACTTGTAGATATCGAGTCTCAACTCAGGTGGTAGTCTGAGGAACAAAGATTGAGGCACGGAAACAGACATTGTTGACAGGAATTGAAGTCTAAAACGGAAACAAAGCTGCTCAACAAAAAGGACAAGAGTCTGCTTAAGTAGTGGTCGGGTAAATTGGTAAGCGCAATTCGATGAGCAAAAGGCGATTCAGTCAAGACCCCCTTACCGATAAGTTAGAACCTTGATGGGGAAAAAAGTAGATAAAGGAAAAGTAAAACATCGTCATTGACCACCGCTTCGGCTCGGCCCGAAGAATTGATCATGCTTACCACGAGATTGGGTCGGAAGCAAACCCCATCTTTCGCTCTTCCCTTCTATATAAAGATTTACAAGGACACGAAAAAGAATAGTAGCTCGATCCCAGGGTGGTATATACCCGTTTGGTATTGAACGTGACCATCTCGAGGTACGGCGTCCAATGAAGCGGTTTCATCGTAAAGGTACACGACAATTAGGTACCGGCTTGTGGGACGATGAGCCGACCAGGTATACAGGAGTGAGTCAAAAACAAAGCTTTCGTGTGGCTAAGCGCATCTGAGGATGCTCTTACAGAACGGAGCAGTTTCCATTGACAGTCGCCCTTATACAAGAGGTCGTTGCAACTTGCACCTGCTGTCAAGCCAATCCACAACGTCCACCATATCGTTGCAGGTCGCGAGACCTGCCCGTTCCCGCTTTGTACTCGTCTTGGTCATCATTTCGGTGAGGTGATGGACAACTAGCTCATGTCGCATACCGCCCTGAACAGCATAGTGTATGAATTGGGACACAGCTTCGACTGGCGTCTTGTCGAAGCCCGCAAACAAGGCAGGGTTCTCCAATAGGCCTCGAGCTGCCATGACACCGTCTACACCGGTCTCCCTTGTGATTCGATGGGCATCCTCTAGGGAGTAGACATCGCCGTTTGCGAGGACAGGTAGTGTCGTCTGCGCCCTCAACATCTTGATGGCTTCAAAGTTGGGCGGTGTGGATGATCGTTGGTTCCGCAGTCGCCCATGAATGGTGATGTAGTCTACGCCTGCCGCTTCGACGGTCTTGATAAATTGTATCGTCTCACTGTTATATAAGTCAGTAGAGCAATCAAGAGACAGCTACGGTCAATGATACTTCAAGTCTTGGTGAATTCGAATCTTGCAAGAGACAGTCTTGCCGGACCCAATCCTTTGCTTGGCCTCTTTGATCATGGCGGCAACCTTGTCTGGATTTGCCATCATACTGCAACCAATGCCTTCTTTCATTGCCCATGACTGTGGACATCCACAATTCAGATCAACGCCGTTGACCCACGGACCGATCATCTCTGCAGCACGTCCAAACTCGACGGGGTCGTTCGAGGCAAACTGTGCGATGACAGGGCCCTCGTTGTCATGAGTACTGAAATCTGAAGAACGCGCAACAGGGTGACGGATGAATCTATGTGACGATATGAGCGTCAAAAATCTTGTGTAGTGGTTCGTGCGAAGGACGAGGTGGATACGAAGCGGATAAAGACACTGATGGTACCTACTCATGTGCAAGAATCATGGGTGTATAAGTAAGATCGACCTTGTAGTCTTGAACCAGCAGTCGGAAAGGAAGTTTACTGTAGCTATAAGAATACTCAGTGAGATGAAAGCACTTACATCCCTGTTTTTCTTACCGAACCATGGGACCTGAGACGTACAAAGGCCTACCTTCAGCCTTCGATTTCTCGAACAAAACTAGAGGACTAGACATGGCGTGGTCAGCCATGAGAGCGATGGACGGCCGAGATGGTCGAACTCACTTTATGTCTCGAGACGAACCCATCTTGGCGACAGTCATTGTTTATGCGTTTGATATTTCTGGAATAGTATTTCGCAAAGATAAATATGTGGAAAAACAAAAAAAGGACGTGTATTTCGATCTTATCAATCTGTCATTACCCGATTGAGTCAAGTGCCTGTTCGAAGTAAGCGTTCCAAACCAAATCGCACTTTACTACACGTGTGGTCAACCAGTGGAATCTTGTAAAGCGTCGAATGTTCTCATGGGCGAGGGTCGTTTGGTATCACACGGACGACTCCAAGATATTGCCACATGCATCCTCGAGATGCTGAGTCGGGGTATCAAATCGTTGTTGGAATTGGGGAAATCTAGAATACAACATCCTCTTGGTGCGAGGCCTCAAACCCTGGTCCTTGACGACCACTGCAAACCCGTAACGCCATCGCTCGATGTATATTCAGTAAAATCATGAAAACGTGAAACATGTCTAGCCTTCAACCTCGCCTTCCTCACTACCATGACTCTCAACGGTACGCGAGGCGGGTGCGTGATGAGGAACCGAAGTAGCGGCAGTAGCAGAATCGGAGGTGCGCCTCTTCTTGACGGCCCTATCGTCGTGGGGCGGGTCAATGTGGTGGATTTTGCTACCGTGACCGTGACCGTTGGCGGCAGTGTCTTGGTGGAGGATAGGAGCGGAGGGACTGGTAATGGCCTGTTCACTACTCAGCCTTGTAGCATCCCAGTCCGAATCTTGACCATCGAAACGTACATAGGTAGATTGAGCGCCTTCGTGACCGGGTCTGATGGGAACATGTTCATAGTTGGAAGCCATGTAGTTGCAAGCTTTTAGTATGTCATCGAGTGCGACGTGCTGAACGTGCCACCACGGACGGCCGTCGGAGGAATCGGGAAAGGCAATGTTGCAGTAGCGGGCGGCCGAGTAGAGGGCAGCGGCAGCGATGGTGTGACTGGAACACAGCAGACAGAGCTGAGTGATGTTGCTATCGGTGACAAAGGCCCAGGCAGCGTTGCGCAAGGGCTTGTTGTGATGGACATTGTAGTACTTGAGCATTTCGTAGAGCTGTTTGTGAGGGGCCTCGATGGTGAGATCGAAACACAGCATCTCGAGCAGGACGTCCTCGTTTAGCAGGATGGTATCGCGCCATTTCCAGAAATCCTTGCTTTGCTCGTCAATCAACAAATTTGGATTCTTCTGGGCGACGCGACAGCAAGCGACGACCAGGTCCTTCATCTTGCGACATGACTCCTCGACTTTTGTGGCCAGGAAGAGGGCGGTCGCGCCAAGTGTATAGTGGTGCAGAGCCTTTTGATTCGGACGATCGACCAGACTGACACGCATCAGGAAGCGGTTGAAGAAAATGGCGGCGGTAGACAGGGTGAGTTCGGGCAGCTTGAGCATGATGCCGACTTGACGAATGAAGTTGATGCCCTTTGCGCGTATCTCCTTCTCCTTCTCGGGAGCCATGCCATGTTGGACCGATGGCGTATGCAGCAGCTCTTGCTCACTGAAGAGCCATTGCGCTTCGGCTTCGGCCAGTAGACGATCCGGCGACTTTGGACGCTGACGAGCGGCGGGCTGGTGTGAAGGAAGGTGGTCGACCGACGAGGGAGGCGGCATTAGGGCGAGGCGATAGACGACGGGCAGTTGGCCAGTCTCGGGACGCGTGGAAGACTGCTCAGCGTTCGACGAACGGAACAAGTTGGAAGTTTGCGGTTTTGATGGTCTTGGAGTGCGCTTCGGACATGGCAAACTTGACTTGTCCATTCCATGCGCCGTCACTGCGGCCCGCCCCGCAGCACCGCCGTATGTTGCTTATCTCAGTACCCAACGCATCCCAGACCTCGTGCTCATCTCAATTCCTAACGCTGCCGAGTTTCTGTTCTGCCACTCACCATTCCCAACAGACATCGACTCGTGTCTCCAGCGTGCACGTTCCCAACAACCATCTCCCGCCCTTTGTTCTGGAGGCCGCAGCCCTTGGCTTTTCAGACCCCCGCAGTCACAATCATCGGCCTTTTTCCTCCTCTATTCACTTCTACTCGATCAACCAACCCCACAATTGCAATCATGCCTTCAGGAATGGGCAGTAAGTGTCCTCTCGTCGCGATTCGCTTTCTCCAGCTAACCTGATTCCAGACGGCACCAAGCCGATTCACAGTGCGTACCAATCTGGCCCCGGCCACCCGCGCCCCGTTCATCGCCCATTCTGACTGTACACTCAATCTAGACAAGAAGCCCAAGAAGGCTGCTAAGGACGAGGACGAGGATGACGCCGCCTTCAAGGCCAAGCAGATTGCTGGTTTGTGTTATCCGCTTCCCATCCTGTATTCAGCTCTTCATCTCTGACTTCTTTTCGCAGACAAGAAAGCTCGTGAGGAGATGGCCAAGAAGGCTGGTGGCAAGGGCCCTCTGAACACTGGCGGCCAGGGCATCAAGAAGAGCGGCAAGAAATAAGCTCGTCGTCCACATCTTTCTCCGGCGTTCGAAGGCTCGACACATACCCCTTTGTTTTTCTCTGAAATCATACAATCACGACCATTCTCTCCGCCTTCCCGATACTTCGTCCCTGGCAATCGTGAAATAGTCTCTGCGTGCTGCACGTGTGAGAGGGTGATATACATGGTATTCTGACGATACATGCGTCCTTCAATCCGTGACACGTCGGAGCCATAGTCCTGTACTGCCGTCTATCTCCTCGGCCTTGGCCCTGGCCCTGCTCAGCAGTCTTCCAACCTCAAACAGCTCCCTCTGCACTTCATCCTGCCTGGTCCGTACTTCGCCCATCTTTTTACGGTTCTCGCGCCTCATCCTCTCCGACACCTCAATCGGGCTAGCCGAATCCACTCTCTCCAGCTCCTTGAACAGTTTCTCCATATTCTTCTTCTGCAATTCCAATGACTCCACGCGCGACTCCAGCTCGTCGATATGATCTACAGCCTGTCTTGTCTTTGGAGGTTGTGGAAGAGCCTTGTCACAGGTCGCTTCTTGCACATCACCCATGCTGTCATGTCTTTTGGGAGCCATTGGTTCTCTACCAGGCACGGGCCGTCGCCTTGACATGATCGAGGTAGGGTAAGAAGGTGTCGGACTGCAAGGTCGCGTGTCTAGTTGGTATGTAGTGTTTGTGTTTGCTGTTGTCCAACTGAAGCGGCTGTCTGGTTCCCTTGCTATGCTTCTGTTCTCGATGTATGATGTGGTTGGTGAAATACTTCGCTCTGTCTCTGCATACGTTGTCCAGCTGAAGTGACTTCTAGAAGGATCGATCTTCGATTGTGTGACGGTTCTTGTAGAGTCGTTGCTGTCGGTCGAGTGTCTAGCTGACTCGTTGTGTTCTTTCAGATTCGGATTTCGATGAATATTCGAGGGGAGGCCAGTGAGAGACGAGATGTCGTTCGTCGGGTAGATAGGTGGTATTTGCGGCACAGCGACGTTTTTGACAACATTCAGGGATGGCATCGGCTTCGTTGTCTCGGGTTCATCATAGATGCTTGATGTGATTGAATCACGCACGTTCCGTGTCTTGGGACGCACCGAGACCAGCGAACTCGTGCTGATGCTGGCGCCGAGTCTCGAACCATCTCCAAACAGACCCGAGGTGCTTCTTACTGCAGTATAATGACTAGGTAGGGATGGTCGTCTCGAGTCATCTCTGGATCCAGCAGATGTAGAACGACTTCCGAATGCTTGACGACCAAACTTGGCTGCCTTTTCGACCAGTGTTGACTTCTTCGGCTTGCCTCCTGTTATACAGACTTGATATTTCGAATCATAAGGCGAATCAAAGGCGTTCTCCGGTCTATGCGAGACACTCTCGTCCGACCGTGCTGTGAACTTCATTGGGGTCTGATTTGACCGAGGAACTAGTTCGAGTCAGTAACTGATACCACAAATAAGTCTTTTTTTTGAGGATGTGCTATGTTGTAAGCAACGCTTTGTTGTGGCAATTCCGTCACGCGAGCAGGTAGAGAAACGCACGCTTTCTCGAGCGCTGAGTAGAGGCAAGTTTTCTGACGTGCTCTTGCTGTATTACCACTCAAAGGATTTGCGCATTGTTCCGAATTACCTGCTGCGCACCAGAATTGCCAGACGATGCTACGGTGGGTGTGGAAAAGCACGTAGAAGAGGTACAACCTTGGCTCTGTTGGCCGGATATGAGGAAACTTACTTATAGTGTGCAAGAAGAATTAGGAGTTTACGCCGATCAACCAACAGCGTATGTGAGAAGGAAGGCGTGTGGTAAAGAAGCGTGTGTGTGAGAGGGAAGTGTGTGTGTGATCAACGAGGCATGTAAACAACAATGGCAGCCACAACAACAAAGCCAAAAATCAAGAAGAAGGAAGCGCAAACAAGTTTTGACCGATTAGAGATCACATAGGTGTGGAAAGCCTGGTAGATGGTCTTTTAGGCATTGCGACAACCGCTGTGAACGCATGTCATGCAGGAGCTTCGCGTTTCATCTCGCGGCGTGTTTCAGCTTTGACTAGAAGTGGCAGATGAACAGGACGTCCTCGACTTCCAAATCGACTGTGTGTGTTTGGAGCCAGCGTAGCACTATGCGAAACAGCGCCTGTCAAAGACCCTGACCGAGTGTGATGTTCATTGCAAGAATCTAGAAGGCAAGCGTGTCGCAAGAACCCTCCTCGAAACTCGGCCAGCAACCTGAGCGGCGGTGTCCATCGATACGACAGTAGTGGCATATGATGCACCCGAGTGATCGGACAGTAATAGAGCTACTGATGGCAATATATCAGGCGTGACCAGAGCCCTAACGACCCGTGAGCCAAGAAAGGATTCTTTCTAGGGTTCAGGAAGGATTCGTCTAATAACGCAGTCTGGCGGAAGTACTCAGATGTAGGCTCGCAGGAAAGATGTCGAGTCCAGTAAGTAGTGGCAGCCGATGTGGCATGCGAACTCTGCCTGTAGGCGACCAAGAACGGTTGGATAGAGCCTTAAGGGCCGAGGAGGAAGATCGGCACGAACGAAAGTGGTTTCCAAAGCCTCTCCCCAATCCCCACAGTCAGGTCATGCATCAGTCAGCTTGAGCGAGCTTGTTGGTGACGCTTGTCGGTGACGCTCTTCTCGCTCGAGTCTTTGTCTAACGGCCCTGACCCGCAAATCACTCGAAAAGTATTCTGGCGACAGACACGACAAGAACCATGGCTGACGGTATGTGTTTTTGACAAAGACTCTCACACAGTACTGACACGAATACAGAAGTATCACCGCCCTCGGCGACCGAAGTGTATGTTCCTCACGCCGGCCGGATCAATGAATAGGTACTGAGACTAGACCAGTGCATCAATCGCAACACCCATCAACCTGATTCTCATCACACTGTTTATGGTGCTGCTCTACTATCGTCTCACACCCAAAACTGCAGCCGCCCTGCCGTCCCCGCCAGCACCAACTGTCTTCAAGACCTTCACCCCACCCGACCTTGAGCCCTACAATGGCCGCAACAACATGCCCGTCTACCTTGCAGTCCGCGGCAGAGTGTTTGATGTGACGTCTGGACGCAACTTTTACGGTCCAGGAGGCCCTTATGCCAACTTCGCCGGACGCGACGCGAGTAGAGGCCTGGCTTGTGGCAGCTTTGACGAAGATATGTTGACCAAGGACCTGAACGGTCCTCTGGATACTCTGTCAGACCTGGGCGAGGAAGAGATGGAGGCTCTGAGAGGATGGGAGGAGAGATTCTCCGAGAAATATCTGGTCGTTGGAAAACTTGTGCCTGTGGGCAGTGAGGAAGTCCAAGAGGCTACTCAGGCCGAGAAGCTGTAGTTGAACAAGCCGATGCCCTGTAGAATTTCGCAGAGATGTATAAAGACGTCGTGCTCAGAACCCAACGGCCTGACCCCCAGGGACTCGTATAGCAGCATTCAGGTGTGGGTCAAAGATAAGGATGTATAGGCAGTGTCACATTTGTCACCATTGCATACAGCAGGAGGGAAACAGGAGCAACTGAGTCTTGAGAGTGTGTGATTTGCTGGATATATAAGGTAGCTAAATAATAGATGTCGAGAGTCGGAAAGACAGCCCAAAAGATGGTTCCGCCAAGACACGAACGGAGATGCGGACAACATTTCGAGACGAACATTTGGCGCAAGCAGGAGATACTGTATACACAACACCACCTCGACCATGTCTTTGACCATGCGACCGACAATCTTACCACAATGCACGTCGTGTCTACGACGCATAAGCAGCCTGGGCCTGCAAGAATGGCGTGGCGGACAGCAGGTTCGCGGCAAGAAGAAGATGGCTCGCGCGCCCACCACCGTCACCGTCCGCCTCACCAAGGATGTGCCTACCTTTGGTCGCAAGGGCACCTACATTCCCATCTCTATTGGCCGTATGCGCAACGCTTTCTTCCCTACGAGGGCTGCCGAATATGTGACCCCCGCCCAATTGAAGGACATGAAGGCCAAGAACATCACGCCCGAACGAGACTTTCAATTCGGTGTCCCTGACCCGGCTGCCGTCAGAGTCATTGAGCAGCAGTCTCAGCGCACCACCAAGCGTACTGTCGAGGTCGACAAGTTGGCCGTATGTTTGCTCTAATCACGCAGCTCGAGTCTTGTATTGATGCCTACCTTAGCCCAAACGCGCAACCGAACTTCTCTCCATGCTTCTCCCCCCAGTCATGGACTTCCGACGTAGGCCTCAGGAATCTGCTGCTCCTGTTTCTGAAACCCCAGCCGCCCCCGTCAAGAAGGACAAAGGCTTCTCCAGTGCCGCTGCTGATCTCCTCGCTGCTGCGGCTGCTCCTCCTGCTATACCCACCTCTACTTCTGCGACACCCATCTTCGGTACCGTCTCCAACGCCGACGTTGTCAGCAGGATTGTTCACCTTCTCTCCGAGAACCAAGAAGCCTCGCGGATCGTCCTGAGTGCCGAGGACGTCAAGTTCGTCAACCTATCTACCCAGACAGCTGCTGAAGCCGACAAGATCAGGCAATTGGGAGAATACAAGGTCGAGGTCACAGTAAAAGGAGGAGAGACGCCTGTTGAGAGACTTGTTCGCGTTATTCCCATCGAGACAGAGAGCACTGTCTAGGTCGCGCCCTCGGATGAGCAAAACACCTGGACGGTGCTTCTAGGTTAAGAACGCCGTCTACACGAGAGACGCGCGCGCTAGCATTTGTATAAACATCACAACAGCGGCACCGCTCAGATCTGAAGAAGGCAAGATTCAGATTAAGATAACTGAATACTGTTACATACTGGCAAGAATAAGAATCCGCCATAGCCTGCTGTAGGCAGCTCTATTCGGCTGTCTGTCGCGACCTAAGCCGCAGCTAATACTTGCCAACAGATCCATTGTGTGCGCTGCCTCTTGTCCTTTGGGTGCTTGAAGTTCGGCTTGTTTTACCGTGGCGGTAGCTGGTTGATCGAGGTGTGGATCTTGCGCATGAGTAAGTGACAATTCTCCAAAACGAAAATACAAGAAATTCGTTTTTGTCAAAAATGTAAGAAAAGGGTAATCACCAGTAAGGTCTACGATCGTAGCCTGCATCGTAGCCACGCTCGCGTCTTGGGGGAGGGCTAGGAGGGCGGCCGTAAGGCTCTCTGGGCTCCCTAGGCTCTCTAGGTTCTCTAGGCTCTCTGCCGTGGCCATTGGCGTAGGGATCAGCCTCGTAACGGCGGGCTGGAGGAGGTGCACCGTAGCCGTCGTCAGCAGGGTAAGCACGGCTTCTGGGCGGCGCATAGTCATCGACTGGGGGACCGCGGGCGCGGGGTGGGGGGGAACGAGCGTAGGGATCTCTGCGGTCGTCGTAGTAACGAGGTGGGGGGCTTCTGCGGCGGTAGTCGTCACGGCGAGGGCTGTAACCACCAGCACCGCGAGGAGGACCTCTGCGGTCTCCGTAGTAGTCATCCATTGGAGGTGCGCCGTAACCACCGCCACCACGACGAGGAGGAGGCGAGCGCGAGCGGTAACGGTTGTCGCGAGGAGGCGGGGGTGGCATGCGAGGAATCTCGGACTGGGTCTGCATGGCAGTGTGAGAGAGTCATCGGCCAGTCACGATCAGTAGACTTACATCAGGAATGCAGCGAACAGTGGCACCCTTAAATTCCTGTCCGTCTAGTTTCTCCACAGCAGAGACCAAGTCGGCAGCAGTCTCGTATTCCACGAAGCTGGGACATGCGATTAGAACGAAAGTGGTTGCTTGCCATGCTGGGGGTGCTTACCCTTTGCCGTTGCCGCTGCCATCGCGTTCGCGTCCGACTTCAGAGTAAACAACATCGAGGCCGGGCTGGCGAGCAAAGTCCTTGAGGTCCTATAGAGGCCAATGTGAGTCCAGGTCCAAGTTGGGTTGAGTGAGAAAGTCCGAAGCAAGAAGAAAGATAATCCAACACCAGCGAAATCAGGGCGCGGCATGGGCGACACGAGACAAAAGACAAGGGGAAGGAGAAACGGCCGGATGAAAGAAATTGTGCATCGGAGGGACATTGCTAACCTGCCAGCTGGTTTCAAAGGGAAGGCCAGTGATGGACATGCGGTGGACCGTACGACGCGGACGGGGAGGAGCGCGCTGCTCGGGATGGCCATACTCGCGAGGACGAGTGGATCCACGAGCGAACTGGACGACGAGGCGCTCGCCCATGAAGTCGGAGCCATCTAGCGCGAGTCAGTAAGCGACCGGGGTGGCAGGATGTTGGCGGCGGCCGGAGCGGACTGTACGTACGGAAAGCTACCCAAAAGGGCGAGTTAGCGGAGACAACGAGGGAGTGAGCGAGTGCGTACAAGAGACAAGAGACTCACCGGGAACGACGTCGCGGGCGTCCATGGCGTCTTTGTACTCGACGAAGCCGAAGCCGTTCATGAGCTTGATCTCGGTGATCTCACCAGTTCCATGGCTGGCGAAGTGGTTCTCGACGTCGGCCTTGGTGGCTAGAGCACGAATCCGATTAGCGGGATGCCATCATCCAGGACGAGCTTGCGCAGAGGGTGAAGGAGGAGTCCAGGCCGTGTCCAGATCCTCAATGCTCAGGCCAGCTACACGAGCAGAAGCGTACCGTTGCGCGGGAGATTTCCCAGATAGAGTCGGGTCGAAGACACGTCGCCCATGATGATATCAATCAAAGAAAACCGACGATGAGGCCAGATCCGTGACAAGAGAGCCGGGTGATGGGCGCAGACTTGTCGAGAAGGTAATGATGGCTTGGAGGCAGACGATGGAGTGATGGGAAGGCGCGACAGACTCAGAGTGCTTGGCGCAAGTCACAGGTGCGGGTGGTGGCGCTGTCTGCTTTCGGCCAATCACATGCGCCGAGGTCAGCGGCGGCTTTTTTGAATGCCCATCACCGTCGACGGGCAGGCGTAGACCGAGAGCACCACGACTCACTCCACTCAGCCGAGGCTATCTGTTCACCACTCCCTGAGCTCCGTCGACCAGGCGAACGACCAAGCAGCTCGCCCTCCAATTTCTCTTCTGCCTCCGCACACCAGTCACCCTTCTCTCTGGACCTTGCCTTCTCTAGTCGCCAACCATGCCGTCCGCTAGCAGTCTTCCATCCGCCACCACATTAGGCCGGGCACTGGTCCAAGATGCTCGTCTGTTCAGACCCTCGGCCCTGCGACCCATTACTGCTACTGCGTTCGCCCCTCTTAGGAACAATCCCACTCTATCTCGTCGCCCCGCCATCTTCCGCGCAGGACAGCGTCGTCCCTTCTCCCTCACATCACCCACACGCCTCGCTACGCCCGACGACTCCTTTAACCCTGCCGACATTGAGAGGGAAAGTGACCAGGTCGATGTTTGCATCGTCGGAGGCGGTCCTGCTGGTCTCAGTGCTGCCATTCGTCTAAAGCAGCTGGCGAACGATGCTGGCAACGACGACTTCCGTGTCTTGCTGCTGGAAAAGGCTGGCGAATTGGGTGACCATATTGTGTCTGGCAATGTTGTCGAGCCCTCCGCTCTGGACGAGCTACTTCCCGATTGGAATTCCCCGGATAACCCCAACCGCTACGAGCATATCACAGCCGCCACCACAGACCGTATGCGTTTCCTCACAAAGTCCTACTCAATACCCATCCCCGCCCCACCACAAATGAACAACCATGGCAACTACATCATTTCCCTCAACCAATTCACCAAATGGCTAGGAGAAAGAGCAGAGGAGATTGGCGTCGAAATCTACCCTGGATTTGCTGCCTCCGAAGTACTATACAACTCCGACGGTTCGGTAAAAGGTGTCGCCACAAACGACCTTGGCATCGGTCGAAATGGCAAACCCAAGGACTCTTTTGAGCGCGGTATGGAGTTTCATGCTCGCGTTACCCTCCTCGGTGAGGGATGTCACGGCAGTCTGACCAAACAAGTCACCAAGAAATTCGATTTGAGGAGGGATAGTCAGCCCCAAACCTACGGTCTTGGTATCAAGGAAGTCTGGGAGATTGATCCTGAAAAGTTCGAGAAGGGTTTGGTCGTCCACTCCATGGGCTATCCCTTGCCTGCTGATACATATGGTGGTGGCTGGATGTACCATTTCGGCGACAACCTCGTCAGTATCGGCCTGGTCGTTGGTCTCGACTACCCGAATCCCTGGTTGGCTCCTTACGGCGAGTTCCAGAAGATGAAGCACCACCCTATGTACAGCAAATATCTGGAAGGTGGTAAGTGCATATCTTACGGTGCTCGTACACTGAACGAGGGTGGCTTCCAGTCCATCCCCAAATGCGCATTCCCTGGTGGCGCCCTAATTGGTGACACTGCTGGCTTCCTCAATGTACCTAAGATCAAGGGTACTCATACCGCTATGCGTTCGGGTATGCTTGCCGCCGAAGCTGCCTATTCTGCCTTGCGCGAATCAGACGATTCAAGTCCTGTATTCTTGTACGACTACGAAGACAAGCTGCGCTCCTCGTCTATTTGGAAGGAATTGAAGGAGGTCCGGAATATGCGACCTTCCTTCCACTCTCCATTGAAGCTCTACGGTGGTATCATGTACTCTGGACTTGAAGCATATCTCTTCAAGGGCAGAGTGCCATGGACGATAAAGCACGCTGGAACTGATCATGGAGCTACCAAGCTTGCTGCAGACTGTTCGAAGATCGAGTACCCCAAGCCAGACGGCAAGATCAGCTTCGACATCTTGACAAGTGTCAGCAGAACTGGCACTAACCACGAGGAGGATCAACCTTGTCACTTGCACGTAGAAGATTGGGACAAACACGCTGAGCTCGAATATCCCAAGTACCAAGGTGTCGAGAACAGGTTCTGCCCTGCTGGTGTGTATGAATATATCGAGGATGAGAGCAAACCGCTCGGTGTAAGATTCCAGATCAACTCGCAGAAGTAAGTTTCATGTGAATGCTCAAATCGAGACCTTACTAAATTCATACAGCTGCGTACACTGCAAGACCTGCGATATTAAGGTGCCAGACCAGGATATCACCTGGAGAACTCCTCAGGTAAGCATTACCTTGGTCATCCTAGTCCATCTGCTAATCTCATGTAAACAGGGCGGTGAAGGTCCCAAATACGTTATGACTTGATGGATCTTAATAGTATACATGCACACATCCACTTACTCTTCTTGTACACAATTATGGTTCGCTATCTTGCCTTCCTACAGCCTTCTGTCCGAGATAATCGCAATCTGGGCCTTGAATGTATATATGGCTGCTTTCGGACAATTCACTGCTACGTTATATCCACTAGCCACCTCAAATTCATGCGACCACGATTCTGTCGGCATTCTTGGAACACCCAGTCCGTAGAACGCGAACGTCTCTTGTACTTTTGCTTCGCTCTTCCAAGATCCTCGTCTCTCTTCGTAATGAGTCGAGCTCGATCAGAGTGCTGAAGGAACGCAATGAGCATCGAGCAATGATCCCAAGCCGCCTTGGCGTCTGTCGATCTCGCAGAGTGGTCAGGCACCACAGACAACCTGCATTTCGCGCTGCAACGCAGTTTCAATAGCTTGTTGGAGATAGTGGTGCAAGAAATACTTTATGTAAGACATCATATTCCATCTGAAAACGCTGAGCTAGTACGACATCTGGATATCGAGACGGGCAAATGCTTCTCTCGTTCGACGGCTCGATACTCGAAGCTGTCTGGTACCTCCAGACTCGGTGCGGAGAAAGCTTTCAAAACAAAAGTACAACAACCTAACAAAACATGTTCTCGGCACAAGTCCAGGGAAAAGAAAACGTGTAGTCATTGGTATCAACAAGAAGTAACTATTTCGTGGGAACATTCCTCCGTTCCGTCGGCTTCTGGTAGGCCTACCGATCGCCTTCACGGGCCAACAAACTTTTTACTGTGTTTGCCAATGAAGCTCCGCCTTCCGTCACCAGGACGTGGAAAGCTGCAAATCGGATTTGATCGGTCATTCGTCATCGGTTCAATAAAATTCGTTTACGAGGACTCCTGGGGCCTGTGATGTGTTGGTTAGCTGAGGATCATGGTCGGAGAGCCAATCGATGCGACTTACCAAACATCGTAACCGAAGGTGTCCTTCATGTTTACGAAACGAGTGTGGCGACCCTCGGCGACTTTGTTGACAGCCTCGAAATCGGCATCGGAAAGCTCGATGCTCTTGAAGTTGCTGTCGATTCTGGAGGGAGTGGAGCTCTTGGGAAGCACGACGTAGCCTCTTCTAAGACCCCATGCAATGAGAACCTGAGCAAGGGAGTTACCGCCCTTCTCGGCGATCTCGTTGAGTACAGGGTTGGTGTTGACCTTCTCTCCAGTAGACGGAACTTGGTTTTGCGAACCAAGGGGCGAGTAGGCGGCAGGCATAATGTCCTGAGAGAAGCAGTAGTCGACCAGCTCGGTGTTGGGGAGGAAGGGGTGAATCTCAATCTGGTTGACGGTAGGTTTGACCTTGGCAATAGACAGGAGTTGCTTGAGGCCGTCGATGGTCCAGTTGGAGACACCAATGGCCTTGGCCTTGCCAGATGAGTAGATTTCCTCCATGGCTCTCCAAGTAGGCTCAGGGTTGTTGGTCAACTCCTCCTTGATGATGTATTGGCCCTTCTCGTTCAACTTGGGCATGTTCTCGTCATTCTTCTCGGCGGCAATGGGCCAGTGAACAAGGAACAGGTCAATGTAGTCCAGACCCAGGTTGTCGAGCGAGTTCTGGAAGGACCACTTGACCTCCTCAGGCTCGTGGAGGTGGTTCCAGACCTTTGTGCAAACGAAGATGTCCTCACGCTTGACGCTCGAGTTCTCCTTGAGGAAGTCGCGAACAGCTGCACCAACCTCATCCTCGTTTTGGTAGAACCAGGCACAATCAAGGTGTCTGTAGCCGGTCTTCAAAGCGTGCAGAGCGGCCTTGTAAGACTCGCCCTTGGAGCCCTCATTGGCAAAGGTGCCGAAGCCGACGGCTGTAGCCCCTAGTCAGCGACCTGAGGTTGATTTCGCAGGGGATTTGACAGGACTTACCAGGGATCTTGACGCCGTTGTTAAGTGTGCGAGTGACTGCAGCAGACATGATGACGGTCGAATTGGTGTATGTATTACTTTGGGAACTGGAATTGAACAAGCAGAACTATGCAAAGTCGAAAAGGAAGACCACGCCCAATACCTGGCCCTGAGGTATTATTTACTGGCCATGTGTTCCACCGATGTCCTGCCACGACCTCGCTCCGAGCAAAGATGAGACACACGTCATACAACAAATTTCTAGAGCGGTCAGGGGACTCGAAGCAGTTGTTGGGGAGCTCGGTATCCACCACGGTGCTCACCGTGCACCAATCTTTGGAAATTCTCAAGGGCTCTGACGTCGACGCCGAGCCCGTCTCGAATCGTCAACAAAACCGTAAACCTTAAACAGCCTCACAACAAGCGTTTCGGCATCAACGTCTGCAAGCCAAATGGCGCTTTTGCCTCAGAAAAAGGTACTGTTGGCGGCGTCGGGACTTTTGCTGCCTCGTGGCGCCGGCACCAGGGTCCTTTAGCTTGTTCCAACCTTCGTCATTGCTGAATGCTTCCGAGTTGAAAAAATTTCGAAACATTTCTGTTGACACCGGCCGATGATGCCACATGTGGATACCCCCCTTGTCAGAGCATGCTCGTTGCTGTACGGGCTCTGATTCAGCATTAATTTGGCCCCGACCCAGAAATATACATAAGTAAACTCAGTGACCCTCCGTGTGACGCAGAACATCCGATCATTCAGTCCCTCTCCTGCTGACTTAGCACCTCTTTCCATCCTCTTATCTGTCTTCTCTCTTCTCCTTCATCCCTGAATTCCATCTATCCTCTCATACCATCTCATACATCCCACATCATGCCCGCTTTCGAAGATTCCGACCTCAATGTTGAGGCTCAGCCTACCCAGCAGAGAACCAACAGCCAGGCTGTCGGTGGCTCAAGCTACGGTAGCAGCTTGCCTGTCCCCGGTATGGAGCCTGGCACCGACAGATCAGTCGAGGTCCCTGCCACCCGTAGCAGCATCGCCGACCCTTCTCCCTACATGCACCAGCTCTCCCTCTCTCCTTCGATGAAGGACCGCAGAGGATCCCGCAACTCTTTCGGTGCATCTCTCCCTATCCCTCGCTCCAAGAGACAATCCCGTCTGTCATCAGTCCACTACCCTGATGCCAAGTCTGGCCGTCCTGGTATGCCCCCAATTCAGCCCACCCGTGACATCCTGGCATCCCAGATCCAGGACCTCTCCGCCGAGAAGGTCAAGTTGGCCAAGAACATGGCCTTTGCTTTCGACATTGACGGTGTCCTTGTCCACGGTGACCGTCTGATCCCCGAGGGTAAGCGTGCCCTCGAGATCCTGAACGGTGACAACGAGCTCGGCATTAAGATCCCTCACATCTTCCTCACCAACGGATCCGGCAAGCGCGAGATCCCTCGCTGCGAGCAGCTCTCCAAGATTCTCGGCAACCCTGTCGCCGTCGACCAGTTCATCCAGTCTCACACTCCCATGAGAGCTCTTTCTGAGTACTACAGCACCGTCCTCGTCGTTGGTGGTGAGGGCTACAAGTGCCGTGAGGTTGCTGAGGAATACGGTTTCAAGGACATCGTCGTCCCCAACGACATCATCGCTTGGGACCCCTCAATTGCCCCCTTCCGTGTCTTCACCGATGAGGAGCGTGCCACCTCTCGCCCTCGTGACTTCTCCAAGATCAACATCGACGCCATTATGGTCTACTCTGACTCTCGCGACTACGCCACAGACATGCAGATCATCATCGACCTTTTGAAGTCTGAGAACGGCCGTTTCGGCACCGTCGCCAAGGACCCTGTCAGCCAGCGTATCCCTATCTACTTCTCCCAGGGTGATTTGTTGTGCCCCAGCGAGCACCCCTTCCCTCGTATGTCTCAGGGTGCCTTCCGTATTGGTCTCGAGGCAATGTACAAGGCCCTCACCGGTGTCGACCTCGAGCGTGTCGTCTACGGCAAGCCCGAGCTGGCTACCTACAAGTACGCCGACGAGGTCATGACCAGCTGGATGGAACAGATCCACGGCGAGGAGAAGCTCCCCGAGAACATCTACATGGTTGGTGACAACCCTGCCTCCGACATCATCGGTGGTAACATGTATGGTTGGAACACTTGTCTCGTCCGCACTGGTGTCTTCCAGGGTGGTGACAACGACGAGAACAACCCCGCCAGCTTCGGTGTCTTCGTCAACGTCCTTGAGGCCGTCAAGACTGCCGTTCGCAAGGAGCTTGGCCAGGACTTCAAGTTCGAGTGGAGCTCTGACAATGTCAACCCCGTTCTCGGTGGCAGCCAGGACTACTCCGCCATTGAGTAAGAGGAACGAAAAGCACATTGGCGTTTTCGAATTTCTGTTTGATATCATGTCCACCCGGGAGGTGTTGACTTCGGAGTTCTTTTTTTTTTCCTTACAGCTTGGAGCATGAACGGCGCTGAAATATAGACGGATGGATACCAACAGTAAGCTTTTGAGCTTATGAGATATATTATGAATGCTATGAGATTTCTATCTACATCGTTTTGTTCCTTGCATTTTGTATGTGATATTTCCATAATTGTTGTGAGGCGATACGACGAGCTTCCCTGTACGGTATCAGTCGGGAGTGCTGGGTCTCAAGCTTCACTGCAGCAGCGGTTGCAGGTTTCCTGCTTTGGTTAAGCAATCTATCGGCCAATCTCTTCAATTCACTCGGGTGACTTGGAAGTTGGTACGAGATCAGGCTTTGTTTAGCACAAAAGACCCGATTCATAATCCACACTGACGTCGCAAGGATTCGAGAGAGCTTCGATAGACGATCAGCTAGCTCTCAACTATCAAAAGAAATCGCCGCGGACAGTGGAACACGACGGCTTCCCACGGGATTACGTTTCCAAGAGACTCGAAGAAATGGACCAAAGAAGTACTGCCGAGCTGCGACGTTTGTCTTGGTTACTCCCGCCAGTTCGCGAAACAGCGTGATGGACAAGTAGATTAATGCCGAGCTGAGCGTGGCGACTCAATAGCGGGAATAGCGACGAAGGATGCAGTCGCCGATTCGTTGATCGCAGACAGTGTTGCAGTTATCTGAATCGATTGCGATCTTACAGAGACGTGCGTGCACGCTTCTCGTACACCGGGCTGTTGACAACTGAAGTTTGATACAGTGTGTTATCGTCCCGATGTATTCCGGTGCATCTCCGAGCTCGACAATACGAGTCGTGCATGCGATATTGATATTGTCTTGGATGCTATAACATACGTTGTTTAGGGCTGCCAATCTTGCAAGACGGTCGTTTCTTTCCCATGCTCTGAAACGAAGGCGAGGGGGTTAGCAGTAACTGATCTTGTTGAATCGAGTGTTTCAGGGAAATTTCCTGATGTTTTGCATGCAATAATCTACGAATACTGTGTGTAGTAATTGCAAAGTCCATCTTCACCACCATAACTCGCTCCTTCCAGTAAGATGGTTTCATTGATAATATCTACATGTGTAACCCTCTTAGCACAATGGAACATCCTCGTCGAACCACATATCTACATCGCGGGAGAAGGCAAACGAAACGTAGAACAGGGTCATGGTCGGTACTTCGTCTTTAATAATGACGAAGACCACCCATTATCAGTTGTCTTGAATTGCCGAGACGATGGCCTGTCGCCTGTCATAACTAAAAGTCTCCAAGATGTTCTCAGTCATAACATGGACTCTCGACATATTCATGACCTTGTTGCAACGTCCAAATTGACGCAGTTGACCTGATAGCGGCAATGCACTCGGAAGAGTTTGCATTCTTAACACATACATAGTTGTCTAATGAACGGATGCCTTGACATCTTGCACCATGTAATTTCAAGCTTTCCCTTGTTCCAAGAGCTTGCACTCCACTACTCCGTGGAGAGATACAAGACATGTGATTCCATGGTGTCGTGTCGATATTTGGCGGCCCAAGCGGTCTCCAGACTGGAGTTCATTGCGAATGCTTCAGCTGGCCCACGTATCGACGTGCAGCGGTATGGTGAAGTACAGCCATCGAGACCATGAGATACCATCTGATCCAGCAACGAGAAGTACTCGATAGCGAATTGGGACCGTGAAGTGTGGTTGTCAGTTGATGGATCTATCTCTGTTGCCTAAGTATGCACTGGAGAAGCGTTGTGGTTCGGATGCGCCGACCGAAGAGGTAGACCGCATTCGCTTCCAGGCGAAATTCGACCATGGAGCGAGCCTACGTCCCTCACGGCTTGGTCATTGAGTTCTGTCTGCAGTCCGCCAGATATGTTGTGGGTGACATGCTCTGTCGCGCTTGTTGATTATGTTCGGCAGGCTGTAACAGTTAAGCACTCAGCCAAGTTCAGGAACCTTCCATTCAGGTAAGTTTGAGTGGGAAAAGGTGGATTCTCTCGTTTCTCCAGCTTGGGACGATGGAGACACAGCAGAGGACGAAGCGCGAGGTGGTGCAAATTCGTCAGGGAACCTTTGCTGCATGAACTCCATTACCCACAGTGCATCATCAAAGTGTTCCTGCTTTTGCAAAAGCTTAACGGTATCGAAGAAGAAAGCAAAGACCGTAGACTTCTGGAATGCAGTAGTTGGATTCAGGAAGGGATGAGAAGCAAGAGGCCTGAGCTGGAGGCGTATGAAGTCCAAAGCGGGATCAGCTGACGGTGTGGTGGGATGGTGTAAGGCAAGGTTCGCAATCCTGTAAACAGCCCTGTCTGGATGCTTCTTGGACCAGCGGGGGATAGCATGCATGAATTGATCGTACAGAGCAACTTCGGAGTCGGAAAAGGACTTGAGCTTGACCAAGGCTTGAGTCAGATAGACACCGGCGTGTGAGACCGAAGCGTGAGATGATTGAGAGGCATCTACGGCTTGGAAGAAAGCAGAGAGGGCAGACTCGAGAGACGGATGAGGAGCAGAGAGATGAGTCTTGACAATAGCAACGAGCAGTAAGCCCTTGCGTAGACTTGCTTCTTTGGCGGCGAGGTTGGCTGAGATTGCGACGGGTGTGTCGATCAGCTCCCACAAAGCAGCGTCTTTGCCTTCGCGGATAAGGAAATAGGTAAGCTGGTTGCAGAAACGGGCATCTCGGGCGAAGGAAAGGTCGTGGGTCCGGGCACTAGTCCATAGCCATCTCAAAGCACGGGAGCCAGCAGCATAGCGAGTGATATGGTCATTGACTTGGGCAGGAGGCAGCGAAGAAAGAGAGGTACGGAAAGCTTCGAGACATAGTCTGGCAGAAGATAGGTTGGCACGTCCAGCGGCGACCTGATCTTCGAAGAGGGCAACTGGGTGCTTGGCCTTGGCCTTGAGTTGTTGTTGAACAGGCTTAGAGAGAAGAGGGTTGGTCAAGATGGAAGCCAAGTGAAGGTCGGTGGCTGTAGCGGACGACAGAGGACGCTGGGCAGGGACCGAGGTAGGAGAAGCTGAAGCGGGCGCGTCATGGTATTGGTGTTCCAGATGGGTGCGGAAGGATGATGTGAGGGCGTTTAGCAAGCGCTGCGATTCGCGTTCGGACAGTGGCAGCTGTGGGTGGATGCGCGATGTCAGGCTCTTGAAGGCCTGCTGTACCGACGAGGCCTTCATGTTGTGGTGTATGGCAATGTGTGATGTCTGCGTCAAAGAGACGGCGCCCAAGTAGGAAGCTACGCAACCGCCTGCCTCATGCCAAGGCCCTGCCTCCCGCGCGCTTGCCTTTGTCACATGGTGCAGTAGAGCATTTCGAACGTCAGCAGCTTCCGCTTTTACACACATCAATCGTAGCGAGCTTTGCTCTTGGTCTAAAGTATCTCGATGGCGATTGAACTTCTATAAACCTACTTCTGGATTGCCATGGAATATGTTGTTAGCTATGTGACGAATCTGAGCATCGAGGAGGCATATGGATGCTGGACCTGCAGCAGTGTCTGAATGACCTTGCCCATAACCCCCCCGACGCAACTGCGCGCATGAAACATGGCTCCATCTGCCCTTCAGAGTCTTCGCTTCCGCTCAATGTCACGTCGAAGCATGTCTGCAGGCCGAGTGGTCTCAGATGGCCAGTGAAGGGCCTCCACGTGACCGGCGGCGCACAGACGGAATGACGGAGCTTCACTCTCTTGCACAAGGTCGACAAGCAAGAGACTCACTCCTCCAAAGCCCGTCAAAACCAACCTCTCCTGCGCCCATCTCCATACTGCTCCTTGTCCCTACCACTCGCCCGCAGTCCCGCCCCCTCGACTGCCCCCGTCTCGTTCCACTTACCCTTTTCTGCCTGTCCGCACAGGACAGTCGCTCCCATACCATGTCGGACATCGACTCCAGACCCGTGGCATCACGGGGCAGAAGCTCTACCAGAGGTGGCCGTGCCTCGCATCCAAGAGGTCCCCCTCGCCAATCTCAAACCTCGTCGACTGCCAACTCGTCGTCGGTGCAATTCGACGATGCCTTTGACGAGCAGGGCGAATTGGGCAACATGAAGAAAACTTACTCGACCCAATTGAGCTTTATGCGCGATATGTTCCCGGACTGGACCGACGACGATCTAGTCTTTGCCATTGCAGAGGCCGATGGCGACGTTCAGATTGTCATTGATAGAATCACTCAGGGTGCGTCGTCGCCCTTGATCTTTTCCAAAGCCGTCCTGCTAACCACCGCTACCCCACAGGCAACGTCTCGCAATTCGCCCAAGTCCCCAAGAAGGGCAAGGATAGAGCACGATCCAAGGCCAAGGACACTTCGGCCGCCGCCGGCGCAGAGCAGCCCACCATCCCACTTCGCGGTGCGCGTGGAAGAGGTGGCTTTGAGAGCTCCAGAGGCGGTAGAGGTCGCGCCACCGATCGCGGTCGTGGAGGCTTCCGAGGCGCTCGCGGTGGCCATGCTGCCGTGACCGACGCTTTCACCAAAGACACCCCCGCCGTGTCCGTCCCTACCACAGAGTCTCCTGCTTGGGACAATGTCGCTGCCGAACCCGCCGCTCCAATCGCCTGGGACACTCCGGCCGTAACCGAACAAGGCGCATGGGGTACCGCTGCCGCCACCGCCGAAACCACTCCGACCACTGTTCCCGATGTTGCAAAGACCCTCGCGAGCTCTGAGAGCTCGGGCAAGAAGACGTGGGCCAGCATGTTCGCCAAGCCCAAGCCTCCACCTGTACCTGTCGTGCCGAAGCAACCCACCCAAGCTGCAGCCCCTGCCGCCGCCGTCGAATCCACACCTGCTGCTGCAGAATTGCCCGAGCCCATCGAGTCCTCGTCCGTTGTTCCCCAGGAGGCCGTTCCCGAATCGACACAGCAGCTCGAGCCAGAGGTCGCACCAGCAGCCGTTGAGGAACAGCCCACACAAATCGAACAGACCGAGACAGCTCCCATTGCTTCCGAGTCTTCAATCGCAGATGTCGCGCCCTCTACCTTGACCTCAGAGGCCGATCTCTCATCCGCACACGCTCCTCTGACCGAGGACAACCTTGAGCATCTTCCCGATACTTCCAACAAGCCCGCAACCCAGACTGTCGCCAGCACCGTAGGCTCGATCGACCCCCGTGTGGCCACTCCTGTCACTTCTCAACAAGCTCCCATCGGCCGTCCTCCTATGGGTGGTTACGCAGCCAGTGCATACAGAGCAGCTGGCACACCTGGTCGCAACTCAAGCTACCAACGTAGAGTGCTCGAGCAGCAAGAGGCTGTTGTCATGCCCGGCCACAACGCAGTCGACAGAGCTGCAGTACAGTTTGGCAGCATGGGTTTGAACGGTGAACCCGATAGCCTTGATGTAGACGAGGAGAGAGAGGAGCCAGAGACACGTACTCAGCCTCCCCAGCAATCTCCCCCTTCTCAGCCCAGAGCCTCTCTGCCTCCTGCCCCGAGACAGCCTGCTCTTTCTCAAGAATCTTCAATTCACGACAACGTTTCTACTCCCAAGCAGGCTCCTGGACTTCCTCCTGTTCCTCAGCAACCCTTCGGTGGTCACCAGGACGCTTCGTCTCTCGGATCCCTCCCCCAGGAGTCTTCGCAATCCCAAGGCTACGGCCAGTACAGCCGTTACGGCATGCAGCAGCCTGAGTCTCAGAAGTCATTCGATCCTTTCAGTCACCAAGCTCCTTCCACTACCTATGACCACTACGCTACCCAGCACTCGGCTCAACAGCACCAGCCTTTTGGTGGCTTCTCCTCTGCACCCTCCGATTACTCTCAATACTACACTGCCGACCAGCAGAGAAACGCTTACCAGAGCTACTACGGTGGCTCATATGGCCAGCAGGCTTCGCAGTCGCAGGACAGCACTGCCAACCAGCAGCGTTCCACCAGCGGCTTTGGCTCTGCTCCGAGTGATTCGGCCTTTTCCGGCTCCCAAGCTCCTCAGCAGGTGAGTCACGCTCAGTCTTTGTACTCTCAGGACCATGAATCTCATCTGCCTTCTCAGTCTCGCTATGGCGAAGCTCCTGGATCAGGCCACAACACTCCTGCTCCATCCAACAGCCAGGCTCCTTCTGCTGCTCCCGGTGCGGCAATGCATCAGCAGCCCCACTCTGGCTACAACCCTGCATACCCATATGGCCACCCCTACTACCAGAGCCCCTACCATGCAGCCTACCAAAACCAGTTCGGATACCAACAGCCTGCCTATGGCAGTCCGTTCGGAGGCAAGGGCGCCATGTACGGACAGCCCCACGGCTATGGCTCGTCTTACGACCACGCCGCTTCACCTGCCAACGCTGGTGGCTTTGGCACACAGCCCTCGATCCAGTCTCGTGACTCTGGCATCAGCAGCGGGCTTGGCGACTATGGTCGCACTTCGACTCAGCCCTCGAACCTTAGCAGCGGCTTCGGTGGCATGTCGGAGCCCTTCGGTCGTAGCCAGTCTGGTTACCAAGGCCAGTCTCAGGGCTATGGCCAGCAACAGAGCACTGGTCAGACCGATGACCTGAAGCCCTTCGGAGAGTCAAAGACAAGCGGCCCAACCCCTGGCCTTGGTCAACCCGGCAGACCCAGCTCGGCCGCCAACAGCGTCGGTGGACAGACACCCTCGACTACACTGCCTCCTCCTCAGAGCCACCAGGCCGGATTTGGCGGATACCCTGGCTTTAACAGCCAGTATGGACTCGGCGGCCTCGGCGGACAGAGCCACCAGCAGCAGCAACAACAGCAGCAGCAGCAGCAGCAGCAGCAGCAGCAGGGCGGATACGGCGGATACGGAAGCGGATTTGGAAACTCTTACTACGGAGCACGTGGTGGCTGGGGTGGAAACTACGGCGGTCACTAGACCAAGGCGTTTGATTCACGAGCGGCAGGTTCGCCGTTCCGGAGGGGAACATTGTACTCTACGACAAGATTTTTCTTTCTGTTCTATGGCCTGTCCATCTCTCGTCTATCGCACTTAAGCGATTATGCGGCATTATCGGAAAAGAATTGAAATTTCTGGCACGATTGGCCTTGATCATCTACTTACTCGTTCGTCTTATCTTACTCTACTCTTCACATTGCACGTTACCAGTGCCTATGTTCGTGATAGTCTGTAGCCTCGTTGAGCGATTCGTTGGTGTTTGTCCCTGGTTGTGCAAGAGTGATGAAGATTGATATGACGACCAAAAGGGGCCTTGCAGCTTGGTGGGGCTCCTGAAACTTGGTAAGCTGTCGCATGCTCGATGGCTATAACATTCACCAAGCACACTGCGACGTCGATTGATTGACTGCACATCCCGTCATGGCTCGAACGTCGGTCAAAAAGGCCACCAAGCCCCTGCAAGACCCAAGACTACCGCCGCCGCCGTTTCTGAAAGCGCCTACAGCTCTGGAACCTTTCGTCGAGAGCCTGGACAAGAACCACGTCTACATTCTTCATGTCGACCGGTTCCCTGCAGGGTTCAAAAAGCGCATCTTCACCGTTCCTGTCCTACTGAATGTCGCCATCGCCGCGTTACTGGTGTGGCGTATCTATGCCATCCTCCCTACCTATCTGGCCATCTTCACCTCGGTCATTGGCCTCGACTCGCCCGCCACGATTGATACGGCTAGCAAGACCAAGTCGCACCTGGCATGGGTCCTGACGAAACGTGTGGCCATGTTCATGTTCGACTTTGTCCTCGGCCGCTTCATCCTGCCATGGCCCGTCACCTTTTTCCTCGAGGCTCCCGCCAACCCGTGCTACTGGCGCATCAAGATTGGCTTCCGTGACCAAGAAGTTGCTGTACGCATCAGCCGTGACTGGGGCAGCGAGGAGCTTCTGGCAGGTGTCAAGACCGGAGGAGACAGCCCTTTCTTCACGACACGCATCCTGCCGGCCATTGAACGCAATTTCATGCGCCAAAAGACAGCATACCTCATGATGGGCAAAGATTGGGATTTGGACTTTGGTGCCATGGTCTACGCCCACCGTCTGATCGACGACAAGAAGAACAGCCTCGAGGACTTTGAAAAGAGTGTACTTGCGTACAGTGAACATCATGGATGGTTGTATTGGCCAGTACACAAGTTGGACGAAGAGGGCTCGGAAGAGGAAAACAGGAAAAAAATTGTCGCGCTCAAGGACCGTCTGACCGTCATGGGCAAGGAGAGCCTGTTCTTCCGCTGGATCGAAATCGTCCAGTACGAAAGCAGTCGTCCTGGAGGCTTCACCCAAGAACGCCAGGTCGAGACATACAAAAAGGTGCAGCAAGAGTTTGAGAAGCACGGTGTTGATTTCAGAGAGCTGCTTGAGAAGGTTGGCGGCTTGGACGGCATGCCTGGTCTTCCTGGCTCACAGGTTCCGCTGTGAGACGCGATCGAGACAGCAGCGACAACGTCGATATGCGAGCACACGGATCACGAAGATGCGTAAATCCTCTATAATTATATACACTAGAAAGCAAATCGCAGCAGTGGTATCGAACTCGTGCTCATCATGCGCATCATGCGTGTAGTACTTAAAGACTCTCTCTGCCGGCGACTTGGAAGAGAGTGCTTCCACTGCCAGGCTTACTGACGACAATGGCGTCCTGCAACTTGGCGGCGTCCATGTCGGGGAATCGCTTGTTGTAATACTTTTCCTCCCATGCCTTCTTGACAGCCTCGACCTTGTCCTGGGGCACGAGATGGACACTACAGCCACCCCAACCAGCGCCCGTCAATCTACTGCCATATGCACCAGCCGAACGAGCAAGCTTGCAGAGCTCGTCGAGCTCGGGACACGAGCATTCGTAGATATCGCGGCATGATTCTTGGGTATCGTTTAGTAGGTTTCCTAGACTCTTGAGAAGCTCCTCGCTCTCCTTGTCATCAGATGGGGCAGGCGATTGCAGCAGGTCCATGAACTTGAGCACGCGCACAGCTTCACCAAAGACGTGCAAGGCTCTTTGCCTAAGCTTGAAGCTGTCGGCGCGTACGGGGAACTTGGTCATGTATCTCTTCTCCAGCTCGTCGACCGAAGTGCCAATGAGCTCCGAAATCTGCTGACGAGTATACCCTTCTTCTTGCGGCAGGTAATTGTCGACAATGTGAACAAGCTGGTCGAGCTGAGATCTAAAGTCCTTGACGTCGTCTCCGACGGCACCCTTCTTCTTGAAGTAGCTGTCGTGAAAGGAGCGCAGACTGAAGCCTAGCGGGGATGAATCGTCGGGCAGGTTTTTCAAACCACAGATGCTGGCCAGGACACGAGCAGCAAGAGTGCATTCGACGACGCGGAGGTTGTAGCAGACGGGAGCGGTGACGTGTTTGTCGGCAGCGACAAAGGATTGAGCAATGACAAAGGTCAAAGGAGTGTGTGTCTGAGGGAACTCTATGGTGCGGGCAGAGAGCTCTGGCTGGAAAGCGACGTACAGGGCAGAGCCTCTCTGGGAAAACACCGAAGCAGCCTGGTCCATGCCTCCAGAATTGACACCAACAGCTCTCTCGGAAACAACAGCCAGCTCGACGAGCTCCTTCTTGTCAACCGTCTCTTGACCGTGGGCTCTCATGACGGCCAAAGCGCTGGCACAGACAAAGGCGGCACTGCTAGACAGACCACCTCCAGCGGGAACAGTGCCGTCGGCCAGGATGTCGATGTTCAATTGACCAATTCCCGCGACGGCGTGCTTCTTGAGCAGTTGGGTGGCACCGCGAAGGCCGGACTTGAAGTAGTTGGTCCATTCGTGAGATGTAGGGTCGATGTCGACTTCCCCGTCGTGGGCAATGGTGAAGGAGCGGGTAGCGAACTTGTCCGACTGGACGTTTTGGATGCGGACGGTGGGCGAGCCGTTGGCGGGCGAGACGGCGACAGCAAGCAGGACGTCGGCCGTGACAGCCATAGGGATGACCTCGTACAGCGAGTAGTCAATGTGCTCGCCAATCAGGTTGACGCGACCGGGACTGCGTGAGACGAACTCGGCGGGGCGGCCGTATGCTTCCTTGAACGACGACAGCAGGTTACTCCATCTCTTGCGCTGGCTTTCGAGGGCATCCTGGGGATAGATGTCGTCTAGCGACTGTGTGACGGGAACGTTGCCGGCCATGGCTGTTGAAGTGAAGGGGTTGTGAAAGGGTCAGACGAGCAATCAACAGAGGTGTCCGCGTCGGAGAATATAAGTTACTGACCATCGCACGCCCTAATTAACCAGCCCGGGGTCTGTTGGACCTGTTCTTTCCTCCATTTCACTCAGGTAACCTTCACACGGCCTGCAACGTGTGGTCTCTCCTTCACATTCACTCACAGCTTCGCAATGTGTTTCAACATCTGGCCAAAGCCTGAGATCTGCATCGCTGTCTCCTAATGCTTCAGCTCTCCATCCAAGACAGTCTTCGAGGTGCCGGGAGAATGCCTTCCCCATGAACCTTGGCTCTTCGAGTATTGTGCGTCTGTGCTCGACGTCCCACTTCCTCCAACTTCCATTCCTTGGCAGCAGTGTGCCTCTCCTCCACATCATAAGCAACCAACGCCTGCCCTTTTGTCTATGACATTATCGTTTCGAGTCCACGCCATAAATGGACAGAATTATGACATCTGATGCTTTCACTGGAAGGATTTCGAACAGCCAAGGATCTGCAAAGCCTCACACTTTTTGGTCTAGGATGAGCCTGAAGAGAGCGAAAAGTTCATACGTTCTTAGAGAAAGGAGTCTGGCAAAAGACGATGTCAATGCCACAATCTATGTCGCAACGCAGGATCCTTTTCAAGGAGAGGTCTGACAAGTACTGCTCTCAATGGTTTCTCAATCGAGGACATAATCAAAGAGAGTATCGTATCTCGATGGACACTGTCTTGTTGCTCGAAAGTACTGTGCATCTTCATAGCGATATGTGTTCCACACTTTTGCACCTGGGGATACTACTTCCCGGAGGACGACAACCCCTGATTTGACTGCTTGGTGGCGGAAAAGGCCTTAGCACCTCCCCGTGTGCTAAATCTCGTAGCTCATGGTCTCCTACACTCCTCTCCCCACGAAGCTACAGGTCGCAATGCTCGCTATCGAAATGCACAGTGTTTTTGAGATATGGATCGTATCCATTGGGATACGGTGTTCTCCAGGCTCTCTTCGGATGCGTCCCTAATCTCGAAATCACTGTGCGCTTGTACAGCTATACGCGTCACAAACCTTTGCACATGAGGAGGCAGTATCCCGGTAATCGACCCTGAAGATATGGTAACATCATGGCTTGGTCTTCAAATCTCCTCAGTTCTTTCACATCCTGCTCACAAACTTCCATCATCCTTCATTGCATTTTCGCGTCTTGTTATCATTTTTCATTCTTTGTCGAGTATCACTGTTGCTTTGTGATGCTTAGCGCCTCTCCTTTCCACATCTTCCTCGATCCTTTGTGCGCGATCTGGCACTCCATTATTTTCTCTACAGCCCCTGAAAGAAAACTCGACTCATCCAAAACGCCAGTCTTTGTCCAAACAGACAACGGTATGTCTTTGTTTTCGATCCCAGTATTTAATGCACCTGCGATCTACTCTCTTTCCTCTCTTCAGACCAAAACAAAAAACAAAACAGCAACCCAACCCCCAAACAAAAATCCATAAACCAAACAATTACAGAACGACTGGATCGTCTGGAAAAAAAAAACCAAAATGCTTCTTCTCAACATTCTCCCGATCATTTTTATGATCTACAACATCCTTAACATTGTGTACACTCTGCTGATTTCAGTCCCTAGTGCCATCTTCCGCCGTATCAGGCCTTACACCAAGCCTTTCTTGAAGAATTACCCCAAGATGACATATTCTCTCATTTTCTTCGCTCTGGCCTTGTCTGTCTACGGCATCTCGGGCAAATTCTCTAACCCCTTCCTGCTCACATTCGTCTTGCTCGCCGTGTTTCGTTACCTCCGCTTGATTGTGAACATCCTCGCATACAGCACGTTGAAGGGTTACCCTGTGCGAAACAACCCTGCTTTCACATCGAGCGACGTGTCCGTCGTCGTTCCTACCGTCTTTGCTGACAAGGACGAGGTCATGGCCTGTCTCAAACGCGTCCGTGTCTGCAGCCCTCGTCAGATCATCGTCGTCACCAGGGAGGACCTCGTCCCTTCGGTATATGCCGCTTGTGCCGAGGTTACTGCTGCTGCCACGGAGGAAAAGGAGAAGTTGGACATGGTTCTCGTAATTGGAGTTGAAAAATTGAACAAGCGAACACAGATGGTTGCAGCTCTTCAACAGGCTGTGACTGGTTCCATTGTTGCCTTCGCTGACGATGATGTCTTCTGGCCTGGTGACGACTTCATCACTGCCATGTTGGCCTGCTTCGAAAATCCTGAGGTTGGCGCTTGCGGTCCTTCTCAAAGAGTCTGTCGCTCGACTGGTGCGAAGGAATCTACAGGTTTTGTGAACTTTCTAGGAATTTGCTACCTCGAACGCCGCAACTTCAACACAGGCGCTACTAACCTGATCGATGGCGCAGTTTCTACTCTCTCTGGTCGTACTAGCTTCTACCGTGCCTCACTCATTCAGAACGACAAATTCTACGACTACTTCATGAACGCCCTCAACCACGATGATGACAAGAACCTCACAAGATGGGTCTATGATCAGGGCCTCCAGATCACTCTGAATTTCTCGCCAAAGGCCCGTATTATGACCACTCTGGAGACAACTCCTTACAAGTTCATCCTCCAGTGCCTTCGCTGGGCTCGTGGACATTGGTTTTTTTCCCCTATCACACTTACATAAGAAACATGCTAACTTTGCTTCTAGGAGAGGTAACTTCCGTGTTATGCAAACTACCACTTACTGGTACGACACCCACCCATGGAGTCTCTACGCCATCTACATCGGCCAGTTCCAGACTCCTGCCTTCCTTATTGACGGTTCGCTTTCCGCCCTCCTCTACTTCGGCATGTCTGACTACGACACTTTCAACCGCACCTATTCTCTTTGTCTCCTGGGTTGCTGGATATTCTTCACCAAGATTGTCAAGATTATTCCCCACTTCCTCGAGTTCCCCCAGGACATGGTGTTCATTCCCGCTATGATCGCCTTCTCGTACTATCACGGTTTGATGAATGTGTATGCCCTCATCACCAGAGAAAACAAGGGCTGGGGTCGTTAAACGCGCTGCTACACACAAACTTTCCTCACATTGCCTTACAATTACATGATACCCTATAGAACAACGGATTAGAACTGGTTTCTTTTGGCGTTCTTGGGTATAAAGATTTGTCTGCGGCTCCAGCATTGGACAAAACAGCCGCAACAGCTAATAATAGTGCTTTTTGGGGTGGTTTTGGATTGCTCAACATAGGTAAAAAAAAATAAAACCTTTTTTCACTCCATATACCTACCTTTTACGTGATGTTAACTCAACTTTGTTCTCTCTCCTCAAGATATGACGCGCGTGCAGCTATAGAAATGCACAGTAGTCGCGAATAAACGACAGTATTCACTGAGATACGACACATTGAGGGCTTTCTTCGGGTGCCTCATATGCACGTCAAGCGCTGTGCATTCCTATAGCTGTTAGATGGTAATAGAGTCCAAGGAGAGACGACAGCATCATGACTCTCGGTGAATATCTTAATTTGACTGAAAGTACTGTGCATTTCTATAGCTTTCTCATAGTGCCACAGTGGGAGGAGAGATGACAACATGGATGCTTTCCTCATACTAAAGGCATTGTGCCATTGTACATTTGTTAGCTATTCGCGTGGCATGTCTTTGCACATGGGTAGGATGTTTGCTTTCTTATCACGTGAAACAAGTCCTGGTTCTGTCTGGGCATAACCATATTGCAAAGGTACTAATAAATGTTTCAGAGCATTATGCTGACAATATTGTCATCACTCTGTCTTTGTGGACGATGCTTTTGTCCTGCCAAAATTCACTCATATGCAGGACGAAGTGCTTCAAGGCTTGTACTTCTGCTTGACCTTTTGAGTGATCTAGAAACGACAATGGTTGCAATTCCGAGTGGTTCTGAATGTTTTTCCAAGCCAATTGATATTTTCTTGTTTCTGACAAAGTTTGCCCAGGATTTGATGACTCAAGAAAAACAAACACAAGACTATCCCATGCTGAAGCTTTGTGTATACGTCCGTATTCGTGTTGTTACTTTGTCAATTCGACCCAGAAATCAGGTCACTATCATTGAGATCTACGCACCGTGGCAGGGTCGGTATCGACTGATCTGGCAAGAGCTTTATTGATGGCCAACAAAGCATACTCGTGTTTGATCGTGTCTTTACCCACTAACGTGCATGGACACTCGGAATGCTGAGACGCGACTTGGTTGTCTGCGGAGTCCGGAAGCACGTCGATACCGGAGCCATGGTATGTATCTAGTCGGGACAGAGACGCCCCCTTGGTGCGGGACGCGCTCACCAATCAACCTAAGCGGCCATGAGCGGTGTGTCCAACAGTGCGGTGAGAGTCCGAAAGCTGGTAAGCATTTCCAATAATCAGGTGCCCCAGTGGTTCTGATTGGAGTATCTTCATGCGCTGTCGGAGGGGCGCGCAGCCCTCAATTTGTTTGGTTGGCCACGACCGGTCCAGGTTGATGAGAGACTCAAGAAACATATGGGTTGACTTCCGAGCTACTTGCATGTCCTGCTAAGGTAAACGCTTTGTTGCAGAGACAAGACACGCATGGACAGGCCACCTCTCCAGATTGCACATCGCTTGGAGCCGTCGTCTGTATGACTTAAAGACTGAGCCGGCACCTGGGACCCAGGAATTGTCTTGCCTACCTCTTTGTCTGACTAGTGCTGCTCCTGGCCGGAAAGAGCATCTCTTGCAATAAATAGCCACCTCTGGCCCGTATCTGATCTTCGCTTCATGCCTGTCAACTGACTCCGGTTGACAGAGAACATCCTGCACACATATCGGGTACTGGCATTGGAAGCGGCATATCATATTGACTGGATCTAAGCGAGGGGTTCACGAACGCCAAATGTCTTCACGCTCGTTGGCCGTTCAAGTTCTACACTGGATCACACCCATCGCGATCGGCACAACCTACAGCATTGCGCGGCTCATTGCATTCTGTGCACTCCAGAAACCATCCAGATGTTCTCGTGGTTCAGCCAAAACTAGGCAGATTGTGTCTGTAGTACTATCGGCAACCGTTTCGCTGCTATTTGTACGTAACCCTGCGTCCTTCTCTCAACTCGACTGACACCCTCAAGATTGTGCAAGCTCTGGAGTACGCCTTGCAGCAATTCCAAGAACCGGAGCAGCAAGATGTGACGCAAGACATCCAAGTGAGCACTCGATGAGAATGGGACCAAACCTGCAATCTAATTCGTTCAACCAGGTTTACGTTGGAGGATCGATATTGATCTGGGGAACCATGACAATTAATCTGCTAGGGAAGTCAAAACATATCTGGTATCCTTATCTCGCAGCTTGGATCATAGGTGCTTTGCTCGAAACTTGTGTTCTTCTGGTCAAGGGTCTGTCTGGATCAGGCAAGTTCTACTTGGAGTTTGGTGCTATTCTACAAATCTGTCGTATTGTGTGCCTGTCTGTCCTCGCTGGAAGTGTTACTTGCTTCAAGCTAGCCCGACTCCGGGCAGACGAAGAACATCGGCCGCTGCTCGGTTCTCATGGCAGAACACACGAGGACTGCTCTTCAGCTGACTCCGCAGATGAAGACGATGATTTGCTTCCTGCTCAAGATGAAGGTGAATGCTCTGATCAGACGAAAGAGCTGAAAGAGAAGCACAAAAAGCGCTTGCAAGAGTCTGGAAGCTGGATGGCATATCTGAAGGATTTCAAGCTGCTTGCAAAGCTTGCATTGCCCTCAGAAGATCGATCTGCAAAGATTTGTCTTGCCATCTTGGTTGTTGTGATACTTGCTGACAGAGCTTTAAATCTCCTGGTTCCAAGACAGCTGGGCATAATCACCGACAAGCTCTCTTCAGTACATGAGACCGGTAAGAGGACATATGGTTGAAGCAAGATGTAGCTAATAATACTCAGGCGAAATCCCTTTCAAGGAGATTGGACTGTGGATGCTTTACGTGTGGCTCGGTTCCTATGCTGGTCTTCATGCTATCACTCAATTCTGTCAGCTCCCGATTGAGCAGTACGCCTATCGAAAGATTGGAACGACAGCGTTCGGTCACATCATGAATCTATCCATGGATTTTCACAGCAACAAGCATTCAGGGGAGCTGATGGCAGCCATCGGGCAAGGTCAGCACCTGTATCGTCTCTGCGATTTCATGTTTCTCGATGTGGGTCCGATGATTTTCGATCTCATCATCGCCATGGTTTACGTTACCCTCCTTTTCGACGCAAGCATTACTTTGATCATGATTTTGGTCGGGGTTGGCTATACATGTATCGGAACCAAATCGACATCTTGGGCTGTGCAACGTCGTAGACGATACAATCAGGCCCAGCGTAACGAGTCCAAGGTTCAAAACGAAAGTATCGGGAACTGGCAGACGGTTGCACATTTCAACATGACCGACCATGAATGTGCCCAATACTCCAAGGCAGTCGATGAGCATAACGTCGCAAGAGGTCGTTACTACATGGCGCACTTTGCAGGATATGCCGCTCAGAATCTTGTTCTACTGCTTGGACAACTCTCTGCTGCTTTGCTTGCTGCATATCGCGTGTCTCGCGGTGCAGCGCCGGTGGGCAACTTCATCACTCTGGTGACTTATTGGCGTACTATTGAAGCACCACTTACCAGTGTCACGTTTTCTGTCAGACAGCTGTCCCAGATGCTCATCGACTCGGAGCGACTCTTGGAACTCTTGCGTACCCAACCGAGTGTTGTTGATCGCCCTGAAGCAGAACCTCTGCGCTTTACTGAGGGCAGAGTCGACTTCGATAGGGTCGGGTTCTCGTATGATACACGCAAAGCCTCTCTTGACAATATCTCCTTTATTGCGGAAGCTGGCAAGACCATTGCACTTGTTGGTGAGACAGGAGGTGGAAAATCGACGATCCTCAAACTACTCTTCCGGTACTACGATGTGTCAAACGGCAGCATCAAGATTGACGGACAAGACATCAGGAATGTCACCCTAAACAGTCTTCGTGCAGCTTTTGGAGTGGTGCCACAAGACCCGTCTTTGTTTAACACCAGCATCATGGAGAACGTCCGATATGCTCGACTGGAAGCAACCGACGAGGATGTTAAAGAGGCTTGCCGCGCAGCAGCAGTTCACGATCGCATCATCTCATTTCCCGATGGTTATCAATCCACAGTCGGCGAGCGGGGTGTGAAACTGAGCGGTGGTGAGCTTCAACGCATCGCCATAGCCCGGGCAATACTGCGCGACCCGCATATTGTGCTGTTGGACGAAGCAACAAGCATGGTCGATGCCGAAACGGAGGCCGCAATTCAAAAGGCTTTCAAAAGACTGGCTACGGGAAGAACGACATTTGTCGTGGCTCACCGACTGTCGACGATCCAGGATGCAGACCTCATCCTCGTAGTACAGGATGGTCAGATTGTGGAAAGGGGCACGCACGAGCAGCTTTACGCTCTCAATGGTAAGTACACCAGACTTTGGTCGAAACAACTGTCGAAGCAGGCGGCACAGGTATGATCTGTTAATACAGGGTGGGCTGTTGGCCACGAATCGCTCATCAGTTGGGTTGGATGGTATCTTATCAGAGCGAGCGCAAGATACCCGATGGTTGGGAGAGGTGTGTGTGGTGGCTCATTCTCGGTTTTGGTTTGTTCAATAATAAAAAGTTCACGAAGATGATGAGAAGAATGACGGCCAAAGTTTCTGGCAAGGCAGGAGCCCCAACCAGAGTATTTTTTTTGTGTATTTGAGGAGATAGGCAAAAAAGAATGAGCATCCCAGCAATAGACATCAAGCGAGCCAAAGAAAACTCGACAGAACAAAAAGGTCAAGCAAGACAACGAGAGTAGCGATGCTATGCTGATCGCACAAAGCGTCCGTCCCTGCTCGGCCAATCTCTTGCAAACGTAGGAGAGCAAGAAACAAGAAGGAAGATGACAGTGAAGGCGATGAATGTGCAACACTATCAGAAGAACCGCTCGCCGCCGAAGCGATAAAAGCCGCAGCCTAGACGCCATGCGAAGAAAAACGTATACCAAGTCCGCGACCCCAAACCTAGAGATAGTCTAGAGTTGTAAAAAGAGCCCCGTCAAAAGAAAAAGGAAAGGAAATCTAGCTGCGCACATTGAAGTTGCGCTGTTGATAGGGAAAGCTGTGCTGTCTGTGCCAGGCCCGACAGACAAGAAGGAAATATGAACAGTTGAAAAGATACGCTGAACGAAGAAATGATTTTTTTGTAGGCGATGTAGGCGTGTGGTGAAAAACTTTTTTGGTGGTCCGGGGTACGCTGAAGACGCGGCAAAAAGCAGATAACTTTTCGAACAAGTGTCGAACCAGAAAGGTAATGCAAGAATGCCAGTATCAGACAGGTCGTTTAGGGACTATGATGCGAAATTCGGTAATCGTGAGATACAATCAACTAACCGACGACAGTCTGGGCTGGGTAACCGGAAGCACCCATAAAAGGCATGTACTGGCGGGCACATGTCATACAGTTGCAGCCGGGAGGATGAGAACCTCCCCAGGTAGGTTGGTTCCAAGGAGAATAATAAGACGAAGTCAAGGCAGGTGGTAGCGGCAAGGCACAACCAGCGTAGGCAGTGGATCTTCGAGCCTGCTCCAGAGCAGCAAGGCTGTTCGAGTGATCGAGCTCATCTAATGTCGGGTAACGGTGCTGAGTGTTGTAGAAAGCCTCGACCGAATTTGCACGCTCGATAGGGTTCCACGGATCCGCCGAGGTATAAGGAGTGCCGGAGTAAGTAGAGGAAGGTCTCGATGACTGAGGTGTGAAGTCGGCGAAGCTGCCCTTGTACTGTGGCTGGAAAGGAGAACGCGAGGCGCGGGGTGACTGGCGCTGGACGTTTGTGCTTAGCGGAGACAGACGAGTAATGCGCGAACGGCTGATGGCCTGGGCGTCGTAGTCGTTCCAAGCACGCAACCAGGTAGCCAGACCAGCCGGGTCAGTAGGATCACAGTGCAGGTCGAAGGAGATGAGGGCAAGCCATTCCATCTCGAGGTTGTTCAGCTCAGACACCTTGATGCCAGTGACATCGGACCACGAGCGGTTGATGAAAGTGTTGTCGTCGAGGAACTTACTGCCTAGGATCAGAGCTACGGCGAGCAGGCGGTAAATGTGGTTCTCGGACGAAGAGGTGGTCCTGGGAGGATAGTCTCGCAGGCGAACGGTCAAGTAGTGCAGACTGAGAAGAATGGTTGCCGAGGGTAGTCTAGTGGCCGACAGGACTTGCGAGACCCATTTGCGGAACGAGGGCTGGATTGGAACACTAGGCTGGATGCTTCGACAGATGTCAATATCTGCAAGGCAGATTGGGGACAGATGGAGAGCATACATTCCCGACGCCGACTCGGCCACAAAGTTGGTCATGCGTTCCATCTCGTAGTCGAGCTTGGCCGATACTCCGCCGGTTGCCTTGTCTTCCTTCTGTGTGGATTGCTGTGCCTGTTGCTGCTGCTGCTGTTGTTGTTGCTGTTGTTGAGCGGCTTGAGTACGTTGTTCCTGCTGCAGGCGAAGGCGGTAGTCATCCTCGATGGCCAGGCGCTCCTGAAGTCTCAAAGGAGGCAGGATGGGGGCGGCGGCAGAATCGTAGTAGCTGTTGATGGGAGGAAGGATCGGGTTGCGCTGGAAGGCAGGCTGCTGGTATCCTCTTGGGTAGTCGTAGGCAGCATCCTGACGGGGGTCGCAGGAGCGGTACGAGTCTTGAGGGTACTGCATGGGCTGGCAGCTGGAAGGGATGAACTCGGGCGGGGTGGGCGGGAGTTGACGGGGGTAGAAGGACGGCATGATTTGTGGATGAGTTGGGATCGAGTGTGGCTTCACACCCTGCAGCGTGTTAGTGAGAGACGAGGCTTCGCACAGTCGGTTGGTGCGAACCGATGACTTCGCGCCGATGGCGAAGCGCAGAGCGCTCTGGGCCGACGCTTTAGTAGAGGCTCAGTTGCATGCGCGATAGGAAGGACAACAGGCGCAAGACGGGCGTAACAGGCGATGGCGACCGACGAGGATGTGCAAGGTAGTCGGATAGGGATATTCGAGTAGACCAGGCAGTACAGAGGGCGTAGGTGTTAGGCGGCAGCGAGGGCGACGGAGTCAGTGGCGAGGTATGCGACAGGCGGGCTGGACACTAAGTGAATAGGTCGAAGCACGATAGGCAGGCGTGAGTGCAAAGTCGTCAAGGGCGAGTGACTGGCGATCGAGTGAAGGCTGCAGCCGTCAAGGCGATCCGCGTATGCACAGAATGCTGGAGCGTGCGTGGCCAGGGGTCTTCCGTCAGGGAAACGAGAGGTTTCCTGGGTGCAAACGCGCTCCTCGAGAGGGGGAGGGGGGGAAGGGGTGCGAGATGGTGGTTGAAGAAGGACAAAGAGAAGAAGGCTGCGACTCACTCGTCCCTTGGTCGCGCGTTTGACCCCAGCGAGCGAGCCTTCCAAGTTCCAATTTTGCCGTGGCCGTGGCCGCGCCAAGCCTGCTCTGCCACACGTCATGACCACGCTCCATTACCTGGACCACCACCACCACCACCCCCGTCGGGTATCCACTGTCTTGCTTCGCTTGCGCCCTTGTCCTTCGTCTGCTCGTGCGTGTCCATGACTCCTCCTCTGTCCAGCGCACACGGTTCTCCGCCCATCATCACACACCCAACCTCTTGATCCCCTATTTGTCTGTCCACGGAATCCCCTGCTGTACTCAGTCAAAGTACCCCAGCCACTACATGCTTCTAGTGCCTGGTGACCCATCGCTCCCTACAAGCGAATCGTCTCGGCTGCTCTCGGCTCCTCAAAACTTCCTCATCGCCGCCCGGCCTCCTCCGTCACGCTATCTATTTTGGATTTCTGACAGCCTTCATGAGCCCTGTAGCCCTACGTGTGTTCGCACTTGTCCCTTGGGGTCCAACGAACACTTCCAATGTGTCAAACCAGCCCAAATACTTATTCGTATGTTCACTCTTCGGCAGCAAATACAACAGTATTAGGTATCTCGGGTATCATATGTGGCCATTGTTCGTGGACCCGGCCCGGCGCGGGGGTTTTGATGGGTCTGCAGCATATGTGTGCTTGTCTTGGACACACAGATGCACCAAAACTGTCTGACCCGAATGTAGTGTAATCATGACTTGATTGTTGAAAACGACATACATGGCCGGATGGTAGTTCTCGTGCATATAAAATAGTTGTCGGTAGTTAGTCGAGATAACGAGTATTATATATTGCACAGACAGCGTACGATAAAATGTTTTGGCTTCGTGGCCTAATGGTTAAGGTGTGTGAATCCTTTTGAGACATCTCCAGAAAACGTACGTCCAGATGAGCTAACTGCAACAGGCGTTGGCTTCCGGTCAGAAGATGCCAACGATTCTGAGTTCAAGTCTCAGCGGAGTCGATTTCTTTTGGCCCACGTTCCTGCTTTTTGTTTGCGACAGGACCCCAGAGCACTCTACCGATATCATAATTCTCAGTAAAAAAAAAAGTACACATCCCATTGATCATTGGGGTAGTCATGTGTTTTCTTAGTAGTCACTTATCTCGAACGATCAATAGCTCGCCAAACTGGTGAAGCGCCTCGGTTCAAGACCATTTCCCCGCTCTTGCATGCCCTCGGGTTGCTGTATATCAAACCAAAAGAACTCTCGATGCAACAAACATCCTGAACCGTATACCAATCGTTCAAGAGCCAATTCCGCAGAAATTATGAGTGGTCCAGGTGTCGGATTCGAGTATCCATCAGTGCCAGTATCATGGTACAAGCGAGATGTCTTGCTTTTCGCAAATGCCATTGGATGTGACGCTAAAGATGAGCTTCACTTCTTATATGTATGTATGACCTAGTCTCAACTGATTGATCCGTGGATAGTACTGATATGCTGGACAGGAATTCCACCCAAAGTTTAGCACCTTTCCCACTTACTCGATCATCTTGCCATTCAAAGGCACATCGGCGGAGATCATCGACTTCTATGCTTCGCAGAACTCCAAACGTGCCGCCATTCCAGATGTACCAAAGTTCGACAGTCGCAAGGTCGTTCATGGAGAGCAAGCCATCACTTTCCTGAAGCCTCTGCCACCGACCAGTGAAGGTCGTGACTTTGAGATGAGAGCGAAGGTTCTGGGTGTATACGACAAGGGCAAGCCTGGCTCAGTAGTCGAAACCGAGAACTTGATTGTAGACAAGGCTACTGGTGAGGTTTACAGTAGGGCTGTAGGAATGTCATTCTTTGTTGGTCAGGGAGGCTGGGATGGACCCAAGGGTAAGATATAAGCACGAGGACAGGTGTAATGAGAAATTATGCTGACAACAGAATAGGGCCAAAGACAGTAAACTACCCTCCACCAGAAGGCAAGAAGCCTGATGCGGAGTACATATATCAGACTAACGCAGAGTCGGCACATCTGTATCGGTAAGGCGAAGATGATCCAAGATTGGCTGCCTCGTCACTAATGTCACACAGACTCTGTGGTGATTACAACCCTCTGCATGCCACTCCAGAGCCCGGCCAGCAAATGGGCTTCGGTAAGCTGGACCAAAAAACCCAATGATGAGAAACGATTACATATGCTAACATAACGTAGGTGGTGCTATCCTCCACGGCTTGTTCAGTTGGAACACTACAGCCCATGGACTCTTGAAGCTTCTTGGAAACTCAGACCCAGCCAACATCAAGGAGTTTGCTGCGAGATTCGCGAGTCCTGTCAAAGCCGGTGACACTCTCATCACACAGATCTGGCGAACGGGTAATATTGATGGAGAAGGCTGGGAGGAGGTGAGGTTTGTAACCAGCGTAAAGGGCGGTAAAGTGTGCTTAAGCAATGGCCGAGCAAAGATGAAGATTGCAGGACAGAAGAGCAAGCTTTAGTGTGGAGTCAAACACAGTAGCAATCAGAATCATGACAACAAGAAATCGTATCAAAAGAGTCCATGATGAATCGTGTCTAGCTGAGGCTATAATTACAAACCCGGATATGTGATGTTCACTGAAAGCGCCTCCAACCCCGCCAATGCAACAAAAGACGAGTCGTTTAGGCATAGATTGAGATTCTGGGATGGGATTAGCAGGTGTCGAAATATAGTCAGAGATGAGCAAAACATACGATTCCTTCTTCTTGGATTGGACCTCGGCAATCGCATCGACGTAATGTTCGTGGACGATCTTGGATTGACCTGAACGTAGTGCGATCATTCCAGCCTCGACACAGACCGCCTTGAGCATGGCGCCACCAAACTCGTCGGTGCTTCTTGCCAACTCGGGCCAGTTGACGCCCTCGTCGACAGTCATCTTTCTGCTGTGGATGCGAAGAATCTGAGCGCGAGACTCCTCGTTGGGCAAGGGGAACTCGATCTTGCGGTCAAGACGACCAGAACGAAGCAGAGCAGGATCGAGAACATCGACTCTGTTTGTCGCGGCAAGAACCTTGATTCTGTCATCGCTGGCGAAACCGTCGAGCTGGTTCAACAACTCAAGCATGGTGCGTTGGACTTCACGGTCACCACTCTTGTCACTGTCGAAACGTTTGGTACCGACGGCGTCGAGCTCGTCGATGAAGATGATCGAGGGGGCCTTCTCCTTGGCCAGCGCGAAGCAGTCGCGCACCAACTTGGCACCGTCACCAATGAACATCTGAACGAGCTGAGGACCGGCGAGCTTGAGGAAGGTGGCTTCTGTTTGGGCGGCGCAGGCACGAGCGAGCAGGGTCTTTCCGGTACCGGGAGGGCCGTACATGAGGGCACCTGCAGAGGAAGGTCAGTTGGGATTTTTGTCGGAGCGATGGAGCGAATGTGTACCTTTGGGGGCCTTGATTCCAATCTTCTTGAAGCGCTCAGCCTCCTTCATGGGCCAGACGACAGCCTCGACCAGCTCTTCAATCTGCTTGTCCAAACCACCAACGTCGGTGTACTTTTCGGTGGGCTTCTCGTCGACCTCCATGGCCTTGACTCTGCTGTCGTACTCGGCGGGGAGTGTGTCGAGAATGAGGTACGAATCCTTGTTGACACCAATGAGGTCACCAGGCTTGAGCTTCTCGTGGTCGACCAGACCGATCAGGGGCAGGAAGATTGTCTGGCGAGTTGATGTCTTGATGACGGCCGACTTTCCTACGCGTGTGGCATCCAGATCGACGTTAGCACCCTCTTCGGCAGCGTCTTCTTCTACATCCAGATCGAGGATCTCGACCACGTTTCCGACAAGGTATGGGAGTTGACTGAATGAGCCGTGTCAGCAGGGAGCAGATGAAAGCAGGCAGCAGGGGGCGGCGCACCGGTTGTTATCAATCTTGTCGACATTGTCCTTGATCTTCTCGAGCATGGCTTGCTTCTCGTGTGTGAGGCGCTGGAACTCTGAGCGCATGATGCGCGTGTCGTTCTCGAGCAGTCGCCGCCTTGTGACAATGTCTCGTGTGCTTGAGTTGAGGATGTCTGCGTCGAGCACCTCTTCCTCCTCTTCTTCGGCGTCCTTGTTGTCGCCGTCGGCATCCTTCATGTCGGCATCGCCGCCCTGGTTGGGTTTCTTGGGATCTTGGTCCTCGCCTTCCTTCTTATCCTGGTGCTCCAGAGCGTCCAGGTCTTCGAGCGTCGACATGATTGCAGCTAGTGTCTGACTGTTGTGAAAGTGAGATGGAGCGGATGCGTATGGTGATGGCACAAGGATGCGAGATGAGGTGAAGGGCGTGTTGTAATACTCAAGTCTGTAAGTCCGAAACGCCTTGAGCTTCCACTACAATGACATAGCTCGGCTTTTGCCGCCCCGATCACCCATGCCTTTAGCTTTACTCACCTCACTTTTGGTCTCATATCACCTTTTACATCACTGTCTGTATGCACCGTCTCGTCTGCATCTTGCACCTTGGCTGTTCCATTGTCTCGTAGTTTTCAATCATGACAATAGCTAATATCCGCCCGCATCTCTGCATCCTCAAGCTTGGGTACGGAGCTGTATATTTACAACACGGTCCACTCAAAACAAACCACTGAGCATTCATCCTGTCACGGTCGCTTCAAGGACTTCATCTCTGCTCGATCCTGTCAATTTGAACCTGGAAATGAAGTCATCACGGTTGACTGCCTAAGTTAGCATGGTTCGCCAATCTGCTGTCTGCTTTTACTCACTGTATCCTCCGGCCATCCGTCGCTTGCCTGTGAATACGCTTCTTCCATGCAACACTCGCCAGTTGTCAAAGACTATCCGTCCGCATTAGTTACACCATCGTCTCAAATAACCCTCAGCCACTTACTCAAAGGCATTCCTGGCTCGAGTTGTGTCCAATACTGGTTCTGTGGGTCGTTCAGGATGCGATTGAATTTCCTGTCCATCGTCGTTAGCAAAAACTGCCGTTCAGCTGATCAGATCCAACTCTTACCTGGCAGCTTCGTACCACTTGTCTATCATGTCGCTAGGTGCTTCAATCGCTGCTCTGTCTGCGTTGTTCCATCTCACCTGCACCAAGTGACCCAGCACCGGATCGTGAGAAAGCACGGGGAAGCACACGTACGGCTGGATGCTGACATCCTCGTTTCCGCTTGCATGTGCCCAGATGCCTACTGTACTGAGCACCTTGTATGCCTCTTGGTCTTCGCCGTAAAGCTGTCTTGCTGCTGCAAACCCGTCGACTAGCAGCGATTCACCACCGGATCCACCAGTATGGGAGAGCATATGGAACATCTGAAGTCCTGCTGGTTCGGAAAAGTATGTCGTGTCGGTATGCGCTTCGAGTGCCAACGATGTGTAAGCAGTATCCTTACTTGCCATGTTCGACGTGAAGTCGTAGAAACCACCTGTTCATGTCAGCTACAATTTCGCCTTACGAACACATATGTTCTCACCATAGTGAGTTTCCCGGATTGGCCCAATCTTCTCCAGCAGCCTTTTGGTCGCCTCGGGATCAATTGGGCAATCCTTGACAAATGACAAACCGTGTACGTTCTTTCAAGTCAGCTATTGAGGACTCATCGATACTGACATACGTACAATCTGACGGGTCCATTCTGCGATGCCGTCTGCCTCCACAATGCTCTTGTAGTCAACCGTGGGCGGCTTGGCCGCGATCGTTTTGTCAAACATGATTTGCCTGGGACTCGTGAGTTTCCTGTGTCTGATCGATGCGTGTTGCAACACTTACTCGACGAGACCTCTTCTTTGCACACTAGTATGAGTTGGTCTACCTTTGCGGAGCACTTTCAACGGGTATTCGCTCTGATGCCCATCTTGCCCTGCTGATCGTTAGACATACGCTCACATGAACATTCTTACGCACTCACACGCGATCTGTATCGTTTGTTTCTCCTTGGTCTGGATGTTCAATTTGGCGGGCTTGACACCGGGATCGAGCTGTAGTCTCATCAGTCGTTGCTACAATGCCTATCCAAAGGGAATATACACACCGAGAAAGTATCAAGCTGCCTCTGTCGGGTGACAGGGTGAACACACTCGTGACAAGGACACTGGTCTCTGTTCTTTGTCAACTTAATCCCTAACCATTGAGTTGCTGTCGTCCTGACCTCAGCCATAAATTTGATCTTGAAGAACATAGTTAGTACTAATGCATGATAGTGCTTGAATGTCTTTCAACTTACACATAGGTACGATCTTCGCCTTCTGAATTTTCAAAATACAGTCTCTCTCCATCCCAGCGTAGAGATTCACTACCTGGACGCTCTTTGACGTCGAGTTCTGCAAAAGGCGTCTGCTGGATTAAAAACGAAAAAATCATAAATCTTTGGTGTATGACGCTTACAATACGCAATTTATTCTCCAGATAGACACCGTTCTTCTTCAGTGTGATGCTCCCAAGGTTCTGGCCATTCGAGAATCCATGAGTCGGTGCTTGCTCAGCGTCCTGAGCAAAGATACGTGTACTAGAGAACGACCGTACGCCTCTGGGAATGTAGTCTTTTCTAACTGCACTAAGACCAGTAGCTCCTGACTTGCACCATCTTGTGAGATGAGCATATTCGACTCGTGTAGCCATGCTCTCATGTGGATATTCGAGTTGAAGATTTGAACCACGAAGCGGTCGCCGTGGCCGCTGTTTGCTCGGCTCTTGATGCCGACCATTTCTCCACACGCTTCGCCAGCGTACGGCATGTCAACCACCCACCTTCTTGCAGATTGACATATTGCATATCTGCGCTCGTATAATGCGCTTAGATGCCACCTTCTTGTGTGTAAAAGTCTGCAAAGCGTATAGCTATCAGAATGCAAAGTGGTCTCGCGGAGACCCGCCATGTCAGCCCAGTAACCCTGCCCATCGGCCCACAAGCACAATTGCACAACTTTGTACACGATGTGATCACGGTAAACAGAGCAAGCACTAGCCATATCGAGCTAGAGATTGGCATTTACGAGGAAGAGACACACGGCCTTCTGCAAGGCACAACGAGAACGAAAGACTTCCGGTTCATAAGCAGATAGGTGCCGTTTCACATACCTGACGGCGACGTATTATCTTTCTTGCGTCGGGATTATATAGAGTTATCTACAAACTAGGTGTCCCCGTCGTAAATGCTGGGTCACCAACCAAATTTCTCTACCGAAACCTCCAGCCGAGCACCTCTACTCACCAGGCTCGCGCATACATTTCTGCAGGTCCTGTTCATAGTGTCGGGTCCAGCCACGACTACACCGACGGTAGGGTCTTGGACCTCGTCATTCCATGCATTCACAGCTGTCTCAAGAAGGTCTGGCAGATCGGGCCTGCCCGCTTTGCGTGTGGGCGGAGGAACGATGACCTTGCAGCCAAGGTCACGTAGCTCATCAAGTCGGTCTTGAGGAATCCAGCTGATATGCTCTTGGTCGTGAATCACCCATATCAGGGATACACGAGGCTTTGCATATCTATTGCTCTCTGGCTCAGGAGCTTGTGTCGATGCGTTAAGCAGACTCCAGACGAGAGGGAATGCTACTGCGATGCCTGAGCCACCGGCCACTACAACGGCAACATCGTTGTCGTTGAGTACTTCCAGAGCGTGCGAAGATCCATAGGGCCCATCGACGCGGATGTTTACAGAGCTGTGGAACTTTGCGTAGCGAAGGAGATCTCGTGAGAAGCCGTCCTGAGCTCGTATCAGGAAGTTGAGCCAGGCATGCGAGTCGGCACTAGTCGGGGCAGCAGAAGCGATGGTAAAAGGATGTGCTTGAACGAAGTGTTTGTGAGACAGGGCCGGTACGGTGAGGAAGACGTGCTCGGTGGGCTTCCAACCATCATTGATGCCCCACGATTTCCACCAGGAAGAGTTGGTCAATTGCCAATTCGAACTTAACATCACTGTCTCTCCGTCTTCCAAGATGGACAGATCAGCTTTGAGTGTCCTAGACTTGAGTATCAACCTGAAGACGAAGCGATCGATGGCGAAGATGAACAAGGCTGCCAGCACATAAGGCTGGCTATTGTGGTGATGGAACCACAGGAAAGCGAGCGCCGCGGTTTGGAGAACGATATGGAGCCCGAGGAACAATTCGTACCACCGTTGCCTGAATGAGCCAAGCGAGGATAGATATAGCGTCTCATAGGAGATGAAAGCGAGGAGCCCAAGCCAAATGATGGGTAGGGCAAGGAACCTTGAAAAGCTGAGTCGGCTTGAAAGTGTGATATACCACACCAAGACCATGCTACCAGCGTGTAAGACTGCAAGCAAACACATCCATTCACCTAGTCGGCGATGGAAGATGTTCAGGCTCTCATACGACGCATTAGTAAGTATCTTGATTGGCTGATTCTTCGCTGCAAGGAGGTATAGCAAGGGTAAGTTGGCTACAAACAGTAGGCCAGCTCTGTCGGCGAAGACGAACGCATTGGCTATCGAAAGCTCGGCTTTGTACAGTAGGAAGAACAAGTTGATACCAAGCAGGAGCAGGACGCCCACAGCGGTGGCATTCGAAGGAAGAACTTTGTGGATGTATGGTATGTTGGACGGCTGATACATCCACCAAGCCCGGATTTGAGCATCCGCCAAGACCATCGCAGGACGGTTAACCTTGGGTCTTCCTTGATCGAGAAGTGGTGTTGTTTCGCCTCCATTGTTAGCTTTGCGAACCAGGTTTGAGGTAGCAGGCTGAGTAGATGGCGAATGTGTAGATGCACGTCTACGTCGTCGAAGTCTACTGATTCTGCAGCCCCAATACCAAGCCGTGAAACATGCCAATAGTCCCAGAAGTACGATGTTATAGATTATGATGAATCGTCGGGAAAACAGTATGCTTTCAATAGCCTTTCGTCGGCGTTCGTTGCTATCGTCCAGGTTGCTTAGGGTGTCGACACTGTCTGACGCTCTCGCCCGGAGCATAAGGCGAAAAACATCTCCAATATCTGGGCTGAAGGTTCTATCCATATTGATTAATGGACTGAAAGCTGGTGAGATGTACTGATATCATCGAGCGCGATAAGCGGAGCCTGATAAGATGTGATGATATCACGTGCGTTTATAGAGATTCTCACCCAACTCGTGTGACAAACCCACGTTCTACCTACCACGCTCCCGCTTGGAGGTCAAGACCGCGGTTCTCACTATAAAAATGCACAGTGAGATTGAGACGTACCCAAAGAGATCCGACGTATGTAATGTCATCTTTCGATGGGAGACTACTGTGCATCTTTACAGCTACACGCCTTACAGCCTCCTACTGCACATAGTGAGAACCGGTTGTGCTTAAAGAGAATGCTTCAATTACCACTTTAATATGCACTCCGAAGCACAATACCCTATTACCAAACGTTTAGTACCGCTTAGGCTCACTCTAGCCGGGTATGAAACTATAATCGCACATTCAATTGCATGAGTAGGTTGTGATTCCAGGAACAGGCTCACAGAGAGCCGCCCTGACTATTCGGGCTTCCATTCATGATTATTATATTCAGAATTGAGATTGTTCTTTGCATTTCACACCCTATTGGATTCTCCGTTGGACCATTTTCTTCTGTTTCTCTCCTTCACCCCTACCATAACAAATTTGAAATTGCTCAAAGCCTCACTTGGACGCCGTCACAGCCTTCGTCAGATCTCTACAAAACTTCGTTCGCATCTTCGTATCTCTATCTCCATCACATCACCACTTCCAACCTCGCGGATCCTTTCCATCATCTTCCAACCCTGCACTCAAGTCCTTCACCTGCATACCGAAACTCTTACGTGTCCAACACTGCCCAAAAAACTTCTTTGAGAAGACTCATATCTGTTCACCATGGCCCCGAGAAAGCGTATCAAGCTAGACACAAGCGTGAGTTTAGACTCTCGAAGGTATCCGAGTTTTCTTACTGACACATCGCGAACAGGTCAGCCAAGAGGCTGAAGCTGCGCTGGAATATCCTGGCGACTCCAATGATCCATCAAGCTTTATTGCTTGCCACGAAGTTGAAAGCAAGACAGCCGCGTATCTGGGTTACTCGAATACCGAAGACGTTCGCTGTATTGTGCTCTGCTGGCCAGTACTCTCCGCGGTTCTACAGATATAGAAGCTCCCCAAGTACACCAGCGCCCGTGTCGCTTTCAAAATCCTCAACGACGATCTCGAATCGTACAAGAACATATCCGATGCGGCCGCCGCATTCCCTCTCACAGGCGACAATGCACGACAGAGGATCCTGGCCGGTAGACGTCTTGCTGCTATACTGTCGAAGATGATCGAGGACTTTGCTCTCATGTGTACTCTCGACAGCAAGGAGAATAAGGCAAGACAAAGAACTGTATTGGCCGGTTACAAGGAAGCCTTTCCTGATCGTTCGAATGTGCCTTTTCTCTCGCCGTCGAAGTGTTATGGTCCTACCCTGGGCCCACTAGACGGTGAACAGAAGCTTGAGGCGTACAACAGGTGCTGGATGCTCACAAAGTACTTCAAGTACTGCCAGCAATTGTCCAGCAAGGCCTTTGAGAACCGCTTCCCTGCAAATGGAGACATCAAAGGTACCACAGTCCCACCTGATATGATACCGGGCTGGATGAGGCCCAAGCCGAAGACTGCAGATCCTAAATCTACAGAGGCACAGGCTATGCTCCGCGCTGATAGTCTCTCGAAAAAGACCTTCAGTCTTTGCTATTATCCTCGTGCCGACAACCCTGACAGCAGGGATGCTGTGGAGGAGCATTTTGAACTGGCTGCGGCGGATGGAGTTGAGGAGTTGAGCACTCTTCCACAAGACTTTCTGATCGACCCTCGATTATACGATTCGCTGCAGTGTCTGAGAGACCAAATTCGTCGACAGCTACGCTGTCACATCTTCCGCTTCGATCTTGCGAGGGTTTCACTGAAGTACAAGCGGAAGGAGGAAGACGGCACCTTCCCCCAGTCGGCCGATCTGATGAACAGCGACTGGACTGAAATCAAGCCCATTCTTCATGATGAAGCCAACGATGACTTCATCTTCCAGGTCGGCTTCACAACACGATCTTACGAAGGCACCGAGAATATCTTCGAGGAACCCTTCAACGTTCCATCACATCTCGTGGCCTACTGGTAGAGGAATGCCCCAATCAGAAGGCTCTCAGGGAAAATTAGATTTTTGGAGTGGTTTTCAAAAGGCTAGATAGACTGAATAAACCGAATTCACATCACAACCAATGCACACAACAGAAGAATCAGAATAATGTGGTGGGAAAAGACATTGAACGTTTTGAGAGCTTTTGCCATGGGCTGCATTCTACCTGTGATGCAAAGCCCGTGGGATGTCATAAATTGATTACAATGCCTTTCCGTTTGCGCCATGCTCCACCCAAAAATCAACCAGTTTTGTCGACAAGCGAAGCCTTGTTTTTGCGGACACAATGTGTCACATCTAGTTCATGCGAGCAACGAGGGTAGAGATAGCCTCTTCGCGATTGCCCAAATCACCTCCCTCAATAAAATGAAGAAACGAGAAGGAAGTTAGTTTGATGTTAAAGAGAGGAAAAAGAGTCATGTTGAACATACCTTGCGCTTGTGGAAGCCACCGAGAGGGTTGGAGAGCTTGAAGGGCCAGAGGAAGTTGGAAACCTGCTTGAAGTTGGGGCCGACGGTGAAGATCTCGTGGATCAGATCCTCCATGCAGACGACGCCGTACTGGCCAAGGTTCTCCTCGACAATGGCGTTGTCGGAAAGAGCGATGCGCTGCTTGTTGACCTTACCGTAACCACGCTTGTAGACGAGCTCACGGACGGTCTTGAGGTTGGGGTAACCCCAGGCGACGAAGGGCTCGACGATCTTGAGCATCTCAATGGTGGCCTTGGTCAGGCGGATGAAGACACCGTTGTTGATCTGGAGAAGACGGAGGAGCTGGAGGGTCTTGCGCTTCTTGGGGTCAATCTTGTTGATACCCTTGATGCGGACGACGAAGGCGAGCTTGGCCTGGGCAGGGACGTAGAAAGAACCCTCCTGCTTGGCGACACGCTGCAGGCGGATCTTCTCGCGCTCTGCATCGCGGTACTCCTTGATGTAGGACTCGGCGCGCTTGAAGATGACCTGGCGCTTCTCCTTGTTGGCCTGAGCTTTGGTCAGTAAAGGTCGAACTTGTTGTGTGGTTGCCGATGAACAGGATGTGTGTCGATCAGACCCGAAAGATGGTTAATTTCGACAACACCGACCCGAAGGTCTAGTCGAGGTGTGGTTGTTATGCATCATGTAGACAACATCCTGTTCTTGGGTGGTGGCGGCGGCGGTGTGACTTACAGCGCGCTTCTTCTGGAGGTCAGCGGTGCGGGCCTCGCGCTCCTTCTCCTGGGACTTTCTCTTCTTGAGAAGAGTCTCAGGAACGATGTCCTGCTTGGTGGGGACCGAGCTGTCGGGAGAAAGTCAGAACACAAGGTTGTGTAGAGGGGAAGCCTCTTAGCGGAGAACTGCAGCACAGCGGCATTCTCTACTGGGTGTGAACTCGACGGATCGATGGGGCCATGGGAGACCGATTCGCAATGGGTTGCGACCAAAGACCTCGACCGTACATTCTAAGGCGGCAGACGTGCAGAGACGCTTGACGACCAGAGGACTACGGTCGGCTTTCAAAAGTATCGAGGTGGCGCTGGGTTTCGCAGCGCTCCAGCGAGTGAACCGACTGTGTCTGCATTTCTCCGCGCAGAGCAGAGCAATCAATTCACATACGTCTTGACGGTTTGGGAAGGCATCTTGACTGGTTGTTGGATGGCGAGGTCGGTTGTCAGGTCGCTGCTGAGGAAAGAATTTGCTCTCTGGATTTGCTCAGAAGGACTTTTCGTGCGTCGACGGGTCTTCCCGCATTAGCGCCATGGGTGGCCACGACCAGATTTCCTTGGCGTTTACTCGTCGTCTACCGCCGACCACACTCGACGTGCAACCACTCCTCTGCAATCGCTTAGTTCGTGGCACAGTTAGCTTTTCAGATACTGTATTCCGCTCAATCATGGCGAACATCAGAAAGGGAGTCGGTCTATCCGCCTTCTCGCGAAACGCTCTCACTTCAGATCATTATGCCTCTCACGGCGCTGCTCTACGCTCAGCCCATGCCGACTCCTTAGCAAACCAGCTCTCAGTCTTTCAGGCCGCTCTCCATTCGTTCTCCCTTACTCATGGCGCTGAAATCCGCTCTAATCCAACGTTCAGGGCTGAATTTGCCCGCATGTGCAATGCCATCGGAGTCGACCCACTTGCCAGCTCCAATCACAAGACTCTCAAAAGTGGTAAGAATGAAGGCGGAAGTTTTTGGTCGCAGATGCTTGGTGGCAGTGTCAACGACTTCTACTTTGAACTTGCTGTCAGAGTTGTCGAAGTTTGCCGCGAAACTCGGTCAGAGAACGGTGGCATGATCGAAGTGCCTCAGGTGCGAAAACGTGTTGAGAAAGGAAGAGGCATTGGTGGAGGACTTGAGGTGTCCGAGTATGTAGACATGCGCTATACCAAGTGTCCAGTACTGATTCTATATCTAGTGATGATATCCTCCGCGCTGTCAAGTCACTGGAACCTCTCGGCTCTGGCTTCACTGTCATGAAGATTGGCTCCAAGCAGATGATCCGCTCGGTACCGAAGGAGCTCAATACTGATCAGTCCACTGTTCTGGAGGCAATACAAGTGCTAGGTTACGTGACTGTCTCTATGCTTCAACTTAATCTAGGTTGGGAGCGTGCAAGAGCAGTTGCTGTCATTGACGATCTTGTTGCCGACTCTCTCGTATGGTTAGATGCACAGGCCGACGAAAAAGAATACTGGAGTCCAGCGCTGATGCACGAGATTGGAGGCGATTGAGTTATCTGTCTCCAATGTCTGCTCGCTTGGGCGAGGCTTGCTAGTCGGCCCTCAGGCAGAGCCTTCATATCTCACGGGTGTCTTCTCGAGAGACTCGTACAGCTGAATCAGACTTCCGATCAGGAAGGCCCAGGATCCCCAAAAGGTCGAACACGATGCCTGATATTGCGCCCAACTGCTGGCATCGAAACCAAAAGCGGGACATAACGTGAAACTGAAACAGTCAGCATGGGCATCAGAACAAGGCGGGAAACGCAGGACTGACCCGAAGCCACCTATAAGGTTCCAAAATCCAATGTGCCATCCCAAGACTTTCGGTGCAGGCTGCCACCAATGCTTTTGGGACTCGATCATGAACAACCATCCTGACAAGATGAAACCACTACCACCAATAACTTGTGGCGTCCAAAATACACCGTCGCTCAACCCTGGAGACAATTTGTTCATGATTCCGGGTAGGGCTGTGAAGCCGGATATCCAGAAAATTGTGGCCGCTATCAGTTGGCTCAAACTAGCGATGAAACCGAGCTCATGGAAGTAGTGAGTCTTGAGCTCGATCCAAGAAGGACACCATATCCATGAATTCGTCTTGACTGGGTGTTGCTTGTTCGAGTCGCGGCCGGACGGTGTGTTGTGCGGTGTACGGTGTGGCTTGCCCACCAGGTTTGCCTTGTTGCGGTGGTGATGCGTGCACATATCGTTCCTAGCCACAATCTTCAAACCACTTCCTCTGCCCTTCTCGACTTTACCAACGTATCCCTCAAACGCTGATTCTACTGCGTACCCAAAGCAGCCCTCTCGATTTTCATTGACGGCTTCCAACATCAAAAGCATACTTCCGACCACGAAGACGGTTGCTCCGATGAAGGCGGTGACGCCACCACCGACGAGAGCCTCGTTATGGAATGTTGATGAGGGCCGCATCAGAGGTAAAAAGACGAAGAAAGAATTGACTACCCATAGAACACTTCCTAGGGTAAAGACGTAAGCCACGCACCAGGATATGTCCCACACAGGGTAGAACGTTATCATCAGCCATACTGTATGTATGATGGATTGCCAATGAGTCGTGCTTCGAGGGGTAGCGACGTTCGCTTCTGGTTGTTCCACTGAAGGGCTCTTTATAACGAGGGTGTGTCGACCTTTGCGATTGTCTCGAGCTGTCCATTTGTACTCAAAATTGGCGGCGGGTGATTTGGGAACTTCGGTTGGCGGGACCGAGTTTGTCGTGCTCAGAGGCGTCGTGGTGTTTGGAAGGAGATCTCCAGTGGTCGATTTGTGTATCGCGTGTTCGAAGCTTGCCTGGGTAGGATTCAAGAAGGTGATCGGTCCTTGGACTCTTGATTGAATGAGTTGCAGGTCATCATTGCTACGGAGTGGTTGTCGATCGCCTGTAAAGCGATTGTTGCGATTTGCTTGCACAGGCGCCATCTGTCTGACAGCAACGAGCGAAATCTTGTGTTGCGACTACAAGCTGATGTTGACCCGACACGACATGTCAAGATGACCACCGTTGGTTGCGCTTTCCCTAGCTTTTCCGTGCCCTACAATCATCACAAAGGGACGCGTTGCTTAGGACCGGTGCCGACTTCCAGATTCAACCACCTTATTTGCCATTACTTCCGTTCCAAAGGTGCGCAAATTTACATGAGTGTCTGTTGACGCAGTTCTGAGAATACTGTGTTTATCCCTTGCGTCCTCCCTATGTGCACAAAGTCGTAACGCATGTAGCTATACAAATGCACAATGGTTTCGACATACAGGACGGTATTTATTGAGAGGTGACAAGTTCTGGGCTCTCTTTGGTCAAGTCCTCGGCTTGGAAATGATCGTGCATTTTGATAGCGAAAATGTCGCTCTAGGCTTTCGTAGAAGAAGCGTGATAATTACTAAAATCCTCAAGGGCTGGGTACAATAGCATCCTGCCCAGTTTCAACATAGCTTTGGTTACGTGCCGCTTTATGGAGCTGAATCTCCTGCGATGAACGATCAAAGGTGTCGCAATGCACTACCATGAAGCTCGAAAGCTTCTCTGACAGGATCAGATTTTGAGTTGTATGGCCTTGCGAAACACACTGTTTCGGTCTGTCGCAGCGACAGGGTCTTCGTTTCACGCATTGGGGGCATCTGCACCGTGACACAGTTCTGCAACTACAGCGGACATCGGGACCAGTACCGCGGTAAAGGGTTGGTTCCAAAAGTCAACTGGAACTCTCTCCGACATGGATCTCGATCCGCAGGTCCTCGACTCTACGGTATTGCGTCCGATGCCAGGTTTGACCTTTGGTCGAAAACTTGCTGCAGGTTCTAGTACTGCATAGTACCCCCAGCGGAATTGAACACGCCATGCCTTTGACAACATAGGGGTGGGAACAGAATTCTTGTTGTCTCTTGGTAGATCCATCTCAACGGCATCTACAGACTGCTTCGCTTCTTCGCTTCTACAATAAGAAAGCACTCTCGGTTTAGATGGTAGTAACTATGCACGTCCTAGAAGCGAGATGATGTGGACTGCGGGATGAGTGCACTTTGCGATCGGAAGATTGTGGCAGAATCTGAGTGCGCATGTGCCGGCTCGACAATCACGCCGAAAGAGACAAGGAAGCCACGAGCAAGATGGATTCGACTATTGGCACAAAAAAATCAAAGAGAAAATAAAGTATCCACCAGAATCGCAGAGCGGCAGAGCAGCTTTCGAGGATGTACATAATCTATGGAGGAACTAGCAGCGCTTAACCAGCCACCACGCAACCTTCGGCCATGGGCCATGGCATGCGTGCATAAAGCGGTACATCTTGCCTTTAGGTATGGGGCTTCAACTGGCCAACCAAATTTTCGAGGTACGTGACCTCTTTCGATGCGAACGCACGATTCAGATCATCCAATCGCGGCCATCACTCTCGCGAACACTTGTAGACTTTGATCAATCTTCTAGGAAACAATTACAAGCAAGCGAGAGCTACCAAAACCGTGCATCATCTTCTACGTGTCAAACTGTGTACAACACGAGGCGCAGTCAGCGATGCATGAGAACGTACCGTACATCGTGGCGCTAATTGGCTGGGTGGCTGCAGACGTGTGATTGCATGTCGTTGTGTTGCTTTGCGCACTTCTCGTCGATGCACCAAGGTGGATTGGGATGGTGAATGCATCCGAACTACATATCGTCTTGCTGCACAAGATTTAGTTTCGTAGAGGATAGTCACATATGAAGAAGTGAGATGGTAAAGTAAGGTATCGACAAGAAGATATGTTATTTTGTACAGTGAGCACAGCTTGGTGGCTTGTGGTAAGATAATCTCTCGAGCCTAATGAAACAAAACGCCAGTTGTGATGCAAGTCCTCCATCGGCCATGGGTATATAAGTGCGGAAATGGAATGCCTCCAGAAGTCTAGGCAGCGCCACGAACGGTGTATTTACAAAGTATGTTTGAGAAGATGAAAGAAAACGTTGATCGTATCATCGCAGAGAAAACAAAGACAGCCAATGTCGTGCGGGTGTCGAAAGCAAGTCATAATGTGTTGGCGTAATCTGCGGCGTGGTCTCGTAATGATGCTTTTTGGTATGTGAAATGTCGAAAATGGCGAATATAGTCAGGTGAAGCGAAGAAGGCGAATGATTTTAGAAAACACGCGTCGGGAAAATAGAAGCGTGCTTTGGAAGCGTTGCCATGAACTGGCTGTACCATGGTGCGATGTATGCGTGAGGGGTGCATTGACCATTGGTGAAGAAGGCGAAGGGACCGTTGGCCTTCTGAGGCTCTGGAGAAGGCATGGGTGGGCTTCTGGAAGCGGGGAGTTGCTCGAAGTGTGACACGGCCGGTGGAACTTGAGAGTACTGAAGGTTGGACGCAGGCGATTGAGACATGTGAGGGATCGGTTCCATAAGGTGATCAGATGCGAGGAAGGCGGCGTCTCTTGCGGCATCCGCAGCATTGTAGGTTGGCGAGGGGATGGGCATGGAAGCAGCGGGCTCGCTGATCAGCTTTGGGCAATGGAGAATAGCCTGCTTCAGTTCATGGAGTGTCATCCTTTGGGCAGGGTTCAAATCAAACACTCTACTCAGAATGTGATCGAGATCGTCCGAAAGGGGGAGAATGGATTTGAGAAAGCTGCGATCCTTCATGTAGGCACGGAAAGTAGAATCGTCCATGGAAGCCCGCTTCCAGGGGTTACGGCCACATGTCAAGTTGACCAGGATGACACCAAGCGACCACACATCGTTGGCCGCAGAGGCGTAGCAGGCATTGGGGCGCGAGTTGGATTGCTGGCACTCGGGAGACATGTAGAAGGTGGATCCACAGCCAAAGTCCGAAGTGTAGTAGTCCTGGGTGGCAAGACCAAAGTCGGCAAGCTTCAAAGTGATACCATCCGAGGAGACCAGGATGTTCTCGGGCTTGAGATCCCTGTGGTAAATACCAACGGAATGGCAAAACTCAACAGCCTCAAGAATCTGAAGGAAAGCATTCTTGGCCAAGGCATCCTGGCCAATGTAGAAACCTTGCTCGGTGATTCTTGAAAAGAGATCGCCTTCGGGGCAGAATTCCATGACAACGAAAGTGCAATCGACGGAATCCAATACCTTGACCAGAGAGACTACATTGGGATGTTGACTAACTTGGTGGTGCAGCTGAATCTCTCTCTCCTGGAAGGTCCTTTGCCTGGGTTCAAGGCCAATCTTGTTCAATGCCTTTACGGCATACTGAACTCCCGTGCGCATATCGAACGCCCGGTAGACAACTCCGTAGGCACCGACACCAAGGACTTCGGTCAACTGAATGCATCCGGCAAGAACTTGGCCTAGGCGGTCCTCAGGAGGGCAAGCACCACACGACCTGGGAGAAGGAGGAGGTGTGGGAATCATGTTAAAGTGGAAGCTGTGAGATGCTAATGTCGTTCTTTGGTTGATCCAAGTGTATGATGCTCAAACAAGCATATACCAAACAAACTCCCTAGGTGGTCCGGATAGGTGGTTGGTATAAAAGCCAAAGACTGACAGCCTCCAGAAGAACTTCTGATGTTGTTGAAGAGTGGCAGAGGAAAGGTTTATGAATGAATGGATGTGCTCGACAAAAAGAAAAAAGTTGGTCGGAGTAGATGAATAGTAGTACTACTCGTGGAGTGTACGACGAACAGGAGGGTGTATGTATGTATGGACGGGAGAAGGTGGCTCAGGCGGGTGATATGACGAACAAACAGTCCCGGCAGAGTCTAGTTAAAAGTAGCTTGGAAGCAAAGACATACTTTGTGTGGCATAGAGTGTTCGATGGCCTTTTTCTGGCGGGGCCACACAGCTCCGTCCCTGACGCGAAGCATCCTGGGTGATCGTTAGCGGCGCTCGAAGCCTGTCACTCACGCCCGCGCTTGCACACTAGTTCACCGGCCACTAGCTGTGAGGCGCAACGTGTGCCTATTTCTGAGTCGTTGGAATGGTGGGTCCACAGAGGGCATGCACAAGCGCGCCAAAAGCAAAGGCGTCTCGGGAAAGCTTGCAACTTGGGTGGAGATGGCCGAGGTGGCACTTGGCCACCTTGCCGCATGCGACCTTGTGCTTTGTTGGTCCGACGGCTGGGTGGCAAGGATGGACAAAGAGTGGTCGTCATGTCACTCCTGTGCGGCAGCAGAAGCACCAGCACCAAGGGAGCAAGCAGCAACATCCCTCGCGCATACGACACACGGTTCGATGCGGCCGTCAGATCTACTGCTGGGATCTTCCCTGACACCGCCATGCAGGCTGCAGCTTCGTTTCGCTCTGTGGTCAGCGCTGATTTGCCGCCCAGCCTCCGGTAATACACGTCTGATTGCTGTGCAGAGACGAGGAATGACCAAGCCATGACTCCGTCTCAGAATGATTTACATTGCTGTGCGAATGGTTTGTTCTTTGCAGGCGCGGGACGGATAGGAGTTACAGCGTTGTTGCAGCTACTCAAAGCTGCGTGTCGTCTTGCAAAACTTGCGCATCTCTTGGCCGATCATGAATTCTGGCTATGGGAATGTGGCGTACAACTTTCTCTTTGCAACCACCTTGACCTTGCTTGCAATTTTCTTTGATGCTAAAGTCTCGTGGCCACCGGGTGTGGCAGGACCATCTACGCCTATTCGCTTGGAAAAGAGATAGTGTGAGTGGTAGTGCGTGGTATAACACATGGCCATTGTCGATCATCCTTCCAAGATTTGCCATTCTCGAAGATTTGGGCCGCGAAGAGGCTTGACGCTTGGTCCTGCTTTCCTTGGGTTCGTGTTTAGAAGCCAGGAGCCGCGAGCCGCCGATTGGAATCTTGGTGACAGGTTGCAAGTTTCGAGTGGACCGAAGCTACCGATTGGTGCACGGAAATTGGTCCTCCCAGTTTTCTCGACACAAGAGTCAAGCGCCGTGGCGCCCAAGCAAGAGGGAGAGAAGAAAAAAAAGCAGATCCTTTGATTGGAAGCGTTCATTCTCATTTGCTGGAATTTCCCAGGGCAGCCGTATCAGGAAAGGATGGATTCCTGTGAAGTTACGTGTACGATCAGCCTTGCGCCTCTAAGAGCCAAGATCGAACGTGAGCAGACCAGGCAGCCATGAGAAAACCACTGTTACGAAACAGGTGTACTGTACGAAGACTCTGTCTGCCACACGAGTAAGGCAGCAGCTGTTGGTCTCTGGCCCTCCCTTGCTGCGCAGGATCGATTGTCAGCCCCCTAACCAGCCCGCGGGTTGCATGCATGTGTGTCTGGTAGAACGTCATGGTACAAGGGAGATGTTGAGGTGGACCGAAAGGTCAAGGGCTGGTTGGTTGGCAAGGCGCTTCTAGGAGAATCTAGACACGCTCGACCGCATACGAATGACTCAACAGCGCAGAATGAAGAAAAAGAAGATGTGGACGGTGCAGAGAAATGCAAGCACCCTATCCTCCACTTTTACGATGGAGCCAGTCTACTTGCAGCAAGTCCCCTGCCTATCTGTACGCGTCGTGAATGCGTAGTAGTCAGTAGTTGCGGTACCCGCCCGTATTGCATCCTTGAAGGTCATCCGCGACAACCGACGACACATGCGACTGTGACTGCGGTAGCGACTGCTCCTGGTACTGCTGCGAGCATATCAATGCGCCGCACGATAAGCACACATCTGCTCGCTCGTTCTGTGACTGTGATAGCGTGGGAGGGCGCTTGCTCCTGGAGCCAACACGGAGCAGCTGCACATCCCATCCCATCTGACAAGAACGCACGTCATCTTGGGTTTGCTGCATATCTAACGACAATCTTCGTCCAGTGCTCTGGAGCGAGCTGTCCTTTTGCAGGTGCATCTTCGGTACCTCGAAAACCAAAACATAAGACACCGCACTATGCATGCATCTCACGATCACTATCGTATGGGCGCAGCGGTTGGCACGGCTTCGCAAATTGTATCGCGGAAACCCATGGCAATCTTAATCTTGGAAGTCTTGAAACTCGAGTGTCGAACGTTTGGCGCTAGCCACCTCGAGCGTAGTTTTGTCTGTCCGCTGGTCGGCCGCCCAGCTTTCTCACGTCCACAGCTTTTTTGAGTTGTTCGAGCATGCCAACGCTTACACCGCTCCCTTGTGCACGATGCGCATCTCTCAACCCCTTTTTCCATCGTCCGTTACGCTAACAAGACAGGTCGAGAAACGGTTTGAAGATTCAAACCCGCAGTGTCCACCTGTCCAATCAAATGTGTCTCGACGTTAGCAAGGCGCTTGCGCATACCGCTTGCCAGCGGTCAGCCCACAGGAGGATGAGCATACCGACTTTCTCTTTGTTGCGGTGGCTTTGAAGTCGATCAACGACGCTCGATGGCTTGTGATGGATGTAAGCTCAGCAGCAGTCTCTGCTGAGCAGTGGTTTCGGTCGTTACATGCAGCAGCCGCGTTCAGTCTTGCCCACTCCCTCTTCCTCTTCTCTTTCCTTATCTCATGCTCATTTCAATGAATCGGTTGTAATTGTAGAAGATCATCTCATTCCAACAGTCGGCGCAATGAACCTGTGGTCATGATATTGGAACGCCGACATACATCAGAGACAGCCTATCAAACACCAATACGTCGAACTGTCCTCGTGCTCAACGGCTGATATGGGATCCATAATCATCTCTTCCATCCAAAACACTGCAACAGTCGAATATATCCCAAACATCCCGTTTCATGTCTCTATTGTTTCTCTACCATCAGCGTGGCCTCTCCGCTTGTGCTTGTCCTCGGATGTTGCCCTACTCCGTGTCGAAGCGTTTCAGCTATCGCGATAGTAACGTCTGCTCCCATCCGCCCTCCCAGATCAACCAATCCACCTTCTTCCCGTTGTTCCTCTTCAACGGCAGTGCCTACAAGAGTCCGTCGTTCGTCGCTAGGGAACCGACAAGTGCCGTGGACAGAGGCAAATGACGCTATCGATTGCGACCGTTGTCACATTCTACATGGGACGCAGCACCCCTTGCAACGATCTTGCATACAGATGACACGCCCACCCGTCTAAGGAGATGCAGGGAACGGGTATGAGCTCTCCACTTCCCAGCGCCCACGCAGATACCTGCTGTGCAAGCCCGCTCAGCTTCGTGAAGAGGCCCTCTTCCTCCTGCCACTCCTCGGCGTTGCTGCCAACGTCTTGGTCAAACAGCCTCCTCCCGTGAAAGCTCGCTCCACAGGATACGTGTCCTCAAGACAGTGTCTGGAGGTAAAGGAGTCGACATCCGAACACATTCTCTTCTTCTATTGAACAGTGTCGTACACCTGATGAAACGCTCGCGTACAGCATACCATGAACATTCCGAAAGCAGAGGATCAGCAAGCATGATCAAAGACATTGGGAGCTTCATGTCTCCAATCTTATTGCTCTCCTCGGTTACCATCCTGCCACAAGAGCTTGTTTGAGCCGCATCGAAACGGACAACACTCCCTATACCAAATCCAAACGGCCGTTGAACGAACCATCAGTGCGCTCTTGGGGTTTGTCTTTGACAGCTTACTCTGGACCCACTCGAGTTGTACAGACAATAGCGAAGGATTGTTTATTGGCCAACAACGTTGTTTCATCGCTTCATCACACCTACGACCTGAGGCGGTATAGGTGTCTCGGAGACACGTGCGGCACAAGGGCAATGTATCGAACGGCTTTTCCAGAAGATCGGTCGAACACGAGTACAAATGTGCAATACGGCCGGAAACAAACACTCTGTCCTGTTTTATATTGTTGTTCTACTTCATTTCCACGTTACTGTCTGAACTTTAACTAATTATCAACAGCTCGGGTGTCGGTGCCGTAAGGACATCAAAACACTGAAGCAGGTCCCGCTGAGACACAATTGAGACGGGTTTCTCGTCTGAACCCGACTTGGCCGTGCTGACTCCTCGTTTATATGTCTACTCTCAAACAATAGATTGCTGTCCATTTATGCAGCCGTGCCGGATAATGGTAGTCAGCTTGTTCAAAGTTAGTGAAGTAGAATCAGCTGTCCCTACACGTAGAGCGGTGATAAACAAAATGAGTGATGCGGTGAGAGGCTCGGTAGCTTGGAAATACTGCTGTCGTTGCTGACCTCAAGACAGCAATATCTTGGCAATGTAAGCGTTCGGGATGCTGATCTCACGTAACATTTATGTTTGTAAAGAGGTGCCTTTGTAGGATTGCGGTCAAAACAATATCGAGGATCGACAAATTTTACTTCTCGTCCTGTCTGTTCCATGTACAGCGGCAACGCTGATATACACCAGTCGTTTTATCTAATGTTGTGAGGAGGAACGGGTCCCGGCCGGGAGATGAATGGGTGTTTGAGCGCATCCGTAGGTGTGATCCTTCTCACGGGATCGACAGCAAGACACTTATCCAGGAGGTCGGCAAAGAGATTCAACTCTTTAGCATCAGCAGGGCTCAATCCTTTGGAGCTTGCGAATAGTCGTGCCTTGAGCTCTTTGGCAGGTACGGTCCTGGTGATATTCATGCGACGTACTACTTCTCGACGGGTGACATTGTCGATTTCCTGGCTCAAGAAAGTGCCATCAGGCTCGAAATGCTGTGACCAAAACTCGGATCTCTTGAGCATTCGGTTTGGGATCTTGCCGCGACATTCCAAGATAGCTTTCAGCATCTGGTTGTTTGTCGAGCCAGTGAAGCAAATTTTGCCGGTGTACAGCTCGAAAAGCGTGCAACCAATACTCCACATATCGATGGCATAGTCGTGCTTGATTCCGAGCATGATCTCCGGAGCACGGTAAAAGCGGGATACGAGGGCATCAGTAACATCGTTCTCGTCAGCAGACATGGCGGAGCCCAGATCAGCAATCTTGAGCTGATTGCGCCTCTCGTTGACCAAGACGTTGTCAGGCTTCAAGTCAGCGTGCAGAATCTCACATTTCTTCAGTAGTGTGAGACCAAGGAACATCTGCAGAGCGTACTGACGCACGGCTATGATGTTGATGCCTATGTCACGGCCGAATTTTTTCAGAACCTCGCGGAGATTGATACTCAGGTTCTCGAAGACCATGCAGAGATGGCCTTTGTGTTCAAAGTGGCGCTCGAGACGAATGATGTGCTTCTTGTCCTCAGGGTCTGCTTCGGCGAGTGTTTGCAAAATCTCAATCTCCTTCATGCCAGCTTTGTACCTAGAAGCATGTCAGTTGTTTCTGTGCGGGATTCGGGATATGGAGAAGGAACTTACATGGATTCCTGCGTACGGATGATTTTGATGGCAACAGTGCGGTTGGTGGTGGTGTCAATAGCACGTACAACGGCAGAGAAGACGCCTTTTCCTAGATTAGTCTGGACATGATAGCGATCGTCAAGGAGCTCTCCAAGGATGATGCGGTAGTAGCCTTCGGGATCGTCCCAATCGTCGAGCAGACTGCGATCCAGTTGCTTTGCCTCGGGAACGCGCACGGCCTGTGTGCCATCTTCCTTCTTGGGACCAGTGGTAGGCTCGGGAGCGAACATATCATCGTTGTCATCATCTGCGAACATGTCCAGTTCCTTGGGCTGATTAGGCCGTACTGTGGCAGTCTGAGCGGCATCAGATACGCCGTCTGTGACCTTTGTCTCATGGTGAGCGGCGGCAGAGAGACGAGCGGTGATTCTGTCTTCTTGCATGTCCATGGTCGGATCGTAATCGGCAGCTGAAGGAGCGTTGGCAGCAGCGGGAGAATCAGGGTCAGCATTGACAGGGTTGGCAAGATCTTGGTCGTTTGTGATGGAGAAGGAAGCGGGAGATGCAGGAGAGGCGGGAGATGAAGGTACCGAGGCAGCGGGCGAGGCTACGACAGAGTCGGATTCCGAGGCAGCAGCAATGTGCAAGGCTTGTTGGAGCAGAGGCTGTGGTTGGGCACGATGCTTTGCGCGCAAGGCTTCACGGCGTTTGCGGCGCTCTTGGATCAGCGTGGCTTCGTCGACTGGAGGGGGCTCGGGCACGTCGGGCATGACAGGAGCAGGCGGATTGTGATCCAAGGGGTGACGAGCAGGTTCAGGGCTCTTGTTGGGACGATGGCGCTTCTCTGGAGGCTCTCCGTTGTGGCGGGACTGAGAGGGATGTTGATGGTCGCGAGAGTAGCGATCGTTCTGTTGGTGATGATGGCGGCGAGGGTAGGGACGCTTGTGAGAGTCTTGGTGGGTGTAGTGGTGGTTGCGAGGTCTCTGGGTGTCCCTCGACGGCGGCGATCGAGGTCTGCTTCTGCGGTCAATGGCGTGGTCACTGGCTGGGGGAGGTCGCGATCTAATTGCCTTGTCTTGGACAATCTCGCCTTCGGATGCCGAACTGTAGCCCATGTTGAGTCGCTCGGTGCGGTGCGTTGTCGTTTGGTCGAGGATCAGGCAGGCGCAGAGGCGGGCAAACGTAGGCGCAGAACAGAGCAGGCAGGCAGGCACGGAAGAGCAGAGTAGAGCAGGCAGGCGCATCCATGCGAAGTCTGCTACACCCTACCCTCTCCAAGACGTCGGTCCGTGCTTCGATAATGATGGAATTGGGGAATTGCTCAACTTTTTGTCCTCGACTTTGTCATCCACGCGTACACTTGGTCGTCCGTTCCTGCAACTCTCTAGACTAGTCTCTCCAACATGCTGGCTTCTCGTGCTCGAGTCCTGCCGCGTCTCTCTCCTCTGGCTAGGCAGGCCACGGCTGCTCGCCGCTCCATGGCCGACCAGCCAAACTTGTCGCCATCCTCTTCGCCTTCTACCTCTCGACCTGCCCAGCCAGCTCCTGCTTCTGCCGTTCCTGTTGCTGCACCCACCACTCAGCCTAGACCTGTTGCCTCGCCACAAGCCATTGCCACTCCTCAGCAGCAACCTATGCCCAAGATGCAGGATGGCTACAGTGGCCTCTTCTATCTATCTCTACTCGGCGGCTTGGTCGTCACTGCTCCCATCATTACTTACTTTTATTGGGAGCACCGCAAAACTCACATGAGGCAGAAGAAGGAAGCCATTCTGAGCGACATTCACGCAAGGGTCGGCACTCCTAAATGATATGTGCAATAACAATCCTTCCTCATACAAGAAACTACCGACCAATCTCGATCCCCTTCGATCCTCGACCTCTCTCTTTCTCTCGTTCATCTACCCTCAGCTAAGTAGAGTTGAGTCTGCCCGAGCGTCTGGGCTCTCCCGACTCGGTTGCTGCCTTCTTTGGCTCCTTCTTGGGCTTGGACTTGGACGACGATGATGATGCCTCGTTGCCATTCTTGGCAGGTCGTCCACGCTTCTTCTTGTCGCCGTTCTCCTCGCCAGCATCCTCGGTCTTCTGCTGCTTCTTCGAGGGCTCCTCGTCCTCTTGCTTGTCATCCTCGGCTTCGCGCTTGTCGCCCGCCTTTGCTTTTCCATCCGCCTTCTTCGACTCGCCTTTGCTCGACTTCTTCTTCTTCTTATCCTCTTCCTTGTCCTCCTTGGCCTCTTCCTTCTCGCCGTCCTTGTCATCCTTCTCCTCCTCACCATCCTTCTCCTTGGTCTCATCGTCCTTCTTGTCATCCTTGGTCACGGTCTTCTCAGCACCCTTGTCTTCCTTGTGCTTGTCGCCCGCTTCCTCGACGTCCAGCTCATGAGCTCTCTTCACGACGTCGTTGCCCGAGCGAGATATCTTGACAGCAGGATCTTCGGGGTCGGCATTTTTCTTGACAGTGTTGCCGTTCTTGGTCTCGATTGAGAGCTCGCCTTCCTTGGCAACATCAGAGACGGTGCCTCCAGGACGGCTGCCAGACCATTGCCATGAGACTAGCAACTTTCAGTCAGCATTCGTTTGGACACGGACGATGCATCTACGTCTTGACGCGCCAGTACGATTCGACACGTCGCTGAGACAGGCAGCGTCGCGTAGACAATCTCGCGTCACTCGATCGCCATACCGGAAGCTACACGAGGTCCGAACACGCAAGGGTATGGATGAGTGACTTACCCTGGTCTCCTTCCTTGATTTCTTTGTCGCTCATATTTGTGATGTGGAGGGGTGCACGATGGTGCAAGCAAGAGTGTGAGATGTGTCGGAAGAATTGATGACAGCAGAAAGCTTCGTGTAGAATACCAATGCGATCGCGTAAGTCAAGCGATTCCGTAAAAGTACAATGAGATGAGCAAGCGACGCGTTCGTGTGGTTTGCGAATGTCGGGAAGTGAGGTTGGTCAGAGAGGTCGCGCTGGCGACGGAAGCAGGTGCAGGTGTGGAGAGGCAGGTACGACTCTAACGTCATGCTTGGTTGCCGCGGTAGAACTGATCGGCGCTAAGAGCAGCTGCTGCCCGGTTCTTTGGTTCCTGGGAACAACCTATGGCCGCTCTATTTGCATACCCACTTGGTCCTCGAGTTCTTTGAATGCCATCTCACTATATGCACTCTCGGTTGCTGCTCTCTTCTGTCATGTGTGTGCTGTGTTGACACCAGTGTTGCGATTCTGGCCAGACAAGACGTTGGCAAGCTCGAGATCAACTCCACCGACATCACACCACTATCGTCACCATCCCAACCGCAGTACACCTCTCGTAGTATCAATGTTTGTTGACTAGCTACACACATATCATGTCTGATATCCTGGGCTACAGTAATATGTTTCCAGCAAATTATTCATTGCTCACCTGTACCTCTTGACATGGTGTATCTCGGTCAAGCGCGTTATGGTTACGCCAAAGCTTCCCAGGTACGACCATGATCACAACAAATTAGCATCACATCTTCCAATATGATCGAAGTACCCTTGAGATTGTCCTAGAATATCTAAAGATGTATCTGAAGACTTAGTTAGCATCTATAGAGTCATCAACGCGACTGACACGGAGTCAGATGTAGCGACATTTTCAGAGCAGGGTCTTCTGCGCAACCAAGGCGGTAACCCTGGCCTGGATGTGAAACCTCGCCAACCACCTATTGTCACCTTGAGTAGAATGAACATTTTACCAGAAGACCAGACAGATGCCCAATCCATAGGATCACAGAAATATGAGTGAACATCATTTGATACACATCATTGTGATTGAGGCAGATAGTAATAAAACTCTTGCCGATATATACAAACGTTCTCTTCATAACTCCTCCCAATGCAACTAAAGCATGCGATTTCCACACCGAGCTGGTTGCAATGTACTTTGGTCAGGAGCATCACTCCTCGAACCCGCCTGCACTGAGAAAAAGGAGGGGAAAAAGCCCAAAAGCCAAAAGAGGCCCGTCACCACCTGTTTGATTCGTGTTCCGTACAACCAACCAACATAAAAACACCGTCAGAAAGATGTCCCAAAACTATGTCGACACGAAAAGAGGATCGAGGATGAATGCGTTCCCCAGTGATAAATTTCGAGGGGTCTTGAATATTGTTGCGGCTTAACGCGATGGACTTTACACGTCCATGCCGTCGTTGAAAATACCCTGTGGTTCATTTGACGAGGAGACCACGCCACTCATGCGCTCACCCTTACTCGAGGTCTTCCTCAACTCATCGCTGTCCTCTTGCGACTCTTGTTGTGCTTGCTGCACGTGGTTAGCGTCGTTGCCAAATTGTTTGTCGAGGGTGCTCTCGTCAACAAACGTGAAGCCCTTGAAGGCCGTCTGCAGTGTAGGACTGAGAGGTGTGCTAGCTGGGTTGACTCCGCTGGCCAGAGCTGCCGCACGAGCGTTAAGAGACGACGAGTTGCCACTCGATAGGGCGTTTGTGAATTCCGGATCGAAGTTGCTCACGTCCAACTCGCCCTTGAGCTTGGGCTTGAAAGGTGGAACAAGCGCTTTGCGACCAAGAGCATCCCAATCGACATCAGCGAAGAAGGCGTGAGCCATGAGCTCATCAGCATCCGCCTTGGCTCCAAGACGATGGTTCGGGTTACGGTTCAGCAGTCCCTTAACAAAGTTGCGTCCTTCTGTTGACAGAGCGTCTCTGGGGAAGCGAACTTTGCCGAAAGCAATGTTCTTGTACATCTGCTGAGTGTCCTCGGCATAGAAGGGCGACCAGCCACAGCACATCTCAAAGACCAAAACACCCAGCGACCAGAAGTCGACCATCTTGGTATAACCTTGCTCGTCCAGTAGGACTTCAGGTGCAAGGTATTCCGTGGTGCCGCAGAAAGTGTTTGTTGTGTCTCCTTTGGAAAGGTTGGCCTTGGACAGACCGAAGTCGCAAAGTGCGATGTGGCCGTTGGCGTCCAGCAGAATATTCTCGGGCTTCAGATCGCGGTAAACAATGTCGTGCTGGTGGAGGTGCCTCAGAGCCAGAATGAGCTCAGCAATGTAGAACTTGGCACGACCTTCGTGGAAGCGTCCCTCTCTCTGGAGATGCCAGAAGAGTTCTCCTCCCGACATGTAGTCGGTGACCAGGTAGAGGTCGGCAGGAGTTTGGAAAGAGAACTTCAGACCAACAATAAACGGTGACTCGGCGGTGGCGGTGCGCACGAGAATGTTACGCTCGCCAATGGTGTGTGCAATCTCCTTCTTCTGGATGATGACCTTTTTCGAGAGCACCTTCATGGCATAAATTCTCTGTGTATCCTTCTTGCGAACCTGGAAGACTTGTCCGAAAGTGCCTTTGCCAATAAGTCTCAGGATTTCAAAGTCCTCTGGGCCGTAGGTCTTTTTGTCGGTCTTCTGGAAGCTGAGTCTGAGCTGGATCTCGCCGGGAACATTGTCGGATTCGCCTTCTCTAGGCTTCAGTTTAAACCAAGCCTCGTGGGGTGTGTCGTAGTTCTCAAGGTTGGGGCTGAACCGGACGTGCCCGATAAAGGCTTCTTGGTTCTTCTTGTCGTACACAGAGATATCGAGCTCTGATTGATCACCAACGACGTCGCTGCAGCATTGTTAGCCTGAGATATGAAGATGGCCATGTTTGGCAACATACAATACAGCCTCGTGGTTCCACAACGGCTCGGTAACGAGCTTGTCCGAAGCGGAGTCCTTGAGCTTGGAGATGTCTGTCTGGCTGGTCTGGCGGCTGCCGAGTCCGGGAATGCTCATTGCTTTCCCCGAGTCACTGCCCATTCTTCTCATAGCAACTCCCTTGGCCAGGTTTTCGTTCTGGTTGCTGTCTTGTTCTTGTGTCTTGGTATCCACAGCATCCACCTCGGCGCCACCAGAGATGTCTTCGTTCAGTTGATAAATGCAGACGACATAGGGGGCGGTACTAGGCTTGAGACCTCTTCCCTGTACAATGTTGACAGACAGCTGGCCTTTGGTTGTACCGACAGTAGGTTGGCTACTAGATTGGTTGGAGCTGGATCGGCTGCTCTTCTCGATCTTCGAGATCTGTGGAGCTGTGGGAGCGGGGGCGTCATCGACAACGGCGGCCGTCTCGTTGCGTGATAAAGCTCGTGGGGTCCGAGGAGGAGTACTCTTTGTGTCTTGTGTTAGCTCTCTTTTCTCGCTGTCCAATGGCTCAAGCTCGGACGATGAGGCAAGGGAAGCATTTAAAGAATCAGGAACGTCGGTGGGGTGAGCAGCCGGGCTAGAAATATGTGCTGAAACATGAGGCCTGGAAACGACAGTGTCTACGGTGTTTGAGGGCAGTGTCGAACTACGAAGCCGCGCTGGTCCTGCCGGAGTATTTTTCTCAGTCGGCGTCCGCACATCTGTGGACCCTTCTTCATCAACCTGCGGGCCGTGAAGAGAGGAGGCCGACGACAGAGGCGGAGTAGGATACGAGGGCAGGGCGGCGTCGGGCTGTTCGTGGGGGAGCAGCGGGGGGCCTTGACTGCTGACAGAAGAGTGCTTGGGCGAATTGGGTGCGGTGGGTGGAGGGGCGCCGGCGGAGGCAGTAGAGGAGGGGTCCATGTTCAGACTCGAGCCATGGGTGACGCTGCGGGACAGAGACGAGGGGCAGGCAGGATGTGTGGGTGATGTGAAAGGAGCACGAAAAGAATGACAAACCTGGGCAAAGTAGGCATGGGCCAAACCGGGTTGACGTTTATCCATCAGATCTGGCACGGGCGTTGAGACACCACCGGGAGGTGTTGATGCGCCCGAGCCAACATGATCGGAATCTTCGTCCGGTGCTCGAGTACTAGTGGGACGGAGAAGATTAGCGTCGGCCATGGCGAAGTTTCTGAAACGCAGCAAACACTTTTGAGGATGTGTGAAATTGACAAGGAGGGCAAGCAAGAGATTCGTCGACCAAAACAATCACGGTCGGAGAGTGTCGCAGTGTTTTGTTGGATCTAAACTGCGTATCTGCGATTCGCCGTGGAAGTTTCGGCCCGAATGACGACAGCTTTTTTTGCTGGCCGCGCTGGCCGACGCAGCAGCAGCAGCAGCAGCACATGGCAGCGGGAGAAGAAGTCATCAATCATTCTCCGCATCAAGCCAGAGCTTCTAGAAGCAGCTCTTGGTCATTCGACACTGTAGCGAGTGCTCGGAAGGCTGCAGTATGGCAGCACTGCAACGAACAGATATGCAGCGGAGACGGCCGAAATGGCCGAGGAGGACGAGGGCAAAAATATCAAAAGCACGAGGAAAAGAAGCGGAGCAAGCTTACTTTTGCATCATTGCCTGACGCAACAAATCCGCAGCGGGGGACTGTTGAGGATGGGTGTTGGACGCAGGTGAAGACATGGTCAATGATCTCGTTGACCAAGGGTCGGCAGGAGCAGGCTCGATGAAGACGGTCGGGATCAGACTGCTAGACTTCGATGACAAGGGCGGAGGACGTGGTCTCCTCAGCGAATCCTGCTTGCTGGACGAGAAAGATGGCGAGTGCTTTCGTTTTGGTCGGTCGGGTTGCTGAATCCTGTCAGAGGGGCCCGACGGATTAAGATTGCTGCTGCGATTTACAGCCAGGATTGATGACGATTCAGAGCGTGCGAGTAAAGATTGATGAGGAGAATATTCAGAGGATGAAACGATGCTGAAGGCCGGCGCAAGAAATGAAGCAGCGTCTGGGCGAGCCATGTCATTGATGGCGTTAGCGGGGAAACTTCAGTCCAACGCTCGTCAGGACTCGAGCTGGTGTTTCTTCTTCCTGGCAGTCTATCCTGATTCCTGATACGTGTTGTGCAATAATGTCGCAGAGCTGAAGAGACCCAGAATCCAAGCGAGCGACAGGAAAAGCACTATCGGTGCAAGCCTCGCCGCATCTTACAGCCTCATCATGTGCGGCTTGTCTGGATCATAAATCATGGATCATCTGCCCCCCAAAGTCGCCCTGGCCCTCGGCGACTGTCTGCAGATCAAAACGCTTGGCTCAAAGATGTCCCGAAGCAGATGTGATTTAGCCATTACTCGTCAAGCAAGGGGATGACTGCAGCAAATACATGCATGATGGTTATATTCATTCAGATGCGCAACATGCAATCTACAGGCTTATTCCCAGGCAACTCGAGCCAGCTTTGACTGTATGCTATCTAAGTAGAAAGAAGGGACCACGAGCAGATGGCGTCATGGTTAGCAACATTGGCTGTGTATCCTACTGTGTATCCTACGTTCCCTAGCATGTATACCTTCTAACCATGTGTGACCAAGCGAAACTCTTCGATTACCACTAGATGCATCTCGACAGGTCGATGTTTGATGCGACAGGTAGTTGTCTAGATGGTCAATAGATAGAAGATCAAGCACTGTCGGAACGGGATTTACCGAGACGCCGACTCGCCGAGGGAAGCTGCAATCGAGGGTCTCTGAGAGCGCGAGAGGCAGCGCAGACGCGCGAGCATCATCAACATTGTCCACGTCCAAGCCATGCCACGAGGAAAGGGCAGAGACGGCGGCCCAAGGCTGCGTTTGTCAGCGAGTACGTACAGCTCATCGTCGTATTTGCGCGCATCCTTACTGACCATGGCTTAGGAAATTCGACTCCTGCTGTCAAAGTCGATGTATCAGATGAAGACATGCCAGACCCAATTGTTCAAGACGAAGACGATCAAGACGACGACCATGTCGAGCAAGCCGGCGCCGACGATGATGATGGCGAACAGGACGTAGACGACGACCAAGACGGCCGAGACCGCAGCAGTCCGCCAGTTGTCCAGACGATTCCTCGCAAACGCGGCAGAGGCCGTCCTCCAACCCGTCCCCGCCCAGATTGGGACACCCCGGAACCTGGCACTGGAAACGCATCAGAGTCTGGCACCCCACGCAGAAAGAGAGGACGTCCGTCAGGTATTGGAGGACCGCGCGGTGGTTTCAGAGGCAGACCAAAAGGAGGGCCTTCACATGCCACACGAGTGCCCATCGACAAGGAAGGAAACATGATGGACGTTGTCGACGACGAGATCGCGCTCCCAGAGGACCCTCAAGGAGAGACCAAGGTCAACAAAGACGGCCATTTGCAAGGCGGACGCGACTACCGTGTGCGCGTCTTCACCATCCTAGGCCGCGGCGACAGGCTTTACATGTTGTCCACCGAACCCGCTCGCTGTACCGGTTTCCGCGACAGCTACCTCTTCTTTACAAAGCACCTGCAGCTATACAAGATCATCATCGGCGAGGAGGAAAAGAAAGACTTGATCTCGCGCGACATCATCCCACACTCGTACAAGGGTCGCGCAATCGGAGTGGTTACTGCCCGCTCTGTTTTCCGCGAGTTCGGTGCGCGTATCGTCGTCGGAGGCCGCAAGATCATTGACGACTACCAAGTCCAGGCTGCCAAGGAGAGAGGTGACATTGAAGGTGAACTAGCCGACCCTCACGACCGTCTTCCTGCTCCCGGCGAAGCATACAACAAGAACCAGTATGTTGCTTGGCACGGAGCCAGTCAGGTCTACCACAACAACGCTCCTAGCGTTCCTCTTCAGCCAGGCAAGCCTGCTCCAGGAAAGAGAAAGACTAACATCACCACCGGGAACTGGCAGTTTGAGCACGCCAGAGAGGCAAGGTAATATCGCGCCTCTTCCCCATATACCTCCAACTTCCGCTAACCAAGTCCAGTCGCTTCAATTCCAGTCTTACCGCTGCACGTCGCTCCAACCTCAATGGCGTCTATGACATCAACACCAACCTCATGTTCTACCCCAAGATCATGCAGCCGACCCACATCAAGTGGGAGCCTGCTGTATCGGGCAGTGAGAACCACTCTACCAATGGAGAACCTGCCATCTTCCAACCTCTTCCCGATATCATCGCGAGAAACTATCTCGTCACCGACACCCACTTTGAAAGTGCACCCAGAGCAAACTTGGGTGTCCCTGGTCCGGATGGTGATGCTGATGACCTTTCAACCAACGGCCTCTCGACAATCCCACAAGACGTTTTGGATGAGCTCCCGGAGGAGTGCCGAGCAGCCTTTGAAGAAGCAAAGAGCGCCGAGCTCGCATGGAAATCCAAGTGGCACGACGAACACACTGACGGCGCGCGCGGTAAGTTGCGCATTGGATTCAATGGCTTTCCTGTTTGAGGCGTTGCATTGCATGAATGCATGGTATAATGAGGATGTGTATTTCCAAGGAGTTTCCGGAGCGCAGGCGTTATACCCCGACCAGCATGGCGAAGGCAAAATTAGTTGACAAGGGATACCCAAAATTAGGTCAAAGGTGTTCAAACGTTCTGTTTTTATTCATGGCTTCTCGACTTCTCCACATGGTTCATGAATAGTGATATGGGTGGCAGGGCGTGCATTCCGCGTTGCTACATTCCTTCCGAGTCCAGCCCAGGCCAGCCTTACCAGCGCTTTCGTACAAAGATGTCGCAGTCATCCCCATTTTGGTGACGAGCTAATCGACCAGATCGCCGGTTTCGGGTCTTTGTTCTCTTCGATAAAGCGAAACTCCTGACTACACCATACTCTTCCTTTGCCTCCAACGCCACAATCAATTCGAACATCTTCACTGCGTCGCAAAACCCGCTAAGAATGGCGGGCAACATGTCATTTTCAGGAACCACATGCCCTTTGCCGTTCCTCAGTCGACAAAATTATACCTCTGGAGGTGGATGTATGTCTAGGAGTGAAAACTGACCACAGGGATTTACGCTGACGCACGTTCAGACATAGGAGGTCGTTTCTGTAGTGATGACTGCTGCTTGCCTTGTCCATTGACCGAACTAGTATACTCTGATGGTGAGTATATTCCATCAGAAGGTTCTTCATAACCAAGCTGACAATGTTGTTTCTTCAAGAGTTCCCGACGCACGAGCTAGCGGCCGAGTGGCTCAGTGTTGTCAGTCTGATTAGCAGTGTATTCCTACTTTTGACCTACGCAATCTTGGCCCCTGAGAAGAGTCATCGTCACTATCTCAGCGTAGGCCTCATTGTATCCAATGTGCTTCTACAGGTAGGTTCTCAGTCGGTGTTCAATGCCGATCGTCCAAAGGCTAACAGTAAATGTAGTTGGCCATCATCATTCCATTGGGGTCCAAGCCTTCCATGTGCTACGATGCTATCACACCAAATGATATGTATTCGGACTTGTCATGCGCCTTTTCTGGAGCCCTACTCCTATGGGGAGGCATGGCGTCCGTTTGCTGGGTTCTGTCGCGCTCGCTATGGACACATCTAAGAGTATGCTGGAACAGATCGGATACACAGTTGTTCCTCATAGCCTCTCAAGTCGTCTGCTGGGGTATTCCTACGATCCTTACCGTGGTCTGCATGAAATGCACCGGTGTTTCGTACCGCTTGGCGATTGTCTGCCTTCCCAACGACAAGCACACCTTCACGACCTACTTTGGCTGGATGATCGCTTTTGCCAGTCTGGCGTTCGTCCTGCAGATAGCGACCAGCTTCTACTGTCTCTACATCTATCTGATGAACCTATGGAAGACCACTCCATCGTCGCCGACGCGTGCCACAGGCAACTCGAGCGAGCTCCCTACCAGTGCAGCGACGAGCACCTGGGACAGACCCTGGAAAGCAACTCGCCAACAGGCATGGGTTCGAGTACGCAGAGTCTTCATTCTGCAATGGCGTAATATCCTCCTGTGTATGGGAGCTACTGCGGTTGTTGCTATGCTCTCGGGTGTCTTTGTGGCACTCAACACGTCGCTGGCAAGAGACAAGGCTCGCGGTTTCCGCGCAAAGGAAATCGCAGGCTGGGCTGCCTGTCTTGTCATCACACAAGACAAGAACAAATGCTTACCGTTGGCCAAGCAGCTCGGGATCACAGAGGCTGCCGTCTCTGCGTGTTTGATCATTTGTGCTGTAAGTCTTGCTCCATCTTTCTCTTCGTTGATTTTGACACTGACATGTTTTTTTTCTCGCAGTTGACTGGCCTCAACACGTTTGCCCTGCTCATGCGCTGGAGCACGCTCGTGGCCTGGTACGAACTTGTCCGTGGCGGCAAAAGACGCAGAGACTCTGAAGACTTTTTGAATGCCGAGCCACGCCGCATCACCTTCGATCAACCATTGGAGTCGGAGACGAACAAGAACGACATCTCGCCTCTCGACTCACCCGTTGATAGTCCTGTATCGTCATTCTTCCCTGGTCGTGGACCCGAAGCGAATCGACACAGTGACTCACCTGGGGGCGGTTCTCTCCAACATCGACTAGGTTCTGATGCTTCGGCAATTCACCCAGGCAGGGTTTCCGTCTTCATCGAGCATCCTTTCGAGGAGAAGGAAAAGGAAAAGGAGAAGCTACACATAGACACCGGCAACGCGTCGTAGGGAAGTTCGTAGTGACGATTGTACCTTTAATGATATAAATGGGTTTTGCTTTTACTTGATACGCTCAAAAGTACCAAAAATGCACCGGCCCAAAAATATCGAGAATTTTGATAACGGGAAGTGAGGAAAAGATATGGTCATCTGCCTGACATAGAAAGGGAAGCAAATGCGTTTTGGGATATAAAGTTGGACATTTCAAAGCCCCTCTCTTGCTTCTGCACCAAATACTCAACCATCCTATGGTGGGTAGAAAGGCGCCTCTCCCAAAGCCAATCTCTTCTCCATGGCCTCCATGAGAATCTGCGGTACAGACTCATCAGTAGCTCTGATGGTAAGCCGATACATCTGTAGTTTCCACAAGTCAGCAATCACCCTTCTCTGCAATCGTCATCGACAAGGACTGGCAGAACTTACCCCATTATTAGTGTTCGGCTCCAACCTCACCAAACATCCAATTTTTCCAGCCTGGCTCGTGTGCAACACACTCGCCGCCACAAAGTTCTTCTTGTTCGGGTCCACCTCATCGAGCACACCCCACTTGAATCCTTCCAAGATGCGTCTTGTAGGTACGGGAGCAACATCCTTGCCCGAGAATATGCGCTGGGCTTCGCGGGGACCAGGCCCACCAATCTGTTTCCAGCGCTTGAAAAAGTCGTCGGCTGATAGTGAAGCAGGTTCCAGGTATTTGTGAATGGCAAGAGGTAGTTGCAGAGTCAATGCTTGCAAAGCGCCAGCGAGCCAGGAAATGCGTATGGTGGGTGCCGAGGTAAACACGCTGCGGCATTCCAACATGATCATCGCTTGTGTTTGCGTGGACGGCTGCACAGTAGTCTCAGGCAAACTCTTGACGTCAATCTTGATGTTGTCCGGCGAAGGGTTGTTGAGCGTCGTTGTGAACGAGTTGATGGCAAATGATGATTTGTTGGTAAAGTACATTATTATGCAGCCCAGCTCGCCGCGGTACTCTGAGCGCACGCCCACTTGAATCTGCGAGTCTTCGTAAAGAATGCCTTCGGGTACCATGAGCATGCGTGCGTGACCCCTCTCCCAGCCTGGAGATAAGTGGTCTGCGCTGGCGAAGTTGGGCGTTTTGGATTCAGAAGTGCCCCAGTCTAGACCTGCGAGTTCGTCGGCTGGCGTTTTGGTGCCGTTGGCTTTGACGGGAGATTGTGCTGTGGAGGTTGTGTCGAGCGTGTTTCCGGCGCTGAAGGTGCGTTTGAGGGTGTTGTTTCGCTCCTTGAGGTCCTTGTTGGCGTCTTTGCCGCCGGCGATCCATGTGCGTTTGTCGGTTGTATTGTGCTGTCTGGAGTGTAATCTGGAGAGCAATGCAGAAGCACGCTCAGGGAAGGGCGGCATCTCATCCATGACTGTTCGAAGCAAATCATCCGTTGGCATCGTGGCCAGAGTCAGATACTCGCATGCACGTTGCTGGAGCTCAGAGTCCAGCGTATGGCTATACGTCTTGAATGCCTGCAAGAGCTGCGGCTTGATCTCTGGGAACAAATTGACAAACTTGATGAATGCAGATAGCATCATGGCGCGCGTACTCGAGGAGCTGCCGTTGAATTTCGACTGCAATGCCATGAACTGCTCGATAGGACTGCACTTGGGGCTATCGGCAATCAAATGGCCGAACTCGCCAAGCAGATAACTGCCAATCTTGACAAGCATCTCGTGACATTGCTCTGCTCGGAGGTATTCTAAAATGTTGGACGCGGCATAAACTTGGAGCTCATCGTTGTTGGTAACAATCATGATGATTCTCTGCCAGACCTCGTCGCTGACATGGTCACCAGCCATGGCAATAAGTCGCAGCGAAATGTCGACATACCACTGAATGTCAGTAGCATACTTTTCTGTCAAGATGGCAATCTTGAGAACCATCTCTTCGCGAATGGCGTAATCGGCGGTCTGCAGGTACTTCAAGAGCTCACCAACAATGGGCTTAGCATTTGTTGTGTCGCACATGCTGTACAGCAAATCCAGACCTTGCCTTCTCACACTGATATCGCGATCGCGCAAAGACCCCACAATGATGCTCTGGTGCTTTTTGATAGGATCGAGGTTCTCGGAACGTGCAGCCAGATGTGTCATGGCTTCCAGACCAAGGTAACGCACATTCGTTTCTCTGGACTGGATGAACTTTCCCAGTCGTGACGAGATTTGCATCATCAATTCCTGCTCGGTGTCGAGATGAATTGTGAGATTGATAGCTTCAAAAAGAACAGCATTCTGGGCATTGTTTTGTTGGACGTTCTTGGGAGCCTCCATAGCATTGTCCATGATCTTTTGTAGAGACTCGCGAATCAAAGCACGTACATGTGAGTCGTCCGAGGGAGGGAAGTATTGCATCAAACGAAGAAGCTTGACCTGCATCCAGGGACATGGGACCTTGTAGTAATAGTAGTCGCCGGCGCATTCGTGTTCGACAACAAGCTTTTGCAGACGTTGAGCAGCCTTGACATAACTGCCCTTGTACTGATCAGGATCGTCCTGGGCAAGCTTCATGACAAGCGAGGTGACGGAAAGAGCAACACCCATGTCTGTGTCATCCATGATAGAGATGATGCGCTCAGCCCACTCGGCTTGCACAATGCTGGGTGCCTTACGGTAGAGACGGAGCAGAGTCAAAGCGGCCTTCTTCTTGACAAAAGGTTTAGATGTGCTGTGTGGCACGTCAGTAGGTGTATGGCTCGGAGAGATAGTTGAGTGAGCTTACGGAGAAATGAGCAGTCTGTGGACGTCAAAGGCCAAGGCTTCACCCATCTCTTTTCCTCCAACATTGGCAATGGCGTGCAGAGCCAAGCAGTTGTTGAGTTCGTTGATATCGGCCAAGTCCTTGCGAATGCTGTTGACGACCAGATGCAGCAACTCGTGTTCTTCGTGCAGGAACAGAGTGACGGCCAGGTAACCAATCTGCTTTTCCGAGTACTTTGTGGCCGAGACGAGATTGACGGCCTCGAGATGGCCAAAGTCGACGTTCCAGCCCAGGATGTAGATGTACAGCAGCTTGCAGACATACTTCTTCTTGTCGTAACCGCTCAGACCGCCCTGCTTGAACTTTGAGCGAATGTTTGCCAGCTCTTTATTGATGCGCTTCTCCTCGAGTTCTCTGGCACGGGCGTTTCGCAGGTCGGCAATGAAGGACACCAAGCCGCGCATGGTGTTTTGGTTGCCGCTTCCACCACCGCGATTGAACAGGCCGCTACCTGACGACGACATGGTGAGCGTGGGTCTCTATTCAAGCACGTGTCTGGAACGGTGTCGAGTGTTGTAAAGTGCCGATCCAGGAAGGACGGGGTTCGGTGTTGGAGGTTCCCGGCCCAGGAGAGATGGGGTATGCACAGCGTCGTAGTTGTCGTGGGGATTGGGCGAGTCCAGAGAGCCGTTCACATGGATCAATTGTCGGCCTCGAGCCAGAAGAACATGTCCAGTCGTCGCGACTCGTGGAAGACGGAGGCTGTCGAGATGGTCATGACGGCCAACAATCTCCCGGTCCCCGCTGTCTCCCCCGTACACATGCGCCAAGACTCTGGCCATCTCAATCTCGTCCACTTCATCCGACTGACAGGTTGTACTCACTCAGACCTTCACCCAGTCGGCTGTTCCTTGCGACATACTCCTCCGATTGCAGTCACCGAAGACAAGAACTCACCGTCGTCTGTGCCAGGGAAGATGGTTTGCTTGAACAAGTCGATACAGTGTTTGTATCATGCATTTCGATTCTAAAAGTACACGCTTCCTGTGACCCTTCGCTCGCCATGCCATGTTTACCCATCTGTAAAGAGAAAGAAGACTGTGCTGGTCGCATCAAGCTCCCACACACACCTTTGTGCTTTTGTTTTTGGTCGTCATGCGTCAGAAGAATAGTTATCAAAACAAGTCATTCAATCCCGCCAGAGTCCTTTCGCTCTTCAGACCATGACCCTAATGTGCCTCCCTTACTCCCAGAACGCCTTGAATATCCGTTAGCCGCCACTTGCCTCACCATCTCCAAAAAGTCTCTCTCAAACACTTCCTTTTCCTGCTTGCTCTCGCTCTCGGAAGTAGGCAGCGCTTGGAGAGCGCTAACACCCGAAACCTTAGGACCCGTCGCAAAAAGTTGCGCTGAAGTCGCAGAGGTTGGGAGCCGATGCGAGAGTAAGCTCAGGAGCAAGAAAAGCGTCCTTGAGGCCGTAGTTGGAGAGGTTGAAGACGTCGTCGCCGCCGTCAGCCGTCCCTGCGTTCGTCGTGTAGTTCGAGTGCACGTCATCGAATTCGATGAGGTTGTCAAAGTGGCTGAGACCTGCTTCATCATCGTGGCCATACGAGTCGGCCATAAGGTCCACGAAGCTACCATGAGACTCTTGTAAAAGGTCATGATGTTCAGATGCATCAAATAGATTATAATCTGACTCCACCTTGAAGGGCTGTGTGTCTCGCTCGACCGACACTGCAGGTCGCACAACATTGCAGCAGAATGTTGTGTCGGGTCGAGCGAGATGCTTGTCCTGTGGACAGCCGAAGGGGGGAGGTGCATCTGAGAAGCCGGCGACATGGGCTCCATCTTGACCGATGGCGTCATGTAGTCTTCGTTGATGGATGAAGGTGCAAGAGATGCACGAGGGTCGATCGTGTCGTATGATGACGAAGGTGATACGATGCTGCACACGAGGTTAGATATCATGACGATGAGTAGGCAGAGTCGGACGATGGTATGCACCTTTCTTCGGGCACCTTGATATTGGCCAGTTCTTCTTGTGTGAGTTCGGGGAGACCACCAGGGATCATGTCCTTGCACTTGTCAAGGGTGACGTCCTTTTGGGCGAGTTGTTGGTGCAGGGCGTTGATCTGCTGTTTGAGGGCGTGGTTCTCGACCTCGAGACGTTCGGCTTCCTGGCGCTTGCGTTCCCGAGAGTTGTGCGCAGCGGCGCGGTTGCGCTTGATGCGTTCGATGCGACGCTGCTCCTTCTCGTCGGCCGTCTTGGCCCGCTTACGGGGCGGCAGGTTGGTCTTTGGTTCAGGGAGTGCCTGACCCCATGACTTGCGTTTCTTTGCAGGCTTGGCTGCGGATGATTGAGGGACGTGTTGGATGGAGTTGGGGGTAGCGAGGTTGGTGGTGGCCACCGTGGACGGCGTGAGGGAAAAGTCCGGAGTGTTCATGTTGAGTGGATCTGGAGTGGTTGCTGCCAGGAGGGTTGGCGGGGATAGGACTCCGTCGGCCATGATGTAGTAGAGTCGAAAAGCGACTGCCTACATCTGTGGAAAGTGAAAGCTGGCCTCTGCTTGCGCGGTTGCCTGAAAAATGACGAGATTGCCGCTCCGAGTCACACTCTGACGGACAACGAAAGGCACGATCTCACAAAGCAAGCCGAGAACTGGACACCTGGCATCTCTTTATAACTGCCCACGCTCGGACCCGCTTTCGCGTCCAACCCCTGCGTCGTCGCTCCTTCCACCTCCCGCATTTGGCTTGTACGGGGCTCAGCCTCTCTCTCAGCTCACTCCACTCCAACCGAAATCATCAATCAATAGCTCGCCCTGCCCTCATCTACGTCTGACACTGCCATACTCTCATCTCACGTCTTATGTAACCGCGTCTCGACCGCTGCCTCGTCTACCATTTCACCAACTTTACACCAAATCATAATATCTATCCCACTCTATTCCCGCCAACGGAGCCGTGCTCGTGAACCTTGTACATTCTTGTGCCATCAGCCATGTCGATCGGCGTTCGACTCGTCGCGAGTTGCGTCGTCTTTCTCCGTCCTTCCAAAGCCTTCGAGGCCCTCTTGTCCCACAACGCTGTAACTGTACACGCCCGCCTCCCCACCAACATTTTTCAGCTCGACGACTCCTTACAATCCTGCTGCCTCTCCTTACATGACTCTCAACAATCCCGCGTACTCGCTAACCGTCTGCCTGCACCATGACCCGTCAGCTGAACCAGCCAGCCACTGACGGGGAACAAAGTATAATTTTGTGTTCGTGGGTAGATGTGCACCATTTTACCCTGACGATCATACGGGGGCAGGGTCCACTTTCATCCAGCCCGCGCGATAGAGCCGGCTATCCCATCTAGCCATAATCGTAGATATACGTAATTAGAAGTATCAGGTTACGAGGTGTCAGTGCTTTGCTTATACCATTGTAAGCCGCTATCTAGAGAGAAGAAAGGGGGCAGGTATGCAAAGAAACCAAAGTTATCAGACTGCAAGCCTTCCAATCTCAATTTGGGATCTTGTTCTTGACAAGCATTAAGGGTCTGTTTGTGGCTACGCTCACGACTTGTTGTGTTCATCTAAGACAAACGAGACTACGGTCGTCGGGCTTGACTCTGGCCACACTCAACACCAATTGAATAAAGGCCCTGTTGCCGTCCTTGGTCCTGGGCACCTGCTCTCTGAACCTTGCGATCAAATCCGGAATGCTTATGCCAGTAGGGGGAACAGCGGCTCTGATCTCATCGGCGGTCGGCATAGGTACGGGACTGCCGGCGCGTGAACCGATAGGGGTCGCGTTGCCGGGCGATCCGGGGGCAGATCGAGGGTTCAGGGTCATGGGACGAGAACGTCTTTCAGTCTCTGTATCACTGCCTGAGCCGGCGAGACGTCCCATGGGCGACGCAGCTCCCGACATGTTGTGGCGGTGCTGTTTCTTCATGCGCTTGTGGTTGATTGACTCACTGCCACTGGTCTCTGACAAGTTGGGTGAGCCGGGACGCTTGAGGCTCGACATGGAGGGTTTTGGCTGGAGACCACCATGCTTCTCAGCACGGCCCGATGGAGTGTTGGCATTGGTCGACATCTGGGAGGCCTGCTTGTCTCCATTCGCCTTGAGCTCTTCTTCCTTCTTGCGTTCGTCTTCTTCACGTTGGCGCTCAATGTCCGAGTCGTCTGATTCTTCCTAGCACGGGGTTTAGATCTGTTCTGGTGAGTAGCGATAATAGCCGAACGTACCTCTTCCGAGTATGGATTGTCACTTTCGTCGTCATCATACTCGTAGTTTTTCTCAATCTTGACCAGCTTCTTACGCAGTTTCTTTGCCTTTTTCTTCTCTTCGCGCTCCTTTTTCTTCTCGAGCTGCTCCTCTTCGTACCAATCCTTCTCATCTTTGACACCCGTGCCAGCAAAGATGTTGGCTTCGTGTCGCTCCTTTTTGATCTTCGATGCGGCTTCTTTGGCCTCTTCTTCGTCATCTCCGAACAATTTGCCCTCGTCGTCGTCTTGGAATTCGTCCTCGGCTTCAAAGTCCAGCTCGTCAACGTCATCGGCAACGTCCACATTCTCGTTGTCATCGTCGTCTTCGTCCTTGACGCGGTTTTCACCTCGGGTACCCACTCTGCCTCTGGTCAGACGTTCTTGTCTTGCAAGCTCGGCACGCTTCTTCTCGCGACCGTGCTCATTGTCCATGAACCATCTGGGGTTCTTTTCTCTCTTCTCCATGAAAGCCTCGGCCTCGACCAGGGATAGCAGCGGAACGCGGCCCGTTGGGTTGAAGCGGTACCATTTCTCGATGGGAACCATTCTGAAGCTGCCATTGTCAAAGACAAACATTACGTTTGATTCGGACAGAGGCTCTTCGTATGTACCGATCCAGATATTCTTGTTTTCAAAGTCTTCCAGATGCCAGGGACGGCCTTCTTCATAGCGCAATCTGGCACGCTTCTGGGCTTCGGGTGTATCTGTAGGATAGTAGACGTCCTCGGTCTTCTTCTTGAATGGTTGGCGCTTTTTTGCCGCTGCTGCCTTGTCGGTCGGGGCGATCTGGGCCTGGGTGGCTTCTCTTTCCGCGGCCTTCTCCGCCTTGCGTATCGCCTCCTTCTCGCGCTCTTTGTCGTCTTCTGGATTGGCATCAACAGGCATGTTGGGGGTATCCTGCGGGAAACGACGATGAAGTTTGACAGGGCGCTCGAACTGTTCCTTGTCATATGGGTTGACGACGTTGTTGGAAATGAACTTGATGGCGTGGAAGCGGAGGCCTTCAAGAAGAGCCTTCTTGGTGGCCTTGAGGGGAATCTCATTGTAGGTGGAGGGATCGTCTTCAGGTTCGGGTTGTGACTGGACAGCAGTGGCAGCCAGAGGTTTGGTGGCACCAGTAAGCTTTTGCGGTGGAGGAGCCGGAGGACGCTTTGCTTGGTTGCGAGAAGGCTTGGGCGCGAAGGGGCCAGTAGGCTTTCTGCGACGGATGGCACCTTGACCGTTGTTGGGAGTAGTCGAAGGCTGTCGCGAGGCAGGGCTCACGCCTGACGGAAGAGCACTCATCGTGTCGTCCGAGTAGGCGGAGGCTTTGTTCGGCTTGTCAGGGCAGTTCTACGTCTGCATCGAATGGTGATGTGGTGATGGTGGCGCTAGTGCGTGATGGACAGAGCGCAGATCGAGACGACGGTGGGTGCGACGGCGACCGAGGTGGATGAGGACGGGGTGAGGAATGCGGATTGTCGAGTGTGGCATGTATGCAGCGACGAGCATTGCATGTCGAGAGAGTCTTCTGTCCATGTCATCGTCCAAGCGCCGCCTTGGCATCAAAATCCCCACATCTTCCATCTTCGCGCCGTCACTTTCGGCCGACTTTCACAAGTTGGCGCCTGCTTCAGCTGATATCACCCACCAGACATCCGTCGCTCGCACTGTTGAACATCTAAGATCGACAGTCTCTTCTCGATTGTCTCCGTCGTGCTTGCGAGGAATAATTCTGATGCTTCCGGATCAATTTACCGTTCCATCACACGCTCTCGCACCTGCCTAACATGGACCAAGGCAGCGACTATGCTTCGCAAAGGCTTGAGGATCAGCTTCGAAGCATGATAATGAATCACAATCCTCCCCAGCAGCATAACAGCCCTCGTCGTCTACCTCAGCCTTCGAACATGTCTCATGGTTATCCTTCGAGACTTCCTCCTGGTTTCCATGTGCCGCCGCGCACGACGCGTGCTCAGCCGCAGTGCTCTAACAACATACCAATCGACCGTCAGCAGGACTTCTCTCAATTCCTCCAACAGCATCATGTCACTGCTCCAGTCTCGCAGCCGCCTCGCTACACACCTGCCCAGACACACAATAACAACAACTTCCGTGCTAATGGTCCTCATCGCAACTATAACCCCCGTCCCATGGACCCAAACGCATATGACAGACCTCCATCTCAAGGCCCACGCTCTCATCAATCTTACCCCCAGCATCAGGGACATCACATTCATCAAAACCAGAACCACCATCAACACCAACAGCAACAGCAACAGCGTCAATTGTACCAACCTCATTCTCGACCTCAGCAGACTGGCACGACTTACTATGAACGCCAGGCCTCCTTCTTGGACTCGCTGGCTACTCAGGAGATCTCAAAGACGCAGATGCTAAATTCTGAGATCGCAATGAAGGATGCCTTCCGTATCAAGTTGCAACAAATCTTTGAAAATCTCCAATCTCCGGATCTAGAGAACCCTTTGCCTTCTGTAGAGCTCGCTAGTTTTGGCAGTCTCAGTTCCGGCTTTGCCACTGCTGGTTCGGATATGGATTTGGCCATCGTCACCTCCTCTGAGCATGACTTGAGCCAGCATTTTTCTCCGCATGAGAACGGCCTCGCCCGAGTTCTTGAAAAGCAGCTACTCGAACACGGTATTGGCGCTCGCTTACTTACCCGTACGCGTGTGCCAATCATCAAAATCTGTGAACAACCAACACCGGAACTCTTGGACGCTCTCCGGGAATCTCGCGAGAAGTGGGACAACCTGCCTGAAGACGAGAAGTATTCCACTTCCAAGCCGTCCGCCGATGAAACAAACTCCAAGAAAGGCACTACTGATACTCGAGCTCTGCCCTCTCAGCCTGAGTCTCCGAGCGAGGGCGCTCAGTCTTCCGTGCAGGATGGTGTGGTCTCTCAAGAAGAACCACCAGCAGACGGTGTCGCGTCACTTGTCGAGTCGACTCAAGCTCTACACATCGATCAGCAAGCACCCTCGGGTCAACCTTCGGTCACTTCAAAATCAGAAAACACACAACAGCCTCACCAGGAGCAGTCACAAGACAAACAGGCGAATCGTCAACGAAACGACAGAAGTTGGCGTCGCGAGAAGGCCGCTGGTCCTCTAGACTTCCCTAGTGATGGTGTCGGCATACAATGCGATATCAATTTCTTCAACCCTCTAGGTATTCACAACACCCAGATGTTGCGATGCTACTCAAAGTGCGATCCCAGAGTCCGGCCCATGGTGCTGTTCATCAAGTCGTGGGCTAAGCGAAGAAAGATCAACTCTTCCTACTCAGGCACCTTGTCATCGTATGGTTATGTGCTGATGGTCCTGCATTACCTCATCAATGTCGCACGTCCGCCTGTTCTACCCAATCTACAACACGAGGCCGAGGCTGATGGTGTACCGCCCACTATGATCGATGGTCACGAAGTTTGCTTTTTCGATAGGGAAGACATAATCGAAACTCGTGCCAGCCAAGGTGTTGTCACCCAGAACAAGGAGTCCCTCGGCAGCTTGCTCGTTGGCTTTTTCAGGTACTACGCCGTTAATTCAGGCGGTTTCTTCTGGACGCGTGATGTGCTCAGCTTGCGAACCCAGGGCGGCCTACTATCCAAGGACCAAAAGGGCTGGACGGGTGCAAAGACCGAACACAACGAGAGTAAGGAAGTGCGCCACCGCTATCTCTTTGCCATCGAGGATCCTTTCGAGACTACACACAATGTTGCGCGAACTGTCACGCACAATGGCATTGTGGCTATCAGAGATGAGTTCCGTCGTGCATGGCGCATCATTCTTGCTGTTGGTCGCAGAGATGAGCCTGAAGGCGGCCTTTTTGACGAATTGACTGAAGCCGAAGAGCAAGGACCTGCCTCGACGGCTCCACCACCAACCGTCAACAAGGTTCAGGCATATGGTCAGCAATTCCCGACGCTTGCAGGCGGTCTGGTCAACGCCGCTGCTGGACAGAAGCTTCGTTCACCAGTGCGAACTCCTGTGCAGCCAGTTCAGGTGGCTCAAGCAGCACCCCAGGCACTTGCACAAGAGCCTGCCCACTCTCAGCCGGAAGTTGCTGCTCCTGCAGCCCGTGGTAAGGGACGTCGTCAGAAGTTTGTACCCCTCAATCTTTGAGAATATCGTCCCATAATGTATCTTGTTAGCATTTCTGGGGCTGGAACGGTGTAATGGCTCGCATCTGGGGGTTTGCTGAAGATAATGATATATGACTGAGATGGGGTCTGGGTCAGAGGCAAAGGAGAATCACTCATGTCCAATGGAAGACTGGTGGATGATATAGCATCAGTGGGATCTGGGCTGGCACGTTTCGCTGAGCATGGAGTCAGCATGAGCGAATTTCGAAGGACAAGAAAATTGCATGGGCTTCACAGCTGTAACACCAATTTCGACACGAGACAAAAACTGTCGCAGAAGGGGCGCATGAGTCATGACGGGCAGCGGTATGACATGCAACAACGAAATGCCAAAGAGTACCACACGGGCGACAGCGTATATGATGATAATGGCAGTGTTCGTGAATCGATCGTGAGTGGATACAGTCAGACGAAAATAGGCACTGTTACGCGTTCTCGGAAAGCCGAGGAGAGGTTCGCGCGCGGAAGTCGCAAACGCAATGGAGAAGGCGCATGCGACTTGGCAGGAACGACCGAATGGTAGGTACTCTTTGTCTTGGGCATCAGAGGCAGGGGACGAATGGCAATAAGCGATGGCATTGAGCAATAGCGTAACTAAACACAGAATTGGATGAGTTCTTTGTAGCAGTTTCATATTCAGACAGAGATGCGGCGGGTCACAATGGACTCGGGGTTTGAGGGACGATACCTATGTCACGCCTCGTCTCGTTCGTGTCCAAGGGATCGGGGAAAGTGACAACTGCTCAGTGTGGCAGTTCCAACGGTTCAAAGGGACAGGTTGGCCAACGCCATTGCGAGCTTCAACCCCTTTGACTTTTTAGTCGCCAACAGCCTCCCATCAGCTCTAGATATCTCCCCTTTCGACGAGTCCAGTACAACCAGAGTGGGCACAAAGCTGTCTCGACCCCGATCCGACGCGAACGCCTGCACTTGGTTTTTTGTCGCAACCCGCTTTCTCCATCATCCCACCCAACAAGTCGTCGTCGAGTCGAGCACACACACAACAGACCAGCCATGGTCGAAGACAAGTGCGATTTCCTGCGCCTAGCCACCACCGTCATGTCGCTGACATTGCTCCTCCAGATACATCGGACTGGCCTTAGCCGTCGCCTCAACACTTGCGATAGGTAATGCGCCCATCCTCGAGCCCTGCGAACCCCACGGCTAAATTGTACAAGGAACGAGTTTTGTCATCACGAAAAAGGGCTTGATGCAAGCCAGTCAACAACATGGCTTTGAGGGAGACGGCTTCGCATATCTCAAGAGTCCTGTGTGGTGGTCCGGCATCATCACAAGTACGCCTACAACTGTCTTCTGCACATCTGGAAACTTGCTCACACCGTGCAGTGGTTATCGGCGAAGTGGCCAACTTTGCAGCATACGCCTTCGCACCACCGATTCTTGTAACGCCGCTAGGAGCCCTCAGTGTCTTGATTGGGTCAGTAAAGAGATGGGACCATCTATACACATGGACAAGCACGCTGACAAGGCGCATACAGAGCGGTACTGGGATCGTATTTCCTCGGCGAGAACCTGGGTACGCTGGGCAAGCTGGGGTGTGCTATTTGTCTGATCGGATCCGTCGTCATTGTGCTACACGCCCCTCCGGATAAAGAGGTGCAGACGATTGACGAGATTTTGAACTACGCTGTTCAGCCTGGTGAGTTGATGCGGCAACAAGGACTAGGCGCTGGAAGAAGCGACTGACGCAAAGCAGGCTTCCTCTTCTACGTGTTGCTGGTCATTGTCTTCTCGACTGTCATGATCTACCGCGTGGCCCCACGTTATGGACGCAAGAACCCGCTGATCTATATCTCCATCTGCAGCACTGTCGGATCCGTTTCCATCATGGCCGTCAAGGGTGTCGGTATTGCCGTCAAGCTGACCTTTGCCGGGTACAACCAGTTCACTCACCCCAGCACCTATGTCTTTATTCTTGTCACAGTGGTCTGCATCCTGACGCAGATGAACTACTTCAACAAGGCCCTGAGTCAATTCAACACCAACATGTATGCTGATCTCCTGTATCTACCATCCGACCCTGTGCTAACCATTCCAGTGTCAACCCGCTGTACTACGTCACCTTCACCACCTGCACTCTTATCGCATCCTTCATCCTCTTCCGAGGCTTCAACACCAGCGACGCTGTCAACACGATTTCGCTTCTGTGCGGTTTCCTCACAATCTTCACTGGTGTTTATCTTCTCAACCTCTCGCGCGAAGACCCCGAAGGTCACAGTCACATGCAGCTGAACGGAAATGGCAGCCGCTTTGATCTGGACGGCATCCCTACCGATCCCATGTCTGGACCCCTCACCCGTCGCTCCATGCAAGCTCGCCGCAGCTCCGAAGCTCAACACCGCCGTTCGAACAGCCTCAATCTGTCTTTTGCTGGCAGAAGATCCGGTGATCACGATCGAGAAGCGTTGATGCACAACTACGATGTGGAGGCGACCAATGGCGGTTTCAGCCTCGGCGATCTGGCCGACAGCGATGATGAGGGTGCACCGCGGCAAAATGGAAAAGCAAAGGTTTCACACGAGCGTCTCAGCTTCAACAAGACAGGCAGGTGATGACTTGTGTGTCAGTCTGAGGAAAAAGTCGCGAGCTCCATTCGCTTCTTTTGTGGCCGTCTTCTTGGAGCAGGCTGCATGAGTGGGTGTGCTGCAACGATCGAACGACGAAAAGATTTCTTTCGCATTTCAGGGGCGTTTATTTGCTTTGTAATTTGGGGGGGTTGACATGATAGGACGAAGTCATGGTTACTTTGGAAGAAAGCTGTCACAGCAGCCGGTGGACGGAGGCTTGATACCCCGTGAGTGGTTTTGGTTCTTTAGACTGGGCACAAAAGTGGGTGTATTCGGGAACGATGCCTGGATGGCTCGAGAGCTCTTGTTCTCTCTTGGCTTGGAGAGACTTGTACATAGATGAAAGCTCATACGAATCGTGTCTAATTTGAACGATTGCTCGGCCAGAAGCGTGAGACTTTGTGAGTCGCAGGCTTCGTAAACACGAACATCGATCGGTGCTACTTCCTCTCACCCCGACGGAACAAGCTATCTTGAGTTGGAATTATGTATCATGTGAGGTTGAGTTGTTCTGTCACGATCCGGATATAGAATGTCTTGATAAGACTCAGCGTGACTGCTCGAGGATGAGTACACGCAAGAAACAGGGTGCTTCCCTCAGCGAAGAGTGATGCCAAGACTTTGATCAGATGCCTCGGTAGGTCTGTCTCCACATTCTGCTCCGCATCCGCGGCTACTCCGTACTGTGATGCAGTCCATATATTTGCACCTCCAAGACTCTCTCATCATTACCATCAGTACCATAATATCAAGCCAAAATGTCGGCCGAAGCAGATGTCAAGCTCGAGGACTTCTCGTCCATCTTCTCCCTGAACCAAAAGGTGGCTGTCGTGACTGGCGGATCTCGAGGTCTTGGTCTCCACGCTGCATCGGGGTGGGTAGCCATGTGTTACACCTGTAGTGGATCGATTGTCTGACCGAGTCACATGCATATAGTCTCCTCCAAGCCGGATGCTCCAAGGTCTTCATCTCATCCCGCAAGGCCAAGGCTTGTGAGGAAGCATGCGATGCCCTCAACAAGCTGCCTGGCATCAAGGGCAAGGCCATCTCCGTTCCCGCCGACATCTCAAAGGTCTCCGAGGTTGAGCGTCTAGCAGCAGAAGTTGGAAAGCACACGGATCATGTGGATATCTTGTTTGCCAATGCAGGCGCAACCTGGGGTGCTCCGTTCGACAAGCATCCGGCCGAGGCCTTTGCCAAGGTCATGGACCTCAACGTCAACAGTGTCTTCTACTGCATTCAGAAGTAAGCACTCCGGCAAGCTTCGCATCTTGGCTGTCGACTAACACGTCTGTTCAGGTTCGCCCCGCTGCTCGAGAAGAATGCTTCATTGAAAGACCCCTCTCGTGTGCTCGTCACAGCGTCTGTTGCCGGCATAGGGATTGGTTCGTTGGGGGACAATGCAACCCCAGGATACAGTGCCTCCAAGGCCGCAGCTCTTCATCTTACTCGCAACCTGGCTGTCGAGCTAGGTCCCCGAGGCATCCTCTGCAACAGCATTGCGCCTGGCTTCTTCCCAACAAAAATGGCCAATGGCTTGATGGCTCTGACTGGTGGTACACAGGCTCTGGCCGATGCGAACCCCAACAAGAGATTAGGTAAACCTGAAGACATTGCTGGTACCGTTGTATATCTCTGTTCAAGGGCAGCCAGTCATCTGAATGGCGCCCACATCGTCATTGACGGTGGTAGTATACTCGGCCGCTCCAAGCTGTGAGGGGAATACAATCACTTGCATTGGCATCTATGTATCCTGCCTTCTATCATACTGTCTTGGCTTCAAAGTGGTGTGCTGCCGTGTAATTCGTCTGGAGGGCTTGTCGTTGCGTACAGAGACCGTCATGCCCGTATCCGGCCAACAAGGCCTTGACTGGCAGCACGGCGTGACGGGAACATGAAGGGTAGCCACCCACTTTGCCGTGGACACCGTGTCTCTAGCTTGCCCATCATCGAGACAACGACACCGCCATCATGCCAGCCTCTTTCACCCATGTCATTGTTACATTGCCCCTCGTTCATTGGAATGCACGTCACACGGATACCGGGAGCCGCACTGCAGCAACATCACCCATTCCTGGGGGATGCGCACTTTCCCTTCCCAATCTTGACAGCGTTGACTGAGATCTAGGCACCTTCCTGGAGGATCAGGCTAAAGTACCGGACTTGCAGCTCATTGCAGCATCTGAAACAACACAGCTTACTCACCGCACTTGAGGGGAAGAGCAATAGCTTCATCTATACCTACAAGCACCCTCTAAATCTCCGCAATGTCTCCTCTGACTTGACGTGCAGCCGCTGTAACGTTATGCATCTGCAATTCACTCAACGTCTCTAGATAATGGGACCTGCAGATGTATCGTATCGGCCCTGTCGTGCTCTTCTGGTTCCTGCAACTCGGACATTGGCAAGCAAGCAATCGGCATCCTCAGCCATCATCCTACTTGAGGGTGGTGTTGCGGCAGTGTGGGCGTACCTGCCTAGTCAATTGACTGGATGGGTTCCTGATGCCGAAGACAAGCCATTTCGTGTCTATATCACTCGCTTTTGCTCGCCCGCACCAGCCACTGCAAGTAGGTGCGACCTATGGTTGTTCAGCTTGTTCTTGACAAGAAGAATATCGTTGTGGCTTGCATCATTCCTTCATTCTTGAGACATTTACCCGCGTCTATTAATGCTGACGCGCGCGTTTACGGTGTTGGTACCCGTCTGTCATCATGTACATACCCCTCGAGTTGTCGATAAACAATTCGGGTCAAAATTCCCTCCAAAATCGACGGTATTGATGGAATGCTTTGCACATCAAACCTGCGCAACAGACCTGCAGGCCGCGGCGTCTGATGAATGTCATTTTTGTGGTGGCGCGATTGCACCCGGCTGGAGAGCCCGGATCCTTGTCAACTTCGTGTAACACAAGACCTCACGGACCACTTGTGCGGCTGGACGACAGACCCCATGACGGACCATAAGTGACGAGAGAACATTTGTTTTCTCATCAGTTGATACGTCTGGATACAATAGTCCATCAGATGGATGTTCTGGATGTGAAATTTCCTTTCGTTGTTGAAATAGGGCTTCATACATTGACACATGCTAGAACCCGTCTGTCTCGAGAATAGTCTTGATACACGGGAACAACAGGAATCTGGCTGTTGGAACCATATCAGAAACAACTCAGCCAGCATCCGCGCCTGCTCAATCCGGACAATGCCAGACAAGTTCTGTGTCCCCGTCGATCGCGCCTAAGTAGCCCCTGCACTGATCACGGTGCTCTATGGCAGCAGCTCGAGACGACCTCCATAACAGTACCAGGAGTCTTTCGTCCAAGCAATTCCTCTACCAGATTTTGAGAGCTCGGTCCCTGATCTGTGCGCAGGGTCGCTGTGCATGTCATTGGTGTCACCCACCTCCAGATCACACACTCAACAACAGCTTTCTGGCAAGCCTGGTAGTCTCTTGGAGATCTGAGGATCATTCCTGCTAAGCGGCTTTTTTTCTGGGACTCTCTAGTAGCGCCTGGTGGGGACGGTCTGCGTCTTGTCCAGCCGATTCTGATCTGATGTTTCCCTGCCTGAGCTGAGTTGTTTGAAGCCAACTGTCGGTGGGGGAGGTATGGCTTCAGGAGCCTTTACATAAAGAGTCCCTACAGGAATCAACGCTGCATATTCCTTCTTTCTATAAGCACCTCTTGAACTCAGAAACTTTACTGCAAGGCTGATACAGGTACAAACCAATATTGTGTGCTTTGCCCCTCTCATTTGCTTACCTTCCCATTACTCTGAGGGTGTACGTTCGTTCGATCACTATACCTGGGTTCATTCCTCTTCAGGTTGTCGCGTCCCTTGCAGCCGCATTCCACTCCAGAGGCCACCCTACCTGGAAATTAGCCTAGCCGTGCCCAACATCCGAGGAGGCTCGAGCCTAACAGAACCCAGGCCACTGAATCAAAGACCCACACGTCACACAAGCCAAGTGAATCGGCCAACCATCATGAGGGATCAGAAACTGTATGGAGGTAAGTTCGAAACAGATATAATGAGGGGAGAAGCAACGTGCTTTCATCCCTTCTCTTCACCCTCTTGTCTCCTTTCTATAATCTACAAGCCACAATTCAACGGGTTTCGGTTCAGGAATTCATCACAACTATACTGATCATCATGGGTCCAGCTTCGTTCGACATGGCACATCGGCGTCTTACAAACCTCTCCATCGACACAAACACGTTTCACGGACAGACAGCTCTGATCTCCCCACCAGAGTCAGCCAACAGTGCTCGTCGTAGTTCTTACGACATGAGCTTTCATCATGATCCTCTTTCGTATCATCCCAACACCCCTGTGCATTTTACTGGCCAAGACATCTACAACGTGACCCCGTCGGAGAAGTTGAAGATTGTTCTTCATCAGCAATATCCTCCAAGCCCCGTGGACTTCGCTCAAGGTCAACAACACTATACGACAGCATGTAACTCACCAACATGGACCTCGTCAATGACCTTCACCCAGAAGCCAGAAGTGGACACGTCTTTCTATCAGGACAGCTCGACGTTGTTGTCCACTGATCAGGACTGGAACAGCTCGATGAGCCATTATTCTCAGGTCGACTACGCCCCCGATCCCAACTCTCTGTTCATGCTGCCTTCCCAAGACCCAACAGCATCGTTCATGACAGACGTCGACTCCTCTCATCATGAACACCTACCGACATTCATTACACCCAGCCAGGCGGTTCATCAACCAGAGATGATTGACTACAGCCTGAGCGTATCCGGTTGGGGCGGCCTCCAGACCCCTGTGCATGACAGCAACACCCTGCACTCTTCTTCTCCTCCAGAGTTCTCTCCTGTGACCCCTACCACTCTTGAGTTCTCGTTCGAATCATCTTACGTCAAGAATGAAACCTCTCCTGCTTCTTCTTTCTATGGCAGCACTTCTCGCTCCAGCCTCTCCAAGAAAGGCCGCAAGATGAGCAAAGCCGACAAGCGCCGCGCGATCTGCAAAAGCGTTCCTCTGTCCAATTCGGCCAAGTCCTCCATCACGTTCTTGACCGACGAGAAGTCCGAAGAATTCTTCTACACCGGCAAGGAAGGCAGACAGAACTTAAAAAACGACGCAAATTCCAAGAAACACAAATGTAAATTCCCCACATGCGAACAAAGCTTTGCCCGCTCTGAGCATTGTAAGAGACACGAAAACAGTCACTCCAAGGAACTACATTTCTCTTGCTACATCTGCGATCATCGTCTTGACCCCAACGAGCCCAAATCCCGCTGCTCAGTTGGCAAGGCAAACAACGGCAGGCAGAATCGCCACGACAACTCTCGCTCCCACCATTGGACTCATGTCAAGGCTTATCTTGTGATCCACGACGCTCTCGTCCGCGAGCGCAACAAGACGGCTAACAAGAAGTCCAAGGGTCGCAATTGGCCCATCTCACCTGAGCAAATGCTCAAGTTGGTTAGAGCGAGAGATACGCCTCAGCAGCAGGATGTGGTGCTCAAGTTCCTGAACGGAGAGGCTGGCAAGGACTTTGGTGTTCACATCCTTTGGGAGGAGGATGGGTGTCCCGTTGTACCTTGTCCTGAGACTGTGGGAGCAGGAGGTTGTGGGATGTGTAGGGCTAAGCAGGGCAAGGGGAAGAAGTGATCTCTTCACTTCTTCGACTCCAGTCTTAGTTCCTGACTGCTTTGAGGTTTCCTTTCTTCCTCCTTGTGGTGTTGGTCTCTTCCTATTTCCTCATATTTTTTTTCGGTTGACGGACTTTTGGTTTTTTGCACGATACCTGTGGCTTTCTCTTTTTGTTTTTTTTTCTCACTCAACGACAATAGTAATGACACACGACGAACGACACAACAATATCAGAAAACCCACGACAGCATCATCGTCTTGCATCTCTTTACGACAACCTCTTTTACGACACCTTTCACGACCTCTTTCCCTACTCTGGTTTTTTCTCGGCTGTTCTATCGGGTTTCTCCTCGGCATGTCGGGTTCATTTTATTTCTGTACTCTTTCCTCTTTTCGGTGTGGTTCTACTTCTTTTGACTTTGGTTCCTCTTGCTTCTTTGATTGGATTGGAAGGAGTGGCATGGGTTGGGTTGGGCTGTAGTATCATCTTATCTGTTTGCATCTCTCTCGCCTCGAGACGAGTAAGCATGGTGGTTGGGAGGCGAACCTTTCTCTTGCTCTTTTGGCTTTAGACAAAACAAAATGGGTCAGGCAAAAGTGAGCGGAAAAAGTTCTGGAGTGGCTAGATTAGTGAGGCTTGGGTTTGGTTGTAATGAGCACAAACTTTCACGAGTTGTTTTTGTTTGAATATTCTCTTTCTTTGCTCCTTTGATGTGATTGCGTCGAGTTTAGCCTGTTAGGATTCCCTCGAAGCATGATATAGCGGCGGTGTGTCGTTGTCGTTATTACAATACTTTAGAGTTGTCAAAAGGTAATACGCAAGGTGGGACCGCTGTCAATGTCTAGATCACTCTTGCATATGAATTACTCATGCAAGTTGTCAATATGTTCATTTGGTCGAAGTGGCCCCGTTGCCGAGCTGTCACGACGATGTCGATGTTTGAGCTGTCAGGGCTCTGATGATCGACAGTAAGCAATTCTCGAGCATAGCTTCAATTCAAGTGCGTCGTGCCGACTTGTCGCTGTTTGTGAATCATGTCAACAGCCTTTGTTTCTCAAGCCCTGAAGATGGTGTCGAGGGTCATTGATGTTAGAAGTTGTGACTCGCAGAGTTTGCCGAGGCTCCGAGGGCTGTTCCTTCCCAGCCACCTCCATCCATCAACTTTAGGTCCGTTCATACTTACCCTAATGTCGATCGGAAGAACAGCTCGTATCGTTCCTACCAGGCTTGGTGCTGTAGGAAGCAGAATATGAAAAGAGGCTTCATCGTATCGCGTCTTCAAGCCGAGGCTCTGAGAATTCTGGTCCGCCAGCGTTTCGAAACACGACGATAAGACTTGGGAAGTCGATGCAAGCCTTCTTCCCTCCTACTGTATAGAGACAAGTTGCGCTTATACTTGGAGAGCTGAGAAGGCCAAGCCGCGCGGACTTTGACATGTCTTTTTACCAAGCAACTAGTGGACCTTCGTGGTTGCCCCTTCTAGTCTTCGTTTAATATAGAGCCCGGTGCACGCGAGATCCACTGGGACCCCACAACACACACGGCCGCAAGACAAGATCGATGGCCAGGATGATTAACAATTCAATGCATCAGCATCCTAAAGCTCTCGTCGGCTATCATAGTTCTAGCTGACTAGCCGTACGAGCCGAATCGTCGTGCACTTGGCTACTGGACAGTCACCATCCAGTCTCCACGTTTCAGGCATGCATGGCTTCGCAACGCTACAGCATCACAAGGGAAGGACTTGTCTGCATGAACTACAGTTGTCTCACACCCGTGGATAAGGTCGATAGACATGATGATCGCCTTGCAGCGAACGCGAGATCTGGCATACACAAATCATCACAAGGTCGCCCTGATCGTCTTGCTGATATTTACAGGTACTTCTCACGACGACAATTTACAGTGCGCCCTGCCATGACATTCTAGTGTCATGCTTCTCTCCCCGTCTCGATTACATTCCCACCGGCCAAGCTCAAGCGTCAAAGCCAAAACTCTTGGACCATGCACCTAGCTGTTATGGATCAGCAGAACTACTCTTGCCGAGTTTATATTCTGTCGATGGAGGTAATGGTCGTCTTGGCCCATACACGATCCTACCACCGGCCCGCCATGGCATTCTAACGGTATAGTCCATAGCAAAAAAATGCCTCGGTCTTGATGGCCTTGCGTACAAAGACTTGCTACATAAACACCGACACCCTTCCTGTATGACAGCTGGTTCGTCATCAAACTAGTACTTGGATCCGCACAAGACCTTCGTTCTTCAAAACCAACCGCTCGATTTGTCTTTCGCTTCTACCATATCCACAGGCATCTCTTACCAACATGAAGTCCTTCTTCATCACCTGCCTTGCTGCCACCAGCGCCCTCGCAGCACCTCTCGCTGCTCCCCAATTCGGCGGCTTCCCTAGCTTCGGCAGCGGCTTGGGTAGTTCTACCAAGAACGATGTCATCAATGGTGTCTGCAAGCCTGTAACCTACATCTTCGCTCGTGGTACTACCGAGATTGGCAACATGGGCTCCACTGTTGGCCCAGCTCTCGAGAAAGCTCTGGAGTCTGCCTTTGGACAGAACAATGTTGCTACACAGGGCGTCACATACCCTGCAGATGTCGCTGGTGCTATCAGTGGTGCCCTCAGCCCTGGAACTGCTCAGGGTGCTCGTACCATGGCTAGCTTGACACAGCAGGTTCTGGGCAAATGTCCTGACACCAAGGTCATCCTTGCTGGTTACTCTCAGGGTGCTGAGCAGGTTCACGGTGCTCTGATCAACCTCCAGAATGGCCAGGTTGCTGTACGTCCTCGCCCTTTCTCAACCCATTTGGATCATTTGCTTACGAGTTGTTACAGGTTACTCTTACTTTCGGCGACCCGCTCCAGAGAAGCCCATTCAGAAACATTGACTCTGGCCGTACCAAGGTCTACTGCAACATCTTGGATGCTGTCTGCAACGGTGCCTTTGTCATCTCTGCTGCTCACTTGTCCTACTCCATCCAGGACGCCACTCCTGCTGCTCAGTTCGCCAAAGGTGTCATTGGCAACATCTAAGTATGGAATATCACATGAAAAGTCTCGGAAGACTCCCACTGCGGCATGACTTCGATATATTTGCGTCTTTATCGTACCGGCAGTAGAAAAGATATCATCAAATCATGACCCATTACGTTTTAGAATTTAGCCAACAGTGAGACAGTTCTTTTCAATGCCGCCCTTGCAGATTCGCGCACTTCTGTGACGATCTCCGCGGCAGGTGCCTTCTCGCGTACGAGCCCAACTCCCGTACCTGCCCAAATTGCAGCCCTTCTATTCTCTTGATCAAACCCAAGATGAGAAGATTGCTTCGCCTCAGCATGCGACTTGCGAATGTCATCGATTGGGATACCCTCCATATGATCTCTATAGCTTTGTGCAATCAGAGCTCTGCCATCAAAGTTTCTCGACCAGATGTTCGGGCCAGCTAGCTCATCAAACAGTTTCGCTCGCACAGTCGTCTGTCCTCCATCTTCGGTCTCGAGAACTGCAGTTCGATAGGCTGGGTGGACTGTTGTTTCTTCAGCGGCAAGGAATCTGGTGCCCATGACTATGCCATCGGCGCCTAGTGTCAAAGCTGCAGCAACGCCAGAGCCATCTGCTATACCGCCTGCCGCGACGATAGAAACATCGTGTATTTCCACATTCTGCAGTGCTTGTAAAGTCTCAGGAATCACAGAAATGATGCCTGCGCCCTTTTCACCACCATGGCCACCCGCATCTGCACCTTGCAGCACCAAAACATCCGGCTTGCATGATTGGACTAGTTGAATAGCTCTTGTGATACTGCCGATTCGAATCCATATCTTTGTCACATCGCTTACGGTATGAGTCTGATCTCCTTACCCCTACTTTCATCTGGCACTACCATTCCTGGATGCCATCTTTGGTGATGACCTTGCCAACATCGGCATCTCTAGCACCCTGCAAAACACTCATGATGAAAGGTCCGACGATCTCCGGATCACCAGCGCCCATCTTCTTGAGCGTCTCTGCTCCAGCACCACCCAGAGCTGGAGCGAGGAAGCCTGACGATTGTATCCAAAGCATTGAATGGACTAAGAAGACTTGCGCACGTATTCTCGGTACAGCACAATGTGAGGCCCTATTATAAAGACGAGACACGAGTCTTCTCAGATCGATAAAAGGCCTCTGATCAGAATTGATCCTGTGTTTGAGGTAGCAACAGTACTCCAATTTTCTTGTACTACATTTCCTCACAAAGGATCGCCAAATCCGCCATGCCATCGAACAAAGACCGGTTATATGTGGCCCTTTATGCTCGAGGAGGGTCTGCAAAGATGGCTGGCAAAGAAGACACGTACGTAAGCAGAGATGGTGCTTGAATACCCAACAACTAATAACGTTACAGTTACCAGTGGGCCTTCTTGGTGGGACCTAAGAGCGACAAGAACGAAGGTAGAGGTGCCCGATATCACGCTCGAAACCATGCGACGGCGGAGGCAGACTCTGTGTGGGCTTTCGAGGAAGTGCGCACGTCCTTGATGCCAACTCAGATGATCTTGGTTCGAGTTCTCATAGCCAAGATCGAAAATACAGATAAGTTGGCTCAACTGCTGCGTCAGGTGCCCGTCAAACAAGGCCAGCAAGACTGGAACTGTGTTTCCTGGGTTAAAGAAGCGCTTTCGCAGCTTGAAATGTCAGCCGATATCTTGGGTACGGGCGTTGTCCAGTGGGAAGCTGTTCGCAATGCAGCTATGTCATACTGTCAGAAGAAGAGAGACCAACGTCGATTTGACAGCGCTGCTAAATACGACATCACGCGAGTGCCGACCTTCGACTTGATTCAAGGAAAGGAGACAATCGAGTAGAATTGAATGCCCTCAAGATAGATCTCCAAAGTATCGTTGTCGTAATTGCTCCATCTCAAGTGCATCCGGCATTGGTTCCAGGAACTTGTCGATTTCGTCTTTCCAGAATAAGTTCTGCGGATTGACCTGACAAGCGGTAGTATGCTCCCAGTACGGTGGATACCAACCTGCTGTCTCCCAATCGATGATACCGACTACGTCGTCGCCACGTACAAGAATGTTCAGACTGCTCAAATCGCCATGTGTGAAGACAGGAGCACCCCAGAGCTGTGCATGCAAGCCTATGAGCTTCAAGAAGCTTTCACCATGGTTGCTGTGTGCTTGTATGTGGTTGCGTAGGAAGTCGTGGAATTCCTGAGTGCTCTTGGAGGGCCCAAATCGGCTGGTCGTCTGCGGTATTCTCAGATCATATAGAGATCCTCCGCTGATGCTGCATATGGCGTTACTCTGCGGAGACAGACTGCGCATCTCAAGAACCAACTTCCTCAGATTGTTATGGATGTTAAGTTTTGAGGCATCTGACCTGTTCACCCAGCCTCTTGCAGCCATTTGACCATGGATTCTCTCCATCAATATGTATGTGCATTCTTTTTCGGTGAAAGCAAAATACACCTTCGGCACTGGTATACTAGTGTACTTTGTGACGAAAAGCATGGTTTGTGCTTCGGCAAGATCGAGGCGGTTACCGAATTTAACGCACAAATCGCTCGTCAGCATTAGCACACTACCGGAGAGGTTGCGAAATCGTCTCAAAAGACTTATAGATGCGAGCAGAAGCCATTTCTGGAACGGAGTAGGCCTAGGCACGGTCGGTAGATCATATGGCATTGTGGTGTATGTTTTCCTCGGCGCGTCCAAAGCCGCGAAGTTGAATAGGTTCGGTACAGTGGCAATCGCTTACACTTGAACGTGTTGAGACAGGGGATTTATTTCCATAGCCGTGCCGACAACGTCAACTGATCCAAATTTCGCTCGGTACGAAGAAAGTGGAAGGTGCCAAAGTAAACAAGTCGCAGTCGCGAAGAGCCGGAGAGACTCGAGATTAAGCTACGCCGAGATCAGGACATCTTATCAGACGATCAAATCTCCGATAGAACCGACAATCGGATGGTATCCTGAGCGGCTTGAAGTTTGTCACATTGATCGTATTCCATAGATTATTCGGGGTAGAGAAGCCGGATTGCGTATATCTATGAAGATGTATGGCTACTCAAAGACAGACAATGGTACAATCAGGCGCGTCTATCGCCATCTAAAGACCAAGGGGAGGTCTATCATGTCGCTTCTTGTATCAACATGTGACATACTTTGACACTAGAGAGGGCGGGGTAGATTGATGTATTAAGAGGGGCATCGAGTAGGTACCGTTGATCTCGCTGCACTTCAAAGCACCTTGTTCTCACTTCTTTCCTTCCACTCAATCCCTCTCATTCACATCCATTGTTGGTCCAATTAAGACATCAATGGCGAAACCAGCTTCTCCCTACCACCGCAAGGACTCGGGCATTGAACTAGACGATAGATACGAGAAGGCCTCATTCCTCACCCTTCCAGCCGAGATACGCACGCAGATCTGGTGCCTCGTCTTCAACCCAAAGCAAAGCTACAAAGACGTCTTCTCATGTCCGAGATGCACCGACGATGCACCCTCAGCTCTCCAAGAAGATTACTGGGCATCGACGTACCTCCAACCCTTACTCACCTGCCGTCAATTCTACCAAGATGCCCATCTCCTCGCTTTCTCGCGAACGACGTTCGTGATCCGAAATCCGTACACCGTGCTCGATATCGCAGGTCGAATCAACTCCACCCTTCGTCCTGACCAAATCTCCTCGCTTCGCAGTATAGCCATCGTCTCCGAAGCACGCCATTTCCGCCAGATGCACCATTGGAAGACGCATGCTTTTGGGATACCTGCTCTGCAGCTCGAAGATATGACAATCATCCTTCATCGTTCCTCATACTGGCACTACCTTTTCGACTTCAACGTTATGATGACACAGATGTTGAGAGACTTTAGCGGTGTCAAGAAGATCTGCTTCGTGAGGAATCATGCAAGAGTGAAGCCACATTTTCATACTTGGTTCAATAGGTTCGTGGGGGCGATGATGAGGTTGGATAGAGTGGAGAGATTTGGTCGAAAAGAATGTCGAGTGGAAAAGACTTGGTGGAATTGGACGTATCAAGGAAACAAGCAAACTGCGACGCTGATCAGGGTGCCGAGTAAGGATGTTGGAATGGATATTGAGTCGTATGATGAGTTGATGGCGCCGATGATGGAGTGGTTGAAGAAGAGTATGGAGATCGAAGAGTATGATCCGGATCCGATGTCGAGGCTTGGGTTTGTATGAGGCGTATCTTTTCAAACGAATGTACGAAGAATTGTTTTTATGCATCAGCAAAGAGTTCGCAAAGCTACACAAGAGAGAATCTTGTCAAACTTGATCACTGTCTTATCAGACGCTGTAATGAAGCCTAGTCGTTGTGGCGTCATAAAATATGGACTTGCGAAGCATCAGTAGAACATTTCCCATGTTCTGTCCTTACCCAACAACTTCTCTACTTGTACACCAATGACAGACAGGTGTAAGCATGCATGTAACGTGCTCCAGAATTCTTGGGTGTGGTGTAGAGGAGCGTTGAGGGCTGAGGCTTCATGGAGTCAATATTTCAACTTAAGTGGCTCACTACTCCTTCCAACTCAAATCACCTTGGAGCATGTCAAAGCTGCCCAATGTAAAGTCGAATCATGGCTGCAAAGCTCGTTTATCGGTGGGAAAAGGGGTTATATCACAGCCTCGAAAGCCGCATGAAATCGTGTTACTTAGTTATCCTGATCGACATCGTAAAGATCTGAACCCTGCTCTAGCTCGACTAGCGTGATGAGAATCGGGTCTCTTTATGATTCTATCCTAGAGGTCAAGGTCACGGTCACGGTCACGGTCACGGTCGACAAGGCAAGGGACACACAAGTTTACTGATAGCGAGCGAGGTTGACTTCGTGCAGCAAGGCAGCCACGAAGATGTTAGGGTCACCTACTTTGACAACCTCAAACTTCATGTTATTGCAATGCCGAAGCTCCGGCCCCTGACGGTTAGTATATTTGACCATGCGGTGCGTCAGTAGTTTAGAATTCAAGTTCCTTTGGCAATTTCATTCATTCCAGATCTGGGTGATAACACACCTACAAACACAACCAACCATCATGGCCGACTTTCCAGATAGCGAGCGACCAAGCAAAAGAGGACGACTTGATAGTTCCACAGCAAGTACTAAGTCACTACCGAAAGATGAGTACACTTTGGACTGGCCCGTCGACCTGAACGAAACAACCCTCGAAACCATCAGCCCTCCACCACTCTCACGCGAAAAAGGCAAGGAGCATTCAATAACAACAAAAAAAAAACATACAATCATAGAGCCCTCGCACGACTTACCGGCCTCATTTAATGTCGATACCGTCACGCTTTCGGACATTCTTGGCGATTTTAAGTTTAACTTTCTTCATGATATCGAATTTATCATAAGGCATCTGGATAAAGTATTGACTATATCATGAGCCATCTGGATGAAGATGTATGTGATACGGTGCAAGCCAAAATCATCCATGGCTTTCACGACAAACACAACGTTTCTCGTACCAATCTTGAGGCTATAGCAAAAAAGTATCCTAATGTTCAGGCAGTGGATTTCATGGATGAATTTCTCTTAGAGCCTGTCACAGAATATGAGCGAACATACCAATCTTCAGCACGTCTGTGAATGCCATTTGCTATCTAGATACTGATCACTTTAGAGACGCCGTGCAAAGCGAATGCCGAGTAATGGTCATCTATAGTGCAAGTTTTCACTCAAGCCGAGTAACAAGAACTTGCCGAATAACGAAAGACTGCCGAGCAATAGGAGATTGCTGAGTACAAGAAATCTAAGTCAGGCGACGACGGCTTGGAGATGGCAAGTCCCTCACCTCGCGTTCTTCACTTTCATCTCGAGGTCTCTTCCTTGCCATCTCGTCCAACTTCGTATGAGTTGCGAAATTTTCCTCCTCCCTCTCGCTTCTATCCTCCTCCCTCTCACTTCCATCCTCTTCGTCGAGCTTCTCGTCAGTGATGTCGACTTCAGCAGAGGTCAAGACTGGGGGTGGAACGCTTGCAATAACACCATTGGGTGCAACAGCGTTGATAGAGAACCGTGTCAATCCGGTGACCACAGATTTACCATTAATCTTGACCCGTAGGGAAGAAATTGTGAGAGGCTTCGTGAACCCTCTCAGTACGTCAGCTGAGCTCTTGATCGTAGAGGTTGACTTCTTCTTGTCGAGTCCACCGTTGCGGGATAGTTGGACAAGAGCACGCAAGCTTAGGAGAGACGGATGCTCACGGTAGAGTGGCTTTTGCAAGAAGACTGCCAGCTTGTCATAAACCGAATCTCCGCTGGTGTCCTCTGCCGGGTTCGTGATGCGGACCTCGCCGCCTTCCGGATAGGCATCCGTCCAGAATTCATGCATGAGCCAAAGTCCGTCACCTGGATAAGCAGGGAGCAGCGCCTGAACAGCCCTCTTCGCGTTGGCATTGTACTCTTGGCAAAGTGGTAGAGCACGGGAAGGATTTTCAGCGAAGTACTCAGCAGTGATGAAGGCCTGATCGGATGATGGAGCAATGCTTTGCAGGTGAGAGGACTGTAGAGCCTCGTCGACTTTCAGTCCAGTCTGATCTTCCCACAACTTCAGAAAATCCTTTCCGTGGGGATGAGTAGGAAGAGTGGCAACAAGCGTGGCGATTGAAATGGTAGGATAGACAGGAGTGCGGAGCTTCCCTGCCTGCTTTCCTGCCTGTTTGCGACCTTTCAACTCATACGCATCGATAGATGTACCATCCTGATCCCGGATATCGATACCTTCGGGAACGAAGAAGACAAATCGTTTGTCGCGGTCAGTCTGAGGCATAGCTGTACGTGGCAAAGGAAGATTGTCCATACTGGCTACAGTACCGTTGGATGTCATCCACGAAAAACTGTGCTTGATCACAGTGGCGTCCCAATTGGAATTGTGCGATCTAATCGTGATCTCCGTACCATTGAGGTCGTCGTCTGTGGAGAAGATACTGGTCTGGATATGACCCTGGATTCCGCGTGTTCCTATGAGAGAGAAGACAGCAGGGTCTCTCCTGTTCATGTGCTCGGCCCATGTATCACTCACAAGATCAGCTGCGTTATCATTGTTTGTGGCAGTTGCAGCCCCCTCTCTAAGCCAGGCTCTCAGAGCCTTGATCGCAGCAGTTTGCATAGTATTCGTGGGATGCCGGCTCCACTTGGCGGCATAAGGATCGGTGACGGTATCGGGGAGGAAACACCGAATGAGATTAGGGAGATCTTTGACTGCATCGTCGACAGTAGCACTAGAGAGGTAGTAGCTACTGCCTCGGACAACCTTTGACGACTTTGCGAACTGCACGAATTTGGTCTTGTCGCCGAGGCTTGCAGCTGAGTGCTGAAGGGCGGCAACGTGCTTGTCGTAAATTGCTGTGACCTCCACAGTACGCTCCTGGGACTCGGGAACAGTGAAGCAAAATCCAGATTGCAGAATGACATCAAGTTCCTTGCGGGCTTGGGTCCAAACAGTGAGGGGCGTAACCATGATGACTCCTCTAGCGCCTGAGTATACAACATATTTGAGTTTGAGTGCAGTGGTATCTTGTCCCGAAGGGCGAGCAGTATCGGACTTTGACCATCTCTCTTGAGTCAACTGCATGGCTGCAGCTCTGGCTGCGGCTAGTCGGGCAGATTTTTCGGCCTTCGTCAACAGGCCTCTACGCTGGTTGGCTAGCTCAGCGTTCAGCTTGACCTTCAACACCTCGAGACGCTTGCCGAAGGCTGTGTCCTTGCCAACTTTGGCATCGGCGGCAGTCACGATCTGTTCACAGATAGCCTTCTTGGCGTCTGTAGAATGAGATCGAGAAAGAGCTTCATGGTACGCCAACCAGCCAACCATTGCCCCCATATAGAACAGTGACTTCGTAGTATCAATGGCAGCGGTACCCCGATAAGCGATAGTGCCAGGATGAAGGGATGGTACCACTACATAATATCCAGAGTCGACAGTGGACGAAGTATGGTTGCTAATATGGATTTGACCAATTGCGTCCAGCAAACCACCTTTTTGAAGGCCATGCGGATGTTGCAGGTTACCGATGGCGGTGCTGGAAACACCATGTCCATGGGTAAGGACCACCAGGGGGTTGACAATGGAAAAATATTTGCGGAGAAAGTCTACAGCAGAGGCAAAGGTGGCCGGGTCCTTCTTTGGCCAGGGAAACATGTCAATGAATGGGAGCCGATGATCCTTGACCATCTGCGGTACATAATCGGCATCAAACTTGTTCAGGCCTTCTTCCCAGGCACCGAAATAGTTGAACACCGTTGCTGTCAAGTGTGACGAACAACACGCGCCGAGTAAGAATGTGTGCGGGTCTTTGAAGCTCGTTAAGGGGATATCGGACGACATCGTCACAAATGGGGTGAATTTATTGTGGAGCAAGGATGGAGTCATGCCCTTTACGATGGCATCTTGGTGGGTTTGGACGAATGCGAAGACATTTGTGCCAGTCAACACCGGATTGTCGTTGGCATACTGCTGGATTTCGTGCGCCAGATCTTGAAGCTGTCTGAGCTCGTTGGATCCACAGACCTTGGTGGAGGCGGCGATTTGAGTGGACACACGAGTGCGCAGTGTCACAAAAGACATCTCATCCTTGGTCGTGGGATCGTGCTGCCATGCACCGCCTGGCTCCGTGTTGAGCGCACCAGCGTCTAGCAAGCTGATGAGAGCCTGTTCTCTCAGATTCAAGATGGATTGATCGACTGCAAAATCGATTCGCGCATCTCTCACTTCTTGAATCAACGCGTTCTTGACGACCTCGGGGAACGTCACGAGCGTGTTCTGGATGAAGGCCAGCGAGAAAGAATTGGCGTCTTTGGTGAGATCGTCGAGATGTCGTTTCCATGGTTCATAGCCAGACATACCCGCGTAGCGGATGCAGACGAGAACGGTGGGGGCGAGGTTCCTGACTCTTTCGGTCCATCCATAGACTTTTCTGTTGCAGTCGAAGCCATCCTGAGAGAGCTCGGACAACACCTAGAGTATCTCCTGGCCCGTAAAGGCGAAAGTACGGATGTAAAATCTAGTAGACTCTGTAAGAGATCCAGAGTAAACCTGTTCAACATCCTGGAGATCCAGCACTTGCTCGAGTTCAGCAGGCGTAACAAGGATTAGGTCTTCCATAATCCTCTCCCAGAGATTGTGGTCGACCAGGCGGGGAAGACACCAGTTCAGGTACCTTTGGTCGATTCCATGGGTGGGAATGTTGCGCAATGTGAGTTGCTGAAGGATATGGGTAAACACACGAGACCTCAGCTCATCGAGTGCCTGTCTGATGGGCTGTGGGGTCTGTTGTTCACCAGATCTGGTAAGGTTTAGACGCCGGATAGAACGCTGGTCCATATCCGAGCTCTTTGAACGGCGTGTGGTCATATTTGTCAATCTGACAGCAGCCGAAGGCTGTTCGGTAGTGCTGCGTATCATTGCGACTGATGGGGGCTGAGAAGCGGTAGCCTCTAAGAGAGGGACGACGACAATGTCGTCGAAGAAGGTGGCAGTCTCTGTGATAGGGAAATTAGCGCGCTATCACAACGCACAGTCCTCTGTAAATGCCGGACAAGTCCAAGGAGAGTAGAGGAAACCTCGGCTCTCAGTGGAAGCTGCGAGTTCGCTGAAAGAACTGTGCATTTCTATAGCTATCAACGTGGCATACCTTTGCACACGAAGAGGCAGTCCCGCATCATTTCAGACCTCCCCATGTGAAAGATAGGCCAGACGTAGGGCTATAGAAATGCACAAAGCGGAAAACGGAAATGATACAGAAGACAGAAATGAGGAAGTGCTATTCGTGCTCTGGCCAAAGGCGTCTTTCTTGGGTGTTTAGAGGAGAATTGACGTGAAAATAGCTTACCGATTTGAGATTGCAAAGATGGAGTGCCATCTTGACCTTGAGGGACCTGGCCGGTGGGTGTGTCGGGCGAATCAATATCCATAGTGGTTGGCGTAGGATATTAGGAAGTCAAGCAGAGGACGATGTGATGAGAGAATTAGCGTGACCAAAGCATCCGTATTTATATTTGGGAAGGCCATGGAAATTCTTCACTGCTGGCTGTCACTTGGAGCTTCTGTCGAATTTATTCAGCTATGCTGAAAGAGCTTTCACTAACCTGAAGACCAAGGAACCAAGACAGGCTGAACATAGTACCACCGCGATCATTAGAGGCAGACAAAGAAGATATCAGACATAATCTGTTGACGGCGCTTCCAGCTGAACGTGGAACGAAAGATCAGACTTTGTTCCAGAGACAGAAAGCCAGTGTTTGCTTCACGCTACCCATTGTGTACGACCCCATGAATTCGATGCAGAAATTCGTGCAGGACTACTATGCAGATATAGCATGATTCAAGACCTGTGGTTCGACCAGTGTCACATCGCTCAGACGGTAAGGCTTAGGCCTCAATCTGCTACGGTAAGCAAATGGAACACATGTCTTTTCGAAGCCTGTCTGTGAGCTGACGAGTTAGCTTTCTTTCGGCAGGACGTGAAGATCAAACATGTCTGGCTCATATGTGGTGAAAGGTGCTTAATCTTCGACAAAAGGACATGAGCTGGGTCAATTTGGAGTAGCATGGCCAGTGATCAAGGAGACAGAGGTAACAGAAGTCTCATGGAAGCCTTGAAAGATTGAGAGAGTGTCCATAGGTGTGCACTCTATCCTGCTACAACTCTGACGTGAACGGAACCAAACCATGGGTCTGCTGTAGGATCTTCAAGCAGCGTTACTTGTAAGCAAGATGTTTTGATATATGCGAATGCCCTTATCAAATTTTGTGGATAAAGCATCACCAGCGTGGGGTTGCCCCACGCTGTTACTCATCATCTTCAACCACCTTGAACTAGCACTAATCAGGCATTGTTTAGATTGCGTCTCCTGCATATTCTGCAAAATTGTCGAGCTGGGATGGAACCAGTATCGACAAAAGGATGATCGGCGTGGGGGTCGAACCCACGACCTTCTCCGTAGAACATGCAGAATGTAAAGGAGACGCGATCTAAACATGCCTGATTAGTACTAGTTCAAGGTGGTTGAAGATGATGAGTAACTTACGACCACTACGCCAGCCAACCAATTGTTGGAGAAAATTGCTGCCAGATAAGTTCATAAGGCCAAAGGTTGGTCTGCGAACACAGACCACCTGGCAATTATAGACGAGATCCACCAGCTGCTGCGGACTCACAACATCCTCGCGGATCAAGGTGTACCTCAAGCAGGGAGCGTGCGGTGAAGCTTAGGCGAACCCGATTGAAAATGCCTCACTTTGACGCAACCTAAGCCTAGCCGGCCCTAGCAAGACGGAAGCATGTCCTCCAGGTGATTAGATCATGGGGGTGCTTGTAACAGAATATAGGGATGAGCAGGCGTAAAGATATGGAGGTATAGAGAAAAATCGTTGTTGGTTTGAGAGCAGAAACTGTCAAGAAAATCCTCGAAGCATGAATTGAAAACGCAGCTAATGAAGCATAAAGTAGCATAAAGGAAATGTTTTGTAGATAGAGATTTGCTGCCCATAACGAAAGAAAGAAAATGTTGCCAAAAGCGATATCCGATCTTTTTCCATATGACAATACATAGATGCTAAAACTTACATTCCTCGACTGGGCCTTACTTGAGAACGATCAGAGACGTTCAATCCCCTACCTGATGCTTTCTGCTCTGCATTGCAATGATACTGGGTCACATTGGTTGATGGCGATGGATTGTTGTCGAGACAGGACGTCTAGATGTTGGGAACGTCGGTCTTGGCACTACTTGCACCCAAGCCTACCATTTGATCTTTAGCACTTTCATCTTCATCGACCGACTCTTCACAAGGCAGAACAAATCGCTCTGAGACCATGAATAATATCGAAGCCGACTCCGAACGGATGATTGTCCGTCGACCGAAGGCTCCGGTCGATATCGAAAAGCAATGTAGCGTTACTCTCGCCAGCGGTAATCAATGCGCCCGCAGTCTAGCTTGCACGCGCCATGGTATGAGTGCAAAGCGTGCTGTGCCTGGCAGAAGCGCTCCCTTCGACCAGCTGCTAGCTGAGTTCCAGCGCGAAAGTTCTTAAGAGAGGCCGCAGAGTACGTTTTACCATCACCTACAAGAGTGCATTGCCAATTTTCAATTGAAGACAAGCTGTCGGTTTCGACAAACGTCCGAACAGCAAAGTTGCTTGACGGGCACGACTGTTGTCTTCGATGCACGACAAGGTGTTCTCTTTACGATTGCTATCCGTTGAACCACATATTCAAGATCCTCGTTGACTGGGAAGCCATCGGCACAGGGTGCTTCAAGACACATGCAGACAGTCAAAATAACTCAACGATTGCATGATTTAATTACAAGGCTCTAACGATTGTGCAAGGCTCTGAACTTGTGTTTCGGAGCAGGTTACTCTGGTTCTACTGAACCTTTATACTATCTCTGTCATTCGTAGTACTGCCTTCTGGTGAGGATGCCTCGTCTGCATGTGTCCAATCAATCCATACTCACTTCGGCCAGTGGATATTGAATCTCCAAGTTTGCAAAGCAAGGCTCACCAAGTCACAGAGTTCGTTTTTTATTGTCGATGAACTCAACAGCGCAACAAGCACTGCAAATGTCTTGCACGAGTACCGAGATGTCGCCCATCCATCCGGTTCTGGGGTCGACAAGCACTATTGTTCTGATCGATTCTCGCTAAAGACACCTCTCCAAAAAGCATAACTTTCCAAATGTCAAAGACAAGAGTTTTCCATGGCTGAAAAATATCGTTGACATCAAGCTGACACTCAGCGGTCAGCCAACCTTAACACACGTGTGTGTCATGACGATGCAATTTTGACGACGCAGACATGGCAGTTGCGACGTCGAGATCTCGCAGAATCGTTATATCAATGCTGCTCTGCCGTGCCGCGTCCGCAAGCCAGAAGGTCAGATTGAGCGAACACTGCGGTCTTTCTGATCTAGACATGTGTTTTCGAACATTCTGTGCCATGGGGCAAGACACATTCGTCGTCAATAATCGTTAGAAGGTAGAGAACCGTTATGTTGCCTCAGACAGACCACGCGATGGGGAATCTTCGGTTGAAGATGTACCGCGACGCCTCTGCATCACCCCTAACTCCCAGCTCAACGGTTTTCGCCTACCGACGCAAGCATGCGAATTTACGCGATATTACTACTCTCTGTTAGTGTTGCGCTCGATAATGCCATGCACCACATCTATTACGATGGCACTTTGTAAGAAGCTAGATGTTGTACCCAAATATACACTTCTGCGAATCAAGAGAAGGAATGTCATTGGTAGGTCTTGAGATGGTCTTCGGCCAGACCGACTCGTTGTCTAGCCGGTCTATCGATTCAAACCGTTTCTCCAACGTCGACATTATAGAGGCTTGTATGGAGGCGTACAGGGATGCTGAAGTAGATATTCGACCATTCTCTCCATCTTGTTTCTGCTCAGTGCTTGCTATCAATCTTTTCTACGTTTGTGCAAACCTTCGTTCAAGATGCGCAACATCTCTTCCATCTCTGCCTTGGCCCTGCTGCTGGTTTCAGCAGTGGCTAGTAATGTATCACCCGCTGATACCACTGGAATTGATCGCGCTGCCAAGTGCGACCCGGAATCTGGATACTGCAATGTCGAGCTTGTGGACAGAGCCGTGACCAGCACCAGCACAAAGCATTCGAGCTCTACGCACAAGACGACCTCGACTAAGAAATCATCTTCAACGAAGAAATCATCATCGACCAAGAAGTCGTCCTCCACAAAGAAGACTACGGCCAAGACAACTCTAAAGACCCAGGTCAAGCTGGTGACCACGCAGAAATCAACAGTCACGTCCTCATCCAAGAAGCCTACCTCGACCTCATCTGCAAAGACCACAGCCAAGTCGACGAGCAAGCCAGTCTCATCCAGCTCGAAGAAAACCTCATCCTCGTCATCTCTCAAGCCCAACACGATTGCCAAGCCCGTGTCTACCTTGACGACCTCAAGCAAAGCCACTTCTAGCAGCACCAAGGTCCCATCGACAAGTAAAGCTGTTTCTAGCAGCAGCAAGATCACTTCTTCCAGTTCGAGCTCAACAGTAAGCAATATCGAGCAAGCCAAGAAATAACTCTGTCCTAACAGAATCAACAGAAGCTCAGCTCAACTCCGTCTTCCTCGAAGATTAGCAGCACTTCGTCAAAGGCTACATCCACGTCTGTGAAGCCATCTTCTACTGCCTCTCCAGTGAAGACATCCTCTACTGCCTCATCAGTAAAGCCATCTTCCACTATCTCGTCAGTAGCCCTTTCGTCCTCTAGCCTTCTTAGCATATCCGTCCCTGCAGCACCGACTTCCTCACAAGTTGCACTGCCTTTGTCTATCAATCTGCCCTCATCGAGCTCCCTGTCAAGTTCCAGCGATGGTGCGTCTGCCGCTGCTACCTCTGCTCAGTCGAGCAGTAGCTTGCCAGTTGCCACTAGCTCGGCGGCAGCCAGTAGCTCGACGATGGTTAGCAGTGCGGCATCGTCGAGTAACAGCTCATCTGCATTGAGCACCAGCGTTAGTAGCAGCAGCAGTAGTGGTTCGAGTGTCTCGACCTCAAGCACTTCTAGTGTCAGCCTGGCTGCTGCTGCTACTTCGGCATCGTCGAACGCTAGCTCTGCTGCCTTGTCGACGATATCGTCGTCATCATCTTCCTCGTTTCCCACCTTCTCATCGTCTTCCCCATCCCTTCCCCTTCCTTCCTCTTCCTCATCTTTCGTACTTTCTTCATCATCTCCCGCTCCCTCGAGCGCCGCTGCATCTTCTACATCTTCATCATCCACTGCCCTATCATCATCATCCTCCCCATCCACTTTCGTATCGTCATCCTCGCAATCTTCATCTGCATCTACGAGCTCTGCTCTAAGCTCGCCGTCTTCTGCTGCCGCTTCATCCACTTCAATCTCCTCAACCAGCACACTCACACCTTCCGACAGCACTTCTTCCTCTGTCAAGCCTACCACCAGTTCGACTTCGGTCAAGCCTACCACCAGTTCGACTTCGGTCAAGCCAACCACTAGCTCGACTTCTGTCAAGCCCACTACAAGCTCCACTTCGGTCAGACTCACCACCTCTTCATCCGCGTCCAAGTCGTCCTCTTCGGCAGCATCGAGCAGCAGCTCCACCAAGCCAAGCTCTACCGCTTCCTCTACTTCCTCGTCAGCCTCCCCCTCTTCGTCAACAGTTTCGTCCTCTTCCTCGACCTCCTCGGCAGCCGCAAGCTCTTCTTTGGCATCATCTACTTCTTCAGCAGCAGCCACCTCGACAGCATCTTCTGCAGTCCGCGCTTGCAGAAGACGCAGAAGAAAGGTCAGAAGAGCCGAGCTTCCCCCTCTTCAGACCAAGGCACCCGTCATGAAGCTGGATGATCTGCCTCCTGGTGCTCTCACCGACATGATCTACTAAGCTTGTTGACCGAGCTTTTTTCGTGTTCTACTTTTCATTTGTTTGGGAGCTTTGAGAATCTTGCACCGCTTTTATTCGTAATGTTATAAAACTATATATAACTAGAGTGTTTTTAATTTAAAATCTCCTTTGAAATTGTTGAGTAGACGCAATTGCATTGCTGTGGATGTTTTGAGTCGTACTTTGATAAATGGTTTCGGTGATTGTGTTGATATATCCGGTATACTAGAACTACAGGCAATCCTCCCTTTACTCGATAGCATCACTCTCAGGAGGCCCCTTGTACACCTTCCTAGCCCAACAAGCATAAAACACTCCAGCCATACCCAAAAATCCAAAAAGCACCACACTAGCATAATTCATCGACACTTCCGTGACCGGCAACGCGCCAGGCATGGAAAACAAAATCAACTCGAACCCAATCCAAGCCACCGCTACAATATTAACAACGTAGCCAATCGCATTACTCATCTTCCAGTTTGCGGTGGCGATTTGTTTGCGGCGGTTGAGTAGAGACAGAGCGATGGGTATGGCGTAGGAGATGGCGAGGGCGATGACGCCGACGGAGACGAAGGCTGTAAAGGCTGAGGTTGAACCTAGGTTGATGAGCCCCAGCAACAGTTGCAAGAGCGTGACAAGTAAGAGAGCGTTGAGAGGAACACCCAACTTCGTGTTGACAGAAGCAAAAGTGTTGGAGAAGGGTATCGCATGGTCGCGCGCAGCAGCCCATGTGCATCTGCTTGCAGCAGTAGTGATGCTGATGCTGCAAAATAGCGTGATGATCAGCACCAAGAATGTCAGTCCCAAGCCACCTCCCGGTGATCCCATGACTCTATGAAAAATAAAGGGCAAAGCTTGAGCAGCAGGTGCTTCCACAATATCAGCCAGATTGGGTAGTAACACACAAATCGGGATGACGAAGAACAAGCCAGCAATGCCACCGACGGGAACACACAGAGCGATTGCTCTAGGCACTTTGACAGAAGGGTTATCGCATTCCTCAGCCATCGAGGCAATCATGCCCAAAGCAGAAAAACAATACGCAGCAGGTAGCAATCCGATGAAAAAAGTAAAGTTGCCGTATCCAGAGAAAGATTTATCGTAGTGAGACAGCGCATAAGCTGCAGAATGGCGTCCGGCATCTGCTTTGCTGGCCAACGCAATCAAGATGATGATGATGGAGATGGCAGTAAAAGCAGCACAGATTGTATCAACCATGGGCAAGAATTTATTTCCCAGTGCGCAGATGAAAAGTGTAGCGATGACCAAGGCGTAGAAGATCAAGAGGAGTTCCCAGTTCGTCATTGCGTAGTCTGGGTGGTACATCCCCACTGCTCCTGCGATCAAGGATGCGAAGCCAAAGTTGACAGACAGCGTGATTGTCCAGTTGCCGATCAGCCATGTCCAGGCGTTGATGAAGGAGAGAATCTTGCGGGATTTGGGAGAGGAGAGTTGGAAGGTCCAGTAGTAGGGGCCGGCGGAGGTTGGATAGCGGGAGGCGAGTTCGCCGAGGGAGAGGGCGATACATCTGCGATGAGAACGTTAGCATGTGTTGAGATGTAGAAGCAAGACCAGGGATCGGTAAGGCGTACTCATCGAGGACACACACAACTATCCAGCCGACGAAGATAGACAGTTGGCCGCCGCCGTAGATGGCACTCATAAGTGGACTGCCTTCTCCATATGCTGTGCGCGATGAGTCAGTGTCTGGTCATAACATGACAGCAGTGTATATACTTACGAATAGCAGCAATAGCAAGACATTGGAACAACAGCGTGAGCATGGATCTATTCCTCGTCAATTCTGGCGTGTAACCGAGCTGAGTAAGATCATGGATCTCTCCCACACCATTATCCGAGGCAGTATGCGCATGAGAGAGACCTTTCTCGTCCGCCATTGTAGACGATGAGGCCTTGTAGAGATCTTCAGACATGATTGTTGTGCAGAACGAGAAAAAAGCGACACAAAGAAAATGTCACACCAGCGACCAACCTTTGTATATTGACCGACCCCTCCATGCTTAGTACCTATCCTATCGCTGCAGTAAGCGATACATCTGATATGCTGCCAGCCTACAGCGCCTATCATGTGGTCCCAAAAGTTGGACTTATCAGTAGACGCGATTCAGCAAAAGCCCATGTACGGACCGGTAAGATACGCCAATCTAGGTCTAGTTCTGTGGTCGGAGGGATTTACCGAGCGCAAAGTGGTCAGAATACTGTCCTGTTTTGGTTGGTATCTCGACCACACCTATCAGACGTCAAACGTCAAGGAGGCTGTTTCAGTTCCTCTGGACAGAAGCTTATCTTTTGCACCACTGCAGCTGATGATAAGAGCTGCGGTCTGTACGTTTTGTGGAGGCGGGATGCACGGCGGGGTAGAATAGCCCATGCCCATGTGGTCCTGTGGTTTGCCAAAACGAGCTGTCGGGTCGACTGGGTTTGGTTGTCGACCAGCGAAGGGCTTGCGACTCTAGTTCGTCGTTGCTTTGTGGCCGTCAAGCAATGGAAGCCTAGACGTGTGTACGTTGTGGGAGCTGAAGCCTGAACATTGATCTGGCCACGTATCGCCGACAACTTTGAAATGGGCAGACAAACAGACCAGATAGCCGAGTTATCTTGCCGTCCTTGATATGGCTGTTCGCTATCTCGAGGTCGAGTAACAAGTGTCGAGTGCAAGCGGGCGCACAAATCATCTTGAAGGCGTTGCGTCAAATCACACCGCCAACTTCGAGCCCACTCCATCGAATACTCGACATAGCTCGATGTCACTGCTTCCTCGAGTGTCGGGCTGCTACGTAGATGATGTGTAACTCGACGTGAAGTTTTCCACGTCAAATCTGCGAAGGTTTGCGGCTTTGACTCAGAAACCCTCGCCTTTTTGCGGTCTACCATCTTCCCCGCTCGATCAAAACACTTCCAACACCTCACGCAGCTCGAGAAGAGTGCCAGAAAGTCGAGGATGATGCAAAAAGATGTCTCCGCCGACAGGGTTCGAACCTGTGCTCCCTAGGGAATCAGATATCGGTTGCTGATAAACATTCAAGTCTGACGCCTTAACCACTCGGCCACAGCGGAATTGATGGAAGTGGAAGACGGAGGGCCAATATGATCCTGCAGATGAGCTGAAGGGACCAGGGGAAGGTCGGGAGAGGTTAGGCAGGATCATATTGACCCTCCGTCTTCCACTTTCATCAATTCCGCTGTGGCCGAGGCGGCGCTGCGCGGCGATTTGAGTGCTTACGAGCACTTAGATTGTTTCTTGACGTGGAATGTCTGATAAGAAATTCTGAAAGTGTGGAAGAAATGGTTGTGGTGAAAAAAAAAAAAACGAGAAAAAGCCGAATTTTGCAGAAGGAGGGGCTGTGGAGCCGAGTGCACTCTACCTTGCACTCATTCTTGTCGTTTACATGTGTAATCCATAGCAAGACCCTCTCTATTATCAAGTGTATTTCTCGATCAAAGTGCTGGAGGGTACCCATCAAGTTCGTGGTCGATGAGATGCATACTATACCAGGCCTTACCCAGAACATCGTAAGCAAAAAAAAAACCTCACTGAATCGTCAAGGGAACCATTAGCAGTTATTCTTGATCTCGACAGAGAATTGTGAGTATCATTTCGAGCGTGTCAAGGGGGAGTCATACTAGGTAGCTTTGTATCAAAGAAGGTGAGATCCCAGAAGCCATGACTTCCTTCTCTAAGTCAAAAGCGGATGACCCTGTTCGACCTCATATCGTAGAACAATGCAAAAGCACACAAGCACTTGAATGACATCTTGTAGCAGCTGGAATCGAGCGCATCGAAGGTCCCCCATGGTTATAGTGCTTAGACACTCATCGTACGATACATAAAGACACTCGTCGTGTTCGATCTATTTGATTATTTTTGAGCAACTACAATCTAGCAACACACCTTTTTGTGAGCAATATAAACATAGAACCTCATGGATATCATTAAGCACAAGTGCCTCCTCTTCCTTCTCTTCCTCAATCTTACCATTGCATTGCTTCTCTTCCCTACCCTTCTAACGCCCCTGCTCATCAGCACCCAACTCAGCACCATCCTCAAGGATAGCATTGAGGTACTGCTGCTTCTCAATATAATTGTCCACAGCTCTTTTAACACCATCGTATGCCTCATCCAACAACTCTTTTGCAATCCTCACTCGCGTGTCTTTGTCCAGCAGACGCAATGCATCCGAGATGCGTGGGTCTGTGTTGGAGTTGAAAGAGCCGAGTAGGGTCAACACATCTGGACCATTGGGTGGTTGCATGGCAGATTGATTGGGAGTCTGGTGGGTTTGCAGCGCAGGGGATGTAGTCGAAGGATGATTCAGAGCAGAAGCAAAAGCTCTGTCAATCTGAGCGCGGTTGAAGTTGTTCGCTGTTGCACCGCGTTGTGGCACAGTAGACGGAGTCGAAGCGTGAGAGATGGAGTTTGCGCCGGCGCGAAGGGCAGACGAAGGCGTAGGTCGCTCGGAGCGAGGTGTGTCATTGACTTGATTCAACCTAGGGGCACCGAGGTTGGCATTACCAAACAGCACAGCAGCTTGGACACCGAGATTGCCATTCACAGGACCCATGCCCACAGCGCCTTGTCCAGCATGGCCTTGTTGCAGTCTCCTGCTGCCAGTCTGGTCGAGTACGGCTTCCAAGACAACAGCAGGCATCTGTTCGAGTTCCCTGCAGAGGTATCCACCTGCATTCTCAGCCTCGACAAGCTGTACGACGTGTTCGTTGAAGGCGACGCATTGCTTAAGGTGCGAAGTCTTGCGCGAAGTGCTGTTGTAGGCGACTTTTTTCTCTATGCACCATTTGCATTGGACGGCGCGTGATTTTCCATCCGAATCGCAGTCTTGGAATTGGCGGGATGCCCACGCTTGTTGCGGTGGCATGGCGGAAAGAAGGAGTTTCTGGAAAAGGGACCTTGATGGGTGGTGGTGGTGGTGGTTGCGAATGTGTTTGGGTAGTTGTCAACTGCGAGGCTCAGGGCGCTGCAAGAGACGTTTTGACACGCGCCGCGCTGTTGGGAAGAGTTGGACAAGAGTTGGGCACCCCAACCGGCCCGTGCGCAACATCCATGGTCACGCGTTTGGATTCTGTTTCTCTTTCTTGCTTGTCATGGCCGTTATCATCTATGCGAAATGTACATCTTGTCGCCGTCTCTGCAGACCTCGTCTGCCTATGCTGCCACCAGACAGAAAGTAAAGGAAATATCCCTTGTTGCTGATTCTCATGCCTGATAATCCCCGTTCCTCTCTGTCCTCGTTTCTTCTTGACACAATTCTATCCGTGTGCTTGTGCTCGACTTCTCTTTCGTATCTGTTGCTTCGTGGCATTTCCATATCTTATACTGCTACGGCCCCTTTGTTGGATTGCGTACTCGATGTGGCATCGAGCGGAGCCGCGTGGAGTGCAGGCTTCGCCTTCTTGCCCAGCGTACCGTTTCTCTTCTTCTCGATTTGTCCGCGCACCCATTCACCAACCTCGCGGTCGACCCATCTCTCCGACTCGGGCACCTCTTGCGGGTTCGATCCTGCCTCGGCATCGCCCTCAGACGTACCGTTGCCTTCTCCTTGTGCTGCTGCCGCCGCCTCCTCGGCTTCGGCAGCTTCTTCGTCTTCTTCGGCAATGGCCTCGGGTTTTGACTCCGGAGCGAGCCATGCGTGCTGGAGAAGCATGGCATATGTAGGTCGAAGCTTGGGGATCTTGTTCAAACATCCTGCAACAAAGTTGCGTGCCGCGTCGCTGAATTGTCCGGTGGGAAGATCTGGGGGCTGTCCGTCGACAATGGCCTGGTATAAAAGTCAGCATATGGTTGCCTGAGTCCACATGATTAATACTCACACTCAGCTGACTGAAGATGTTGTCGTATGTCTCGGGTGGGTAGGGGTATCTGCCCATGGCGCATTCGATGATGGTCAAGCCCAAACTCCAGATATCGCTTTGAACGCTGTAGGTACCGCCACCAGGGTTGGCACCAGCTTGAGCGACTCCACCAGAGCTGATACGTTCGGGAGCCATGTATGACTGACATCCGATATTTGTCTTTGCGATAGAAGCAACCAGATTTCCACTGACACCGAAATCGCAAATCTTGATTGCACCAGCAGTGTTGACCAGGATATTCGTTGGCTTGACGTCACGGTGGATGATGTTGTGTTCGTCTTTGAGGGATTTGAGACCGCGCGTTGTCGCGAGAGTAACCTTGCGGAGGACATTTTCAGGCACACCGTCACCGTAGAGCTTATCCATAGAACCGCCGTCCATGAACTCCATGCAGATGTAGACGGCTCCTTCCTGGAAGAAGGCACCGTAGAAATCGACAATGAAGGGCGAAGCGCAACGATGCAGGACGTCGAGTTCCATGATGATGGTCGCAAACTTGGAGTCTTCAAGCTCAAGACGCATCTCCTTCATGGCCATGACGATACCTGTTGTGTTTCCACGAGCAGCGGAGGCCTCATCTTCTACCTCACCAGGGGCGGACTTGTTTCCAGACAAACCTTGACCGACCTTGCGCATCTGGGGCTTGGTATGGCGGACCTTGTAGACTGTACCGTAGTTTCCTTTGCCCAGCTCATCAAGCGTTTTCACATCGTCGAGCGAGATCTGGAAAGATTGACCTGACGAGAACTGGACTCCTTTGCTGTTGAGGACGGCTTTGCCCTTGAATTTGAGACTGCCGGTTTCCTTGTCGATGTATTCGGCATATCTGTCCATGGCGGACTCTTGCTTGGGTGGAGGAGCATCGCCATTTGCACCACCGCCCATGGCTGACAAAGTCATCTTAGGTTTTTGTCTGCCGCCAGCGGCTGGGGGAGCGCCAGGGAGACCGCCGGGCATTTTCAGACCACGCTTCTCGGCAAGAGAAGGACCTCTGCCGGCGCCGCCTACATTGGGAGACGAAGCGAAACTTGGAGGGGCGCCGGGACGAGCGCCGGGAACACCGGGCGGCAGACGGAAGTTAGCGGGAAGGCCACCAGGCATTTGGGGCATTTGAGGGCCGGTCTGAGACGGGCCAGCGGGGCCTGGAGTGGTAGCACCAGGAGTGGTGGGAGGAGCGCGACCTTGGGCAGCAGGACCTTGTCTGTTCAAGTGGAAGGCCTTCATTCTGGCGAGAATGTCTGGATTGACGGCACCTCCACGACCGAGAGTGCTGACGGTGGGAGCAGGGCGTCTGGCAGCATTGACGTTACCAAGAGGCTGGGACGACATGGTCATGTTGGCGGCGGACGAGAGGGGAGGTGAAGTGACGGAATGTGGCGGCATCTGAGGACGGCTCGACTCGGGAGACTCTGGTGGAGAGGCTGTCGACGAGGGCGACTGCAGCGGACTGCCCGAGTCTTCTGAAGGAGTCGACATGGTCGAAGTGGAATGGGCTCTGTGTGCCAGGCTGTGTCTGACGGTTGTGTGCGTGTGGCAGACTGGGCAAAGAGGGACGCGGGGCGAGAGGACGGGGAGTTGGGACTCAGAGTCGTCGAGTGGGAATGCTCATGGGTTGAAACACGAGGTTTCAGAAATGAGGTTTGGAGGTGAGAGGAACAGGCCAAGACAGTCCAAGTTACAATGGCTGGCCGACGATGATGTATGTCTGAAGAAACGAAAAGCAGCAACTGATCTTCACTCGGTCGCGCGCTCTCTCTCTCTCTCTCTCTCTCCAAAGCTTTCGATCCACCCACCTGTGGCGCGTGCGGTCAAGCCACCCGTCCATCATGATCCGTCACCTTCCTTCCACAACCATCGATCACCATGTTTCCTGTTTCTCTCCCAATTCCCGACTTCACACTACCGCAGACATTTGACTACACCGCCTCCTTGTTCTCGGCCTGCTTGATTCCTGAATCCTGCGTGCTGTTTCGTCTCGTTGTTTGCTTTGTGTGGAATGGTGGTCGGCCGTCCACTCCGTGCTGCAGCCGCGTTTCCCTGCTTCAAACCACTACGTCAGTCTGCCAAAAGATGATGGGCAGTCGCAAACCACCCACGTCGCACCTGCAGTGCCACAACTGTCCCGCTAGACATTGCAATTGGGCCGTCCATTCTCCATCTCTGTCACCGACTTTCAACTTGTCCATCAACCTCCCAAATCTTGGAATCCTTGCCCTACGGTGCACTCCAATCATCACCCTCCGCACTTCGCTGAATCGCTCTCCAAACTTTCCGCTCTCATCCTGTCAAGCCACATGCGGCTCCATAACCAATCGTCCCCCATAATTCTTGGCCTTGGCAACGATGACTCTCTTCTCGTCGCTCAACTTGACTTGACGATCGAGCGATTCTCTCTCATCACCGTGATCGAGTCCGTCTTTCTGTCCAGCCCTCTAACATCTGAAAGAGTCATGAGTCTCCTATTTTTTGCCCTGATGCTAACCCAATCTCCTTTTTCTTTCTTTCATCTGCTCTTGGTAAAACTCTGTCTCTGCCGTCAGCCCGCTCATCGACTTGCCTCAGGCACAAGATCGTCTTGAACCCGACGCCGAAAAGTACCGGTGGATACAAAGACGAAGAGCCGCCATTATCCGTATCCCGAGTCTTCCTCTGCATGTTCCGGCACGTCCGCTACTCTTCCGCGGCCCGTGAGACTGGAATACAGAGACCAACAGATTCCGCTGTGCCCTAAATGCCAAGGCATCACTTTTTTCATCATTGACTTCCAGCTATTTGCTTGAGTAGATTGATATTACCAGCCAAGTGATTGTTTGTCAGCTAGGATGACAGTCTCGAGTTGAGCAGTCCTTTCTACCGACTCTTACGTCACAACAGCTCTGCCCTTATCAACTGCTCGCGAGATACCTATCCAAGATGCCTGTCACTAAGAGTTGAGCATGCAAGAGATAATTCGCGTGTGTCCATCACTGCTTGAGACCCAACTATGGGTCAGCTCTTCGACTTCCCGAACTAAGCAACAGAATGAAAGAAGCTGGTCTGTCAATCAACACACATCTTGAATCTTATTGAGACCAGGGAATCTCTCGAAAATTACACTCGCGACAGTAACACACGTCCTGCAGCAGGAGTATTATGTCTCCTCTCACATACCTAACATCCGACGATCGATCACTTTGCTTCGCGTTGCCGGAAAGCTTCGAAACAGGAGGTCCTGTGCAAGCCTTGACCACTCTCACTGTCGGATGCATTCATCAAGAGTAACATGTCATAGACACCGATCTCTCCATCTGCAGTTTCAGCAATCTTACAGCTTCATTGGGTATTCTCCTAAGAACCTCACAAGCGATGATCGATTGCAAGCAGTATTTTTCTGGAGAACAAGGCTAGTTAGAAGGTATTTACACACTGACTATCGCATACCATGCTAAGAGAAGGGATGAGCTATGAATTAAATCGCTGCTAACATATAAAACATATCTTGGCCTATACCTTGCCCCCCCCCCATGTAAGTTGCTAAACATCCAAAATATTCGAGTATGAAAAGTCTCGAGGGCGACCCTGCTCCATCAAAACGGTCTGGGTGTTTGCCCAGCGGCAGCAACCCTTCCATGTCAATCTTCTAGACAAGCGAGCAAGGACCTGAGAGCAGAACGTGGTGGAATATCTAATGGCTTACTCTTCCTTAGGTTGTGAAGAAATCAGTGAGGGAAAACTCAAAGACCATGACGAAATTAGTTCTGGATGCAATGAAACACATTTCGTCTTCGTGGTTCCGGCGAACACAATCGATTGATCGGCCTGCTATCTAATGTGTTTTCAACCTTCCACATCAAGGGACAAATAGAAGCACATAACAGACCTAGACTGAGAGCACGAGGTGAATGGAACAAATGAAATCATCAATTCCGGATTGAGCATTATCACTACTACCCTACTACAAAACCACAACACATGTTACAAAAGGAAAGATACACTACGAACATGACGTATACCACATATACCCATCTTAGGACACATCAGCCACCCTCAAAACAGATCCATATACCGTCTGCATGGTAGTAGGTTCCTCCCTCTTGCCCAACGCCAAAAGATACGTGGTACACGAATTACCTCCAATCACACTGATGACACCAAGGGCGCCGAGCACGGCTTTGCTGCTACCACAGCTGACCGAAGTCGCATAGGTGGTGACGCTAGACTTGATCACACTGGCTGCTGTGGTGATGACCGGTGAGGAAACAGGAGCGATCGAGGTAGCTGATGGTGCTATCGAGGTGCTCGGTGCGATTGAGGTGCTTGGAGCTACGGAGGCAGCGGACGAAGCCTTTGAAGCGCTCGAGGCGACAGGAGCGGTGGCTGATGCCACGGAACTGCTCGGAACGACTGTAGCAGTGGACGATACTACTGAACTGCTTGACGGCATCGGTGCGGCCGACGATACTATGGAGCTGCTCGAGAGAATACGGGCGGCAGATGTCGCTAAGGAACTGCTGGGTATAACCACAACACTCGACGACACCAAGTTTGAGCTAGAAGCCGGAACAACTTGGCTGACTGAAACAGGCTGGGACGTTGTTGTCAAAGAGCCGGGGCCTATGGCAGCAGAAGTGCTCTGAGGTGTAACGGAGGTGACTGTGGCCACACTGACTACTACATTACTGGTGACTGGAGCTGCATAAGAAATTGACTGGCTCGTTGAGCTACCAGCTACTATAACAGAACTGGAAGGCAAAATATTGGAGGACGAGACCACCGGGGGAATGACACTCGATGTGGATGATGGGAGTACCGAGAGTATGACACTGGACGTAGATGACGGAATGATTGAAGTTGTGATAACGAATGCAGAGGTCGGAAGAACCTGGCTGAGTGCACTGCTCGCAGATCCTAGAGAAGACGCCAAAGATACAGCATTCGAAGTAAGCGAAGAAGCTTGAGATGCTGGAAGGCTGCTCGTAGCACTGTTGACTATAGCGAGGCTGGTGGTGGGCGTAGACAGGATGACGGGTATTGAGCTGGAAGCACCACTTACCACGACTGCAATACTCGAGGATGAAGAAATCTGGCCCAGTACATTGCTGCTCACTTGGACCGTCGACGTCGCAATAGGTACAACTACCGAGCTGGTCGAAGCAACTTGAGATGCTGGAAGATTACTCGTGATGCCGTTTACTACCGCAATACTAGTTGTCGGCGTGATTGCAATGATGGGCGTGGAGCTGGAGGCACTGATAGGCACGGCTGCAATGCTCGAAGATGATGAGATCTGGCTTGATGAAACGCTGCTCACCGGAGTTGCTGGGGTCACAACAGGTACAAAGACCAAGCTAGTTGGCGTGCTTTGGACGGTCGAGCTGGCACTTATGACTGGACTGACGACCGCAACGCTAGTGATGGCGGATTGGACGGAGCTTATCGGAGAGACCACGCCACTACTGACCGGAGTTGCAGCGCTTGAGGGTGTAGTGCTCAATAGTGACGAAGCGACCTGACTTGCTGCGTTGCTCGACTGAGCAAGAACCGATGATCCGCTCGTAGCACCACTGACTACTACAGATGGAACAACGGATATAGAGCTGGACTGGCTACCAGCCACGACTGCAACATTCGAGGAAGGTAAAACTTGGCTTGCTGAATTGCTGCTCACTTGAGCTGCTGACATCCCAGGAGATCCGATGCTCGAGCTAGTCGAAGTACTTTGGACCACTGAGCTGGCACTTATGACTGGACTGACGACCGCGACGCTAGTAGCAGCAGATGGTATAGAGCTTACTGGAGAGCTCAAAATACTACTGACCGGAACCGTAGCGCTTGGAGTCATGCTGCTCAAGGAAGTGACCTGACCTGCTGCGCTGCTTGACTGAGGAAGGATTATTGACACGCTTGCAACATCAGTGGTAGTCGGAATCTTCTGAGCAGTGCTTGAAGCACTTGATGCATTTTGAGAAGCTGACACAACCACTGTGGTACCAGAACTACCAACAACCGAGCCCACGACAGCGGTGACAGGATTTGCAGCACTAGCAGAGACTTGGGTCGAAGCAATCGAGCCAGCACCGATATTTGCCAGATTGCTGCCGCCAGCGGTTTGGATGACCTGTACACTGGTATCGCCAATGCCGACATTAGCAACATAGCCAGTTGTGGCAGCCGAGCTCGGAGCCGCTGTAGCAAAAGATGAGCTTGACAAGGCGATGCTAGAGCTGATCGAAGACAAGGTGCTAGCTTGACTTGGCGAAACTTGAGGAATACTGATCGAAGATACAGAAATGGCAGCGGAAGAGATTGCGCTAGGAGAGTTCTGGGATGCCAGTGGCCCGGGTGTTGTTGTCGATACCGTTGACTGGATGACAACGGGAGAGATCGTACTAGAAGAGCTCTGAGAGAACAGCGATCCGGGTGCTGCTGTCGATGTTGTCGATGCACTGGATACAGAGACTCCGATATTTGTCAACGAAGCTTGGCTAGTAGGAATGGCGAGAGGGACAGTGCTCGATGATGTCGAAGCAGCATCAACCAGACTAGTCCCAGGCACGCTCAAGGACGATACACTCGAACTGCTGCTGCTGCTCGCTGCAATTGAGTTACCGATCACTGAACTACTGCTCAATGAGGTAGGCACCGCCACGACAGCTGATATCGTAGTGGAGCTGGACAGAACGCTCGACGATGCCACATTGTTAGTCGAGGAGCCTACGAGCTGTGGAATGGAAACCATGGTGCCAACAGTAGAAAGAGGCACGGCATCTGTTGTGCTACTACTGGAAGCGCCCACCATACTTGAAGCGTACGCGAACTGAGAGAGACTGCTCGAGGTGACGACAAGTGCAGATGAAGAGCTCTGAGGACTCGCTGACGACAAACTTGTTTGACTTGCACCACCGACAGGGAGGACACCGACGCTGATGCTCCCCGCGCCGATGTTGACCGCGTAGCTAGTTGTGGTAGAGCTGGATGCTGGCTGAGAGGTACTCAGAGCGGCATCTGATGTAGTAGGTTGGATCATGGATGCCGCAGAGCTGGCTTCTGAAGAGCTGGGCAACGCGGCAGATAACGCGAATGAGGAAGAGCCTTGACTGCCCACAGATGACACTAATGTCGAGGTAGATTCGGAAGGAACGGCGACACTTGGGATCGACTCCGGAACCCGAGAGCTTGATGGTATGATTGTAGGGACACTCTGTGATTGCTGTGAAACTGAGGTTGGAGGATCGACAGAAGGAGACATCATTACCGATGTTGTAGCAACACTGCTCGCAGCAGCAGTCTGACTGACGCTGGTTTCGAGCAAACTACTTGCGGATGTGATTATAACCGGTCCAGCGTTCAGAGTACTACTTTCCAATCCTGGTGCAGAATTAGAACTCGATTCCAACGAGGTGGGTAACGCGATCGAGCTTGTTTGTGCGAGGACGGATGATCCAGTCGGGAACGCGCTTGAGTCAACTTGATCGCTCAATGGTAGAATTGAGGGAAAGCTAGTTTGAGCGGTGGCCTGGAGCTCACTCGAAGTCGGTACCGCTAAAGAGACACTGGACGTGGTCTGCGAAACTGTGTCCGAGAGATCATCCGTAGTCGACGGAATCTCTGATGCGCTCGTTGAAATTGCCCCGAGAGACGTTTCTGTAGCATCGTCACTCGAGAGGCTAGCACTGATTGTGACGCTATCTGAAGGCACGAAAGAGCCGAACGACAAGAATGAAGATGGTAGTTCGACGATAGACGAAGTCGCCAAAGACTCGGCCACGGATGTAGCGGAGATGATCTCCGTAGGCAAGCTCGTGATGATAGTATCCAGTAGTGTCTGACTTACGGAAGGCTCAGATGACACAGCCGGTGTATCAATCTCTATAGATGAGCTGACAGCAATTGGGGTGGCCTCCATCGCCGATGGTTCGATAGAGACGACTACAGTAGTTGGAACGACAACGGCAGAAGATGACGGATCTAGCACGCTCGATTTGGGTTTCAAAGATGTGGTGATGGGAGACGACGAAGTCAGATCAGTGGGTACACTGATCACTGGCTCGACCGAGGACTCGGTGTTAGCCGAACTCGATATGGCGTTACCGATTTCACTTGCAAGACTGGAAAACATCTCAGTCGCTGTCGGCTCTTGAGTTTCAGAAATAGTGGTGGATAGCGACGTCACTGAAGCTTCTGTGAAAGGCTCAAGGGTCGTGTTAATGTCTTCTGGAGCAGTTGAAATGGTGGAAGTTGGAGGAAGCTCGCTCAAACTCGACTGTACAATTTCAGGTGAACCCGAGGACGAAGCGTAACCAAGACCCAAGCTAGCAGAGACTGTCGCTGTAGGCTCCACAGCCGTCAGTAATGAAGTCAACTCAGGCTCTGAAGAAGCTGTAGACAGAGAACTAGTCGAAACTGATGATAAATCATCGCTGATCGCCTCTGGACCGCTGCTTTGGGTGACACTGTCGACGTCAACACTGGAGCTGAAGGCAGTTGCAGGCAGGCTAGTGGTCGTAATGTCGGGATATCCTGTCTCAGCTGGGGAGCTGATCCTTGTCGAAGCGTCATCTTGGCTCAAGGAAGCGACTTTGGTGACAGTATTGCTGAGCTCAGTACTAGTAGCAGTCGCTTCAATCGACTCTAGTTGCGTGGTCAGAGAAGGAGTAAGCTCAGACGCGAGCTCTGATGTGGTGCTGCTCAGCGAGGGCAGCGTTTCGACTCCAGAAGTTGCTTCAGGGACGAGATCAGATGAAGTAGGGACATCGGCTTGGACATCCGAGCTGGTGATCACCACTGAAAGATCTGTGGGTTGCGTCGGAACGCCAGTAGGGGTGCTCAAATCAGAGCTCGTGCTGGCAACACCAAGCCCGATATCTGCACTAATGGTCTCGAATGACTCGGATGCTGTGACTACTGCCGAAGATAGCTCAGATGTGGAACTCAAAGAAACGTCTGTTGTGGATAGAAGAACTGAAGCACCGGAGGTGACTTCAAGAGTTGTTTCAGTTGAGCTGAAGACCTCAGTCGTCTGTGCGTCTCCGATAGAGGTGACAGACGGCGAATCTGTAAGCTCCGCGAGGCTAGTTGCGAACGTAGACTCGCTAGTCAGAACAATGGTGGAAGTCATCATTCCGGTTTCCATGGGCCCAGAGCTAGTGCTGATCTCGTCAAGACCAATAACAGAACTGGTTGTTTCAGGTAACTCTGACCCCACTGTTTCCGAGAAGATTGGCTCGGAGACCGCGCTTGGTGGAACATCGGTCGCGGAGGAAAGCTTTGGGGTTTCGGGCATGATTTGTGAGATTGTGCTTTGTGTGTCTGGACCTGATGTGATAGATGGTAGCGAATCTGTCGTCTCTGCGAGAGTACTGGTAAGCGAGAGCTGTGGCTCTGCCGTAGAGCTATCAATCACGATCGAGCTCAAGGTGGGGAGATCTTGAGTTGTAGAGTCGGTACTAAGATCGTTGGACCCTGTCTCGAGAGGCTCTGGGGCGTCGGTACCTGATATGAGTATATCGGAGATGGTGCTTGAGGGTTCATCGGATAGTACAGGTACAAGTCCAGTGACCGAGTCTGGGTATGAACTGGTCGCAGAGGGAATCGCCAGAACATTAGTGTTGACACCAGAAAGTATATCGGACGATACTAGAGTCTCAGATTGAACATCCGAGCTCGACGTGATGAATGGCAACTCGGTGATCTGCTCCAGAGCGCTGGAGGTCACGGACCCGGGCTTGTTGACCGAACTATCAACCACAGACAAGATGGAAGACGAATCTTCTGAGAGGACAAAGCCGCTGTCAATCGAGCTAGTGCCGGAAACTTCTAGCGCTGTTGTCACTGGAGAGAGAACATCAGGGTCGGTGATAGAAGGTAACTCGGTTGTGGGGCTCAGTGCAGAAGTAGAATTGGCGACCGTTTCGGTGCTTGCGACGGGAATGTCGGTCATGGCATCCGAGCTGATTGTGGGAGTTGGCAGCTCGCTAGTCTCGTCGGCGACACCAGTAGGTGTGGGCTCGGAATTGACAGCAGAACTTTCGGCCATGGAGGGTACGATCGAGGAGGTGTTCTGGGTGGTGGAGTTGGCATTCAAAATGCTAGTCTCGTCGAGTTGTGACACTGACGAGGATGGATCAAGGTCATCAGGGCTGGTACTCGACGGGAACTCTGTGACCGAAGGCAACATCTGACTAGTGTCGAGAGTTAGATCAGTATATGTTGGGGATTGAGTCAGAGCTTCAGACTGGACGTCTGTGCTTGTTGCGCTGTCCAGGGTCACTGTGGGCTGCGCAAGTGGAGGTGTTGTAATGAAGGAACCATCGTCGAGCACAGAGCTGCTGACTGGAGGCTGAACAGCATCGGCCGAGGTCACAAGCGTAGGAGACTCGGTTTGGATAGCGGACTCAGGAACTTCGGTGTCCGAAAGAGAGATGGGTAGGTTTTGGCTCGCGGAGGACACAAGTGTGGTTAGCCCATCGAGGATGTCGGAAGTCGATGTCTCAATGTTTGATGAATCACCGATAGTGGTGGCAGTGGCCAAAACAGGGACATCAATAGAAGTGACGACACTATTGTAATCAAGTGCCGAGCTGATAGCTTCGTCTAGGGAGGTCGCGGTCTCGATCGGAGTGGCCGAAGTCTCTGTCAACTCTGCCGAAGGGGAGACATTAGGTTCAGAGATGGTACTCGCAGTGGGCTGTATCTCGTTGATACTCGTGGAAGGAAAGCCCGTCTCGATATCGGAAGCCTCAATTGATGAAGTGGATAGGCTTGGCAGATCAATAGTGGAAGTCGCGCCTGCCAAGTCTGTGATACTGCTCGGCAGCTCTTCCGAGAGACTCGAGATCATCGCATCTGTCGTGATTGGAGACGGAGCAACATCGCTCGAGATCGCATTGCTGAAAGTGATTGCATCTGCTTGCGTGTTGACAACACCAGTGGATTCGATCGAGAGACTTTGGATATCACTCGTCGTTGTCAGTGTCGGCAGTAAGGTTTCCGAGACTGATCCTTCTGGTACTGGGGTGGTAGTGGCAATGTCGGTAGGAGTAGCAACAGGATCCAGCGATGCACTGGTCATCCCAACGAGCACCTCTGTGAGATTGTTGTCAACATCAGAAGATATGGTGGAAGTCCGCAGAGGAAGGTCTGTCGGTATAATTGGTGAGTCAATGGTAGTGCTTAGAGCGTTATCACTTGTCTCGGTAGGGTCAAGCTGTGTAAAAAGTTCAGTCGGGAGCTCTAGAACGCTGGACGGCGATGGTCGATCGATACTGGCAGCTGATGTGATGATACTTCCAACGCCATCGGTGATCGAGAACGAAGGCGTACTCATGCTATATGTATCCTCAGGGTCCGAACCAACACCCAAGTTGACTGACACACTGGGCGTTGGAGTGATATCAACAGCGGTATCCGACCATGTAGGAGACGGTGGAGGCATATAGAAAGAGCTTTCGCTAACCACAGGCATATCAGAGTAGCTTGCAATGATCGACTCTGGAGTCTGTACTGGGACTGCCACAGTATCTGATTCTGGTGCAGGAAGACCAGGAGTGATTTCGCTGACATAGCTGGACAGAATTTGCGTTGGCTCTTCCGATAATGAGGAGTCGGTGACTGAAGGTGATGCAATTATACCTGTCACCTCGGATGGCAAGTCCGTAATTGATCGAGTCGCTGGTAGCTCAACAACGCTATGGGTGACGCTGGTCACGACCTCGTCCAAGTTTGAACTCGTTGGCAGGAGCTCGCTTGTAGCAGCGCCTAGGACGGTCGAAGCCAAAGAAAGTTCTGCGTCGAGTGTAGTAGCCATGGCACTCCTTTCTGGACCCAAGGGGCTCGCTGTCAATTCTGCAGATGAGATGGCAATGGTTGGGGTTGATGCCGAAAGATCAACATCAAGTGTCGAAGTGGGATCGCTGGTCAGGGTAGGCACCAAGCTATTGTCACTGACAACGATTGACAGGCTCTCGGCCACTCCTAAGGAAGTGACAATACTCGAGACCTCAGCTGTAACGCTTTCGACAATATTAGTTTCACTTCCCAAGATCGTGGAACTTGTTATGCTCTCGACCTCGGAAGTCAATGGCGTACCCATCACAGATGTGATATAGTGTATTTCACTCTCGAGTGGCTGAAAGACTGCAGTCTCGATAGGACTATCAAGATCAGTGGAAACTAACGAGCTTACGATAGCTGTGGCGTCCAGACCAGCGCTACCAGTACTTGTTGGCAATCCTGCACTGACAGTGAGGTCGATTGCAGTCGGCGATGCAGCAACAAGTAAAGATGAGCTGGTGATGTTATCTTCGGGAATATCGCTGACAGAAGGCAACGAAGCTGATGCCGTCAACAAAGTAGTAGGCAACTCAGGATCACGATCCGTTGCAGTAGCGCCCACATTGATGCCATTCGGTACGGACTCGGCCTGACTGATCGTGAGCTCACCACCCGCCAAGGTAGTAGCAGACACTTCAAGTGTAGGAATTGCAGCCGTGTTTTCCGTGACACTCGGAACATCAATACTTGAGGTAGCCAGAGAAGACGGTATTGCCAAGAGGTCGCTAGTCGCAGTGAGCATCATGTCGGAGGTTGGCAAAGATAGATCCAGAGTTGTCGAGGACGGAACTTCAACTTGACTAGGCTCATCTGCTGGCCCCAGCAAGGTGCTACTCAGTCCCATAATCTCGCTGACGAGGCTTGGAGCGCTGAGGTCCACAGAGGTAGGCATGGCGAACGACGCCGACTCCGTCACATCAATCGTGGGAGTAGATGAACTCAGACTGGTGCTGTCGTCCAAGATCGTGCTTTGGGGAATGGAAGTGATCTGAGCCGAAATCTCGATGCTCGGTGCAGGCACTGCCTCAGAGACCGACATAGCATCTGAACTCAGGACCTCACTGACAGAGGCAATGACGCTTGATACTTCGATTGGCTCAGGTTCGGGCAGAGCAGATTCAGGCAAGCCAGACGTAAGCTGAGATTCAATACTTGATTTCGTCTCTGTCGCTGAAAGTATGCTACTGGTAACTGACGCAATCTCGTCCAAAGATGACTCCACTGTTGAAGATGTGGGTTCTTGAGAAGTGAAATAGGCAGTAAGCACTGTCGATGGATCGTTGGTGTCAGTATTGAGGCCGTTATTGGCATTGACATCGACAGATGTTGTCGTTTGACTCTGAGTCGGCTGAATGTCAACAGAGCTTTCCGATGTGCTGGTGGCAGATTGTGCGTCCGATGCCAAACTCGCAGTAATTGAGGTGGTACTCGAACCCGATATGACTTGTTCTGTAGATTGGGCAACATTGCCCTCGGTGGACGAGACGGGAGTGCTGGATGCCTCAGTCGCCGAAGTCGACTGCGGAACTGTAATGCTCTCCTCGACATCAATCTGACTCGAAGAGCTTGCAGAACTAGTAGTAGATGTAGATTCTTGAGTAACAAGTACTGTCGTCGGCACTGTGTCATCTACACTGCTTGGCAGACCTGAAAATTGTGGACCCGAGCCAACGCCGGACTGCTGAGTTGGGAATTCGCTGGTTTGAGTCCCAAGATTTGGCGATACAAAACTCGATAGTTCACTAGTATCACTGACCAGGGGAGCGGTCGTTGATGCTGGATTAACGTTGTACGGGAGGGTACTGGTGGTCATATCAGAGGCCGACGCTGATTGGACCTGCGTGGAAGAGTCGCTACTACCTTCCGTTGTAGCAGACTCTCGGAAAGGAGAAGATGGACTGGGAACATCGTCGCTCAGAAAAGAACTCTCGGGAGTGAAAGTCGCTTCAGGCACCCCGAGTGTCGTACTGAGCTCGGTGTAAACAGTCGAAGTCCCTGCAGGTGGTATATATGTTGACGAGCCGTCAGATCTGACAACCGATGTAGTAGGCAGTGACAATGTTGCGTCGTTTATAGCGACAGACCCGCCACCTGATATCCCAACTTGCGTAGAGCCTCCTACGAAGTCGGTGGAAGAACTGGCAAATACATCGCTAGCCGAAGTCACAATATCGATTGTATGCGACGCACTTTCCGCGGCAGACAAGAATGAACTGGCGATCAGGTCTCCTGAAGTCGTGGGTATTTGGATGCTAATACTTCCGGATCTGAAAGAGGAAGAAAGCACTGTGGACTGTACATCTGGTACAATGATCGAAATACTGGGCGACCGAGTGGACTCAACTATGAAGGAATCCATCGTGGTTGTTGGGGAAGCCAAGTCGGGTGTCAGCAGTGTTGAGCCCAGGCTGCTCGAAAACGAAAAGCTTGCGAAGGAGGCCAACACCGAGCTCGTTGAGATCCGTTGGGATTGGGCTATCGCATTCGCAGAGGAGAATGTCCCTGTAGATGTAGCTGAATCGTCGACAGGAGAGGATGACTCGACTGAAATAGAGCTCGGTAGAGAGAATGGCTTCGAAGACACAACACTGCCAGGTAAGTCGGTTACTGCAAGATTGGTCTCCTTGGAGATGAAAGCCTCAGTGATGGAAGTGGCAGCAGAAGACAATGAGAGGTTGATGACGGATTTCGACTGAGGACTCTTAGAGGCTGTAATAGTGTAGCCAAGGGAGATTGATGTATCGATCGCTGTGCTTGCGGTCAGGAGGTCTTCGCTGCTCGAGGTTGGGCTGGAAGGACTTGTAGAGCTCTGGATGTCTATCGTTTCCGACGACGTTGCAAGATCTATCGTAGTCTCGCTGTGGCTAGTACTGCTTGGCGAGGAAGACACTAATGTAGAGGATGTGCTCGAAGCCATCGCGGAAGTGATAGCTTCTGGCTTCGAGATGAGATCAGCTGATGAGGTGGAGGCTTGCGCACTGGCGGAATTTGTTACAGAGATCGAGTTTGCGCTCGAGGGTCGATTTAATGAATGCGACAAACCAAATGTCATCGGAGTGCTCACAGTGGATATCGCTGTCTGTGACGGATTCGAGAGACCTGGACTATTGACAGAGGCCGAAGATGAGTATGTGCTGACTGTCGAGCTGGCTGACTGTGATGAATTTGATCCCACCGGACTATCGACAGTCTTGGTGGATTGCGAACTAGAGACGAGGCTCGTATTGACACTCGTGGCAGCACTGGACCCTGGTGCAGGATCTTGGCCAGGAAATACTGATATGGATGACTGTTCGCCAGGATTACCAGATCCAATTACCCAAGTAGGGGACACACGGGTAGAGCTCTCTGACTGAGGAGCCGATGCGACTTGAGTGGACATCAATGATGTACTTGATGAGATGCGAGAAGGAGGCAGCTGACCACGAACTGCCGAAACCTTGACCGATGATGAAAATTCTGGCAATGATATAGCCGTAGCATGAGGTGCGGTAGTACCAGAGCTGCTGGTCTGTGGTACGGTTACTGTAGTCGTCGACTGGATTTGATATGGCCCCGAACCCACATCAGTAGTGTGAGATGAGGGCAAGTATATTGTTGGAGCCGACAAGGTACTCAGTTTCGACGGAAGCTGTCCTCGTATAGGGTTGATCAAGTCGGACTGATGCGACGTATCGTCACCAGCAATTGCGGATGAAATTGGTGATTGTGTCGGGGCAGACTGAATGTGACTTGATCCTAGACCCGCGCTCAAAATCAGTGTTTCTGTGAATGATGAGGTGGTGGGGGACAGCGCTGATGTCTGCATGGATGATGGTCCGGCCACAGGTGATAGGGTTTCTGTGGGATCCTCAGGAGGACAAGACAACATGCCTCTACATCTTCGCGTACTCAAGGAAGTCGTGGTCCTGGATGATGTTCCTGGAGAATTTGAAGAAGCAACCGAGGGGAACAATGTCGTTGCTGACAGGCTGCTAGTGCTAGAAGTCGAATGTTCTCCAATGAATGATTCAGTCAAAGCGGAACCACGCGCAACACTTGAAGATTTCGCGGACGCCGAAGAGGCCTTGGAGACAGATCCGCGGACAGCACTTGATGTCTTGATGGACGCTGAAGAATGATTTGTCAAGGTTGATCTGGTCGTGGGGTAAGAAGATACTTGAGACGGAGAGCTAGTTTTGCTTGATGAACTAGAGACATTCCCATTCGTTGATGCGCGAGATGTGCTGCTGATGGAGCTACTCTTGATCGAGCTCGCCCCACTCGTCATTCCACTTGAACTTGGTAGAACCTTTGTGGCGCTAGAAAGAAGTCGCGCGGAGCTGGAAGCCTTGTTGGTAGAGCCAGAAACTTCCTTCGTAGAGCTAGACGCGCTGTGTACGGATCCAGAGACCTTTGTCGCAGAGCTAAAACCTCTCCCAGTAGAAGTAGAGATCTTGATACTCGATGTGGAAGCAAATTTCGTCGCAATTGACGGTTTAGTGCTGGAGATCTTGTCGCCAGAGCTGGAGAGTACCTTCTTAGAACTAGAACTCTTTTCGGTCGCAGTCGAAAACTTGTTGATAGAGCTCGTAAGCACTCTTGTTGACGTAGATGCTCGATTTTCGGAAGTGGAGGCACGAGTTATAGGACTGCTTGATTTAGAGCTAGTCGATCTCCCTGCCGAGCTTGGAGCAAATTTACTCGTGATTTTAGAGCCACGAATTGGTTTGGTGAGTCGTGACGAAGTCGAAGCCTTGCTTGGAGTGCTGACCACCTTCACGGAAGATGTTGATCGTTTCGAGCTCGAGAATGCTTTCTGACTTGTCGACTTCGAAAGAGGCGCTCCTCGTGTAACAGAAACAGTCGTGGTAGATGTCTTCACGATCCGTCCACTACTCGTCACCCGTGCAGTACTACTCGTCTTTGATGAGCTCTTGCTGGTTGACTGTTGTGACAGACGGGTCACTGTAGACAATGCGCGACGAGGGAACACCATTGTTTTCGAAGTCGAAGATCTAGACGCCACGAGTCGATCATCCAGAATATGCTCCTCAAGGTCTTGGTCGGCAGAAGATCGCGAGGACTGGTCACCGTTATCTCTTTGCGGATTCTTGTCTGGGATCCGATTAATGTTGAAGCGAAATGGCACTGGGATGTCCACGACAGGTACGAGCTTCTTGAGTACTCCAAACACGGAATCTTTCCTAGCAACGGATGCTTCGACTTCTGAACGCCTGCGAACAGATGGGTGGGCATGATCGCTGACTGACTGAACGATCGTATCCTGAGAAGCAGCACCAGACAGGGATGATAGAATAAGGCCGCCTGTTAAGGCGACACCCTGGAAGCGCATGTCGAGTGCGCCCACAGCTGCAAGATCAGTGTATTAGTAGGTAATAGGTCGTTACAATCAAGACTGGAGGACGAAAAGGCAGCGCGACAGGCCTCGCGAAAGCATCACGATCAGTGCTAAGTCAAATGCAAAACCAACCTCGAGGCAAGTACAGCACTCTCACCCAGCCTCGAGAACTTGAAGGCGGCGAGATCCAAGTTTTGAAACACTTCAACGGCATCATCACCATGGGGTACCATGACTTGCCATTTTTGCGTAGAAGCGTAGCTTAGTGGAGCTAGACTCGTCTACACAGCAACAGATACTGACTCAAAGAAGAGAACGGGTCAAGCGAGATAGTAAAGCAACGGCAGGAGGATCCTATGGCCGTCAAGAACCAGAGACACTTCAATGATCCTTCCCCACCGAGTGATACGCCATGATAGCAACGAGTCCCTGGAATATCAGCTGGCGTCATGACTAGAACCTGGATGCATGTTCTGGAACAGAAGATACATTTTACGCAGTCAGTGTGAATTGGTGAAAGGAGAGACAATCCGAGGATATCCGACGCTCAAGCTGTATAGATCGATGAGGCTCTTGACATGAACGTTGGATCAAGTGGATGTAGCCAACGGCGAACCACAAGCTACTTGATACCTGATGACGCCGTTTCCAGAAAGTCCGAGGTTCCAATAGAAGCGCTTGTTTCTTTCTACAAGTGCTGCTTCCTGGTCTTTGTGGTTGCATTGTGATGATCTCGATTGATCCTCGAGTATGCTGTAGGAAGTTGATCTCATTGTCTTTTCTATGCCTGACACGATTGGCAGAAGCCTGCGTTTGTGGGTGGCTTCGCTCGGATATTCTCCGACCCACTGTAATAAGGACCGGACAACGAAGTCCTTGATCTAGAGCAGCTGATTACGTGCGTAGCTGCATATGTACAAGGCTTCTCGGGGTGTGCTCCGACCAGAAGATACAAACCGAGTAGGATACTCCATCATGAACGCAGTTGATCACTAGAATGTGTAGTGTCTCAGGAGGCCATACTGGAGGACGAAAAGCTCGAGGTGTTGCTGTCTTGTAGTGTTTGACGCCGTACGTGTCAGATGTTGACAGGTGACAGGAGGGTTCGCGGCGAGCTGGGCCGAGGGCGTGTGAATACAGGCGAGCGTTTGTGGCCCACCGGCTCATACGCAGGACATGAATAAAGACGTTTCGCGATAGCGAGATTCAGGATTGTGGAGACGCAGATGCTCGGGCTAGATGGTGTAGGATATCATCTCTTGATACGAATGATGAGCATGTCAGACACGATGTCTGGGGACTGCCAGGTGATGTTTGTACATTCAGACATGTCAAACATGTCAAGATGGACGAGAGATGCAGATGAAGTGGTACGGCAGGTGTCAAAAGCGGTGTCAAAGTGTGTCTGATGTCTAAGCTTCGGCCGGCGGAGGTCGGAAATCGGCAGTAACCTAAACAGGCAGGAACAACATCAACAGACAACTCCAGGTCCCTGAAACACCCTCTCTCTCATTCTACAACGGACTCCTTTTCCAGTCCGCTCTCTTTCCCTTCTACAGGCGACGCTTTGGGCAATGGCCGCTTGTCAAATGTTGCTGGCGCTCGCCTGCTGCTTCTAGGCTCACCACAACCCCCCACAGGCAATCACCCGGGACAACACACTGCGCCTGCGGTCAAAGTGTTCAGCAGGGCCACAAACGACCTTGCTTGTCGCACGCGCACCGGCTCAACTCGGACTCTGTCGCCTATCAAGTTAGCGACACTTTCACACTCCCTATTGGTCACCTTCCTTCTTGTTATACTGTTTTTCTAATCCCACGAGTCATGTCAGCGCCCACGACTTCGCTAGAGGCTAAGCTGGTCGTGCTCGGTTCTCAAAATGTGGGCAAGACCTCGCTGGTCCACCGTTTTGTCCACTCGACCTTTCTCCCTCCCAGCACTCCCTCGACCGTTGGCGCTTCCTTTTTGACCACCCGCGTCCACGATCCCGAAACCGACACGGACATACGCCTCCAGATCTGGGATACCGCCGGCCAGGAACGCTTCCGCAGCATCAGCAAGCTATACTATCGCGGTGCACATGCCGCCGTGCTATGCTATGATATCACGAGCAGGAAGAGCTTCGACGAGATGGGCGTATGGCTGCGGGAGCTGAGGGACAAGGCTGGCTGGGGTGACACTGAGGACTTGATCGTCCATGTTGTCGGCACCAAGAGTGATGTCGTCGCCGAAGACCCGTCCAAACGTGAAGTGCCCTTTGAGCGCTGCATCGGCTATGTCGCAGAGCAGCTCTACCCAGATCAAGTCGTCGCTGGTAGCGCTCGTCCTTCAAGCGCCATGCACAGCTCGCCTCCTAGCAACAACAACCTTGCCGCCATGGCCTCACCACACAGCAACCGCAGCAGTGGCTTCTGGGGTCAAGAGCACATATGGGACTGCTGCCACGAGATCAGCGCAAAAGATGGCGAGGGCATAGAAGAAATGTTCCGCGTCATCACCCGCAAGCTCGTCGACCAGCACCAGCGCAGACTTGACCAACAGCGCACCATCGCAGCGACCATGGGACGCACTCCTTTCACTGAGGGCGGCCCAAGCTACTTCGACCTCCCAAATGGTGGCACAGGCAGCTTCCGCGTTGGACATGGCGACAAGCGACGCAGCTGGCTAGGCTTTCCCAATACGCCCGGTGCAGTCAGCTATGCATCCGAGGCTGGCGAGAGTGAGGATAATACTAACGTCAGAAAGGGACGATGCTGTTGATCACCTTCTCACACACTTACCCAATCCTTCATACGGCCCACTCTTCACCCACAACAACCTTCTATTACACTTACCTTCTGGTTGTCACTTTCTGGACATGACCCACCTCGGGACCCCCGACAACATTCTGCTCCCTTCTTCTCCCTTGCACCTTTGTTTTCGTGGTATGGCATTCATCTGATCTGAGCGGTTTATGCATGCATGGCGTTTTACGGGTTTCACATTGTACGATATGGTGAACGACTTGAGCATATCTTGAATTGCTTTGTCATACTTTTATGCGTGAGCGAGGCGAGCACTGAACAGCGGCATCCATTGTTATTAGTTTTCGTTTCGAGTTCTTTGCAGATTGCACAAGCACTTTTTTGTCCCATGACTGAATGACAATGCATACGTTCTCGAACAAATGAGGAGATGGTTGCCCAACATTGCTTGTCGTGCGTGAAGTGCAACAGTGGACTGTTTGATGTAGTGGATAGCCCTGTAAGCACAATGTCTTGGGTATGACCTGAGCGAACGCAGCTGTGATAGCGAAAGTTCAAGGTAAGGCTACTGACCCATAAGCAATAATCAAGAGGCTTGCATGTGCATGTGCATTTCAGAAAGCGCAGAAAGGAAAGTGTTGCGGAAAGCCAGAAGATTCCAATGGCCAAGATCAGGATTGGCAGGCTGTGAAAGTGGGAGGGGTGTTTCGAGTTGGTTGTCTTTGTTCAGCTGCAGGCTTTTGTCGATCCTTTTGCAAGCTCATTTTTGTTCTTCGTGATGTTTCATCCTCCATCAACTTTTCTGACTTGTTCAACTAGTCATCCGTCCACCCCTTTCTCGAAAAGAAGGACCACCCAGAACTCCATGCTTTGAAGGAATATGCCCAAGAACGCCGGATTGTTGTATGCAAAAGAGGTATGGTTTGTGTGTGAGAGAGGTGTCTAGACGCGCTGTCTGATGATGTCGCGCTCGTTGGGGTTGTAACTGATGAGACGTGTCAGTGGAAAGGACGCTGAGAAGAGGCAGAGGATGGCGTACCGGAGCAGCTTCTCGATCAGGTCGACGTGGGTCATGAGCATACGGCGACAGCAGTAGCGTGTCAGGCCGAGCTTGTCCATGGCGTCACTGTTGTGGCTCTGTCAGAATGCTGTGTGACTGATCGCATAGGGTCGCAGACTCACCCATCGGGCATGCCCTCGTCCAGCAGAGCCATGTAGCGCTCCCAGAGGTCGGCGACAACCTTGTCCTCAAGTCAGCGCATTGCGAGAGAGAGGTGAGCGTCGTGCACTGACCTTGCCGCAGGAGAAACAGCGGATGGGGATGATCATCTTGTGTGTGGTATGGATGCGCTTGGTATTGGGAGTTGTGTAAAAGGAGCGACTTGTTTGCGATGATCGAGGGCGACAGCGATGGTGGTTCAAGAGCGGCCTCCAGTCGCAAAGTCGACAGTTGATCGCAAAAAGTGGCGCCAAGCAATTTCTCCGCGCTCAAGGAATTTCTGGAGCCCGCGATGCCGACGAGGGTTCAACCAACTTTTTTCTGAAGTGGCCGGAAGCAGCGAAACACAAACCTTGGAAGTTGCAACCATGTCCGATACACAATTAAAGAGAAAGCGCTCGGTGCGTGATGCTGCTGCTTTGCCCAAGCGCCAGAAGAGCGACCACCTGAACCAGCACACAACCACAACCACAACCACTCCCAGGCCTGTCAAGACGCAAACACCAAAGTCGACACCAAAGACCCAGATTCTCGGCTCTGTCAGCACGCCGACTGTCATTCTCCCGCAAACCGCTGGCTCAACAGACAACAATGCGCTACAGGTAGCCACCACTCCAGCACAAGGAAAGAAGGCGAGGCGAGGTCGTGATGCCTCTAGAAGAAAGGGCGCAGATCGCGTTGCTGTAGACCAGGGCCAGGTCGTCGATAAGCCACAAGCAAGAGTCGACGGAAAGTCGCCCTGGACTCTGTCCAAGCCTCTGGGTGGAAGATTCGTCCTGCACGACCCCATCTTTGCCCAGGACGAGAGGTATGTTAGACTCCGCCATGCTCTCTCCTAGCACTTTCTAACACTTCACAGCTGCATCTTTGCCTCGAACGGCCGAGAAATCGAGGTCCTGTCAATTGCCACATCGCTGGTCGAGAGAAAGCTGCCTGGTCCCGATCGCTCCGCCACTGCTTTCGCCGTCTCATTCGCCGACGAGGAGGATCTGTACATTGCTTCATCAACAGGTCGTGTTCAGCGCTGGAACTGGATTACTGGTTCTCCCGTAGACGATGACATCAAATTTGAGGGGGCCGTCTCTGCCTTGATCGTCACACCGTCAGAGGATGCTTCACAAGACGCTCTGTTCGCCATCTGCCACAATGACGAGGACTGGAACATTGTTGCTGGAGGCCGCTCTGTCTACACATCCAAGGACGCCCTCAGCCATCTCCGCATTGAGGGCCAATTTATTGTCGCTGCTACCTCGACGAAGCTGGTTATCGGCAAACGCATTGCTTCAGAGAACTCGCCTCGCTATGACTTTGTCGAAATCACTGTCTCCGCCGGCGTGACGAGTCTCGAGTGCAGAATCGAGTCCAGCGAGTCAAAGAAGAAGGCAAAGACGGAAAACCTCTCGGTTGCTGTTGGAAACGTCTCTGGTGAAATTTTCCTCTACGAAAACGTGTACCCCTCGGACAAATCTGCCGAGTCCTTGACTCCTCGCACCCTTCATTGGCACCGCGAGGCTGTTGCCACTGTCAAATGGTCCAAGGACGGCACGTATCTTATTTCTGGTGGAAGAGAAACTGTTCTCGTGCTCTGGCAGCTGTCGACCGGCAAGAAGCAGTTTCTTCCCCATTTGACTGCTGAGATTGAGCGTCTTACTGTTTCGCCTAACGGTACATCATATGCTATCCAACTCGCCGATAACTCGGTCATGGTTCTTTCCACCACTGAACTCAAGCCCACCGCAAACTTCGCCGGACTGCAGGCCCAGTCATGTGTTGACAAGAACACTGCTGCTCAAATCGACACCGAGAAGGGCTTCTTGCGTGCCGCTGCCGCCACTCTAAACCCCATCTCTCCTGATCAGCTCCTGTTGTCTGTACCTGCTTCGACCAACGAGTCTTCTCAACACACTGCATCAGCCGCTCCCCGACCTTTCCTACAAACCTACGATATTTCCAACGACCGTCACATCTCTCGTCAAGCCTTGACGCGAAACATGGTAACCGACTACAACAAGGGCCCCGAAGGCAATCGTATCAAGGTCCCTGATGTTTCTTTCCTGCAAGTCAGCCACGACGGCCAATGGCTCGCCACAGCTGAAACCTGGTCTCCTCCTTACCCTGATGTTGAACACTTGGCTGCTGACAAGGCTTCGAATGACGAGCAACGTCAGTTCCGTCGTGAAGTCTACCTCAAGATCTGGCGCTGGGATGCTGAACGCAATCTCTGGGCCTTGGAAACGAGAGTCGACAGCCCTCATCAGTTGGGCGCTGATTCTCAGCCTGGCAGAATTCTAAATCTTGTTGCTGATCCTGTCGAGGTCGGATTCGCAAGTGTTGGCGAGGACAGCTGTGTTCGTGTCTGGAAGCCCAAGACTCGCCTTCGCAACGGTATTGTCGTTCGTGGTAGCAAGGCTGAAGGCCTCGTTGACTGGTCATGCCGACACTCCATCCCTCTAGACCGCAGTGTCGAGCTGGCTGAGATTTCAGACTCATCGAGCCTTCTCCCTCCTCCTACAGGCGCCGCACTTGCATATTCTGAAGACGGTTCCACTCTAGCTGTCTCTCAAGCTTTCGAGCACGTCACCGAAACTCCCACTGTGCACTTCATCAACGCAATAGATGGTGCCGCTGAGCAAGCGCGCTCCGGGTTCTTCACCGGTATCGTCCGCGCTCTCGCCTTCCTCGATCGCCATCTCATTGTCCTCGCCGACCAAACCATCGCAGTCTGGGACATCGTTGACGAAGTTCAGCTCTACTGCATCAACCTCGAACGTGCAGCACGCTTCGGCACCTCCATCCTCACCACGAACCTTGATGACAAGACCTTTGCTGTTTCAACGAAGTCAAAGGGCGGTGCCTCTCGTGTGCAAATCTTCAGCCCCACAAGTTCGGCGCCTCAATTCAACCAGTCGCTGCCATATCCTGCATCAGCTGTGTTGGCTGTCAAGGGTAGAAGAGGCTACAAGATGTTGACCACTGCTGCTGAAGTGTTCACTCTTATTCCCCGCGCCGCCGCTCCCTCTCTCACAGGCGTCCGCACCACACGTCGTGGCAAGCGCTCTGGTGCCAACGCTGCCTCCACTATTGCCACATCTGCTGTACCCAGCTCGGCACCTGCCCCTGAGATCTTGGAAGATGCAGAGATGTCAGAGGAGCAACCAGCTGCTGATGTCTATCTGATTGAGAACGACGAGGAAGCCGACAAGCCGGTTGTCAGACCTGAGCAATTGGCTCAAGTGTTTGACAGAGATAACATTGCGCTTATGCCTGTTAGCGAGATGTTCAATGCTGTGGTGGGATTGTTTGCAAGGAAACCTAGAGCTGTGCCTGTTGCTGCTGCTGCATAGATGTTCTTGACGATGGGCAGGTAGCAGGTGGCTGTGAGTAGAGAGTTTCAAAATACCCATTTCCTTACTTCGACTACTCTACTTTACTCCGTATGTGATTGTATTGCAGAGTGATTGTTGTTTTATTGTCCACGTCAAAGCAGATTCCATGTCCTGATTCCTTCAAGGCCAACTGGAGCACACTTGAGCCACGAAGTAAATCTCAAACAGTATCAATGCTTGGTTAGAAGCACCGAAATCGCATCTAGAAGGACGCCCGACAGGTGTCAAGATATAGATCTTCTGTTTCAGGCTGGCATGGAAAAAGAACGTCTTGGCTTCAAATCTGGATCATTGATGAAGAGACTCTTTGGAACAGTACTGTTGCAACCGGAGAATGGCAGGTTCAGGGTATCCTTCCCATGGAGAGTCGTGTTTCCGTGCGAAAGCTCGAGTGGGAGGAGTCCTCGAGAAGATGTAGTTTGATTAAATCGATGTAGAGAGATGGTCAAGTGGAGGAAGGGATATGGGGCCTGATGACTCGAGTACACGTTTGCTCTGGACTCAAGTAATCTAGTATAGGTTCGAATACCTCTATACGCAAGATGTGGTGCAGGGCTGTTGCTGCCTCTTCGCGACTTCGTCAAAGCATAAAACTACTCACGGCATTCTATAGCTTAGAGCAGGAGAGTAGGTCTGTGTATGTCCTGCCCTGGAATGTGTTTCTATGCAAATATGGTCAGAGTGAGGTTGCTAAGTGAGGATAGTTGATTGGGAAGATGTAAGGTTGAATAGTCGCCGGAGAGATGAGAGAATGAGGAAGGAACACTGACCTGATCACTCACGTCTGCTCCACATCGATACTTTGACGGCGTATGGTGTCGGTGTGGCCGTGGATTCACATCCTTCAGCCCGTGGTCACTCGGGCGAGAACGAGGAAGGAATGGGAGAATAATATTGGTAGTAACAGTTGAAGAAGACGTGGCCAGATCGATATATCAGTATCGTACCAGGAAACGATTCCAACGATTGCGAATTTCGGCCATATGAGTATGCGACGTCAATCGTGCAAAACAGCTTTGATCGTCAGAGTTAGTAGCATGTGATAGACAATCTGGAATTCCATGGAAGAGGGGTCCTCTAAGATTGTTCTGCTCCAAATTGGTCATAGATATCTTGAATCATATGATCAAGGGATTGCTGTTGAGTATCACTGACAAGCTGATGGATGAGCATTAGTATGTTAACCTCGTGCGGCAGATCTAGTAGAACATCTAGTGGCATTATATAGGGAAGGGTATACAATCAACCATTGTTGTCTCCACTCCTTGCCACCTGGCAATGTCTATCTGTTCGGAGTATCACGCGAGATTAGGCACGCAAACGATCGGCGTATCACCATTCCCTCCACATAGGTCCACAGGGTACGTGTATGGCAAGAGTCACCGATACTTTGCTTACTGGTCGTGCGAGAGGAGACTTGGAGGTCAAATGTATGCCTGTTGCCGTATTTCCATATGCGGCTGCTCTTCATCGAAGTCTGCAAGTAGAGACAGGTGGTCGATAACGCGAAACAGAAATTCAGGGGCTTTTTGGGTCACAATCGATGAAGCTGTTCCACAAATCATTAGTTTATCGATAGCTTCGCCGTTTGGTGATGACAATGTACTTGAGACTTGCCACAAGAGTGTGTCAGCATATACGAAAGACTGTCATCCCGAGAGCCCTACAAGTAGATTCGCAAAGCTCCGTGAGTCGTTTCAATCAACACGGCTTTGCTGTTTGTTATCAAGGGGGAGAAACTATACAGATCAATGTGTCTTCATGTGTTGGTGTATCCCTACATGCGGTCGTACTTCATCGAGCTTTACAAGTAGAGACCGTGGGTCGGGAGTCCGAGCAAGGGGTTCATAGATTCTTCGGATCATCGACCCGGTTGTTTAGCTTTGCGTTCGACAAACTGAGTGAGCTCAAGCCCCTTTATGTATGACCGTGCTTCATGTATCTGGCGAGTTCGCTGCTGCTCAGGCATACATTGAATGTCCATTGGTATGCTTAGACGAACTGGGAGCGACCCGTGGGGTTTGTGAGAGACTCGGGGTTGAGCACGGACTCTGATTGGAAGTGAAAGGTGTTGCGGAAGTCTACGGAGGTGCGTTAATATGTGAGAAACCAGGAAGTCACGATTCGAAATGTTTTTTCCACTTGTCGACGACTTGGCGAGAGAAGTTTGGGATGCGGAAGGAGGTCAAGGAGGTCAAGGAAGCCGCGTCCAGAAGCACGTCTGCTTCAAACATATTCGGATTGGATTGGATTGAACATAATCTGCTTCCAGAGCAACTACGGACTCAACACCACTCACAGTCGTTCTCCCGCTCGGATCCTGACGTGCCCCTATCACGAAGACCTCTCCGAAGAGAACTTCTCTCGATCAGTGGCTACTTAAAGACCGAACCAAGCCATGTCTTGGGCACTGCGATGATGTCAGCAATTGAAGCACACCAAAAATAACATCGACATACCCATTGATAGGAACAGTGTGTCCAACGTTCAAAGCATAGATACCCTGAACCTTGCCCAGAGGGTTGGTTGAATCAACACCCCAGATATCAGTAGTGTATCCATTAGCAGGGAAGTTGTTCTTGACAGTCTGAGGCTTGGTAGCATCGTAGCCGAAAACACCTGTCCACTCCTTGACACTCTCTCTGTAGTTGTTGGGGCGAAGAGTGGTGTCAATGCTGCCGTGGTAGACTTGGAAGCGGGGACGGGAACCGCTGTAGCCGGGGTACATTCCCTTGACGACGTTGGTCCAGTAGGCGGCGGATTGGTCGACGTTGCCTTGAGCGCAGGTGGAGTTCCAGGCATCGACGGCACCGGAGGAAGAGACGAAGCAGCCGGCGGGGACGCCGGAGTAGGCGGTGGCGGCAGCGAAGAGTTCAGGGTAGGTAGCGGCCATGACGTTCTGTGTCATGTCAGTGGTCTGCAATATTCGAGAATGACATGTCTTCATGTGATCGAAAGCATGGGATATGGAGAACTCACGGTCATCATGGCACCAGAGCTGGAGCCGGTAACAAAGACCTTGCTGGCATCACCGTTGTACTTCTTGAGGGCGTAGGTGACCATGTTGGCAATGGCGTTGCTGTCACCACCTCCATTGTGCTTCAAGGACTTCTGCGAAGAGACATCCCAGCAAGTTCCGCTCTGATCCTGTTGTCAGCATATATACATATCTATGTTTCGCACCAGGTATCACTGACGTGGGGAGAAGAAGGATAGATGACGATGAAACCCTTCTGGTCAGCCAGCTTGGCGTAGGGAGAGCCCTGGTAGTAAGCCTGGGCAGTACCAGTGCAGTAGTGAATGGCAACGATGATCGGAGGCTTAGCAGCAAGCTTGGTAGGTACATAGATGTACATGCCAGTTCCACTGGGGTTGTCGCCAAAGTTCTGGACCTGAGTGAGCTGGGCCGCACGACCAGCGAGCGAGTTGGCAGACACGGCACCCAGAAGGGCAAAGACGGGAGCAATGAGCGAAGAGAAATGCATCTTGTATGGAAAAGAGAGAGTGGTGATGGACGAGCAAAGAAGAACTCTTGTCTGGGGATTACCTCGAGGTTTTATATACTTGTCTTGAGTTCGTTTGGCTTCCTGTCACGCTGCAGCTATATTGCTTGTCTCCTCCAAGCGTTGGCATGGCGGAAGAAGTTGATACACTGATGGCTGGTCGGACCGTTCGAGACGCACGCTTGCCTCCAGGATGAATGCAGTGGGGTCGTCTGACAGGCCTTGCTGAAACGAGGAATGGATCAAGGCGTCGGTTAAGATTACTATAGGCAAAAGTCCATGGTTACATCAAACATGCTCTGTGCATATTAGAGTATACTGGTGAAGAAGTGCAATACGTACGAGTAGAGGTTCTCTTGTGCGGGGGTGTTGTTCGCTTGGCCAAAGTTGAAACAGAGGGAGCGGTTGAGTTCGGCCGAGTTAGAGTAGACGACGCTGATGGATTCTTTCTATTTGCACGACAACAAGCTGCAGATCATGACCTTGGATTCTGCCATACTTTGATAGTAGAGACGTTCGCTGCCGCCAAACAATCAACCATCATCTCAGCCTAAGAATATCACGGACATTTCACTTGCAAATTTCCACCAGTAGTGATGAGCATGGAGGAAGATGTTGGTCATGGTATTGGTGTTCTGCCAGCCAGGGCATGGTTCTTGAATTGGCTCCATATCGAATGCGCCTAGAGTTTGAACTATATTGCAGACCCGCCTCTCCATGCTTGCTAACAACAAACAAGGTCCAGCCTGTTGTTCCACGAAGAGTCTTCCTTCAGAACCTCCATCAGGCTTCATCTTGGCATCACCCACAGGTTTGAAAGTCATCCTACGCAGCTTAAGCCTTGTAGTTGGCAGTGCCCTTGGTGGTTTTGCCAGAAGTCATGTCAACGTCCTTGACAACAACGGTATCCCCATTCTCGGAGGTAACTCTGACCCAGGCAGTCTTTGTGTTCGTACCGCCGTTACCGGAAAGTGCGAAGTAGTTGTTGACGTTTCTCGTGGTCGCCTTCCAGGTCTTGCCGCTGTCGGCACTGACCTCAAGCTTGGTGGTACGGAGACGAGCGTTGAAGACGGTGGCAGCGAACCAGTACTGAGAAGCACCTCCGTGCATCTTGATTTGAAGACCATCGGTAATGGGGCAAGGAACAAACTGCCACTCGATAGGAATCTCGCCGAGGTTCTTGTTGGCGAGCTGGGAGAACATGTCAGGAGACATATCCAAGTGGTTCTTGTCGCCACCGGTCTTGTTGGTGACCTAGACACAGGATCAGCACACGCCATACTCATGATTCGAGATTTCTCACCATGGCAATCTTCTTAGCACCACCCTTATAGGATATTTCGACACACCCACCACAATCGGCGCCATTGGCCCAGATGGTCTCTGAGACACAGGTAGAGCCTGCGATAGTGGAGGGAAGAACATAGTCGGTGAAGGCGCAAGCGCCCTGCTGCCAGCAAGCTTCTTCGCCACAGTTCTCACCGTACCAAGTGCCCTTGCCTTCATTCAAGGCTCTCTCATAGAGAGCGGGGTTGGGGCTGGTAGCAGGTGCAGCAATTGCGAGAGGTGCAAGCACCACGGCGGCGGCCAGCGCAGCGTTTGAGGAAGAAAAGAGCATCTTTCAAAGAGTGACTGTAGTTGAAATGTTGAGTTGGAAAGAGAAAGAGTGATTGAAACAGGTATCTTTGAGTCCGAGAAGAGTTCTGGTCTTATAGCATCTCCAATCGTGAAATTGCACTTTCGATGCAGAGTGCTCTTGGCCGCATCACGTACAAGGTTTAGCTGCAACGCGCATTGCTTGTTTGACCATCATCGTGTAATTAGGCCTTCAAATCTCGAGTGCATTGACGTCGGGCCTATTCTTTGATGTACGCGTGAACTATCGGGAAAGCCGAAACTTGACTTATTGCGTCAACCTTGTCGTGAGGTGGAGCCCAGATTCATTTAGTGGCTGACATAAGGCCTCGATCGTTCGTCCCATTCTTTTGACTGTCCCATAATATGTGCCTGAAACACATCATGGGTAGATGCCACCTCCCCGTACGCAAAGGTTTGTAACGCGGCTACCTACCAAAATGCACAGTGTTCTGAAGACCTGGATTGGATCGATTGAGATATAGTGTCTCCGAAGCTCTCTTTGGTTCCATCTTTGATCTAGAAACCACTGTGCCTTTTTTAGCGAACATTGTGTTCTACACCTTCTCAGGAGAGAGAAGCGTAGGGCACTGGAGTTACAAAGTTTAGCACACGGGGAAGCAACAAGACCCGTCGGGAGACTCTGAAAATGGGGAACAACCATATTCGAGTCCATCGCAACGCAATTTTTGTTAGGGCTGCTGTCGCTATGGTCAGAAATGAAAAAAAAAATGATGCTTCGATAAGCTGTCCCCGTCATCATATCTCCTCCTTGTCATCAGTCTCCATCCTCGTGGCCATCAGACTCGTTGCCCTTGAACATCGCCATAGCAGCTGTCTTGTCTTTCGCAGGGCCCAACAATTTGACCAGCGATAATTTGTGTCTCGCACATGCATCCAACTCCTGGGCTCTGATGATAGTTTTGGGCACCTCCTCTGGCACACCGCTCTTCGTGTACTTCACGACCCTTCCAGCCAAACTCATCACCTTTCGGAGCTCTGGCTCGCGTCCGACGAGTTTCTCAAGCAATGGCTTGATCGTCTTGTCCGAGACTTGGTCCAAAGTGGACTGCCACACAGACTTTCGCATCAGCAGTAGGGATCCCTCGCCAAAGACGCTGACGAACAAGCACATGTTCTTTGCGGTCATCTTCTGTGCCTTAAGCAGCCTAGTTTTCTCCTTGATGTCCTCCTCAGAATGGCCGCTGGATGCACCATATCCCAGAACATCGAGTAGGTGACGAGCAAGGAATGTCATCCTTGTGACAGCGGTATTCCTTGCACGTTCACCTCGGGTGTCCAGGTACTCACGAGCAAGTCCCTCCAACTGATCATGCGGTACCTTGTCGACTTGATCGAGCTGAGTCTCCAGCTCATGAAGAGCCAGACCTAGGTCGTAGTAGGCGAAAATTTCTCTGCATTGCGACATGGTGGATGACCCGATGGCGCTCCACAGTGCTTTGAAGCTGTGTGCGACAATTCGAACAGGGCCTTTTGATCCTTCTGATGTCGACTTGAGTCTTGGTTGCCCGGTTGATAGCGATGGTGTCTTTGGTTCGGTAAAGTTCGTTGGCCAGTCTGACGAGATCATCGACGCTTTCGTACGAGAACATATGCTCCAGTATACCAGTCATACCAGCAGCCCACCCTGAAGTACTATGGGGCTTGATGCAGATGCTCCACGATGCGTGCCACTTTTCCATGCCGCAGGGGATTTTAACGTCTTTCTTTTTGTGGCGCGAGGGGCCTGAAGGTCGTGGTTGGGCAGCGGGCATTCGTGGGGGTGCAGCGAGTGCTGTCTGGCTTCGATGATCAGATGCCGTAGCAGGCTCCTCGTCCTCGTCTTCGTCTGAAATTGGATTCTCTGGCCCCGAGACTGTCGCAATTTTGGCAGCTTTTGTCGTCTTGTGCGAGACTTGGTGAGGCGGAGCCTCGCTGGCTGAATGTACCAGCTTCAAAGCCGAGCGCGAGATTGACCCATTGACGGTTCCTTGCTCTTTCTTTTTGGCTTCTCCGAGGAGATAGACATTCTTTACGAGGTAATGCCATCTCTCGGTAGCTCCCTGGGCGGTTGGTGCTGAATCCATGAAACCGGCAACGATATTCCAGAACTGTTCAGATTGCGTGGTCAGGATGGGATAGAGTCAACTCTTGCAGGATTCTAACCTTTGTGCCCAGTCTCTCGCCTGTGACATCAATGCATTCGAGATCATCCCCGTCGGAAACAGGGGAGTCCTGTCGCTGCTTTTGACGCTTGTTGCTTGTAGGGGTTCCGGCCATGTTGCGGGCGCGTTTGCGTCTTGTGGTTGAAGTCGGCATGATCGATAACGGTATACTGCTCAGGAGAGGATCATGTGAGTTGCAGGAACAAACCTGATCTTGACGGGCTCGGATTGCTAATTGTGAAAACACCTTTGATATATTGTCAGCTCATCAGTAGTACGGATTAGACATTGTTGCTGTGAGGTTCAGAGTAACGCTACTGATGCCGAATGATGCCCATTATCAGTTCCAAGGCGAGACAATTGTTTAACAAGAGTAGTGACATTGTAAGAAGTCAAAAAGACTCACGGCTAGTAAGGTGTGGATGTGACCGAACGTCCTCGACTGTGTTCTGCGCGAACAGACCTGAGATGAGGCGTGGTTGGCTCGATAGAGAGATGTTGGGTTTCGCGCCTACACAGCAGAATGGATGAGCCTCTGGAAGTAACAACAGCCTTGTGCGCAAGTCAATATCCAAGCAGGAAGCTCGTGGGTGGAGGAGGTCGCGGCCACTCTCGACGTCCGCCAAGCAAGCAAGCAAGCAATTAAGAGACACAACAGTGCACTGCTTCGTTGTCATTGCTCTCGTTTAGTTCCTCCGTTGTGTTCGCTTGCTCAACAGTCTTGACAAGTTCATCAATCATATTAGCAATTTGCTCCGATCCTCTGCTCTCCACTTTCTCATCAACTACAAGAATTCGACTCTTCCTCTCGTAGCTAAGCATGCACAAGCTGAGTGTCTCCAAAGCCAGGCCAGTCTTGAGAATGTCAAGCAGTTCGACTCCATCTTCGGTGTTGTCAACATATAGAGTTGTGTTGGATACACTCAGATGTCGCAAGGTCCGTGAGTTGTTCCATAACATCTTAAAGATGGACCTGTCAACAAAACAATGTTCGAGTGATATCCGCTGTAAACGGTACTCGAAATGTACAGCATGAGCGAGTTCGCTAAAACTCGCAGAATCGAGTTGCGGTAGGTCAGTAATTTCAAATGACTCTATTGATATGGATCTCAGCCGTAACCACCTGCCCTTGTTACATACTTGAATGACATGCGGTCCAATCTCGTCACATGGATCCGTGAGCTTCACAGTCATATCCCATCTAGGTATGTATCCGTTCGTGTCATTGAGTGGCAAAAACTCGTCCGTGTCATAGAGGGCCAGCTCTTTGAGCAATCGGTGCAATCCCATATGCCTGTCGATCGCTTGTGGATCGGACGAGTTCCATTGGAGATCGAGAGAGATTCCACTTATAAGACAGTCCGACTCCTGGCCTACTGTGACCAGATCCTGAAGAGTTTGTGCAACCAGCGAACGACCATATCGAGCAAGATCAACTGAGCTGTACAATTTATTGTAGCCAAATCCCCGGCGGTAGTATGCCTTGCCAGACGCATCGCAAATCACATCCTCGTATAGTCCTATCCTGGGCACAACACCACGTCTATTGAGGTTCTTGAGCGCCTTGGTGAGCAGGGCTATGGGTAGCGCACTTTGCTGGAAACGAAACTGTATGAGGGCCGCGACGTTTGCAGGACTTGCTTGTATGTGTGGTTGAGTATTCACAAGATGTTTTCTCATACGATAGGTACCAATCACGATGGACTGTATACAAGGACCAAAGAGCGGATGAGCTGTAAGATCTACTAGACTCTGTAGGCTGTACGGCGAATACACACATCGAAGGTGTCGAAGTCGTGTTGATCCGAAACGCTTGCTCGACAGGTCGCACCACAGTTTGCTGGCAAGACGAAGGCTGGCCAGGTCTTTCGGGTCAGCGGCCGCAACGATCATCTCAAGGACCTCCAGCGGGCACGACGATATGTCTGATACCATTGCGGAAGTTTGATGGCCTGGGTACCAGAAATATTGGCTTGATTGTTGGCAGTTGTGAAGGAGAGAAGGTCTCAGTCACTCCAAGCTTCCTTGTCGCCAAGCCGCGGCTCCACAGCTCTGCACCTTCCTCGACTCGAGACAGAGAGCTTTGGCTTCAACCTCGTCCTCAAAATCATCGTCACACGCGTAGTGATAGGTATGCCACCCCGATACTGCTTGCAGTGCATCTCGGTGACGACAGCATGCGTGGATGTAGACTCAAATAAGACGTTACCACTGCATGATGTGCTGGAGCTTCAAGCGAGCGTGTACACACATGAGTTAGGATGTGCTCGATCTGACGTGATTGGTGACACCAATCATATAGCTCGGGACCGAATGGTCGGCCAAGTGATATATATCTTAAGAGCATCTCCATACCAATAACGTAGTCATTTTCAACCCCAGTTGTCGACAGATTCCAGTTGAATATTATCACCGCATCATGCCGTCTAGCCTCGACCAACTTTGGTGCACTCTTGTCACAGCAAACCACATTCTTGACTGTTTCTCGCTAGTGACTGGATATGGGCACATCTCTGCTCGCAATCCTCTGACCAACACCACATTCTTCTTCGATCCTGTCGATCCGCCATCGCTCATCACCTCGAGCGCTGGCTATCTCGAATGGAACATTTCCAATGTAGCTTATATCGTGAACGGATCTGTTTCGTTGTCGCCAAGCTCAGAAATATGGATCCACCAAGCTATCTACAAGAGATATCCAAGCATCAACAGCGTTGTCCACAGCCACTCTCGAGCGGTCTTGCCATTCGCGGACACCAACATCCCTCTCGTGCCTCAGTTCAACCTTGAAGCCGTGCTTGGTCAACAAGTCCCAGTCTTCGATATCGCCGACTACTACGCCCCGAACGAGTCACACAGTTTTCTTGTCAATCTGCCACACTTGGGTGCAGCATTGGCAGATACGTTCTCTACACCTGAGAACAACGCAACCAGGCGAAACAATCTACCGGATTATCCAGTCGTGTTGCAGAGGGCGCATGGACTCTCAGCTGCAGCGACGAGCATAGAACATGCAGTTTGGGCTGCTTGGTCTGCGCAAGACGCGGCCAACATAGCCAGCAATAGCTTGACAGTACTTGGCGCCTACCAAGGCAGTGCTGCAAGATTGACCAACTTCACTGAGCAAGAGCTGAGAGATAGTATGGCTTTGGGTCACAGTGGTGAGGTCAAAGATTGGCCATGGTTTGTCGATCAAGTCAGGAGAAAAGGAGGTTACAGTAATGACGCTTGTTGATGGATTGTTCGTATTCAAGACTCTTGGATACTGTCTGTGCTTTGGTTCTATAGGTCCTGTGACTGCCGCCCATCCTGGTTCCCGGGTTGCTGATCGGACAGAAGGAAATTGATTGCTGATCAAATGAATGCTTTCCCAGAACGCCGGTGCTATAACATGCTCTTGCTTAAGATCTACACGCTGATCTCAGGGACCCGATGATCTACTCGGACTTTGTCAACCAGTCGACACCAGCCTGTGCGACCTCGAGATCTTGGTCGGGAGAGCCTCCACTGACGCCGATCGAGCCCAGAAGGAAGTCGTCCTTGTAGAGAGGCAAGCTGCCACCGAAGATCACCAGACCGCCATTGGTCTCCTGGATCCCTGCCAAGTTGTGAGCATGTGCAATAGCGAATGAGATCTACATCGACTTACCGTAAAATGGGGCACCAGGCTGTGCGAGATCATAGACAACACCGCTGGGCAGTCCGTTGAACAGCACTGTGGTACGAGCCTTCTTGATAGCCAAATCAATGCTGCCGGGGTAGGCATTGTCCATGCGCAAGAATGAGACCAGAAGGCCAGAGGGGTCGCAAATGGCAATGCACTGCGGGGTGACGGTCTCGGCGTGCTTTGCAGCAGCATTCAGGACACCCTGTGCTTGAGCAGCGGAGATGACATGACGCTACAAATTGATACAGGGTCAGAATGGTAGACGAGAAGAATGGCCGAAACGATATTTTGCACTTACCTGTGCTGGCGTGCTGCCAATTCTGTTGGTGGATGCTTGGTCGCCTTGTGTGGGACTCATGTTGGAAGAGATGATTGATTGAGAATGTTCTTGCTGTGTCTGATGTTCGGATCTTGAGTACTTCAAATGTGGAAAGTGCTCAGAACTCAGGGCTCGCAGAGTGAATCTCACAATACGAGACGCCTCGGTATTAAGCTTACTTGCGCCTCACCTTCGACTCCACTCACTATTGAAACTGTCACAGTATAGCTCTTGCCCATCCACGAGTCACAATTTCCCTTAGACCAGACTCTGGTGCCCATGCTCTGGAACCAATGGGACCACAAGGAACCAGAGATGCACACCGTCTCCAGGTCGATCTTTGATACCGGACCCTGCCGCTTGCGGGACACCGAGAGCGAACCCGCTGATCAATAGCTAAATCTTGGACACGGGCCGTGCTTTTCTCGCACGTAACAGACCACCGAGTCAAGTGCTGTCAAATTATGTGGATGATGAATATCCACTCTAGAGCGTGTTTCCATAAAACGTGGAAAGTGCTTATTGATCCTTCGCGTGGAAACAAGCGAGAGCTAGAATTGATCATTCTTGCGGTGGGCATATCATCTATCTGAAGCACGGAATACTGATAGAGAACTCATTTTAGGTAGTGACAAAGGAAGTGTATTTATTCATGAATGCATAAGAAATAATATCTGTCTGGTTCAGACTGAGTATTGAAAGTGTGTGAAAGAATTGAATGGTGTCGAGTCTTGGACGAGCTTATACTGTTTCGCCAGCTCTGGGCAGATCCTTCAGAGGTATCTGTGACTCGTCAGAAAGACGATGTTGGTCGCGTACAGTGCTGAAGGGGTTGTTCGAGTTGTAACGCGGCGCGCCATGATCGTCGTAGCTGTCCTCGGCCGAATTCCTCGATGATATCTTTCCCAGGTCGTCGTTGTGATTCTCGCTGTCAGAGTCTCCAACGAAGATCTGAACTTCTGTCTGTCTCTGGATTCCCTTGACATCTTCTCTGTTCGTGCTGACACCTGTATGACCGATGTGCGCAGTGTTCTTTGCTCCGTTGACCGTGTCGCGATCGTTGAATGTACGCTGAGGATGTGTTCTGCTTTCGGGGAATGGCGTTCCAGATGATGTGTGATTGGGACGGACATCGATCTCAGAGGTGGTTGCAACCTTGACAATAAGGTCTGCCATGCTCATCTCGATGTAAAGCTTGACCATCTAGCGTTGATGTTAGCGTGCTTCAGACTAGACAGCACAAGACAAGGGCGAGACTTACATATGCGACAGGGTGGAATTGAATGTAAACCACCTGGTTGGGTAGTGCCATAAGGCCAAGAAGCATGACGTCCATGCAAATAGAGAGTATTCCAAGACGAGTGTAGTAGCCAATCAAAGGCTTGTACTTGCGTAGACCGTGTTGCTTGACGAGGCGGGCATCGACAACGTGGATGAAGTACCTAGAGTTGTTAGCATGAAGATAACTAAAGCTTTATGTGTCAAAGTACCAGTTAAGGCCTGCGTCGACAAGGCAGATGAGGATTTTCGAAACACGATCCCAGTACTTATTGATAGTGACGTATGTTTGACTCGGAGGTTTGGCCATGTGAGCAGGAATCCACTGTAAGGTTGTTAGAGCTTGGACGAGACGCGGGAGTGTAGAGGGCCGTACGATACACATAACACAGATATTGACCAACGAGATGAAGATGGCAGTGGCCCATTTCAGCTTGGCCGCCATAGTCCTTCGCTCGACAATGATGGCAATGCGGTTGATGATGATCTGAAGCAGTAGTTGGACTTCAAACACATAACAGAACAGAATGAAGAACAGCACGATAGGGCTATCAATTTCATGTTAGCCGTTCGTTCAGATGGCGCAAGATCATGGTCAGCGTACTCGGCCTGTAGGACATCGTTCAGGAAGAGCCATCCCAGGATACCAATCAGAAGATTCGCCAGGATCTCTCCCCAGATCATGTAGATGAAGGCACTTCGGTGAGGTGACTTGTTTTGCTGCGTTTGTTTGACAGCCCTCCATGTTGTGAGAGTGCCGAAGCTTGAATACTGTCAGCTTAGAACGGTCAAGTCACAAGCTCGAGACTTACCCCAAGGTGAAGCCCGCTGCTGCAGCAGCAAGCTGCAGGTCTCCTGATGAGGTAGGCATCAAGACGCGTAAGGAACGTGATAGCCGATGGGAAGGGTGAGTATCAGGAGTCCAAGAAAGAACAAAGGGACATGCACAGTATAGATGCAAGGTTGGAACAGGCTGATATGCGGCAGCGGCACACCCGTGTGCCTATGTACGTGAATCGAGAGCAGGTCCAATAAAGAAAACTCAATCTATCCGTGGAGCACTGCCGTACTTAGGTCTTCGTTCACACTTGGCTAGTCATGCCCACATGGTCCTCAAAGACTTGGAAGGGTCCCGCTCTTTGTAGGGTGTACGCATCACTTCGCCTGAATGGCAATTGTCGAATGGAGCCATGGCCACCGGCCATGAGGAAGATTGGTGAGCAGACGGTAGGAAGCGAGACTCGGGTGTCTTGTCGCTAATCCCCTAACTGAATTTGCAATTAGTCGCAAGGGCCTTGCCGTCGACCAGGCTCGAGCTTTCACGTGGCCCTGCATGCCTCGGTGTGTTAGAGAGATCTGGGGTGCACTTCGTTTAATCATCAGTTTGCGCGAATACGATCTCGACCTCGAAGCGAAGATTTCTTCATCTCGGTGCTCTCTACTCAATATATTGATCACAGGTAAGCAAGTTGGTCACTCAATCTCCGACCTCGAGTATTTCGAGAGATGCAATGCACACCTTCCAGCTCGTTGGGAGGCATGTTGAGATGGTGGCTTCTGTCGCATCATTGGTGGGCGAACTTATCCGCCAATCTCTGGAACGGATGGCGTGCCATGAGGCGCAAGTAACACAAAATTGAGTCTGTGGATGAAACGAGGGCGGCCGTTGCTCGCGCCTGGCTGAGCGTACCGCAAGCTAAGTCTGTTATGAACGACGCAGGGTTGAAATGTTCGCACAGAGCTAGGTAAAATTTCGGCATTGGCACCCGTTGTCTACTTCTGAAGACTGCCTTGCCCTGAAGCTGTACCCTAACGTCTGAGATCATTCTTGGTACAACAAGATTCCGATTGTGGGCAGCGGAAAAGTTTTCAAATCGATTGCTAACCAGACTGGACAATATATCAAAATCCGGCGACCTGGTGCTTGGATTTCACGACTCGTGGTAGCCGTTGGTCTCGGAAGCACGCCCGGAAGCAACGAGACTGCATGTTGGCGCTTTCTGCTCGTACTTGCCTTTTCTCGGCAACCCGGCATATTTATCCAACTGCTCACTGAGAAATTGTATCCTTCCTTTTGCCGCTGCTACAATAATGACGATGGCAAACGATACCGCTCAGACTTGATTCTTCACCAAGACATCACATTGCACTAATCCCTGTAGGAACAAGTTCATCTTGGTTCAAAGTGTTAGTCAGATGTGCGTCCCGGTCTCCAGACGACTATCACGATGATTTCCAACGCGAGACCGAGACCTGCCAAATCTGGGTACTGGACTGAGCCAGAACGACCTGTGCACGAATGGCCGAGTTCATCTGGTTGTGGGTCCTCATTGTCGGATCATGGGGGCTGGCACCCTGGGTTCTGAGTAGATCATCTGTCAAGCGCGTCTCTTGCGATCTAGGGTGGCTGGGACGCGTCTGCTCGAGGCGCAAATAACAGACTGCATGTGCCGAAACTACAACTTTCCCACAAGTCAATATGCCGTTCTATCTCCAGTGCTATCTGCCGGATCTTGGAACACAGGTATACCATCGCCGCGGCCGCGGACCGTGCAGATCGTTCACGCCATCTCTACTGCTCGAGCCTGTCGACATCCTGAGCTCCAGCCAAAATCGGAACACCTCTCCCTCGGACGGCTTGGAAATATGATTTTGAATCGAAGTCTCCATACTTCCATTGTCAAGGTTCCGTTTTGTACGTATGCAATTTTCTCTGACTCTACTCGACCCTGGGACCCCGATTCAGGAAGCAAGAGAACGCGGCACACGATCTGAATGGCATTTCCCTGAGGAGACTTCAAACTCCACTCTGATGGCCTCCACCGTCATCGGTCTTTCTAGTCTCCATGCTGCTCCGGCCTTCCGCCCAATTCTCGGTGCATGACTATGGACCAAATGGCCACTATCATAGAGCCTGCTTGCAGCTGCGTTGAATGTATCGTCCGACCAGGACACTTCGTGTTTTGAATATCATGCTAGCCAGTGGCCAGTGAAAAAGTTACTCCATAATTTTGCTGGATCGTGATTCTAGTACATACGGCCACAGTCAGCTGAAAACTGGGCATCCCGTCCGCTCTGCCATACATAAGCAGTTGAACGGCAGATTAGTACTACGGTGGGTGACCACGTGGGAATCCCTGCTGCTGTATGTTTTGCTTTTTGTTTTCTTCCACTATCAACATCATGCGACGATAGACCTAAGAGACAACAATTTTGTCACGCTGCGTTTGAGGATGAGCTTTGAGTGTAGTGCTTGATCTATTCCATTTACATGTACATAAAGATACATATCTGGAGCATAAAGGCAAAGGAAACTAAGATCAACTTGAGCGTCTTTGAAAGAAAGCCTCTATCAGAAAGAATAACATAGTCTGTTGCCATAATAGAACAACTAAGCAAAAAGTAGCCAGCTTAAAACTCCCAGACCTCCAAGGGCCCACTGTTGGGCACTGACTTGCCCAATAGTCCCGGCACTTGATGCCGAAGCAGAACTGGTGGAAGATGTGGCAGATGCTGGCAACGTTGTTGATGGAGAACTCGTCGCTGAAGGAGTCGTGCTCACTGCATCCAACGTCCATTTGTCCCAGAAGTTCAGAAGAAGGGGTGTCGCGTCGAACGAGCTTCCGTTGGCAAGAGAAGGCCAATAGTGACCAAGACCATGTACTCGGTAGTGCGCATTGACGTCTGGATATTTGTTGTTGCCGTAGTAGTATTGGACCACATTTTTGTGATAGAGCGAAGACGTCGCGTTCGAAGCACCAAGTCCATTGCGTTCAGACCACTCGGTCATGAAATGAGGCAGATTAGGGAGACAACGGTCGCGGCGAGGTCCGCCATCGTATGGAATAGTTTCGTCAGCATCGCCGTGGGTCGTGAATACCGGTATGGGAGATCTGCTGGCATTGCAAGGGATGGGTACTGTGCCTGGACTGCAATCATTCTCGCTATCACCCTGGTAATACGCCCCAGAGATGCCTCCGAAGGCGGCAAAGACACCGGAAGCTTTGGAATGACAGGCCAGAACATTTGCAGCAAACGCGCCGCCATTCGACTTGCCTGCAGCGTAGATTTTGTTGGTGTCCAAGCAGTAGACGCTAGAAAGATTGGCCAGAAGTTCGAGAGTGAAGTCGACATCGTCGTAGCCCACGGCTTCCGGGTCGCCCTGCCATTGCTCATCAATACCCTGCGGGTAAACCACCAGATAATTCGGATTCATGGTTTCGTTGGACATTCCAGATATCTCTTCTTGTTCCTGCCAAGTTCGTGTTCGGCCGTGGAATGAGAAAGCAAGAGGACTTGGTGTATTGTCGTCGTAGGTTGTCGGGATGTGTAAACCGTATTCACGGACGGTTCCATTGGAAGTGACGAATTCCAGTGAATTGGTGTTGCGAGCACCTCCGCGCTCAATCGAGCCAGGGAGAGGCTTGCGACATCCTGAGGTCGCAGCAGATTGGGCGGCTGTAGCGAATATCGCTTGGAAGAGAATGATGTATCTCATGATTCGGTTCGACAGCATCATCCCAGGCAGTGCGGACCCAAGGTATATACTGCGACTGTTGGATGGGAACTGAGATGTAAGAAGTCGACACACGTCGAAAAGGCGCCCGCGGAGTCCGCAGCTTGTCCGTAGCTGGATACCTGAGCGAACTCGGCACTTTCCTCACACGTGTTGGCTGTTATATCGAGCTTATTCTCGTATTCGCGGTCCAATATTTTGATTGTTGAATTGCCTTTTCAGCTCTTTCAGAGGTTGACGCCTATTGGACGTGCGTGTACGGAGGTGGTTGAGATTTGGCTTGCGCGGCTCTCAACGAGGTAGAGACACGTACAATCCCCTTGCCAGCGTGAAAATTCGTGCTATCATCGCCAGTGACGTGTAAAGATTCTACATGAATAAGGGTTAGATGACTGGCCGGTGTACTGCATTGCCCGAGCAAGGTAAGAGCGATGGGAGATCCTACTCATGGTTGATCTCCGGAACCCAGATCGGTCGCAATTTCGCGGAGAGGGGCAGTGACATGCATCAAACAATCGTCGTCACGCCAGACATGCCTGTTTGTTGACTGACACCAGAGACGCGAGAAAACATGTTCTGAAGTTCAATCAGACTTCAATAAATACGACATTTGCTTCGCTGTAACCTCAACATTTGTGGGAAAACTCCATGCTCGTTGATCAGTCATCATGCATCGGCAATCATGCAGTATGCAAGCCTCACAGGATGGCGCGTGATTGTTCGTCGAGGCTGATGCAGAGTGCTGACCCGGCTGCGCCTTGAGCACGATCAAGGGTGAAGACTTGTGTCTTCCAGTATGCGCACCACTCTAACTTGACGACAGAGTCGCCATCAACTTTCCATCTGATGCTTCGAGTCTCAATGGGTCCTGGATCGCGAGATGACTTTCGGGTCGCTATCATCTGTGCTCTGCCCCTGGAGGCCGCCGCTGTCCTGAGCCTGTTCGACCAACGCTACGACAAGGATGGCAGCAAATATGGCAAGCAAGAGGGGGACATCAACGCCTACTCGACCGGGCGCATCGGCCGACATGATATCGTTCTAGTCCATATGCCTGGCATGGGCGTGTACAGCGCAACCAGGGTCGCTGCCAATGTGCGGCTGAGCTTCAAGGAGATCAGACTGGCTCTCGTCGTCGGCGTGTGTGGTGGTGCTCCTCTTGAAAGAACCATCGTCCTCGGGGATGTCATCATCTCTGACTCGATTGTCGAATTCTACACTGGAAGACAGTATTCAGACGGTATTCAAGCAAGAAAGGGCGTCAAGCACATGCTCGGAAGACCAAGCCCCGAAATCAGAGGACTCCTCAGCAAGCTTGAGATCCCAATCATCCGGCAAGAACTGGAAGGCGAGATACAGCAAGATCTGGCAGAGCTAAGTAAGAAGAGTGACACGGCGCGCTATCCAGGAGTCGAACATGATAGGTTGTTTGCAGCTTCATACCGGCACATGCATCGAAAAGACACTCCAACACGAGAATGCCCTTGTGTCTTGTCTCGATCAAATACCGACCCTGTGTGTAAGGAGGCACTGGAGTCGAGCTGTGAGACGCTTGGTTGTGATGCTGACTCGTCGGAAAATCCAAGTCGTCGCGCGCGCCTCGCTTCAAGTGTTCCTACGCCTCTTCTACATATAGGCACAATTGGCGCAACCACTGTTATGAAGTCTGGCGAACATCGCGACATTATCGCTCGTGAGAACGGCGTGATCGGGTTCGAGATGGAAGGAGCCGGTATATGGGAAGACCTGCCATGTGTCATCATCAAAGGCGTTTGCGACTACGCTGACAGCCATAAGAACAAAAGATGGCAAGATTATGCTGCAGCAACAGCAGCCTCCGCTGCAAAAGCATTTCTTGGTCACTAGACTTCGCAATCGCACGACTCAACTACGGCAGTGGGTCCATCAAGGAAAAGGCCACTTTCGTTCGATGACCAAGATGATGCCGGACCATCGAGCAGAGTTCGTCGACAATCGCTTTCGGGAAGGCAAAGTCCAGTATGTGTCCTGCCCAGGACAGACGAAACGAGCTCTAACTTACCACTTGGTTCAGGACTGATTGGCCCAGGTTCACGACAAGTCCTGTTAGATGCCTTGAATTTCGAACAGCTCGATACTCGTCACGCAACGATCAAGACCGCCCATGCTGCCACGTGCGAGTGGTTGTTGAGCAAATTTGAGTATAGGGACTGGCAAGACGAGGAAAAGCTTCTGGATCATCATGGTTTCTTGTGGATCAAAGGGAAGCCTGGGGCTGGTAAATCGACAATCATGAAGTTTGCATACACGAAAGCCAAGAATGATGCAAAAGGTCCAATAGCCATCTCCTATTTCTTCAATGCCAGGGGCGAGCATTTGGAGAAGTCTACACGCGGGATGTACCGCTCTCTCTTGTTTCAATTGCTCAGCAAAGTTCCGAGACTCCAGACAGTTCTTGACACAACTGAAGCTTCTCGTTTGCAAGACATCTCTCCCGACTCCTGGACCACTGAGATCCTCCAGTCACTCTTCCGTCAAGCTATTGAGAAACTCGAGGACCAACCTTTAACTTGTTTTGTTGATGCGCTTGATGAGTGTGAAAACAACGAGGATCACGTGCGAGAAATGGTCAATTTTTTTGAGGAGCTGGGAGAGCGTGCAGTCGAGAACAACATTCGACTACTCGTGTGCTTCTCCAGCCGACATTATCCGCATGTCACAATTGACAAAGGTGTCGAGCTGACTCTTGAAGTCCAACAAGGTCATTCTGATGATATCACAAAATACGTGAATTCGAAGCTCAAGGTCGAGCGCAATAAACGCGTCGAACAGATAAAGATTGATGTCCAGAAGAAGTCACAAGGCATCTTCTTGTGGGTTGTACTTGTTATCCCAATACTTCAGAAAGCATACGATCATGGCCAGGTGCACGCTCTCGGCAAATGTCTGCAAGACACCCCCGAAGACCTCAATGAATTGTTCCGCGATATTCTGGGCAGGGACTCTCAAAACATGGAGTATCTGATACTCTGCTTAAGATGGATCTTGTACGCGGAACGCCCCCTGAGTCCTGTGGAACTATACTCTGCGATATTGTCTGCTTCAGAAACAGATCCAGTGACATCGCAGAACTCTGACGATATTGCACCAGGGGACATCAGCAGATTCATCCTAAGCTCGTCCAAGGGACTTGCTGAACCAACCAGAAATAAAACGCCGACTGTTCAATTCATTCACGAATCTGTGCGAGATTTTCTTCTGAAGGAAGATGGATTCACAATGCTTCAACTGGATCTGAACAGTACTTCAGCTGGGTCTATACACGAGTCCCTAAAACAACACTGTCAGCGCTACTTCTCTAGCCTTCCGATGGAGGACCTTGTCAACTCTTCTGACGTGACCGCGAGAATGTTTCCATTCCTGAATTACTCAATCCGCTATGTTTTCAAGCATGCCGAGCTTGCTGCTAGTCATGGTACACCGCAAGCAATCTTCTTGAGGGACTTCGCTCTCGAAGAGTGGATCTTTCTGCACGACCATATCGAGAAATTCAAGATACGCCGTTATGGGACTGGAACAAGCCTGCTGTATATTCTTGCGGAGAGAAATCTCTTGCATCTCTTTCGACTCGAAGTCTCTCAAAGCCAGTCAATCAATGCCAAAGGAGGGCGATATGATTTCCCGATCATAGCAGCCGTAGCTGTAGGGAATACGCAAATGCTGGAACTACTTCTCGAGCACGGCGCTGACCCCAACAAGAGTGGCAGAGAGTACAAACATGCTTTACTTGCAGCTGTTGATAAGTCCAACACGCCTGCCTTCGAACTTCTGCTAAAATATGCTTCTGTGTCCTCATCGAATGTGCTATTTACCCGTGGTTTGTTTCCGGCTCTCCTTGGTCTGGCTGTAAAGAGGAAAGCGATGTTAATAATAAAGCTACTCTTGCAAGATCGCGAGCTTTTAGCAACAGCAGATCTTCTTGCACCACGGCACCTCAAAAACCTCGCCCATGACGCCATCGACGATGGAGACGATGATATCTTTCAAATGTTGATAGATTCCGGGATCATAGGTTCTAGCCTTCGTGATCAATTTTGTTCTTTATTGATCGCGGCATCAAGACACGGCAAGGAGGCTCTCGTGCGTATGTTTGTCGACAAGCGTGGGCCCTATTATGCTGGTGACGATGCGATCTTCTCTGGCCAAGCACTTCGAAAGGCTGTAATTTATAATCATGAGAAGATCGTGCGTATCCTGCTGGAGAGTGGCGTTGATGCCAACGTGTCGGACGAATACGATTATACCGGACTCCACATCCTTGCTTATGCGGAGAAGGAGAATGAGGCCATCGTACGCATGCTGCTTGACAACGGCATAGATATCGACGCAGGAAATGGGTCCAATAGCACTGCACTCTGTATTGCTTGTCAATTTAGACGTCACGCTACAGTGCGTTTGCTACTTGAGCTTGGTGCAGATGTCAACAAGGGGAACCCCCTTGGTACCGTGATGGATGGCCTGAGTGAAGCCATTGCGTGCGAAGCCATTGCGTCTTTACTGCTCGAATACGGCGCTGATCCCAACCAATACTCGAGACTTGGCACGCTGCCCCTACATACAGCTTTGCACCATGGCGTGACAAAGACCGTTAAACGAATGCTTGATTGCGGCGCGGATGTGGAATTACCATCAGCTGAGTACAAGAATGCTTTTCATGCTTTGAACTCCTGTGAAAATTTGGCAAAGCGTGCCGAATGTGAGGCTTTGTTACTCGAAAGACGCGTGGTGCAGTCGTCAGTGCCATACTTGACCTGGGTAGACGATGTTGCATACCTCAACTATCCACAATAGACCTCTAGAGTTGCACAGCCCTGAGCAACACCAGAACATGAGTGCTAGTGTCTGTATGTTTGTCGTTAAGCATCATACTTTGGGAGGATAAAGAACATTTCCAATGGCTACAAAAACCACAGGTCAGAGATGGCGTTTCAACTTTTTCAGTTACGTGGAATAAGAATCTGGACATACATCCTCTTGTTCAATTTCTCAATTGATAAGCCTCAATAGGTCTTCTTATTGCTTGAGGGTGGTTTTGATTTTCGTTATCGTGCTGTGTATAGCGAAAGCTTTGTGGATTATCTATTAACCCCCCGGTAAGCTCACTTTAGCTGCGGCGTCCTCCAAAGTTAATGGCTATCGCTGTACGCAGGCCTGACCCACTCCGTACAATGTATACAAGAGGGGGCAACATGGCCACTCTCTGAGCAGACCCAGCACTGCCTGACCTCTTCCGAGCAGTCCAGTCCGAAGAAGTCGAACAGCTCGTGGCGCCCATCCACCTTCATGTCCAGAGTGAAGTTTTCACGGTCCACGGGCTCCTCAAAAACCACTATCCATTTCTGAGTGCATCTGGCTTTTCTTTGCTGACTCTTTTGCCTGTGCATGATAAACTTTGCAGGGTGTAGTGTGCGAGCAATCGTCTTGATGATGTCTGTTTCAACTTGCGGCGTAAGAAAAGAAGGTTTCTCGGCAATGCCAAAGACCTGGAAAGACTGGTTGGGCGCATATGTGAGCAGGGGTGTGCTGATGTCGCGCAAGCAGACCATCTTTCCAAGAGAGGATTGCAAGTCTCTTGAATCCTGGAAATGAAGTATCCATGTGCGATGATCGGCAGGGCAGGAAGTGGCGTCTTGAACAGGAATCTTGTTATAATCACAAGCTTGGAGGATCTCTTGCTTTTGCTTTGCTCTGTCTTCGAGAGGTTCCTTAGGGACAATCTTAGCCAGGAACCGGGGCAGACTACGCGGACCGGTTGGGGGCTGGATCTTGGTGGCGAGAGCTGATGATCTGCGGCGTTCAGGCGATGACGGGGTTGAAAAGAGGTCGTCGGGGTGTTTACGAGGGAGGTCAACATCGATCTCTAATCGAGGACGTTTCGGAGGAGCCTCATTCGAGCCAGCGGCGATCTTGAACTGAATTGGGAGTATGGCCGGTTTCGAAGAAGCCAGCGGAACGGTGTGCTGGTCGCGATTCCTGAAGGACTCAGTAGCTGCAGGGGCGAAATGACTCGGACGTTTGGGCCTGACGAGTTCGGAAGAGTCGGTATTCAGTGCTGGCGACTCGAGAGAAGATTGCGGCGGACTCGATATTATCAGGGTAGCGGCAGAAGACTTTCTAGAGTTCAGTGCATCGGCGAGACTGTCAGCTCGTGGCTTGGGATCTTTTATTGAGCCCAGTGCCCAGCCTGGAGGTCTTGAGGAGTCTGATGGTGCCGACGGAGCTTGCTTGGGAGCAGTTGGGACGATGTATTGAGGCGAAGGGTGAACAATCTTGGTCATCTGGGCGACAGGCGCAACGGACACTTGATTCTGTCTTGCAGATTTGGAGGTATGTTGCTTTGGGCTGTCTTCCAGTACCAGGATCTTGGGTCGAGTGCGAGGAAATACCCGCTCGACAGCCTTGATCAATTGATGCTTGACCTCTCTGTCGAGGTAATGGCCGTGCAGTCTCTCGCTCTCAGCGAGCATCGTGCGGATTGAGTCGGCCAGAGCTTTGGGTGTGGCCAAACTGGCAGAGGCATGCTTGACGCGAGACTGGGACCAAAAGGGCTCGCGGGCATCTTTCAGATCATGGACAGCGTCTGGTGTAGCTCCGCAAGATTCGTAGGCTGCTACAACTTTGTTCCACCTCTTGTCACCGGACCATGATGCTTCATGCTGACAGAGGTTGACGATGCGTTCCATGTGAGCGAGCGAGTCTTCGGCGGGGCGGTCTGACTGAGTCCAGTCAAACATGTCTTTAGCTGCTTGTTGCAAGTCGTCATCGTCGTCGTCGCCGGCGCCAGCTGGATTCATTTCCGCCGGGGGAGGCAGTGAAGTCGGACTAAGAGGATCACTGTACTTTGCCCAAGGAGTTGGTCGTCGGCGAGTATCATGGCTCACGGTCTGAAGGCCTTTGGTGTCTTCTTCTTCCACTAGTGGAGGAGAAGTTGATCGGTTCGTCGAGCTGTCAGAGATTGAGGGCTCACGCTTGCGTTTCTTGCCCCAGGGCGGCGTCGTGTCGTATCTAGTAGGCATGGTGCATGCGAGTACGTAAACAAAGACCGTGTACAATCAGAGTTGAGAGAGCTTGCTGCTGTTGCTATGAAGTGATGTTTCGAGGCTCCGTTTGTTCTCGATCCGACGGAAACAGCTCAGTTGACAGGCGACGCAAAACTTCCAGGACCTTCGTCGAGTGTTGGTGGTTTTTCGTTTGACATTTTCTTGAGTCGTCTGCACATGGCGGCAACTCGCAGTTGGTTGCTCGTTTGCATTGCAGTAGCTGCTTGCAAATTCATCACTCCATCACCTTACCTGTCGTATTTCTTCTCTCCAGAGGTCGTGATCTGTAACGGTTCATGCATGCGACGCATGGCTAGTCGACTGAGCGACAGGAATAGAGATTGATCGCAGCCGAAGGAGCTTTCTATATCATGGCCTCGGACCCATGTGTGATTCAACTGACTCAGGCACAGTCCGCTCCGGTCGGTGAGAGCAATTCATTTCATTGCACTCGAAACACAGTGTTTTGCAGAGTAGGCCATGCAGTCAATCTCCGAGGGTGTTGTGTCTTCAACTACATGATCGCTCGCTTTCGCTTTCTCTCAGACGTTTGCGCGAAGTTGCCGTCAATGCCGAGGCTCGGGATCAGCGTCGCTTCTGAAACACCCGACAGCCGCCAAGTGCTCGAGATCGCCTTCCACCAATTCTTCCACTGCTCGCGTGTCGAGCTTGCAGCTGCCCTGAGCCCTCATGCTCTGCTCCTTACTGCTTCTGCCGTCGAAGAGGCTTACTGGGAGATTGCTGTCCCATGGGTGTTGACCAAGATCTCTTCGATTGACGAAGAAAAGGCAGAGACAAGACTTTTACCCATGTTGAACATCTTACTTGAAGCAGACGAGGACTGATCACCTGCCGGTCCGTCGTCCTCCTCGTCTGGGTTTCATCCCAATACCACCACGCCTTGATAGGTCACGCTACATTACACCGCTCCGTCACAAATCTATGCCCTTATTCATGTCCATCGTCCACGAACCCGTTCACCGTAAGTATCGACAGCTATGCATACTGCGAGTACGCCAGTGCGGCACACATAGCCTGTACCAGACTTCGCCATGCAGGTCTGCCTCGCCTTCGCTTATCACAAACTTCTTGCCGTCCCCTCATCTAATCTAAGCAGCAGGGCTTTCCCGAACAGCTGACATAGTATTTGAATTCAGCTGAACAAGCAAAGTGCTAACTACCACCATTACATATTCTGCTGTACAAAGTTCGTGTGTGCTCGTCTCATCGTTCTGGTGGCGTCTTCCACGACTTCTATCGAACCCTAGTTCAGCGAGCCGTTGAACACCTGTGCGAACCGCTGTCAGAGGACGAGTCTTTTCGAACACCAGGAACTTCACACCTCCGGATCTATCTTCTCGGCACATGAAATCTACTGCCGTCCGACCTGGTCTGTTTCATCTCTCCAGAAATTTTCCTGCCTTTTTGAGCCGCCATGCTCTTTTTGTGGCTCAGATCTGCTTCGGCATTGCGATCGATACTGTATGTAGTATAATATATCTTGTGCCCTTACGCAATGCAGAAAGTCCATGCTGCGAACCGAGCACCGGTGCGATACATACGAGCCTCGTCTTCTCCACACTCAGGAAGAGAACCCCGGTAGCTGAACAATTACCATTGCATGGTAGCGATGTTCGTGATGCACCTTAGCCGCCGCTCGGTCCTCGCCATCGTGAGAGTTCAGCATCCCATTCGCTCATGTCCGCCAGTATTCGCTAGTGTCCCTCATACAATATTGCGAGTGGCTTCGGCATGGCGGACCCATAGACCTGGAATCTGGTAAGTATATACCTGCTCGATCCCGTCACTACACCATCTCCCCTAACCTCTGTTCTGCGTCTGTCGCTGGATGTGGATAGCGCCATGACAGACACTTTCGATGTATCACTCCTGCCCAATGTGCTGGAGCTACAACCAAAGGCACACCTCATGACTGGATTTGGCGTTACCTTTCTTGTACTGGTTTGGGTATCAGTTGCTACCCGTGTGTATGTCCGTTGCTTTATGATCAGGGCATTCGGATGGGACGATTTGATACTCCTCATGGCATCGGTAGGCTTTGAAGACATCGTGTCATAACCTGAGCTGACAGCATGCAGATCGCATTCTCTTCGTTCTGCGCCTGCTTGTTGGTTCTGGCCAGGTACTGCCGCAGCCCAGAGGTAGAATCAGCCTACATGACGGTAAACTTGGAAGAGATATGGGTAGTGTTAACAGAGGCATTGGAGGTATGTGTATAACAAACCATGACTAGTACTCTCCATCCTGACTTGTTATAGTATGTCGTCATATACAACGCTCTCTACATCCTCACGACCATTCTCTTCAAGATCAGTCTGGCAATCTTCTTCCTCCGGATCGTAGTCGTACAATGGCAACGACGCCTCATCTACATCTCGACGGGAATCTACACACTTTACAGCATCGTCTTCATTTTTCTCGTCACCTTTCGATGTGGGAACCCGCCCGATCTGCTCATGAACGCTTTCAAAGGAAAGTGCATCTCAAACGAAGGGATAATGCCGTTGGTCTACATATCTGGCGTCTCGAATGCTGCTTGCGATGTGGTCTTTGCAACCCTCCCCGTCATCATTCTCTGGAACAGCCACATGCCACGTCAAGCAAAGATATCGGCTGGCTTCCTCTTGAGCATGGGCTGTCTCGGCAGCATCGCTTCCATCATCCGCATTGCCTATCTCGGTGGGCTTTCAGTCGGCAGCGGGTTCTTCAAGCATGCGATCGACGCGGGTCTACTTTCCGTCGTCGAACCTGGTCTAGCGATTACCGCAGCGTCACTCTCCGCTCTACGACCATTGTTCAAGAGTATGGTGGAGAAGACACTGCCGTCTTTTTTTCACACAGGCTACGGGAGGAGCAAACACAGCATAGCGAGCAACAGCAAAAGACATACAAGTCGATCTCAGCGCGCCACACGACCGCGCGCGAGCTTCGAAGATCAAAAGGGTTTCCAGGTGTTTGACAATGCCGCTTCGAGAACGCACACTGTCATTGCCACGAGCCCGAGGATTGAGATGGATGAGTTCGGCAGTGATGATAACCGTACCTTGTACAGAGCAAGCAGTCAAGGCTCGCTGGTCGAGCAGCATATGTACGAGACTGCGAGGACCTGGGTGCCGCCGTATTCAGGCAAGGGCGTGATGATGACTCGGGCGGTCAATGTGACTGAACATTAAAGTCCAGTGGATATTTCAACAGTATACAATGTGCAATGATTGATCCTTTGACATCGGAGCCCGCGGTGACCGTCTAATGTTTCGTGTGTGCGATTTGGGAGTGTGGTTTGCACCAAAGAGGAATTTCTCGCGAATGGTGAAGAACGGCGAAACCATTCAAGACCATCAGAAGCCCATCGACGGGTTTCCAGACTCACCAACAGCACAGCACAAGGACTCTACGCACAATATCTCCAATGGCTGAAATCCTCAAGCAAAAGTCGACGTTCGCTCGCGCTGAAGGATTCGAAATTCTGTCAATACGAGCTCTAATTAGCCTCAAGTTTGAAGGCAGCAGCATAAGCGACTCTCCACTCAAATGTCTGAGAACTCCCAAAGCCTTTTTGAAGTCGAAAACCAATACGCTTTACTCCGTATTCCTACGCCTAGCAGGGACGCTTTCTCCAGGAACTTGTTTTGGACCTCGGATTCTTTGCTGCTTCTGGAATCGATTCCTTTTTGAGGAGAAAAAGGACCGCAACAGCAGCGACAACAATGCGCCCGCCGCGCCCCTAACGCACTGGGCTTCTGGACCATCACCACTTTCGAGACCTCGCCGCCTGCAGGAGGTCGGCCTTCGACGCAAACAGACACAGTCGCGAAAGCGAAACGTTGGAGAGATGAAGCGACAACGACAACATTGAACAATCTCGGAGCGAAGAGTCTCCTGAGCTGAGGGGTCTCCTGTCGCGCGCGGCTTGGCATAAATCTGATAACGAAACTCTCATACAGGCAAGAAGTGGCAGAGAGACGCCTCGGTGACGGAGGTGGGAAGTCCTCCGCGACCAACACGGCGGGTCGGAGGTCCGCCCTCTGATCGGTTTCAACGAACTTTGGGAGGTTTTTTGTTCGATGAGATTTTTACACAGCCTCACTGGTGCCAACCGCGCGCGCGTCATTGACGGACTTGTCCGCATCGAAATGCTGCACATGCGGACGCTCTCCTTCCCGCTTGTGAAGATATCGGGATGCAGCCATGATAGACCTGCATTTAATAAATCCTTCGAGGGTTGCAATCGGTGGCCTGGAAACATGTTCGATTGGTGGCAGAACTTGATCGCTACCGAACCCTGAAGATGAGATTGGATCTCTTGGACGGAAGAGGGAGAGCCAAGTCGTCCAACTCCAGGTGTCCAACCTCAACGACGTGGAGGCGGTCCTTGGCAGACGGCTTGGGGTAGCTCTTGCCGAAATTTCGATATCCACCTTTTTGAGGAGCGTATGGAGATGGTGGGCCGAGAACCTGAGACACGCTGGATACGGGCTCCTTGATGAGCGTCGCAGACAAGGTGCTTCAGATCTCGAAACACACGTCAGCGACGTCTCGGCGGTGTTGCAACTCGCAAGCACTTGAGGTGGTCGATTTCGCAAACTCAAGGTTGGCGGCCGAAGGATCAAAAAGCCAAGCAGAGTCATGCGTACGGCAGCCACATGCGGAGCACGAGTCTTTTGAGGCGTTGTGTGTCAAACTCAATGTTATCTGCCGCCAGCCTTCGCCCATGGAAAACCCACAATTTCGCAACAGATGATACGGCGACACGCTGGGCCATGAGGCCAGTCGCCCGCCGAGCGAGCCCTGAAGAGCGCCGCCAACTTGGCAGTCGCTACGTTTACGAATGTATAAGATCTACTTTCCCCAATGTACCAGGGCTGTGCTTTGGTGTGCACGGGGTTGTTTGTTGCGGAATATTGCTTTGTCGAATGAACCAAAGCAAATAACCTCCTTCTTTCTTTCCAAACATTCTTCAGAACTCCCTCCAGCGGAGTCTTGTCGACTCTAGCCCCTCCCCTCCCGTCGCTCTCTTGGAAACATGTTGCATCAACTCATCAAGCACCTGCGCTTGGTCGGTCTGCTGTTAGCTGCTGTGGCTGGTCTCCTCGTGGCATTACTAGCAGTCCACCAATTCGTGCTCCCCGTCGTCGGCTGGATCTTCCCCTCGCTGGAGTCAACATTCTTTGATCTCGCCGTCTATGGTGGTTACCCGCAGAGGATCTATGTTTCACACAACTTGACTTCACCAGACTTGCAACAAGTAAAATGGGACGACAAGTGCGACAATGGATTTATCTTTATCTCTCCCCAGGGCAAATCAGTCGAACACCCTGGCCCTATGATCCTAGATGCGAGAGGAAACCTTGTGTGGCAGACAGACCAATACGGACAGGCCATGAACTTGAAAGTCCAGGAGTACAAGGGTGAGAAATACCTAACCTTCTGGGCTGGTCTCCGAGGATCGAGCTTTGGCTATGGAAACTACTACATGGTGAGCACATCCAATTGCCTATCGTCGACATTCACTGACACGTCTCGCAGCTCGACTCTTCGTACCAAGAAAGATATCAAGTGTCTGCCGTCGGTAAAGGCCTCAAGGGCGACCTCCACGAATTCACCGTAACGAAAGATGGCTCGGCACTCATCACTGTCTACAACGTAACACAAACCGACATGACTGCTATGCGAAGGCCGGTGGATGGCTGGATCAACAACAACTTGTTCCAAGAGATTGACATCGAGACTGGCAAGCTGCTGTTTGAGTGGAATGCGCTGGACTACTTCTCCATCATGGACTCGTTCTACACCCACCCGCTGGCCGGATACTGGGAGTCGATTCCCTACGACTGGTTCCATATCAACAGCGTTGAAAAGGACGACAACGGCGACTACCTCATCTCATCCCGTCACCTCAATTCGCTAATCAAGGTCAATGGCACCACTGGCGATGTTGTCTGGACTCTTGGAGGAAAGCAAAACATATTCAAGGATATCTCAGATGGTGATGCCACGACTTTCAGCTGGCAGCACGACGGTCGCTGGCTGGATCAGGATCAGGGCACTCTCACCCTTTTCGACAACAGCGATGCTGGTCCTCTCCACCTCGACGCTTCCTACTCCACCGCACGCATGATCCAAATCAACACCACCGACAACACCGCAAAACTCATACATAAATACATCTCTGACAGACACACTCGCGCTGCATCCCAGGGCTCCGTCCAAGTCCTTCCTGCCACAAATACTGTTTTCGTGGGTTGGGGACACTCGCCAGTTTTCTCCGAATTCGACATGGACGGCACGTTGATCTGCGAAGCTCACTACGGCGCACAATACATCTCACACTACGGGCGCGTAACTTCCTACCGCTCGCTCAAGGCCGACTGGGTGGGTGCGCCTATTGAGCCCCCAAGGGCAAAAACACAAGCAGGAAAACTATACGCATCCTGGAGCGGCGCCACAGAAGTCGCAACATGGACGTTGCAATCCGCCGATTCCTCGGCCGACGCCGAATTCACCGATGTGGATGTAGCCGACAAGGTGGCTTTCGAAACCTCTTTCCTACTGCCTGACGAAAGCTCAGGAATCCAGTATCGTGTGGTAGCCTCCGATGAGGAGGGCAATATTCTCGGAACATCCGCTGTTGCAACTGAAGATACAACGGCAATCGCAACAAGTGTGTGGAGTGTGTTGCTCCCACTTGGAGGCATCTTTGGCGTGCTGGTAGGCTTCTGGGCTGTCAGACGCTTTAGAAAGGGCGAGCGTGTCCTGCCTAGGTGGAAGAAGGGGGAGAGTGGTTACTCGCACAAGTATAGCCCCTTGTGATCCCTGAGATCTTCAGGTCTTTGTCTATTACTGCCGTTGTTTTTTTAGCGACCTACCATTCTTGTACATACCTCTTTATCATCACACTTTGGGTAATTGGGCCTCATTGGACTTGTAAATACAAATGTCCTCCAGATCACGCTTCTCATGATCTTGTCACCTTTGTCATTTCCTTCTTATTGTTTGGATAATGTACGCCGCGGTCCGAATTACTGTCATATCGCTCGGCTCTATCTTCTGCCGCTGTGAGCACAAAACGACGTCGGCAAGCAACTGGGCCGATGATAATTGTGCATCCGTGTCTCAAGATTCTGAGTTCTAAACTCGTCATTCTCTTACTGCTATCATCAGGATACCGTTAGTCGTGTTCAGACCTCTGACAATATCATTTTCACAGCAGCAAGTTGTTATCCGAGGGCGGTTGGTGCTGTACGAGACATTGGATCTGCTGCTTTACTCTTGGTGGAGCTTTATGCGTTAATGGTCAAAGTTGATTTACCTCAATTGGCAGCCCATATGATGCGACTGCGAGACAAAAGTACACTTCAGATACTACAAAAGCTACCAAAAAAGTCACCAGCCAAGTCATCATCGTCTGGCCACCATTGATCGTGGCTGTCGTCGAATTCAAAGAGCCAGAACAGGGTGACCGACACGGTGAGAAGATCGGACATATCGTAACACCGAGCCGATGTCTCACATCGCGTCATGTATGTCAAGTCCCCGATGATTGCATGCATATCGATCGCATACATTGGTGCATGGACAGGGATGCATGGACATGCCTGCCAACCGCAACCACTCGATAAATGATGGCAAGTCTTGGTCTTTACTGATCGTAGCAGCTTGACCGTTTGCGTCAGCTGGCAAATGCAGCGGGTGCAATACACCAGCAGCCACCTTTGATCGATTGATGATATCACAAAAGATGCAGGCAGAGTAATAACAGATTGATAAAGCAATAATGTAGATGCTCATGGATGCAAAAATCGCTAGACTCTGAAGATAGTGCAATGACACATTCCAATAAATCCATGCTCATCAACAACGTGGATGGAAGATCACAAGATCCAGACTCTTGACTCTTTGATGACCAGCTTGCCTTGCCGAGCCGTCGATCAGCATGATGCTGTTCAGATATAACGGGCCTTCTGGAAGCCATCGCGGTTCCTTTCTGAGACCCATCTCTGTCTCTCGAACATCACGAACAGATTATGAAGCCATCTCAAGTTTTCCTCGGCATTGTTGCCGCTGGTGTTCAGTTTGCCGCTGCAGCTACGCCTCCAGGTTCTGAACCTCAAGTGCCTAACACCCTGGGTCTTGCGTTTGAGAAGAACATCGTGCAACCCGGCGAACTGATCGATCAAGCCGGTAAGCTCTTCTCTACCACTCCCATCTACATAATCAAATCAATGACTGATACCTCACAACCACAGTCGCCGATGCAGCACAACCAACCCTCTACGCCCCCCACCCAAAACTCAACAACCGCAACCTCAAAAAACACAAACCGCCCGGTGGCCACAACGACAAGACCTACCTCTTCACCTTGGTCGATTTAAACCTACCTTTCTTCGCCCTCCCCAACACCACAGACTTTGCTTCTTTGGTGCCCGGCATCGGTCCAAACCGCACGACACGCCTGCACTGGTTCGAATACAATGTTCACGCCATCCCTCCCCGACAGACCCTTCAGAACTTTTCGGCGCCGATTGCAGAGTATCAAGGTCCCATGCCGCCGTTGGGAGACGAGCCGCATAACTATGTGTTGTATTTGTTTGAGCAGCCCGAGGGCTGGAAGCCTGATTTGAGCAAGGCGGCTGCGTATGCGAATGCCAGCGACTCGTTTGCGAGGATGAATTTCTCGGTGGCGGCGTTGGAGGCACAGGTTGGCAAGCCTGTTGCTGCAAACTACTTTTTGGTGGAGAATGAGAACAACACCAAGAGTGCTTGATTGGGCTGGGTGGACTGTAGTTCATGAAGTATCATGATATGATCATTGAAGAGTGTGCAGTGTGTATTGTACTTCTATGGGATCGTTTATACTGCTGTTCTAGATGCGCCATCGGGCGCGTCATGCTGTATGATGAGTCTTTGATAAAAAGGTCTATTGTAGACGAGAGATGGTTCAGTAGACTCAAAGGTGGGAAGTCTGTCGCGCTGAGTTGATCTACCGTTGAAGAGCATAGAAAGCCGTCAGGTGTGCGCTGCGACCGTCTGTGTGGTCGACACAAGCCTTGTCTCAGCGTGCAGGTTGGTCATAGGTCGAGCTCCGCAATTGCTGCGTGTTGGGCGTGTTACTGCAGCATACCGTGAGACATGGGCTCGAGCACATTGTTTCGAGTCAAGCAAGACCGAGTATGCTAGGAGCTGGGTTTGATGCCGAGGGCGGAGGTGTGGATGGATTCGGTATCTTGTGGCATGTTTCAGTAAGGTCTGTTTCTTCCTCCGCCGCGTTCACGCTCGGCGCCGCCTCCACCTCTACCCGAGCGAGCGTATTCGGGGACCCTCTCGCCGCGTCTCCACTCGCCGTGAGGAACACGTTGTTGGCCAAAGGCTCGATCTCCGGGAAATTGACCTCTCTCGGATGCAAGTGGACGGCCGTTGTTGCCACGCGGCGGTGGACCGGCTCGACCAGAGGTACCTCTGATGGCAGACGTAGCAGGAGGCAGAGGAGCGACGGAGCCATCGGCCAAGGGAGGGAAGACGGCGCACGAAATGTAGTCGCCAATGACGAAGCGGGCGTCTGCCAGCGTCTTTTGGGCGTCGCCATGGACGCGTCCAAGAGCAGCGGGGTCACTCTCTTGATCATAGTCGTCACCTTGTCCGAGAATGACACTACCGAGCTCTTTTGATAACCATCGTCCTGGCGCGTCTGAGGCGCCTGAGGGAGGAACACTGCGGGTATCGGGGAAGACTAGGCGGTAGCCAATACGAGTGCCAACGGACGGTGAGGGAAGTAAACTCGGCAGGGCGGTAGTGAGAAGAGAGGTCAATTCTGCCAGGGTGCACGAGGGCCAGGTGTAGATCTGCAGACTCGACTGCTGCAACGACGAGGGCGGCGGCACAGTCGAGAACTCGTTGGGCGAGTGGAAGCCATTGGACCGGTAGTATAGGCGCAGGAGGAAGGGCGTTGTCGTCTGTCGGTCGATCTTCTGATCGGGGGTGGGTTGGAGGGCCATTGTGAGAGGTTGATGATGAGTGAGATGTTTCTGCTTGTCGCATGCGACTGACAGCTCCAAACTTGGGAGAGTTTAATGTCTTGGCAGCATCATTGCAGCTTTCGCGTCACCTCTCCGCTCCGCTCCCTCCGCTGCTCCTCCAATGCTTCTGCCCGTCTGTTTCTCACACGTATCCATCGCTGAATCATTTGCTTATCCTCCCAACCATGTGTCAAGCCGATCTCGCTGCCAGTCACTGTGAGTGAGGGATTTGTCGGTGACATACCAGTGGTATTGGTGCTTTGACCCCTTTCGGTGCTCACCATGACTCTTGGGCCTCCATGACTCGTTCTTTTTCCCGATATTGAGCGCCTCTCTCTGCTTCGCGCCTTTTTGACAACATGCATTGGATGCACCATCGACGTGAACGTCGCCTTGTTTGGTCGCTTGCTCTTCAGGACATGTTCTGCCCAGTCGCTGCCGCCATCCTCGTACTACTGCATGCTTCGCTTGTTGATCTGTCAATCGTATGCATCACTCAGACGATTTGCATTCATGTAAAAAGATGGCTCGGTGTTCGTTCTCGGTGTTCTGGAACCCTTCTTCGGCATTACCACTCTCCATGATTTGAACGAGAAACCGCTGACCGTTGCTCACCCGATGCTAATCCTCAGCCTGTCCAACTATTGCTTGTCGTCTGCCTACGCATAACTCACTGTGTTCCGTCTTCGTCCTCAATATTTTGTCATTCCTCCATCAGTGGTTCGAGCATCACCTGCATCAAACACTTGCCGTCAAGGAGATGTCAGCCTGCTTGTCTTCTTTGTTGTTCTTGTCATTGATACCGAACTACCCCGTGCCTCTAGCAATGCCGAATCCGTTACGACCGTTCAACTTTCGATATATCATAGTTCCCGCTTGAGACACTTCTACTTCTCTCCTACTCGGCTTCCATAACAGTAATGGTATAAGAGTCTTTCGTCTGCTTTCTCTGCATCGAGATATCCACATCCTCTCCTCTCGCTTTCCGTACTGCTATCTGCCAATCATCACTCTTGTTCTCACGTCAACCTCCTACCAGTAGTACTCCATAAACATGCACGCTGCCACTCTTCTTCTCCCCATTCTTGCCGTCCTGGCACACGCTGCACCCAAAACCGATGATTATGCTGCCATGCCTGGTTCCGGCCAGGGCCAGGCCCTGGCTAGGGCACAGATGAAGGCTGCTGGTAAACCCATCAATGCACCCATGTACGTTGCTCTCATCCCGAGAGAAAGAAATCACACTAATCCAAGACAGGGTTGCCATGAACAACACCATGACTGCATCATCGACCCTCAGCCCCTCGATGGCTGCTTCAATCATCAGCTCTTCGGCCAAATCTTCTGGTGTTGCAACGAGCCACAGCTCAGCCGTATCGGTCTCTACCAAAGTCGGCCCTAAGCCCTCCGTCTCCTCCAAGAAGGCATCAATTTCGTCCAAGGTGTCTTCTATCAAGGCATCGGTCTCATCCAAGAAGAGTTCTGTCTCAGCCAAGGTCTCCTCCAAGAAGGTCTCTTCATCTTTCAAGGTCTCGGTGAAGACCTCTTCCACCAAGGCTTCAGTCTCGCACAAACCCTCTGTCTCATCCAAGGGCCCCCAAAAGCCCTCGGTTTCAAGCAAGGTCTCGTCCAAAAAGGCATCCGTCTCATCCAAAGTGTCATCCATCAGAGCTTCCGTGTCATCAAAGAAGGTCTCAGTGTCCTCCAAAGTCTCCTCCAAAAACGCATCGGCTTCCGCCAAGGCACCCGCTTCAACACTCAAGACCACCACAAAGCCCAAGTCCAGCTCCAAGAAGCCTGCACCTAAGCCTCAATCCACAAAGAAGGCCAGCAGCTCCAAAAAGAGTAGCAGCTCCAGGAAGAGTAGCAGCACCAAGAAGGTCAGCAGTACCAAGAAGGCTGTGTCGACTGGAAAGCCCGAGAGCAAGAAGGTTGCTACATCTACCCACCGCGCATAGAAGGTTTATCGGCCCAAAAGTCTTGTTTGAGATACGTATATATATGAGAGAGATACTATAAGTGACAGCGAGTTTGGTCCGTTCAAAAAGAATGTAATGAATCCAATATAGCAAATCTTATGTTTTGCGATATTCTGTCGCCGCTTACTTCCAAGGGTTGTTCTGTTCGCTACTATTTAACACCATCTTTGTTTGACACAATGTCTTGTTTTTGTTCCTACATTCCAACCTCGAGGCGTTTTCGTTGTGTCTTTGCTGCCCTTTTTGTTCAGAATTTGGTCTCTATTGTGTCATTCTAGACTTCACTTGGAGTCGAATTGGTTTCATGCTGTTGCTGCTTTTGCTCTGACACATGGCGTGCAGGACGAGCATACTTACTCTTCTCGTCGACCCGACGGCACTGAGATAGCGACGTGACAGGTCTTCTCAACTCTGTATTTTGTGGTGTGTTGGGGGATCTTTTCTTTTGAGCGTATGGGACCTGTCTTCTTCTGTTTCCATGCTTAGCTCCTGTGTTTTTTTGTTGAGCTTAGCCGTGTTGGAAGCCTTTTGCTTGTCCTTGCTCGACCGGATGGACACTAGGGATATGACAGTCTTGTGTCTGAGCTGTCCATACTCTGTCTTTTGTACATTGTGGATCTTTGGTTGTGTGCATATGTCTTCATTTGCGTTTGCACGAATATCTGCTTCTGTGCGCGTGTGTGCGTATCCGGTTGAGCGTGTCTTCGAGTCGATGTGATCAGGGAAGGAGCGATCGATGATGTTCATCGCTTTGTATTGCAGCGATGCGATGCGACAATGTTTCTTGCTTCTCGAGGCAATGATGCAAGAGTGTTGCCGAGGACTGCGAGGACAGGAACTGGTCGATGGCTCCTGTCGTGAAGGTCGCTCGCTCGCTTGCTCTTTCCGGACGGCACATAGGTTGAACGAATTGTGGGCCAAGTATCACAAGTCGAGCCATTTGTTTTGTGTGTGCAGAGACTGTCTTTTGATCTAGCGTATCCTGAGCCAAAGAGTGCAAATGAGAGTGGTCGAGCGTATCTTGGGGCGGGCCGCGTAGAGTTGGAGGAAGCAGCGATCGCAGTCGTCTCTTGATATCTTGTAACGATGACTCTGGAACGTTGCCGGAGGTTACCATTGCAGATTGCAGTTGATCGATATGCAGCAGGCGGAGAAATGGAGTATGTTTTCGTCTTTGGTGTGTTGTAGAACTCTGTTTGTGTGTACGTGTATTTTCACTCGTGTGTATGGTCCTCTGTCTGTGTTTTTGCACCTTTGATCCAGCACATCTTGAGCCAGATCACGAGTGTGAATAGTGGTGATTGGACATGCATAGGAGCCGGACAGGGCGGCGGGCGCATGGAGCAGGCGATGCTGTTTCTTGCTTCTTGTTTCATATGGCAGCGACACCAGACCGTTGTTGGGACTTGTGATCAAAGATTGTGTCTTCTCTTTCTGCAGCCGGTACAAAGAGGGTCCAGTAGAGTACGAGGCTGGTCCGTAGCGCCGGCGATTGGGTCGTTGCTTCCTGTTTTGAGTGGACAAAGTGTCAGAGGCAGGGATTTGGTTACCTTTGCAGGTCATGGTAGTTGGACTGCAGTCAGCGACGTCCACAGGCGTTGATGACTTGCGAATCATCACCACGGCTTGCTGTAAGTCGTACTCCATGGACATCTGGATCTTGTTTCCCTACATGTGATCGTGGGTGCGACGACTACCCTCGTAATTCTGCCAGATGCTAAATGCTGGGACTGAATCGTTGCTCCCCTGTCTGTGAATGATGTATCGGTGTCAGAGATGAGATTGCTTTCCACAAGTCCATGTCCATCAGATTGGTTCATGGAGTAAATCAGGGTCGTCTGTCACAGTCGTTTGACATCTGTGCCCTGTCTGTCTTGATGACTGAACCGGGAGCGAAGCCTGTTCTCAGTTGCGCTTCGACACCTGTGCTGTGACTCCATAAGAGAGAGCCATGTCGACAGCGCTCAGCGCAAGAAGCCTGTACAAGACGCATACCAAGAAGTTCATGATACAGAGATGGTCCTCAAAGACACAAGACATGAGCATGCCATAAGTTGCAGTCATGCCAACAAAAGTTGGCCATTAGATTGCGACCGTAACAGACCCCTTTACGATTGCTCGTGCCACGGAGAAACAGTAAATACACCGGGAAGGCGGCAAAACGGCGCTTGTGTATGTCATCCTTGGTCACCAGAAAGCAGCTGCTGACATGATCTGATAGCTGACCGAATTATCGTCTCGCTCCAGCAACATGTTATGACCCACGAGCGTGTATATATGGCATAGTGGTCTCAAAAAACGTTCCTCACTGCCACGGTACGAATGGGAAGCGTCGAACGGGGTAGAATCGAGGATTAGTGTGGACATCGGGTGAAGCTTTTGAGTTGTCCGGCATACATATACCGCGACGGTGAGGCAGCCGTCTCCGAACTCGTGTCATACTCGTCATACGTACGGAATGAAGTCCGAGGTTCGACTTCAAATTCGTGCCGTGTAAGCGTGTATGAGAGTCTAGGGCCTGCCTGTAGACCGCGCGGCTAGGCGGTCTTCTGGCGAGCTCGGGAGTCAAGTCCGAAGTCATATGATTGGCCCGCAAAAGATATATCCGCCATGGTCGAGTGGAAAACTTGGCCGCGAACGACGCTATCGAAAAGCAGATAGAAGTACCCGAATGGTTGTCAGGACGTTTGATTGGCCATAGGTATACAGCGAAGCACGTGCGGGCTGCGAATTGTCTGCCAGACATGAAATTTCTGATCAGATTGGCATTTGACCCTCAGATTCAGACGGTGGCCAGTTTCGGGAGGCTCTTCTCTCCTTGCACCATTCCCCAAATGGTTTCCAGATAGCTTCCTTCTCAGCAGGCTTCAGACTGGCGGCAAGGCCACTCGTACTAGTCGTGACGAAGACCCTCGCACCCTGATAACCGTCTTCTCCAACAGCAGCAATACGGCCCATATTTTCGTTCTCATCCTGCCAGCCCCAATGAAACTCGGCTTTACTGGGGTTCTTCCCATGATGATGACGGAAGATGGCCTCCCAGATGCCCTTACCGACGATGCAAACACATTCCGGACGCCATGTACGGCACTTTTCATGCAGAACGGGAGCACCATCAGTCATCTCAGCCTTGCTGAGTTCGGCAGCGTCTCTGGTGGGTCGCTCTACAATATTAGTATTGCCAAGGAGGTAACGGGCAGGCAATTCGGAATCTTGCTCCGGGCGTAGTCGTTCATCAGTGCAGCCGCTCGAGTGAAGCAGTTTCCAGAATTGATTGGAAGGATGCGCGTAGGCATGTCCTTGAGCGGCAGTACGTATGCCAGGGTTGGTGCCAACGAAAATGGCAATCAGATTTGGAGCGAGGATGTCGGTAAGAGGGCTAAGGTGTTGGTACTTGGATGGATGCGCATACTTGCTTGGCGCTTTGCGCTTCTTGGACGATCTCGCTGTGGATGAAGGCTTTGTTTCCTCGGCGGGGTGATTACTATGGTCGACTCGCTGCGTGTCTATCGCCACTGATGACGGGCGTGCTCGTGGCCGCAAAACGCGCGTTGGCGTGACAGCGGTCGCAGAGACATCCGGCTCTTCGTGGGCATACTGCTGCACCATCGTTCTGAAGTCACCAGCTGACATATGGTCACGGTAGTTGTTATGTTATTGAGAAGAAAGGGTTCGGACGGAAGTCGAAAATATAAATTCATGTGACGATGAGGTCATGTCATGAGCGCGGAGAAGGCGCGGACTCCGAGAATGTCCTTGATCTGACCTGCTTGCTAACGAATCACTTTACGAGAGCAACATGCGACGCGCATTAATTTCCACTTTGTATGTTGGGAAACACGTTTTTGCGGGCGTGTTTAGATTAATGGAGGTCGTATACGGAAACATTGGTTCATACAAACAGATACCCGTGACAACACGCAGCCATCCAGATCCAAATGCAAGATCCAATGCCATCGCAAGAGCCCTCCGCTCGCCTGTTCGCAGAAAGACTTTGCGACTTTGGACCGGACCGAGGTCATCCAATTCTCAAACCTCGATGTGTGTCATCTCAACCCATCCAGACTCTCCAATGTGCACTTAGAGAGCTTCTTCCAGTCTAGTTGCAAGCCTCAGCTCCCTTTAACATCTGCTAGCCAGACTGTTCATGCCCAGCGCTCACGAAAAGTGGACTGTTGCTCTTCTCTCGCCATGTAATAGCTGAAGTCGAGCGAGTATCCACGGATATTGTTGACAAACCGCTGGATACTCGCCGACGGTTCACAATGATTACTCTCGGATCCCGAGCGAGGTCGTATGCATGAATCCACCTTCTTGGGTTCGCAGCAGGCGCTTGGATGATAATGAGACTGAAGCGATCGACGGGGAGCAGGTAGGGCTTCCGATGAGATACGGATATCCTCCCGACGCCTTCACCATCTTGCCTGCCTGCTTGGCCAAAATCTACGCGATGTGGTTCCAGACGACTCTCTTCTCGTTCGTGCCTGCCATGTAACCTGTTCGTCTACCCCTGTGCAGATACGCCATGACCTAGGTATCGTCAGACCCGAGTTCGCCTTCTCTGAAGGATTGTCGATGTTTTTACAATGGGCCCTAGCTATTCGTACGGTTCTCCGCGCCTACTCTCGATGGACCTTCTACCCTTCCATGTCCGTTGTTCTCCTTCCTTGAGTTGTTCTTGCCAAAACACATGTTGTTGTATACATACCCGAGTTTCAGCCCTCCCAGCTCGATTCATTTGTCGCAGTACGCTTAAATCCTTCCCTAAACATCTCGAGAGGCTCTATTTCGTAACGACCACTCTCCAGGCGTCTTCTCAGGCCTCGAATGTCGCGTCGCTGACGCTTCAAAAGCCAAGCTCTGACACATTCAGCAAGATATACGTGTCGCGGGGCCAACTCCGTGGCAGAAAGCCGGGTCTCAAAGCAAGCGTTCGGTTTCTCCTGGATAGTCCATGTTGTACCATCACCATCCAATGCCTCAGGACAGGGATAAGCAACGTGGCAAAGCTATCGTTGTCGATGGACAAACACCCGGTCAGTCTGGTGGCCAGCAGGCTGTGCCCAGAAAGTTGACCGCCGTCGCCTGTGTTGACTGTCGCAAACGGAAGCGCAAGGTAATTACCAACCCGTCTCTCGCCCAACAGATTTGCTTTTGTTTTGCAGCACTTACTGATAGGTGTCAACTACAGTGCAATGGCGAACGCCCATCGTGTTCAGCGTGCCAGACCCGAGGGTTGTCTTGCATGTATGATGTCGTTGAAGGCGCGACACGAACCGAAGACCTGAAACAAAAGGTCTCGTCGTTGTCGGTGAGAGTGCGGAATCTTGAGTTGTTTGTCAACAAATTGAGGTATAGCACCGACAATGAAGCCAGTGCAGTCCTCGCTCAGCTCAGGCTTGGAGATACCGTCAACGGAATCCTTGGCGCCGATATGGCCGACGGCCTCTCAGACATGGGCGAATCCGAACAGGGAACGGAGCAGTATGTTTCAAATGTGTCGTTGTAGGATCCGCAAGTTTTAGCTGACATTCAAACAGAGCGATGCCGACACTTCAAAGTGTGTCGACGTTTGGCATTGGACTTGCTCATAATCCAGCAGGTCCATCTCTGCTCACCAACACCTCCCTGTACGAGTCATCGCCGAAGGAGCGAAGTGTCAGTGTTAGCATCAGCAGCCCTGGCTTGGTCGATGGGGTCAATCGAGAAGCAAGTGCATCGCGACAGAACTCGGATTCTCCGTGGGCTCTATCCTTGTTTGTCCAAGTTGACTCTCAGCACCTCTTGTTCAGAGACGAGTCATATTCGAACATGAGGAGTCCCAACCAAGAGTCGCCGCCAAATCTCGATGGCAATGCTCCGGACCTGACCTACCTCAGAAGCAACCAAAAAAAGCTATGGATCGATCCCACACTGGCCTCGTCCAGACCAGAATCGAGTTCAGGCCCAAGCTCGAGCGCGCCAGATGGGCATGCAAACGCCTTCGATGGGCACAGAGCTCGACGAGAAGTAACCAACAAGGCTCGTTTTGGTGGCGACAGTGTCACGATATCGTCGAATTTGTTCAGTCCAGTCGGGGCCGCGCCCTTGTCGCAGCCTCTGAACCCTCAGATCCTTGGTGTGGACCTGACAGCCCCTGCATGGGCAGTCACGTCGACGTACCTCAACGATGATCTCGACATGATGTCTGCCGTGTATGTTGACTTCATCAACGAGGCGAAAAGGCTCATCAGCTCGGGTGTTGCTCCAGATCGTGTGTTCGGTCTCCTTCCAGACATCGAAGCCCTCGTGAACGAGGCTGCCTACCAGAGGTCTTCGTTTCTCTCTCAGTGGACCGCAAGACATGCCAATAGCTTTGGCATACCGACGCTATCGTGTCGCATGGCCGTCATGTGGCTTCATTGGCTTCTGATGCGGTGGATGATTCACCCGACGCCAGCAACCTATCTCGCCGTTCCAGACTGGTACAGACCAACACCCTACCAGATGTTCGTCCCACACCCTGTATATATCGATTTCCAGATCTGGCCGAGATTGAGAGACACCGTCATTCAGCGCGTCGACCTACAATGCCAGCCATTGTATTGGTACTCTGAGGCTGCGACAACCCTCGATTGCAACTGGCCTGGCAGCGACCAAGATGCCATGTGCTACGATGCCAACGCTAGATTGACCCTCTCAGCGCCCTTCGTCCAGCACTTGGTGGATCTCGGTAACTGGACTGTTGGCCCTGTCATTCGGAAGCATATACCCGATGCATGTACTGTTCTCCAGATCAAGTACGGTTCCATGTAGAAGAGAAGAGCAAAAGCAAGAAGATATAAGCACATACAAGGACATACATATACGCAACACTATGGTCGCCCTGGGACAAAGACGCGGTCTAGACGCTCGTGGGGGAGCGTCAACGACACCATACTTGTACCAGCGTTACGTTACCTCGCCGACTCGTCGATGGCAGAAGAGACATCTTGTACACACGGTCTACGACACAAGAGTGTATGCCGTCGACTGGATCGAACATCAATGTGAAGTTTGGAAGAAGGTTGCACACCTGGTGGCGCTTGGAGGAACGACCACGACAACAATCTGCGGGCCGACAGGCGGACCGTGAGCCCGCCTCCGAAGACCCTGTCGACGCGCCTGCATATGATTAGTCCTGATCACTCATCAACGGTTTTACAACATGCGTCGAGACCTTGTGCTCAGTCGAGTGAACCACAGCGAACAAGACAAGATGACTAGCTGCTAGACCTGGGGTAAGGCTGAGGTGGGAGACGATCGTCAGGATGAAGAAGAAGCCACGATTCACGAAAGGCATGTCTATGGATACCATGGAGATATCGCTGTGAGCCTTGTTTTTTTGTTTTTCTTTTTCTTTTGGAGAGCTTGACGCTGGACTTTGACATATAATCGTGAGGCGACTGTGCCGCTGTTGTGGTTACACACCTTTGGGTGGCCGCGACTGTCGTGGCCGAGACCCGGCTTTTCGACCTAAGGTGGTCGCTGTTACGAGATCGTATGCAAGTCTAAATGACTAAAAATCGCTCGCAGCTCGGGTTGTATTATCGTTCGTCGCGTCCTTGTCACCAAAGGAGCTTGCTGCTCTGAGGCCAAAAGCCATGCATGGATGCTCGCTCGCTCCGACAAAAGCAGAAGCTTCAACAATACCGGCGCCCCTTGAAACAGCGGCAACGAGGCTGGACAATAAGCACACGATCCACGAGTCAGCTAGCTATATCATGCCCTATAAGAGGGATGGCTTGGACCAAGCTTGTACACAACTAGGGCTACTTCATTCAAAGTATATAGTCTCTTTCGACCTCTGTTATGGTCGGCCCGTGCGACCGCTTCAGCTGCTACAGGAAGATCGAATTGTTTATAACTCCCAGTCATTCCTTACGATTCATACCGGTACTTGTACTGTATTATTGCTTGGCAATGTCTATAGCCTGTCAAGGACAGCTGTGGAGAGAATGTTGCAACTGTCGGCGCAGGCAAGACTACCAAGATTGGATTCACTATTTGAAAGCCACAACCGACGATTATACCTTGCTCGTAATACGCCTTACTAGTCGCTCGCTCCCTCTTCGTGTGAGACTTTACCATACGTTTTTCCATTAACCAGATGAACAATACAATACTCAATATAGCCCCGAGTCTGCAGTGCACAAAAATACTCTTTCTCGCCAAGCCCCAAAATTGCATTATAGTTGCAGATTTTTGCCTTCCTTCCATCCAACGAGATCCAACCAATCTCGGGATTTTCCATCTTCGGAATGAAAGGCGCTTTGGCGGAGTGGTTAACGCGATGCCCTGCTAAGGCATTTCCTTCGGGAGCAAGAGTTCGAATCTCTTAGGCGTCGACACCTTTTTGCTTTTTCGTGGTCGACGCGAGGCTTTTTGATCTTCTGTGAAGAGATAGGAATGTAGAGGGGAAAATGGCGCGTTTCTGCAGGTATGTTGTGCGATTTTCGAGGCTGCGGTCGTGGAGATTTTGGGGTTCGAAACGACGAGAGTCGGAACGAGGACGCGGGGAGAGAACTCGGTTGTGCATTTTGGTATGCGCGATCGGAGAGTGAGAAACATTTTATTGCGGAAACAGTCGATCTCTCTTTCTGAATCAGCTATGTGATACAAATTACAGGGTGAACAAAATCACATCATTGGACCACTGAAAGCGCGACATGTCCTACACGTTATCATGCATGCAAGTGAAAAGAAACGAAAGACTTGATAGCAATTGTTATCCAGCCTTCTCAAGCTACCACAACATATGGTCTCCATCCCCCATGTCCTCCTCGCATTCACGCAACCTTCACATTCACTGCTGAGCCTGTTGAGAACGAACCTTCAAGGGATGAGCCTCAGTGTTGAACACCCAAGTCTGCTCTTCTCCCATCTTCGCAACATGCACCTTGGAGTCCTCGGCCTGGATCAACCAAGCATACTTGAATGTCTCGGCAAACATAAAACTCTCTTGGAAGTTGGAGAAGTTCCCTCCGTGCGTGACATTGACATTCGAGATTGCCGAGTAGCCAGATCCAGTACGACAGGTGGTGTTGATAGCTTTGAACGTATTCCAAGACCAGTCTTGGTACTTCTTGTCACCTGTGGCACGGTAGGCGTAGTAAAGCGACTCAAGGACTTCGGGTCGTAGATCGTACATGGGATCCGTGATGATGAAGCCGTTCTCCTTGGTGGATCTATCTTCTTCGAATTCATCTCCGTCGAAGAACTCCTCATCCTCCCAACTCCAAGTCTCAGGGCCAATACCCGTGATAGTAGCAGTATAAATTTCGGCACAGCTGTCTGTGAGGTTCTGGCCCAATTCGATGAGAGTTTGGTTTCCCAACACCAGTCCGCCAAGAATCCAATTACCGCCAGCGAAGCAAGCGAGGTGACTTGACCTTAGAATAGCATCTTGCCCATTCCAGTTGGTCAGGAAAGTCAGATCGGGCCTTGAGTAGGGATGTGAGGATATCTCGCTAGTGGCTGAAGATTTCACGGCTTGGAGCCATTCGTCCTTGTAATCCGAGAAGTGTGCGGGATCATAAACGAACATCTTGATCAGGTATTCGTAGTATGAGTCGTCACCTCCACCCCAGCCACCTTTTGTATCGAGGAAATCTCCCGTACTAAGGTCGATGCTTGTGCCGCGAAGACCGAGCAGTGGTTGTATCGTTGCGTTCTTGTATGTAGGTAGGAGAAGGTAGTTCTCGGCGTGCTGAGTCAGGTTCGCGAAGTCGGGCACATGAACCATATCTGACAGGCGAGTCCATTCGAGAATCAAAGTACCAGCGACAGCAAGTCCGGTCGGTTGGAAAGGATCATAATTTTCACCCTTGAAGTTGAGGTTGTTGGCAGGAATGCCTGTTGGCGTGTCGAATGCAAACTTCATCTTGTTAGCCAGACTAAGAGCCTGGAGTTTCAAAGCAGTAACATCGTCTGGCGATTCTGTCAAATGCTGGTAGGGACCAGTCAATAGGTCGACGCCCGAAAGCATGCCGCCTAGATAGCGAATGGTTGTCTCGAACAAGCTGACAGGTTGATTGCCTTTGCTGACGTTGAAGTTGATGCTGGGAATGTACTTCAGGATTGTAGTCACCACGTCTTGTGACTCCATCAAGATAGCAGTACTCAGAGCATCAACAGCAGTAGCACCCCAGCCATTTCTCGAGTCGGAGAACGAGTTGTTGATTGGATGTAGTTCATCGTTAGGAAACGCGAATGTTTGGTAACCATACCAAGCAAACTCAAAAGCCTCTTTGATTGCTTGGGCCCTCTTTTGCGAGATAGTATGGGTGTGATTTTCAATTCGGGCAACGGGCGGGAAGCGTGAGTTTGCTGACGACGTGAAGACCACGATAGCGCCGACAAGAATCCTGTACAGACGCATATCGATCTGAGATGGGGTATACAGACGATGTGAGTCTTGGGTGAGGTTTGGAAAGGGAAGATCCAGAGCAAGAATAATGATGGCGGCGGCTGAGTCTGATGAATAAATTTCGCTGTGATCGAGGTCTTGAGTTGAAGCCGCGAAGTTGACACTTGATCAAAAAGCTTCGCCTGATCAACATTGCGAGGGAAAGAGCCAATGTTGATGATTACTTCAACACTCATTCCGTGCGGCATCAAGCAGGCAGCGCCTGCTCTCTCCGATTGATCCAAGCCAATTATAAGCTTATCCAAATTTCGATGGATCATGTGCATCTCGAAAATTCGCCCAAAACTCTTGATGTGCAGTATCAAACAGCAGGCAGATACACTACCGCTGCAAGTCGAACGAAGCATGTTCGTGATCATCAAGCTCACGCGCTTGCATTGCAGCGTTAGATCTTCAGCTGATGGCCAGAGAACATGTGCCTTGGACGAAATCACACCGCCTCTTCACGTTCAGATCGACGTGCAAGTCCATCAGTCTGGCCAAGGGAATTGTACCATATGCGATTCTGACACACTAGGAGGTGTGAACCTCCCAATCTCATCTCATGGTTGGCTTCGACAACCAAATCAGAAACCGCTAGACTAGAAGGCAGCCATTCCATTTTCAATCTCGTTTCTGGTATCTACACACGTATGTGACATTAGGACGATGCTAGAGAAAGGCACGTTCCTCTTCAAAGGTCATTTAAACATTTGTGTTAACCTCCGAGGATGCGTTGCACACGAAATGTGGCTCATGATCATCGATGGTTTCAGATTCCCTGCCGAGGAGCAAACCTTCTCAGACTTTGAGTCGCTGGAGCCACTGGAGCCGTTCGTCCTTTGCGCACTTCATGTGGTCCAAAGGGCTTCGTATCGCTCTTTCATCGATCAATCCCGTTATCTACAGCACGGGGGACTACAGAGATGCCGATTTCCGAGAGAACAATAGTCGCTGCTCACACGTACACCGCGTGTGCATGTTGCGTGTGCATACATAACGAGTCGGATCATCTTGACATGAAGGGTGATGTTGGACAGCATTGAAGCATATTGGTAGACTGACGCGGGGTATCACTGGCAATGACACTCGGCCCGTGTATTCTTCATCCCATGATCAGGGGCATAGTGACACAGCAGCAAACAAGCAAATCAACCGTATGGATCAATGTATTGCAGCAACCTCTATCTCTGTGATTCCTTGGCTTGGTCGCTGTGTGACTACCAATCTTTATTGATGTACACAAAAACATTGCCTCAAACTTCATCTTGTGATTTGCACTTCTCTGTCTGGCACGCATCGCGTCGCTGGACAATATTCACATGAACTCAACCTTGTCGAGCAGACTTTGACTAGCAACAAAACTGAAGCCACCAAACGGGTTGGATCCAAACTCGAGCTCCTTTGTACTCGATGCAATCTCCATACCAGTCATGGTAGAATCCTGCATGATGGTCGACTTTCTTTCATCCGCTGGAGACATTGGTAGGTCTGTAAACTCCTTGGAGAAGTTCTCAGCCAGTTCCGGGTCGGTGATTAGAGGTCGAATAGGAGGTTCCAGTTCGCGTTTTGCGAGCTTCTTCCAGTCAATCTTGCGGAAGAAACGGTGCTTCTTGATAATGTCAAGATCCTTGGGCATGTTTGCTCCGAGACGCTTGTTGGTTTCCTTACGCAAGAGACGAGTGAGCAGATCTTTCGAGTCGGGGCCAAGGAAATAGGGCATCTGCAACTTCTGCTTGAGGATGTTCTGCTGAATCTTCGCGTTGTTGTTGCCGCCGAAAGGAGGTGAACCTGTCAGTAAGTCGAAACCGATGGCACCGAGCGACCACCAGTCAACAGCAAATCCGTATGCAGTGCCTTGAACGACCTCAGGTGCCATGTATTCGACAGTGCCTAGGAATGAGCTGCACGAGTCATCTTCGAGAGCAACCTTGGACAGACCAAAGTCGGTAAGAAGCAGATGACCATCCGAGTCGAGTAGACAATTCTCTGGCTTCAGATCACGGTATACAACGCGGACATTGCGGTGTAGATGCTCAAGAGCAAGAACCATCTCGGCCATGTAGAATGAGGCAACCTCTTCGGAAAACATGCGCTCCATTGCCAGGTGGGTGAAAAGCTCACCACCTTGAGCATACTCCAGGATCAGATAGAGTCTTTCGTGGTCCTGGAAAGCGTAGAAGAGCTTGACGACGAAGGGATGGCGATTGACACTCTCCAAGATGCTGCGCTCGGTACGAGTTTGCTCGATGAGACGCTTGTGAACAGTCAAGGAAGCCTTGCGAAACTGCTTCTGAGCGAACAGGCGACCAGTGGTACGCTGTTTGACCAGATGAACCGTACCAAAAGCTCCCTTGCCCAAGCACTTGAGAGGTTCAAAGTCGTCGGACGACATCTTGCGCAAAACAGACTCAGTACGGAGGCCACCTTCGACGGGGAAGGCATGTCTAGGTGTCGAACAGGCGTCTGCGCTGGCAAAGTCGTGCTCGAGGTCGATCTGGTATGTTTCCAAGTCCTTTGCATCGACGTCGCTAGCGGCCGAGGACATGGTTGGAGTGCTGTCGAAATTGGAAGTGGTGCTGTTCTCGCGTGTCATGGAGGGCGCAGAAGGAGGACGGCTGATGTTGAGGGCGTCCAGCTGCATCTTAAGAGCACTGATGCCCGAGCCACTCGAAGCACTCAGTCTGGGGCTGTTGGCTGCTCCGTTCATACCGCGCACACGCGGCGTCATAAGTGGTGATGGACATGCCGAAACGTCCGACTCTTCTCCCCCAGAGGTTATGGGTGTCTCGAAACCTCGAACGACATTTTGAGCGGGAGCAGCAGGAGCCATGCCGCCCTTCTTCTTCTTCTTTCTCTTGTTCTTCATCAGGTCGCTCTTGAGAATGGCTGACAAGGGTTCAGCTGCGGTGCCTGGTGGGCTCATGGTGAAGGTGCGTCTGGGAGAGATCTCCTCAGTCGTGTCGGCCATGTCGGTACGGTCAAGGTCCATGGCTGGCATTTTGGTGTCGGTGGTAGTAGTTGCGGCTTGGGCAAGCGTATATGATATATGATATGATCCGATCCGAAGTGGTTTCAGAGCGTGTCAGGAGTTGTCGAGTTGGGTGAGAGCGAGCATGCGCATGTGATTTGCGAGTCTCAGCCCTTGTCTAAGAAGACGTCCGCCTTTAGTCAAGGCGGACCTGGCACTACGGGCCACAGCAAGGATGCGAAACTCGAGTCGGTACGCGACAGACCGGCGACAGTGTCGGGCACAATAGCGGCAGAGATGCTGGAGAGGCAGCAGAAACGGACGGGATCGGTCTGAGTGTCGAAGCCCATAGATGAACGGAAAGCAATTTGGTCAAAAGGTTGGCTGTCTAAGCAATATCGCTGGAATACCGTCCAGCGACTCTCAAGTGTGTTTCTGTTGTTGTCGAGGTTAGGGGAGAGAAGAGAAAAGCAGGACCGTTCATCGCTCCTTCCTCGATCTCGACTCCACACGAACCAACTTTCTTGCGGCTGAGCCCCTTCCGCTTCCGGATCATCATGACATGCCAGCCCGTGGTCAGCAACTGCCATCGATATCTACCGCAAACACTCTCGCTTCTGATACTTGTTCTGATGCGCTACTTGTTCTGATGTCGCTTCAGTTTCTATGTGTTCTCCTTCTCTTCGACAACATGAACAACACTGCCTCCGAGAATCAGGTGGCTGGTTTCAGCTCGGGTCAAGACTTCTGGCCACTTAGGCCCGCAACCAATCCCCAGCTTTTGTTCTTCACATGTCAAGCATGTCAACGTCTTCGGCTTGCGACCTCTTGTCATGAACCCATTATCAGCAGACTTGGCTTTTGAACGAACTTCCATCAGGTCTATGATATCTCTTGTTCCTTGAAGACACCGAGAAGTCATGCGTCGGACGAGGTAGTGTAGATAGGCTGCAGTCAAGTAATCTTTGAGAATCGTCTCGATCTCTTGACACCCAATTAACACCAGAATGATACTGCGACCTTTGGTCACAGCTCATCTATGGGCTTCGAACTCATTCAACTTGGCGGCCTCAGGTTCGTGACCAAAGAGTCAACAGTCCTGATCACGAAGAGAATTTGAATTCGAACCCACGGTGGGTGAAGATGGTGGTGAAGCTGTAAGCGCCCACCCCGAAGTGGCTGTAGCATTCCAATTTACGCGCCCGTCATTGCCCCGCTATGCACTGATGATCTTATCCAACGTTTCTCTACTATTGGTCGGGACTGCCTAGGCAAGCCTTAGAATAGGCACATTAACAACATATACTGGGCTGGTTGAAGAGGAGGTGGGTATGGAGGCTGGATGCTCGACGTCGTACAGCATGAGGGAAGGGTGCAGCGACGTACAAGCAAGCCGTTTGTCAGGCTAATTGCTGGAGTCCTGGGTGTTCACAGTTGCCGCCCTCCATCAGCGTACAGATGACCAGAGTATCAAACGATAGTTTAAGTCGCAAGCACTTCGAAACGCTGATTACAAAACAGATACAAGAGCAGATCAAGAATGGTTGCTGCTAAGAAAAGACCAGCCATCCATAGCGCGACCATCACCTGCATACCTGCATCTTGTCCCGCATTGTCCAGCCATGCATACCCGCAACAGAAACGCCTCAGCCGTCCACCGGGGCATTCTTTAGATGGGTTGGTCCAATTAGAGCACTGGAAATACGCAATATCTACGGGCAAGGTCTGTTTGTCCGTACGATATGCACGTCTTTTCCGCCTGCCAGCCATGCATTCAAACCTGGGCAATCGATGTCGTGTCTCATCATGCAAGCGCCCAACAAACGGTCCTTAAATATAAGGGTCCAGACGAGCGCTTCTGCACTCTGGTTCTTTGTTTCGTATCAATCTTGGACCTCTTGAAGTAGTGGGAAAAAGGAACTTTCTGCTCTGCATCCGTCTTTCCTGTGCTGTGCCTCTTTTCACTGCCTCAACATTGTTGGTAGTCAGGTGGTATGATCTTGCAACGAGGATGGACACCGGGTTTCCTCGCTGACCTAGTCGGGCTCTCACTAGACCATATCTCAACACATCTAAATTGGCATTCACTTTCGACTCAATTGGCTCCGGACGGATCGTAAACATGAAGATCTCAGCAGTCACCACTGCACTGGCACTTCTGCTACCGGTGTCTGTTGTTGCAGCACCGACAGTTAAACCACGCTGGTCTTCCCCCTCCTTTTGGGCTTCACACTCTGGGCACACACCATCAACTCGTCGTGGCTGTGACTATGCCCTCTGCGATCTTTCAAAGGCAAGATTACCTCAGGGTGCGTTACCACATCTGTTTGTCTTTTACAGTGCATTTGACTGACACGATACAGCTCCGACACCTCTTCCACTGCCATCTCACAACTTGAGCTTGAGTCACGTCTCGATTGGGCGTGGCACTCAGAACTACACTTGCGATCTGTCCAACAGCAACGCAATACCTGTGGCTGTAGGCGCAACGGCATCTCTCTACAACGTGTCCTGCATCGCTGCCAACCATCCGGCCCTGCTCTCCATGATTCCTGGTATTGCTATCAACCTTCCTCTGCCTTCTTCATCTTCTGCAATGTCACCAATCAACATGGACCTAGCTGGTCACCATTACTTCCTGGATGCGACCACACCATTCTTCAACCTAGACACGGAGATACATTCGTATGGACTGGGCGCTTTCAAGAAAGCCAACGGGTCTGCTGCACCAGAGGGTTCGGTGATTGGTGTAGACGGAGCTGGTATGGGAGCCGTGCCATGGCTTAAGTTGACGGAAAAGATTGGAGTCGAGGGCAGCCAAAAGCTCAAAGAGGTCTTCAGGGTCAACACTGCCGGAGGTCAACCACCTGCAACATGTCGAGGGCAGCAAGAGAGTATTCTTGTCCAGTATGCCGCTGAGTATTGGGTTTATGTTTGAATGGTCATGTTCCTTTCTCTTTGTGCTGGTGGATTAATGCTGTGGAAATGGAGGGATAGAAAGCAATGGTCGGGCGATGTGTATGTAACGGAACCTACAATCAAAATATTTGCACATTATCCATTCATTGAAGCTAGTCGTGAGTTGTGGTGAACAGATGAGGCTCTGTCACGATCGGAGAGAAGTGCACGATTGGCGATCGAACGGCGCTGCCGGCAGCCGAGTGCGGGCCGCAAGAAGCGTTCGCTCAATCTCATCATCAATCAATCTCGACGTCATGTTGATGAGCGTGAGAGGAAAGTGAAAAAGGGCCTTCTTATCAATATTTGGTAGGTACCCGTAGCAATCAATGTAGGTGATCATTCTGTCCCTTCGCTCTCTCTCATTCCTTGCTCTCTATCTTGTTCGACCGCCAGCAACTCCCTTGGCTCGCTAGAACACTTATCAAGGACACGGCCATGCAATCGTATCTGCAATACCACAGGTTTCGGCGGACATTGGAGACACAAATCGAGACCGATCGCAACCGTACACGTGCAGTCGACCGCGTAAATCAGAACCTTCCTCCCTCCGATACGTCAAGAGCTAGCGACCCCGAAAAAGATGTCGAAAGAGGAGAATCAGTCGCATCCAGCGGCGAGAATACAGCCGTGGATGAAGCCACCATCGGGGCGACCGCTGAAAACTCAAATCACGGACACGGCACAGAAGAGCACGAAGAAGAATTCGACATAGGTGCTGAACACGACGCCGAAGATCCTGGCGAGAGAAGAGATGAACTCCCGCCCAACAGCCATGATATGGAGGCCCGCCGAAGACAAGGCGATGCAGACCTTTCACGCCTACCCACTACGAAGAGTGGTCGCTCAGGCCTCAGCAGATCTGGTACCGCTCTGGGACATATCTTGACAGGTGTGCAGGTGCGAAAAAGGGAAGAACACGAAGGTGGAGAGGGCAATGTTTTCATCGTTGACTTCCAAGGAGATAGAGATTCCTTGAACCCGCACAATTGGGGATGGGGCATCCGGCTTTGGATTACATTCATGGTTGCGAGTATCGGTTTCGTGGTTGGTGTGGCTTCTTCGATTGATTCGATTGCTATTCAACCTGCCAGCCAGGAGTTTGGCATTTCAGAAGTTGCAGAGAGTCTGGCTACTGGGTAAGTCTCTTTTGCACTTGCCTGAAGCCAGTAACGCTGACGATCATAGTCTATATCTCATCGGTTTCGGAGCAGGTGCACTCTTCGCTGGCCCTTTCTCAGAGACGTTGGGCAGAAATCCCATCTACATCGTCACCATGGCTATATACATCGCTTTCCTTGCCGGAGCTGGAGCCTCGCAAACCTATTCGCAGCAATTTGCGACCCGCTTTTTCGCTGGCTTCTTCGGAAGCACTCCTCTTACTTGTGCGGGTGGTTCGCTCTCAGACATCTGGAATGCTAGCGAGAGGACGTTGATGTTTCCTATCTTCGCGAACGCCGCCTTCTTGGGTAATTGATCAAGTAACCCTTTGCATCTTATCAGTTTCTAACTCTTGTTAGGTCCTATCATTGGGCCTGTAATTGGCGGATACATCGTTGAAAGCTCTCTGATCTCTTGGAGATGGACAGAATGGATCACGATAATCATGTCTGGACTTGTTTTGATATTGGTGTTCTTCACACTCCCCGAAACATTTCCACCTATCCTTCTGAAGTGGAAGGCTGCACATCTACGTGCTATCACCAACGACGAGCGATACAGAGCAGAAGTCGAAGTGCGAATGGATCCTTTCCTCACTCGTCTTGGTCGTGCTTGCTACCGGCCTTTCCTGCTCACAGCTACCGAGCCTATCATCATTTTGGTCGCACTGTACCTCACCGTGGTGTACATCATCTTGTTTACCTTCCTGGACGGCTACGACTTCATTTTCGGCGAGATACACAATGTTAGCATCGGTGTCCAGGGCCTATGCTTCCTCGGCATCGCACTCGGCCTCTTCCTTGCCTCACCCCTCGTCTTCCTCATCCGCAACCTTGCAGCAAAAGGCATGGTAAAAGCAAAAGCCAACGGCAAAGATAAACTACCACCAGAGTTCCGCCTGTGGTACGCCATGATCGGCGCTCCGACCATCCCAATCGCCATGTTCTGGATGGGTTGGACATCCTCGCCAGAGATCAGTATCTGGTCTCCACTTGGCGCCTCTGTGCTTTTCGGCTTCGGCATCCTCTGCATTTTCATCAGCAGCTATCAGTACATCATTGATGCGTATGAGATTTATGCTGCTTCGGCTTTGGCATCTATCACGCTAATTAGATATGTGGCTGCTGGAGCCATGACGGTGGTGGGAGTGCCGTTCTATCAGAACCTGGGTGTGCATTATACGTGTACGATTTTGGCATGCATCAGTGCTGCTATGGTGCCCATTCCGTACCTGTTTTACTTCTATGGGCACAAGATCAGAGCTAGGAGTAAGTATGCTCCTGCCGATTAGATGGAAGGTGTAGGTACAAAGGATTCCATATCTTTCGATGCCTTCATAGAAGTTCTTGATCAGTTTCAGCCATCAAGATGCACAACTTGTACTGTCTCTCCGTGTGCTAAAGTTTGTAAATCTCAAGCTTCTCTCACAATAATTCAGATCGAGGATTTCACTACCAAAAGACACAGTAACTACCAGCACTAGACATGTGTCCAATGAGGAACTGAAGGATACCGCGTCTCAATGGAATCTATCCCATCTCTTGAAAGCAATGTGCACTTTGATAGCTGTATGCGATAGTCACATTGCGCAATGGAAGTTGGGAGAGTGTTTGTATTAGATCAGAAGTTTGTGTTCTTTACTTCATTGCTCCATCCTTGTTCATGTTTGGCTTTGTACCCTCGGTCATCTTTTTCGCTCCTCCCTACGCCTTCCTCGTTTCTTCCGGGACTCCTGTCAGGCTTGCTAGGTCAATCTGATACGCTTGTTGGGAGACTCCTCGCCGACAGTGACCTGTGTGGCGTTGTAGACAAGCTGCTCAACGTTGCTGGGCTGCTGAATAGCAGCGCCCTATTCCTCATAGTCGAGCTGCTGAACCTCAACAGGTTGCTCAATGGCAGTAGACTGAACACCGTCAGCGAGCTGAGCTTCGTCATCATCATCCTCGTCAATCAGGTCGATAACCTCCACCTCCTGCCGCTCTCCGCCTTCATCTGCCGCTGCCTCATCCTCACTCTCAGTAACCTCAGGGTCCTCAACATTGATGATCAATCGATCCATCTCACCCCCAAAGCGTCTGGCTGACGACGCGTGTCTCTCCAGCCTCTGCTCAGTTGACCTAACCATCTTGCTGACCTCCAATCTGATACGACGGAGCTGCTTGTCGTGGAGATCGTTGATAGTGTTGATGTGAGCGGCTTGAGCGATGATATGCTGCTCCTGCTGTGCGAGTTGGGCGTACAGAGGGTTCAATTGACGTTCCTGGCGAGTGAGAGTGGCGTACAGAGAGTCCAGTTGGTGTTGCTTGCCGAGGTTTCTGTTGTGGGCGGCGGTGATTCTGTTGTTCGCGTTGTCCAGAGCGCCGTGTTGGTTGGTGATGATGGTTCTGAGTTCGCGAGCTGTTGCTGTTTTCTCGCCTTTGAGAATTTCGACATGGCTTTTGAGAATGGCGATTTGGTGCTTGAGAGCAAGGTTCTCATCTTGGAGTCGGGTGATGAGATCTTCAGGGGTCGGTTGCTCTTGGTCTTCGCCAACTGTGCCGTCCCAGATGTCCATGTCGATGTTCTCGACTTCAGTAACAGGGTTGATAGATTTGTGGGTAGCGTTGCTCTGTTCGCCAATGGTGAGCTCGTTGGCAGGACCACTCCTTGCGTCACGTCCGTTGTCCTCGAGATCGTTGTTGCTAGAAGTAGCGGTAGGAAGGTCCATAGCCTCATCGTGTGCCCGGTGGGCGAAGTCGATGGAACCCACGAGTATGTCACCGCCAACATCTTTCATGCTGGCGTCGTCGTCCTGTTCCTTCTTACTGGTATCCATGGTTGCTGCTTGAACAGTCGTTAGCATTATGAACGAATGTCAGGAGTGGTCGCGTCGAGTACCTTGTGCTGAGCAAAACACTGGGGTGTGGTTATGCGAGGAAGAGGGGAGATCAAAGAAGACGCATGGGAGGTCGAGTCAACGTTTTGATCTGGGGCTCGAGACCTGCGCCGAGACGACTAGATGTGGTTGCGAAGCGGGTTTCCAAGGACAATTCGAGGAAGCACTCAAGCATATGACAAAAGCGCACATTCGAATCCAAATAGTAACACCACAATTGTGGCTCTCATTTGGCCCTTAGCCATTGTTATATGACCATCGAAACAGTTCTCAGCGTCGATACTACGCATAGAGCTCTGTTGTGATGTGATATGCTGGTCGACCCTATGTTTCTCGCGATAAACCTGGTGATACTCTTAAGAGGCAGATAGGCATGCGATGCAGTCAAACTTTGATCGTAGTTGCAGAGTACTCTACGACCTTACTAGTAAGTAGAAAGCGCTAGGACAACTGTTCTTGAGGTTCGGCTCCAAGATACCACAACAGCTTGAATATCAATTGGCAAAACAGAACTCTACCCACGGGCCGTTGTAGGTAGAGAGACAAACTTACACCGGGTGGTGCAGTTATGCTCTTTTGTCAGTCCCAGATCCAGAGTCAGTCCAGGGTCAGTCCCAAATTCAGAGTCAATCCAGAGTCAGTCCCGGTCCAGATCCAGATCCCAGATAAATCCCACAGTCAGACGCTGGGGATCGAACCCAGGCGCTTCCTGTGTTGTTCACCCCCCGAGAGCCACTACACTAAAGTACTTCCGCACAGTTGTGTAGCTTCCTCGAGGGCACTGACAAGATGACTATCTGGCTAGTATATAAGGGTTGAGTAATGGGAGTGAATGGATTGTGATGCTCAGGGGTAAGTGAGTGAGAACTGTCTTCTTGGTCTCCATATCTCCTTCTCAAGTGCGATTGTGGATTCTACTTGTCTCGTGTCTATACTTGTGATGTTGTTCTGCTCTGTCCCTTGCGATCTCTAAAGTAGCTGAGTGGTGTTGATAGACATACCATCAAGAATACGAAGGGTTCTTTGCACGACTCAGCTGAAACGTCACTCAGGGGTAAAAGTAATACACTGGATCTCTCGATGCGGTCGACAATTTTTGATCTGGAAGCACATGTCTTGAGCATTGATTCCCGCTCGAAAATGTTATGCAGCTCAATGGCTGATGCTATCCATAAGATACGAAAGAGCACAGCAGTCGCCGCTTCCCTTTGAATGGCTTCCCAGATCGAATAAGCATCGTGAATTCTCATAGTACTCTTTGCAAGTGAGGGTATTCTTGTTTATATCGTCACGTCAACACAGCGTCTCGGCGCCGGATTTGTTTGTTCACGTCGACGACCGGAAAGTGTCACATCACTCTCACTCCTCGACTGTCACCCCTCACCCTCACTGGTCGTCGACACATGACCACGAAAGCGCCGCGCTCACCATTTATCCTCTCTCCCTCTTACACACACATCTGATACTATCTCACATCTTATACGCGAGGTTTGACCGAGCCCTCTGTTCGAACAACACACATATCAATCTCTCTCCATACAAGAAAGCGCATCAACAAACTTGCTACAAGCCCCTTCAATCGACTCTTGAACATTGTTCGGGCCATTCATCTTCATCACCTCTGCTACGCCTAAACCAACGCCAATCACTCATCCACAGGACGCACATCTCTATCACAACATGTAAGTCTACAAATCTCTACTTGCCAAACCTCATTCCCTACTGATGTAACAAACAGTCACTCTACAACCACAAGCACAATGTCTGCCATCGACGAATCCATGACCGACAGCATGACCGAGGCCAGCGATCTCGCCGTCTCAAAGACCGTCCAGCAGCTCGGCAACGACCTCATCACTGACCTCTCCGAACGCATCGTTGGCACCCAGACCTTGCTCGACATGCACAAGACCATCCGCACCAACTATGAGAAGGACCTCAGACGCTTCCACAGAACCGCCTCCAACAGTCTCAAGAAGGGCATGACTGCTGTCCAGGCCTCTCTCGCTCACGTCGACAAGTCTCTCGAGATCCAGCGCAAGATTGTCGAGGAGACTGAGGAGATTGCCAAGTTTGCCCGCGAGCAGTTTGAGTTAATTGAGCAGCGTCAGGCTGCTATTCGTAACATGGTCGAGAACGCCTAGAAGGCACAAAAAGTTCTGGCAGCTTGGCTGATGGAGAGAGTGCAGGGAGACGAGAGGAATCTGACGGTCGCGGAGAATCTGGTGATTCGAACTACGCAGCTATCACAGAAATGGATGCGTGCAGGGTCAAGTTCAAATTTGCACCAGTCTGGTGGGACTTCTCTTGACTACCTACAAAGATGGTGGTCAGGGTCATTAGGGGAGGCGTTCATTACTGCAGTTCGGGGAGTCAGAAGTGTGTCGTGGCGAACAAACAACGCATTCCTTTTCTATATCATCAGCATCGCTTTGAGCAAGGTACAGCAATGAAAACAGACGGACAACTCTTTCTTTACCAAGCACACCGAGAGAGATAAGAAAACCATTCAATACTTTTCCCTTCTGTGCACTCACCGCGACTTCTTGTATTTATGATGGTCTCGTCTCCACTTCCATCTCCCTCTGATTTTTCGACTTTTCGTAGTCGCCGGACTCGACTATCGATTCACGAACACCACATCCCCCAACGCCCTCAACTTCTTAACGGCCTCCTGCTGCCCCATACCCGTATCCGTACACACCTCATCCAAACAATGACACCCATCCAAATACCTCGCCAAAAACTGATCCGCCAAACTCCTCCCTTTGCCCAATTCCTCAGCACCAGGCATCTTGCCATCTGCCGCCTGCTCTTCCATCTTTTTATTCTGATCCTCCGCTTCAACAACATCGACTTCGTGTTTACCTCTGGCAACCATACCCCCAAACCCACCATCTAGAGCTGCTTCTTCGTGCAAAGCGACGGGGGTGCGCCATCCACTGCTCATGGCAGCTTTACGCCATGTTTTTTCCGCGTGGCGGTGTTTGCGCATTGCTTCCTCTGCGGCCGCTACTGCTGCATCGGCGGCCGTGTCTGCTGCTCTGAGGGCAATGGCGTAGCGGTGGCTGCGGTACAAGAAGCCTTTTATGATGCCAAAGGTGATGAAGCGGCGGATGTCGATGTAAGCTAGTGAGGATGCGTGGGCTAGGCACCAGTCTCGCAGGGGAAGGCCTTGGCGTAGGGAAGCGTAGAGATGGAGCACTGTTGCTCGTGAAGGAGGGGTGGGTTGGGAGGACGCCGAGGATGGGTTGAGATTGCTGCTTTTGTGGTGTTTGAGGAGGGAACTTGAGGGGCCGTTGTAAGAAGAACTTTGTGCGTGGGTTGTGGCGGCGTTTGTGGTCGAGGAAGAGTCGGCGATGCTGTTTTTGAATGGCGAGTGGGGTGTTACGATGTATCTCCTGCACTCGTCTTGCATCTTTGTGTCCTCGACAAAGACGCCGATTTCGGCTGTTGCTGCGTAGATGGCGCCAAAGTGGAATGTGTTGAGCATCAAGATGCAGCCATAGTATAGCAAATGTGCGAGTGCTCGTCGAGTAAGTGTTAGATCCGTGTCAGCGAGTACAGCAATCTTTTGCACCGAGTTGATGCCATCGATATACGGTATGATTCGCTGGACAGTCAGATCCCAAGTATTCGTCTGCAGACTGCTGAAGCGAACAGTACTCAGAGGAACATGATAGATCTGTATCGGCGGCGGTGGTGACCTGGTAGGAAACAGTTTGAGGTTCAGCGTATTCGAGTCATCTGTGTTGCACCGTGTCAGCATTCTCTTTTTCCCTCACCATCATCGCCACCAGAAGATACTTACCAATAGGAATCATGCACTCGCAATAGCAATTCAAATCCTCCAACACCATCTCACAAATCGCAAAAACGCGATTACCGCCCCCGTATCCCCTCTCCCCAGCCTTCACCCAGCCTTCCCTCCTCTCCTCTTTACTCAACCACCCAGTCTGCTCCTCTAAATTCCTCATCAACCTCGCCAATTTACTCACCACGCTCGCATAAGCACCCCATTCGGCCTTCTCATCAACCACCAAGCAAAAATTAAATATAAAATCAGAGCGGGGATAGAGTACAGGATTGTGAATGCAAACAGGAAACCCAATGATGCGGTGGTGGGAGGCGAGCAGACTCAACGGGCGATCGCAGAATTCGCGGCGTGGGATGATGTGGTTGGATACACTGGGGAAGTGGAAGAGTGGTTGTTGGGTTGTGTTTGCGAGGGGGATGACGCTGCCTTCGGGGACTTGGTGCAGGACGGTGGGACCTGTGTGATGGGATATGTCAGATATTCAGGTCCTGTAGATGGGTTTCTCGAGCTTTTCCCTTTTGGATACAATAACAATGTGATTTGGGCATGGCATTTGCTTCTGGAGCTGCATTTGGCCGTGTCTGACCACAGCGATATGACGCTTCTATCAAACGGTACCGCCCTGTGATCAAGGGCGAGAAGCAGCGGAAGCGAGATGAAGTCTGCCGATGCACATGGGGGCGACGAGATGAATCGAAAGGCAGAGGACAAGAAATTCGATATCAAGAAAGCCACAAGCGCGTTACATACCTTTCTCCTCGTGAAACCTCGCGTAGAAGATCGCTTTGAGCATCGTGTCCGACATCCTGAGATATGTTCGGGCCTCTCCAGACTCAATGGTCTCATTCACGAATTTAGACCAAGTCCCTTGAATCGGTTTCGCGCCCCAGTCAATCTCCCTCGAGTGACGATGGGCACAGTGCTGGTATACTTGACAGCTGGATATCTTTGATTCGCAAGCTGATTAACGTCATTCGCAATCACCAGGCTGGGGCGTGGGTCCTCTTATAGGTACATGATAGACTTTTCCGTAATTATGCTCACGCAGAGACAGCAGGACGATTGGTTGTACCGTGGATGAACGAGTCAATGTGATGATGTTGGAGATGTAGGTCTAATGGTCCAGGGTTGCTAGACTCGCGAAACAGCCAAATTGTCATTGACCAATCAGAGCACAGCAAAAGATAACATCAAAAGTCTAGACATCAAAACACAACGACACTCAACAAGACTCAACATGACAGACAAAAGAAAATGAAATAGATTTGAAAAAAGGTAAAACGGGCTAAATGTACATTTTTGAGAGTGAACACTAAGAACCCGGAATCGGCATCTCACTCTCCATCGTGTCGTGCGATGCTGCTCCGCCGAGCCAGAGAAATGGCCCTCCAGCATCTTCTATCATATAGACTTAAACAAAAGGGGATATTCTTTTTCGGATACCCCTCTCTCATCTAAATAAGAAAAACATTAAACACAGAATATGACTATCCTTACGACAGCATTCTGGTCATGTCGTTGCGGACTCTCGAGTAGTCAAGCAGACCCTCGATCTGACCAACAGCGGAGATGGCAATGTCGCGGTCCCAGAGCTTGCGCTTGGCGAAGTCCATGACGTCCTTGGCGGTGATCTGGGAAACAACACGCTCAACCTCCTCGGGTGCGAGACGGCGGCCGGTGGTGATGATCTGGCGACCAATGTCCTCGGCAACAGCGGTGGTGCCGTCGAGCGAGAGAAGGATCGAAGCCTTGAGCTGGGCCTTGGCGCGCTCGACCTCGTTGTCGGAAACCTGGAATGACAGGCGCGACCACTCACGGAGGGTGAAGTGGACGAGATCGTCGATGCGGGTGACGGCGTCGGTGACGAGGTAGATACCCCAGAGACTGTATAATATTAGCGAGAGTCAGGTCAGAGTAGCTGTCGATGTGTAATTACCCAGTGTCGCTGTAGCTAGTGGAGAAACTCATGAAGCTGTTGGCGAGCTTGTGCTCGTGGATGAAGGTGCTGAGCTTGCTGCCAAGGTAGGGCGAGTTGCCCATGGCGCGGTCCCAGTTACCGACAATGGCCTGAGTAACCAGAGCGGTGAAGTAGTCGTCGTCCTTCCAGCTGACACCCTCAACGGCAATGGCGATGTTGGCGGTGGGGATGGTGTCGTCACGGATACGGACCTCGGAACCAACAAAGTCAGGCTTCTCCTTCTGGGCATTGGCAATGGCCTGGGCGGTTGAAGTTGGGGGAGCCATGGGGATGTTGCTGAAGTACTTCTCGGCGAGCTGGACGAGCTCGTTGTGGGGGACACCACCAGAGCCAACGAGGACCATACGGTCAGCGGTGTAGTTGGTCTTGATGTAGTTGGTGAGATCGTCACGGGTGATGGACTGGATGTTCTCCTTGGGGCCGAGGATGGTGCGACCAAGGGGCTGGTTCATGAAGGCAGTGGCGTGCAAGTGGTCGAAGACGACCTCCTCGAGCTGCTTGTCAACCTCCTCCTGCTCGCGAAGGATGACGTCGCGCTCGCGCTCGATGGCCTGGGTCTCGAGCTTGGAGTTTTGGAGAATGTCGGAAAGGATGTCGACAGTGTTGGGCACGTCCGAGTTGAATGACTTGGCGTAGTAGACGGTGTTCTCGCGCTGTGGGGGTTGTTAGGATGAAGTTCTCATGAAGAGTCAGAGGGCGAGTCTCACCGAAGTGTAGGCGTTCAGGTGGCCACCCATGTTCTCAATCTCGAGCTCGAGCTGGCTCTGGCTGCGCTTCTGGGTTCCCTGCAACGTCTCTTAGATTGTGTCTTCGCATTGATGTGTTACTGGCGGTGGTGGTGTACCTTGAAGGCAAGGTGCTCGAGGAAGTGAGCAGTGCCGTTGGTCTTGTCGGTCTCGGCGCGGCTGCCGGCATCGATCCAAACACCGACGGTCGAGGTCTGGGCGTAGGGCGAGTGCTCGGTGGCAATAGTGAAGCCGTTGCTGAGGGTGGTGCTCTCGGTCTTGGAGCCGTGGGAGACGGGGGTAGCGAGACCGCGGAAGCGCGACAGCGAGCCATTCTTGATGGCGTTGATGGCGGTGCGGCTGCGCGTGGCGTGCTGCAGGTTCAATGCGAGCCGACGGGAAGCCATTGTCGAGGCCATTGTTGGCGACGGGGGATGTAGGCGGAGATGGGGGGAGAGGGTGGGTGGTAGTGGCAGCTGTTGGCTGGATGCTGTTGCTGGTATGAGGACGTCGGACTTGCCTCTTTTCTTCGGAACAAGCCGCCCGCCAACAATGGTCAGCACGAGAGAGTCGTTGAGTACAGTTGAGAACGAAAGTTGCAGAACTCTGCGAATATACCAGCACGCACAACTGAGCTTCCACTTTCTTCCGCATCGGCGAGTACCCTCGGCATAACTAGATCGTCTATAAGCCAATCACGTCTCTGCCAAAGGTACTGCCGTACTCCACGTTCTCGTGCTTGTCTGAAGCCATACAGAAGGTCGATACTCGCAGCTGTATACAGTCCACCACACACACACACACAATGGCCACCTCATTCCGTCCCGCCCTGCTGTCGCGCCAGCTGCTGGCCCAGCGCACACCCATGGCCCTGCGCGCCTTCCACGCCTCGCCCACCCGCGCCATTCTTCCCCCATTGCCCCAGGTCATCAAGGGCACCAGTACGCCAATGAGCCCATGCTCCACAACCTGTCCCCCACCACCACCAACACTAACACGCTTCCTCTCTCAGTGAACGATGCCGCCACCGTCCCCGACCCATCCTACGCCCATGGCAGCTACCACTGGAGCTTCGAGCGCTTGATCTCTGCCGGCCTGATCCCTCTGACCATCGCTCCTTTCGCCGCCGGCTCCCTCAACCCCGTCCTGGACGGCCTCTTCATCTCCACCATCCTCATCCACTCGCACATTGGCTTCCAGTCATGCATCATCGACTACTTCCCCAGCAAGCGCGTCCCCAAGACCCGCAAGTTCTCCATGTGGGCTCTCAACGCCGCCACCATCCTGGCCGGCATCGGTTTCTACGAGTTTGAGACAAACGATGTTGGTCTCACCGAGGGCGTCAAGAGAATCTGGAAGGCTCAGAAGGTGGTCGAGGTGTAAAAATTGAATCCATCTTTCTTGCTTCTGTTTTCGTTCTTTTTTTCTTGCTCACAAATAGCACCCCTTGGGCTCTCGGAGTTGTGTAGATAACACCCTTTCATTTTCTTCCTACCACCATGACTTTTACATGTTCAACACACTCTGCGCTATCTGTCGTGATCGGGATACTGATTCGAAATACCGCTACCTTGATTATGGAGCAAGACATCCAATCAAACTTTGGCACGTGAGGAAAGGGAGAAGAGACAAGATACGATGGTTTGTACTAAATTTCTGAATTCTGTATCGACAAAGTGCGTGCAACAGCTAACTACAAGTGCTTTTCAAAACCCCCCCCCCCCATTGCTAAACTCCATGCTCAAAAATCTCCCCGAATGCTCTTTATACCTTCTATTCCTTAACTCATTGCTTTCATCATCTCTTCTTTAGTCATAAAGTTCCATATCACCCTCTTCTCCGTGCAACTCGGCAACTGCATCCTCCTCGTCCCACATCTCCGAGTCTTCGCCATCAGAGTCAGTGTGGTTAGGAAGAACCGTGATATGGCCGTCTTCAAGCACAACTCTAGCGGTCTCGCCATCACGGATAGACCCTCTGAGAATGAGTACGGCAAGTCTGTTAAGGACTTCCTTCTCGATCAGGCGAGCCAGAGGACGAGCACCATAGGCGGGTGAGTATCCAGCAGAGCCCAGGTAATCCTTGACGTCCGCTGACAACTCGATGCGCACGTTTCTTCCGTTCTGCGACAGACGCTGTTGAATCTCGTCGAGGCGGACGTCGACAATGCTGCGGATCTCCTTCTTGGAGAGGCGGTTGAAGATGACAATGCTCGAGATACGGTTCAAAAACTCGGGCAGGAAGTAGTTGCGCAAGCTACCCATGACCATCTCCTTGGTTGTAGGGTCAATCTTGCCGTCGGGTGCGTTGGGGCGGGCGAGGTACTCGGCACCCAAGTTGGATGTCATGACGACAATGCAGTTGCGGGCATCGACAACACGACCTTGGCCATCAGTGATGCGGCCGTCATCCATAAGCTGAAGCATGACGGTAAGGACTTCCTTGGCTGCCTTCTCAACCTCGTCGAATAGAAGAATGGAGAAGGGGCGGCGGCGGAGTGCCTCGGTAAGCTGACCGCCTGCATCATGGCCGACGTAGCCAGGAGGTGCACCGATCATACGCGAGAGCGAGTGTCTCTCCTGGTACTCAGACATATCGAAGCGGATCATGGCGCGAGCATCGTCGAACAGGAACTCGGCCAGTGCTTTGGTAAGCAGAGTCTTACCAGTACCCGAAGGACCACAGAAGAGGAACGAGGGTGGTTGGTTAGGGTTGGCAAGACCAGAACGCTGCAGACGGATGGCATTAGCGACCGATGTGACAGCTTCTCTCTGACCAACGACGATCTCGGCGAGATGGCGTTCCATTTGCAAGAGCTTGTCCTTCTCGGTAGTTTTCAGGCGAGTGACGGGAATACCAGTCCAGCGTGCAACAATCTCGTTGATCTGATCAGGGCCGACAGCATCAGTCAGAAGAGGAGTTTCGCCAGAAGCTTGAGCCTCTCTGAGCTGGTCGAGATCAGAAGCGGCCTTCTCCTTTTCCAGTTGCTTGATACGTTCTTCCAAGTCGGGAATAGCGTAGTACTTGAGGTCAGAAGCAGTCTGCAGGTCTCGCATACGCTCGGCTTCTTGCTGCTTGGTGAGGAGCTGATCACGCTTGAGTTTCGCCTCCTGGATCTCCTTTCCACGAGCCTTTTCGCTGTTGTACATTTCGCGAAGAGGCTTGAGGTCTTCCTCGACGTTGGCAGCCTCGGCCTTTGCTTGAGCAAGGCGTGCCTGCGAGGCTTCGTCCTTCTCACGGTTGAGTGCGTGAATCTCAATTTCGAGCTGACGAAGCTTACGTTCCATGTTGTCGATGGCTTCGGGCTGAGATTCGCGTGTGACCCGAACGGCAGCAGCGGCCTCATCAATAAGGTCGACAGCCGAATCAGGAAGACGTCGTTGAGTGAGGTAGCGAGCAGCCAAGGTAGCAGCAGACACAATGGCACCATCAAGAATGGTGACACCGTGGTGAACTTCGTACTTCTCCTTGAGACCGCGAAGAATGGACACAGTCTCAGGGACCGAAGGTTCCTTGACCAAGACCTGCTGGAAGCGACGCTCGAAGGCTTGATCTTTTTCAATGTACTTGCGGTATTCGGACAGGGTGGTTGCACCGATACAGTGCAGTTGACCGCGGGCAAGCATGGGCTTGAGCAGGTTGGCAGCATCCATGCCGCCTTCTCCTGAAGAGCCAGCGCCCATGAGCAAGTGAATCTCGTCGACAAAGAGAACAATCATCTCCTTGGCGTCTTCAATCTCCTTGAGCACACCCTTCATGCGTTCTTCGAACTCACCACGGTACTTGCTGCCAGCGACGAGGGCACCGACGTCCAAAGAGAGCAGTCTGCAGGCGGCCAAGTTGGCAGGAACGTCTGCATTGATGATGCGCTGAGCGAGGCCTTCGACGACAGTGGTCTTGCCGACACCGGGCTCACCGATCAGGACGGGGTTGTTCTTTGTGCGACGTGACAAGATGCGGATGACTCTTCTAATCTCTTCCTCTCTGCCAATGACGGGGTCCATCTTGCCCTCTCGTGCCATGGCCGTCATGTCGATGGTAAACTTCTTGAGGTTCTCGCTCTCTTCTTCAGCATCGGCCGTCTTTGAATCAACGCGCTTGTTGCCTCTAATTTGCTGGATGGCATTGTCGATGAGCTTGGTGTTGGGCACATTGGCCTCGGCGAGAGCCTTTGTGACGGTGGGATCCTGAACGAGAGAGGAGATGAAGTGGTCGATAGCAATGTAGCTGTCCTTTTGTGTCTTGGACAATTGATCGGCGGCGCGCAAGACTTTTGAGAAGGCAGGGCTCATGGAGAGATGCTCTGGGGGAGGGTCCTGGCTGGGTAGACGGACCAGAGCCTTGTTGAGGGCGCGGGTGAGTAGTTGGGGGTCTCCATGGGCTCTCTCGACGACCTGCTTGAAGAGTGGTGCTGATGCAGCGCCGTGTGATTCATGGCCAGTCTGGTTCTGCTGGTCCTTGCTGAGGTCGGGAGGAGGATCTAGCAGAGCGACGGCCAAGTGGATGGGTTGCAGTTGTGTGTGCGAGTATTGTTGGGCGAGCTCTTGGGCATCGCCCAGGGCTGATGCAGCCTTGTCGGTGAAGGACATTCCTGAGGCTGCCATGTTGGTGTGTGATTATGCGTGTGAGAGATTATCGAAAAGTGTATTGTGGTATAGGGTCGTGAGTCGTGAAGCGTAGAGGAGCGAATGCTGTGCGTGTGGTGTTGTGTGTCTATGTCTTGAGTTCTGATGGAGTAGAGAACAAAGACGTCGACGAGACTGATATAGGCGTGAGGTCTTCTGAACAGAAGAGACTTGAGCTCGCCAGCGAGCGCCAGATGATGCTAGCATGATCAAGATCAAGGCAGAGGGACAGGGTCGCTGCGAGAAGCGTCCAGAAGCTTCTACGTCACGCTGCGTCTCAACCCCACATCTGTCACATGCAAGATTATTTTGCATTATCTCTTTTTCCTCTCTTTCCTCTGCCCCTGAAACCTCTATCCGGTAGAGCCAACGGCTTTGATGCCGCTCACGTCTGTTGGGCACGTCTTCCAGCCCATATTGCACGACTCACGAGATATCTCTCTTGGGCTAGCCCTTGGCCGCAGCTGAGCCCCAGCTCGCCGTTCGGTCCAGTCAATCAGTCATGCACATCCATGGTCGCTGCCCCTAATCTCACCCGTTGGATTATTCTCTGTCGAGCCATGTAGGTACAGACTCTCGCAAATATCTGTAGGTCTTCATTGTCTCCCCGAACCCTCCTCTACTCCCCCTCTGCTTGTCGGTCATTTTCAATTGGAGTCACTATGGTGTCGAGTACCTCGTCCACGTCCACCGTGCGGATACTGTCATTCTTACTTATTCTCGCCATCACCTACATCATATTTGTTCCAGCCCACCCAACTAAAACAACCCTATTGCCGCCGACAGACCACGACCGTCAAGCGTCCTGGTACGAAACGCATATCTCAACCAGCAAGCCTGCCAAAGATACCTCGGTGGATGCAGAGAGCGACATTGTACAAAAGGAGACGGAACAACAAGATGACAGCCAACCTCCCAGCGACATTGGCGACCACATCTCGAGCAACAACGAAGCCGTCGACGACGACCAACTGACCGAAGAAGAAAAAGCCGTCCAAGCCGACCACCAAGCCCACGGCCAAAACGAACCTACACGAGACCGTCCAAAGCTGCCTGGAAAACCAGACACCACAAAACACTCAACAGCACCTTCACACACCTCCATCATCACCGAACTCGACCTACCCGAAATACGCCACCACACCCAAACCAACAATGCCTCTGCCGCCGAACACCTCATCCTCGTCGTAACCCACGACGAATCTCACTGGGGCCATGTAGACGGCACACCACGCACCTTCCCCTCCTTCCTCGAATTCCTAAACGACACTTCCGGTCTGCCTGCCCCGTCCATCTCCCTCGCGATCCTCACGACCACTGAATCAGCATATGGGCACTACGTCTCGGCTCTATCCACCCATCCATACGCAAAAGCCCAAGTGCTTCTCTACACACCCACGATTCCCGAGGATGAAGGACCCGCAGATCGCCATACTGCTTCTTTCCAAGCTATCCGCCGCAAACAAATCGCCGTCGCGAGAAATGTACTCATGTTCACAGCTTTAACCACCGAAGCACACATTTTCTACTTCGACTCGGATGTCATCGATGCGTCTCCTGGCATCTGCGCTCAAATGCTCAAACAAGCCTCTGATCCAAACATCACCATGTCGCCAAACATCACGCTCCCAGAAACAATTTTGCCAGTGGGCTTGATCACAGCCAGAGCGCAAGATGGAGGTACATATGACTATGATCTCAATGCTTGGTACAAGCAAAGGGAGCAGCATATGCATGACCTATTGCCATTCGCAAACTCTGAGGAAATGTTTCCTTTGCAGTCGGTGGGAGGCACGTTGTTGTATATCAATGCTGTTTTGGTCAGGCAAGGATTGAGCTTTCCTTGGTGGTATGTGGTGGGCTCGACTTGGGACAAGGAAGGGGGTGATGGGATTGAGACGGAGGGGATCTGCTACATGGCTGAAAAGTTAGGGTATGGGTGTTGGGGTTTAGGTGGAGACTGGCATGTTGTGCATTCGCAATGATCTTTGAGCGTGCGTACGTTCCTACTCTCTCTTTGATCTTCATGTTTGTCTGCTTCTTGATAGCCACTGTACACCCCAGCTGTGATATAGACTTCCTTTCTTCCTCCTTTGTTACAGCAACATATCGATGTCGACATGCTCCTCCTGCTCAGCATCTCTCCTTCTCTTTCTTCTCTCTTCATTCGCACCACTGTTGCCGCCATCTTCTTTGCTCCCTTTCTTCTTCCGTTCCAGATGTTTCCTCAACCTGTCTTCATCTTCCTGATCTCTGGCATCCTTCTCCTTCTGAACTTCCTCTTTCATCACCTCGAGCTCGCTCATCAGCTTGACCTTGTCTTTCTTCTCCTTGTTCAGCTTGTCGGCCACTCGCTCCAGACTTTGCTGTCTTTCCTTCTCTTGCTTGTCGAGCAGCTTGTACAGATCGGCAGGTTTGCTGTCGTCTTTGACATCGCAAGCGTCTAGTACTGTTTCCACACATTTGTTTACGGTGCGAGAGTTCCGCTCGTTGGTGGTCACTTGCGAGGACAAGACCTGGATCGCACCGTCTGTCCTAGGCATGTTCTCAAGCTATGTGGATCTGTTAGTCTTGCTTATCGAATTCATGGGTAAGCAGCTTACTGTCCAGCGGCTCGCGTGCAACATGGCGAGCTTGAAGATCCTGTGCGTACGCCCATCCACGCCTTGTCCTAGTTTTTCTTTGATGTAGTCGTCGAAGTGTTCCGAATCTGTTCCTGTTTAGCGATTCCGAGTCGAACAAGGAAGAGGCATAGCGGCTTACATTGGCTTGCTAAGACTGTCGTGACACCATCATTCGAGGCTTGACTGCTTATCGGGGCACGAGCTGGTTGCTGAGACGAGGCAGAACCTGGGTGTGGTTGAAGCGCCCTGAAGGGTGACTTGTCATTGAATTCTGGCGTACTGTCGAGCTGTTCGTGATCATCGACCAACACAAAACCGTTCGGTTGTTTTCTGACAAAGATTGGACCAGAAATGTGAGATCTGTCTGTACTTGATGCAAATCTTGGCTTTGCCTTAACAAAGAGTGGTCGATCATACTCGATTCTTGTGCTTGCAGGCGGTGGACTGCTTTTGGATTGCATAGCTCGTCCTGCATTGGAGATCTTCTCGGTGTGCTTTTTCGTCAAAGGCTGTGATGATGCTTCCACCGTAGTGTTGGTTGTGTTTCTAGCCGCAGCTTCTGTTGTCGGTCCTGCATCTCTTGAATTTGGCGTCGACGTAGCAGTTCCCTTAGGCACTGCTTTGATTTTGCGACGGCCAACTTCGAGCATTTGTGTAGAGAAGCTTGTCTCCGGATGGATCTCTGATGAGGGATCGATTGGCTGGAGCGGTATGTGCTCGAAAATAGACTCTTGTTTGGGTAGACTGGAGAGGTTGAGGGTAGAGTGTGGTGCAAAAGATCTCACAGCTCCCGCGTTTGTTTGTCTCAAATCCGTCTCGTGCTTCTTTGTCGCTGTATTTGTTGCCGACTGATCAGAGTTCGTGAGATCAATAGGATTGCTCCTGCTCGTGGGAAGTTTACTGTTGGCGGGATACGATGGATTTTGGTCCCAGCGATGGTAAACAGCATATTCGGAGTTGTACTCGGGATTTTTCATTTGCAACTCCAACGCGTCCAAAATTTCGTACTTGTTTGGTTCTATACCAGTTTCCTTGAGAAGACGATATGCTGTCATGTCGAACTCCCTTCTCTCAGCTACCCACGCTTTGTCGTACTCCAGTTGTATCTCCGCCAAAGTAGGATCTCGACCTTCTCGGTTGATGAAAACTGATGCGAGCCCATCCCGCCAGTCCTGGTTCCTGTGAATCAATTTGACAGTAATGCAATCATCGTCAGAAGATTTGGCCATTGCGATCACGGTGCAATTGGATGAAGACGAGTTGTTGATGTCACGGTATGAACAAAAGACGAGGACGTACGTTGATGAATCACGGTAGAAAGTCAGGATGAGAAGCAAAAGAGTTCATTACTTTTGATAACTAAGAACTGCAGGTGCGATGAACGTCATGTGCAGATTCGGTGCTGTAAGGCAGGTGGTCGGAACAGGCAAGAGCGTTCGATCTCATCTCCCCCAACTAGTGAGTACCATTGACGGTGCCTTCCTCCTTGACGATACCCAGCTTTGCATCCATCTTAGCGATATCAGCTTGGATTTCGCAGATCTCTGCATTACCAGGAAGGTCGGCTTCCAGGTACTTGACTGTCTGCTTGAGAACCTCATCATCCTTCTCGTGGATGATGCATGCAATGTTGAGATTAGTGGTATGGACACCAGCGGCACCAAGACCATCTTCGCCAGCATCAATCGCCGTGGACTCCAGAAGACCACTAAAGTCCTCGAATTGGCGAGAACGCAACTCGAGGTGATCCTCTAGGTCCTTGACGATGGCGGCTCTAATGGCCGAGAGTTTCTTGGCCTGAACAGTGGTCAGTCCTGGAACGCCCAGATAGGAAAAGCATAAGACTTACCATCTCGAGTTCGGCCTCGAGAGCGGCCTTAGTGCGAGCTGCTTCGAGCGACTGGTTGACGTGCTCGTCAACGAGAGCCTCGACTCTGGCGTTGATAGAGGTCATAAGATCCTTGGTCATGGTCTTCTTGAGTACGGGCATAGGCGAATTGGTTTCGACCATGATGTCAACCACATTGCAGATGATGTCCATAACAGAGTTGGTGATAGCGTGCTTGACAACCTCGTCGATGGGGTTGTTCATTATGTCAGGCATCTTAGCGTTGGCCATGTCAGTCATCTTAGCCTCGGCCATGTCGTTGTGCTTGTCCATGCTTCTAGAATTAGCAATAGTACCGTGGATAGATGCCCTGATACTTACTCGGCGAAGCGCGGAAGAATCGTTGTTATGCGTCGAGGTAAGATGGAGAGAAGCCGCAGCGAAATAAATGTTATGAGCACCTGTAAAGTGACGGGAAGCCCAATGGTTCCGGAAACGAACGGAAACCTGCTCCACGTCGACAGCAGCGTCGAGTCCGCAAGAAGCTGTGTGAGTGATTTTAGGGGTTCGAATTCTGCATATCAAGTCCCCCTTCATGACCCACAAGTCTCAAGCATCTCGTATACGATAGCTACCCGTAAGTTTTGCTTCCGGAGCATACCTGTGGGTCAATACCAGCCTGACATCAAGCCCACAAAGATCCATTGCTTGGAGATACAACTTACTCAAGATCCTAGCCAAAACGTTCATTCAACGCAACGTTAGGCGCAGTTCTCCCAATAGCTGCACCATAAGCAGCACCTCTCGTAGCAGCACAGCTTTCTTGTCTTTGACCTCTTCAAAGCGACTTTCCTCTTTGTGGTTCGACAGCAATCACAGCTTACAAGCTTGACGCCTGCCTTCCAGCAACATGTCATTACCATCTCAGGGACTGCGTGAGCCTCGTGGCTTACCTCCTAAGCCTTACGCAGCTGAAGACGATGCCGTGGTCCAGCAGTGGCAAAGTAATGGAGGAGCTGAACGGGCTGAGCTGATGCCTCCTAGAGAGGCTGTATTGCCGGCATCCTCGTCAGGCCACGAGATGCAGCCAGAGGTCTCAGCACAGGGCCTGTATCCATGGCAGGTCAGTTATTCTCAGGTAAGACTCCAGAGGTGACGGTCCTTTGCTAGACCCAGCAAGACTGACTCCTTGATACTAGGCCGAGAGATACCATATATCCGAAGGTCCAGAGGACAACACCAGGCCAGCCAATTTGCGTAAGACAAACGAAGACGACTTCTCGGAACAGGCTGCAGTCGCCCGCGCACAGTATACTCGTGCATTTCCGCAGTTTGATAACGGTCTTGCAGTCGATATGCAAGGTTGGAGCCAGAACGTCGCACAGAACATGACATACTACCCCCAGACCTGGCTCGGAGGTGGTGGTTTGCTGAGAGATGTTGTTGACGGTGCCGAGCAGGATGAGCAGACCCAGTTTGATGGCGGAACACGTTTTGATACGTACACCTGGGGTACGGGATCGGACGAGAGCCTGCCAGTGGTCGCAGCATTGGATATGTCTTGGCAACTTGATTCGTTCTTCCGTGAAAGTGTCGATGGTCGAAGAAACGCTGCCTCAGAATCTCTCTCTCCGCTATCAAGACCAAGAGACTCGAGGACAAACCAGCCGACGTCATTCGAGGAAGGTCCACTCTCAGACATGCAGTATCCTGACCTCGGCCCGGACATGGATGAGACGGCATTCCAGCACGTTCTGCCTACCACAGAACGCCGCGAAACGGAGCCCAACAACAGTGAAGGTCAAGCAAAGTCCGCCGCGCTTTCGAAAGCCTTGAGCGAGGCCAGATCAAAGAGAACCACATCGCTCATGGAGCCAGTGTCAACACACTCAGCAAACACCCTCGGTCCTCATTCCAACAGCGACACAATTCAATACCCACCCGACATGTCTCAACCCGATCCCCACACTTACCTCGATGCGCGCGATCTCAATCATGTCGACGGTGCCTCTCTACGCGCTTCCAGATCCGCCAGCGAGACTTCCGAGCTCGACATCTCGTCGTTCTTGGACAGTCAGGAGCCTGCCACCGCTCATCAGCCAAAACCCATCCAAAACAATCACCGACCCGAGCAAATACACATCTACCGCATCAGCGAGATTGTGGTCGACATCTGCAGAAGTCCCCGTGACCAGCGCGAGAAGGAGGCTATAAGACTTCTCACATCTCTCGGCTTGAGCCAGTCACAGCAACATCGCGCCTTCAAGATCTACGCAGACATGGCTGCCCATAACAAAGAGACAAAGAAGGATGCAGAACCTCTTGTGTTCAGAAAGTGGCTCTGTCTCTTGATCTACGACGTACAGACCCGAGCGAGTGCCGCCAACAGCGCCTCCAAGAACATCAATGATGCCAGGATCAAGGGACTCTTCTGCAAGGAAGGCATTCATCAGTTGAAGTGTGGCCATACCTGCCGCTCCAACGAAGAATGCGGCATGAACTGTGTCATCTTTTCATCCTACCCTGACACACCTATCATCGACGTTCGCATGTCGGAGCTCCCTTGCAACGAGTGTGGCAACTGGCTTTGAGAGATGGCGTGGTTGTAGCTAGAGAGTTGGCCTGCGAGATCTTCCATGAATGGCAGGTCACCGAGGATTGGCGCGAACAGACTGCGAGGAGGACATGGTTTACAGAAGAAACACCAAGGATACGGGTGGCCCTCGAATGCTTCTGGTCGAGGGAATACGAGTAGAAGGGGTCTCGAGCCATCAGCTTCCTGGCGTTGGTTGATCAAACTGATGTCGTTGGAGAAGGCCGTAATACGAAGTTGGTAATGGAGGGCGATTAATCATGAGAGCTTCGACCAGAGCTTGGTAGGAAGAGAAGGGCATCACCCCGTTTCTGCAACAGTATAGAAGAATACACAAACCTTCTCCGTTTGTTGAAAACAGATCCTTCCTGGAGATAATTGCCAGATATTCTTAAAGGCTTGTGCCGCCGTTGCTGAAGCTCTGGCGACAGCCATCCTCGGACAGGTACCTTGGGCGATAAGTTTATTGAGCCTGTAGATATATAGTCCTGCCTGCCGTATCAAGCTGCTGATTCGAGACGTTAAGTGTTGGTGAGAATGAGAAGCTTGAAGATCCTCAGGAGCAATGGTATCTGTCGGCGAATCTTCGGCATATCTGAACGTACTTTCCTCGTTCAGCATTGCATATTTCCTTATTAACTAACACAATACAGTTATACCAGCTCAAACATACAGCAGAGTGTCTATCAAATCAGGAGACTTATTTAAGTCAGGTTCCTGTGTCTTTGTGTACTGATCATGTGGTTGCATGCTCGCATCATTACATCGTCAGATATTTAACATGGTCATGCCCTTTCAGATGGAATCGGCAGCAGAACTTATTAATATTTTAGCACTTATCAATATGTTATCATATTCGAGATTATGTGCCATAGACCTTACAGACTGAAGCTTGTCCAATCTGTTGGAGGGCCAATCAATTATAGCTTTTGTTATAGACATCGTAAGATGTTAATCGAACAAGTCTCACAAGTTGAGCAGTGAATCAGACATGCTCGCTAGCAGGCAAGCAATTCTTTCGAAGGCAGAAAAAGCCGAGCTGTATGGTGTCTCAGCATAGAGTGGGACTCCAAGTGTAACAAAGAAGATGTTTGCTGCCCAAATATGGCTCACTTGCATTACCGGCCCGTAGCAAACACCAACACCCTCTTCCTATCGACTAAGACTACGTATACTGATCAAGTCGCCGTTGATACACTACCCCCTTTGCCGAATGGCAACTCGCTCCCACAGATCTTGCGTTCGAACCTGCCACTTCCCCAACTTCTTACTAACAACGATAGGTTCCTCGCCAGTTCGATAGCGCTTACGATTGAGGTCATGCACCTCACCGCGGTGGTATGGCGCACTCCGCACCAAAAGTCCCAAGTGAGACCCAGGTGACTAGTTGTCCTTGCGAACACAAGTTCCTGCTTACTCTGGAGCATGTGAAGGAGCAGCGAAAGTCGGAGCAGAGGTGGCCTCGCAAAAACGAGCACTTCACTCTTTCTGTAGCTGGATCAAACCCGCCGAGGGTCTCTCGAGCCTTCTGAGTCCAATGGCTAGCCAGATGTATGATGTCGTAAGTGAATCAATCTTTCAATAATAAGATCTCTAGGAGGATTTCTTTTTTTTTTTGCTCATAGGCATGATGTTATGCCAGGACCAGACGACTGAAATTCCCCTGGACATTTTGAAGAACACGGCAAAAGATTTTAGGCACATACATCAGATGCTGATAACATTCCTTACATGCTCTCCTTGTCCATATCAATTTTTTGCGCAAATCAGATACTCCAACTCAACTGCTGAAACTCCACTGGCTAATCCATCGTTCCATCAAATCAACACCTATGCGTCGTGTACCGTTGAGAGCCGGACTCAGAGCAAGACTCTTCGAGCAGTCGACCAAAGGCTTTTTCTTTCCATTCTCATAGGCGCTTTCGAAGAAATCGACCAAGCTCATGGCCGGTATGTTTTTCCCTGGCCCGCTCTGAATATGTTTCTCCAGGAGTCCAACCCAATCGGGAAGAGCGACTCGTTTCAGTCCCCTGTAAGCTGCAAGCTGTGGCAATAGCTCTGTCCAGCTGGTAGTTTGAGGATTGACGATATTGTATACCTGGCAAGCCTCGCGGATTGCAGATCCAGCGGATATGAGCTCGCATATTGTAGCTGCAGCGACGTCAACGGGCACCCAATCGATGCTGTCCAGTGAGTCTAGTGAAGAAGGAATGGCGCCGAGTTGGATCGAGGAAGCCAGCATAGCGGGCAACCATTCTTTCTCCGGCCATTCGGGTACCTTGCTGTTCCCAGCGTCATGGTCCAAGACTCCGCCGAGCTGACCCAGACGGCAGATTAGGCTTTTGACACCAGTGGTAGCAGTGATCTCAGCTATGAGGCGTTCAGCGACGAGCTTAGACTGTGTATAGCCCATAGTCTCTGCCCTCAGCCAGTCATGGACGACCTCCTCTGAAACAGGTCCTCGCGAGTTGCGGAGGACGGATCCTACCGACGAGATGAATACAAAAGTAGATGCATGGTCTGAAGATTCGCAGAACTCCATGAGCTGAGTGGTGAGATGAATACCAGGTTCGAAGTGTGACAGTGGCATGCAAAAGTCGACAGGCCATGCGTTCTAGATCACGCAAGTGACGTCACGCTGCAAAAGACGCAAGTCTGGTTCAGAAAGGCCGAAGCACGGTTGAGAATAGTCTGCGTGAAAGTATCGAGTGTATGTCGAGTCTGGATTGCCGAATGGGGGATCATCCGCTCCTTGTTCAAGGTTGACCTTGGAGCGGCGGTTGAGGCAGTAAATCCTCTGGACGTCTATTCTACGCGAGAGTTGGTCCAAAAGCTGAGTACCCAGGTGGCCGGTGGAGCCAACAAGGATTACAGTGGCAGCGCGAGGAGCCTCATTAGCCAATGCTTTGCGGCTCATGGGTGAGTGGCGATCGTACAGCATCTGCATTGCCTTCACTGAATCCTCCCTTCCAATCATTGAGCCACAGATGGAGCTTGATAGTAGATCAATGCTTGGGAAGTCGTAGATGACTTTGGTTGTGATTTGTGTTGGCAGATTGAGAAAAGCGGTTCTGATGCTCTTGGCCATTGTCATAGCGTGAAGCGAGTCCAGCCCTAGATCAAAGAAACTCTTGCTGGATGGCACTGTCCGATATCTGGGAAGTCCGTGAACAATATCCGTGACAATTTGCTTGACACTCTCGAAATCCATCGGACGATCTGTATGTGCAAAGGATGCAGCAGGGCCTTCGTGTAGATGGTAAAGTTCGTCGAGCTCAGCAGCAAAACTCTCCAGGGTACGCCTACGCTGAACAGTACTCTTATCTGCTCGTATCGGTCTCTTGCCCTGTTTGGCAACTATCACCATGTTCTTCATCACGCGTCCGTACTCGGGACACTCCTCGTTGGCTTTCTGCACGATCAGCCATAGCTCCTCCACAAGTTCTTCCTCGGAGGTATCTTCTTCACTGGATTCTGAAGAAGACAGTTCCACAAGCAAGGCGCACTGTTCGCGCCCGTCTCCGCAAACAAGAGCTGACTCAACTGCAGGATGACCACTGACGATCATGTTCTCCATTGCAATAGGGTTAAACTTCTCACCCTTGCTAAGAACGATGATGTCGTCTGTGCGGCCTTGCCACAACCAAAGATCGGGTTTGCTGTGATGTTTCGAAAACAGGTCCTTCGTGTGGTATTCTTCCAGTCCAGGGTACATCCAGAACGCAGGTTGGGACATTTCCAGACCAGGCTTCCGCTCAACGACAAGCTCGAACAGATCATTCGCATAAGGACGATACACGCCACCAGCGCAGTCGCTTAGTTTGACGTACGGCCAGTCCTCCCGCTGCATGTCTTCGACAGGGAAGAACCCTGTCTCCGAGGATCCAAAGACAGTGATGAGAGTGGTGCCTGACGCGATGCGATCACCGGCCTGGGTAGGTAGCGGTCCTCCCCCATACATCACACTGGTACATCTCCAAAGACTTTCTAGATACCTTTGATTCCCTGCCATTTCAGAAAGGATAGACGGAGGCATGGTAGCAGCTTCAATGTTACAGTTGACGATCATTTCATTTGCAAGTTCTGCTGTCAGAGGTATTGGAGGCGGTGAAATTGTTGGAACGGTATTCCAGATTGAAAGGAACAAAGTGCTAATGGCCGAGGCATGAAACATCGGAAAGAGTATCTTCGAACGTTCTTGTCCACAAAAAAGGCACCATTTGTTGGTCAGCATCCAAGAAGTACGCGAGATCTGGCAGGTCAAGTGTTGACATTGGTCTTTCGATGAGCACGCTCAACAGTAAATTCGAGTACAGTGGTGCATCGGTAGGTACTAAGAAAATACCACAGTCCGCTTGATCAAGCAAATCGAGGGATGCGGTCGTGCTGTTTCGTGGAGAAGTAAAGAACATCTGAACGAGCTCTGGCCAGTCACGTCCCAGAAGATATAAGAGCGAACATACCTCGTAGCCCGCTTTGCAGGCCCCGAACATGAGAAAGAGATATCTCAGGTCATGAGGACCCATGTAGGCTAGTGTAGGAAAGTCTCGACCTTGACCTATCTAGTTCAGTACCCACCAGGCACATTTATCGATGCTCCTGGCAAGGTTGTTGAACGTGATCTGGCGATAACCCCCATCGAGACTCGCAGTCTGGGTTACTTCAATAGAAATCAACTCTGGGTCGTCCGATGCAAGTGTGTCGATGAAGTTTGGGAGCAGTCGCAAGCCACATTCCGACATGTTGAATGTAAGTTGTTGTCAAATCCGGCATTATGTTCAGGCAAGCGGAATTAGCATTACTTGTATGCAAAGGATGCTGACACTAAGAGTGACCAGAGGCCAGTAAGTCGTGTAACCATACTATGCTTGTAGCCGTGGGCTCGTGTGAGCTTCGTATGTGAGCATGTTGCTTCTTACAACTGTGATGGTAAGCCAGACATATGGTAGCCACGCATAGCTTTAGTTGCTGAGATTGAAGAATACAGAGCGCTGGCGAATCGTGGTATGAGCAGTGATATGCCGCTTGCGTGTGACCAAGAGCTCTACGGCTGGAGCGGAGTCGCATGTTGTTAGCCGCGTTCATGCTGAGGATGAACCAATGCTCTGAACGCTGTTGTGCTTCCTCGTGAAAACCCTACAAGGCGTGATTCGCTAGTCTGTGCTGCGCACGGCAAATCCGATGTAAGACTAGAGATAGTCTCGTATATTGGACTCAGGTGAGGACGTAGAAGGATTCAGGAAACCGTTTGCTTGGAAGAAACGATGTCATGTTGTTACATGGCCTGGGGCTGTCAACAGTGTTACACTCGGCATTTCTTCGAGCCTAAGCGTCACCTACTAAGGTTTTGATGATTGAATATGTGTCAAGAAAAGCTTCTATATCACAGATGAGCCAGAAAAACAACAAACTGGAGGCGTGTGACCAATTTCCTCACAAAATGCGACGATTTTCGAAGTCAGACTTACGCTGCGGATGCTCGGGGGACAGCTTCGCTCAAACGGTTCTCCAGGATTATTGACTCGTTATCAGCCAGCAAGCACGTTGGCCGTTCCTGATGCATCCATTTCATCGGTAAAGAGTGGGTGTGCTTGCGCAAACAGGTAAAGGACGATGGATCTTTTAGCGCGTCGGAAACGTGCTTCCTCCGCTGCGACCTCGCAAACCTGTGCGAGACCCACCACCTCTCATCGGAGCCACCGGTTGCGACGGTGAAGCTCGAACGCCGTTTCCGCAGCCACCACCACATCTTTATCGCATGTTCTTAATCTCACTACGTACGTTGCGGCGTCGTTCGCTACGCGCTCAAAATCGCAGTCAGGCAGTATTAGACTGCCATCGGACGCGTGAGGAGCAAGAAATGTTTCCACAGGATGCCGGACCAGGTTTTTCTAGTTTTGCTCACTCCAAGGGACAATACAAAAAGGAAACCAAAAAGAGAAAGTGATCGTCCGGACCGCTAGCGCGCTACCCCACAGCGCCAAGAGGAGTTGGATAATCTCAATGACGTGCCTAAACAGGTCAGGTCCTTGCTGCCGACGTCTTGCGTTTTTACTTTTCGTTCAGGGCCAGACGAGAAGCACCGTGTTTTGCATGAGCGCATACGGCGACTGTTCATGACCACAGAGAGGGATATTGTATCCTTGATGTATCAACACAGAGATATGAGCCCTCGCAAGTCTTGCCTTGGAGACAGAGTGGATTCCTCGGCACCGTTGGCGAAGCCAAGATAACCACGGAACGGTTGTGTGTCGCTACCAACTCAAATGTCTATGCTATGGCGTTCATTGGCGGGCGTTCACGGCCATTCTCTTGAATGCCAAAAGTCTGATGACTCGAGAGTCCAAATATGTTTTACCGAGAGCCGAAGCGTATCCCAGTCCCCTTTCAAGAAGGTGGCAGGGAAGGTCCAGGGTCCTGGACGCTTTCTTAAGAGCCCTGTCGATACCTCTCCACACCCAGGCTATCAACCCTACCCATGGCGAGCTTTTCTGTTTTCTTTACGTTCCTCTGGCTCACGGTTACCTGGATAATCTACAAGAGTATCAGTATACTGTATGTTCGCCGACAGCATGCTATCAAATCTCGTAAGCTGGACTGCGAGCCAGCGCCACTCTGGCCTGCCACACATCTGGGCATCTCGACGATCAAACAGATGATGGCGGCTCAGAAAGCAGGTCGTTTCCCCGCATATCTCCGTGAGCGGGAGGAAGTCTTGTCGGAATCGCAAAACAGACCCGTGCATACCATGCGACTGTCCATTCTGGGAAACGAGGCTCACTTCACCTCGGATCCTAAGAATATTCAAGCTTTGTTGGCGACTCAATTCAAGGATTTCGGACTAGGATCTGCAAGAATTGGCAACTTTGGTCCTTTGATGGGCGATGGAATCGTGGGTGTATATTACTCTTGGACAATGACATTCTTGCTAACCAGAATCATAGTTCGCATCAGACGGCAAGAGATGGGAGCATTCTCGAGCCCTTCTCCGTCCGCAATTTGCTCGCGATAACATCAGCGATCTGGAACTCGAAGAGGTGCATGTGCAAAACATGATGCAGGCTCTTCCTGTGAATGCCGATGGTTGGGTTGAGGAGACCAACGTACAGCTTCTCTTCTTCCGCCTTACCCTCGACAGCTCAACAGAATTTCTCTTCGGTGAGAGTATTGACACTCAGCTTGCAGCACTCAGGGGTGGAGAAGCTGGAGCAGCAGCGGCCTGGAGAGACGAGAAAGTTTTCGGAACTGCCATCGACAGTTCTCAAGGATATCTATTCAAAGGCGCACGATTCGGAAACTACTACTGGATGGCTCACGACAAGCACTTCAAAAAGCTCTGCAAAGATGTGCACAATTTTGCCGACTACTATGTGGATAAGGCGATCAAGGAGAAGCGAAGACCGTCGCTTACCAGGAAATTCGTATTCCTTGAAGAGCTTGCTGCTCAGACGCAAGATCCAATCGAGCTGCGTACCCAACTACTCAACATCCTGATTGCTGGTCGCGACACTACTGCCTGCCTGCTCAGCTGGATGCTGCTACTCCTGGCCAAGAACCCAGACGTCTTTGAGAAGCTCCGTGAGATTGTCATTCGTGACTTTGGAAGTTATGAGAACCCTCGAGATATTACCTTTGTGTCTCTGAAGGACTGCCAGTATCTCCAACACTGTCTGAACGAGGCACTTCGTGTCTATCCAGTTGTGCCCATGGACGGTCGCCGTGCCCTGACCGATACCACGATCCCACGAGGTGGTGGTGCAGACGGTCTCTCGCCCATCTTCATACCCAAGGGTACCGATGTCAGCTACTCGGTTTACGTCATGCACAGACGTAAGGATATCTGGGGTGAAGATGCAGATGAGTTCAAGCCGTCGAGATGGGAATCAGGACGACCTAGCTGGGGTTATCTGCCCTTCAACGGAGGTCCTAGAATCTGCATTGGCCAACAGTTCGCATTGACTGAGGCTAGTTATGTCATGGTCAGACTGTTGCAACGGTTCGACAAGATTGAGCCTACAGGGCCCACACTCGATGCCGAACCAAAAATGCGCCTGACTCTGACCTGCTGTCCTGCAGAAGGTGTTTGGGTCAAGATGAGGCAAGCAAAAGATGTTGCCTCTCACTAGACGCTACAGTCCGAAAAAACTGTTTTACGATTTACGCAAAGTATGATATATTAATGTTCAATACGAATTTGTTTCGCTTCAAAAAGACATTGCTCCAAACGAGGCTACTGAGCATTGCTCTTGCACGTCCAAGATCCATTGCCTCCACCCGCTGCAATCGCCTTGCCCGAACTATAAAGTCCAGCCACACACACTGTTGCACCTATCGCAATGACCACCCAATTGACACAAAACTGTACAATCTGCTTCGGACTATCGAACCAATGTCCATGGTTCAGGTATAATCCGAACACTCCGCTCAAGGTGTAGGTAAAGTGTGCAGCGAACAGAGCACTGATCAGGCCAAGTAGGTCGTTGAAATTTGGGATTGACTCTGCAATGATCCAAGCGATGACCCAGATGGTCAGTGTGATTCCCGTCCATGCAAGAGTGCTGGTTTTGGTTCTTCTGGTCATGTGGACTGTGCCTCTGAAGCAACGGACGAAGATGTACTTTGAAGCAACATGGCCGTAGATGATTCCAGCGATGATAATCTGCTTGGTGTTAGTATCGACTGTTCGTTTGCGGAAGTGTGGTTTCAATCTCGACGTACTGTTGGAATAGCGATCCCCCAAGCGACTTTCCTCACAATGGGGCCCGCTGAGCCAAGAGCAGGTGAAGTGACATTCGGACCGGCAAACACGTAGATGACTGTAGCCGCAACGATATAGAGACTGATATCCCAAACCTGGAGGAAGATCAAAGCTTTGGTCCAATCCTTGGCTGGATTTTTCATCTCCGCCAGGAAGCCAAAGAAGCAGGAGTGTCCAGCGTAAGCAAACACGATGTTGCTGACAGAAACAAAAGCGTCTGTAAAGGGCAGCACAGTAGTCACCGCCAATGGTGTGTTGCCTTTGGGCTTTTGAATGCCAATGGCAACCATACTGATCAGTACAGCCGAGAAGATGGAGATGAATGATGCGATGGACATGAACGATACATTCTTCAAAGTTCTGGGTAAGTCGAAGAGCCAGAAGATGACTAGTCCGATGACTGCCCATACCACGGTACACGTAGCGCTGTCAGTCACGGTGTTGAGGCAGATGGTCCAGGTTAGGATGTGACTAGCCATAGTGAAGATGAGGAAGATTGTTTGTGCTCCGCCGAAGACTTCGCGGCCAATGGCGCCCATCTTGAGCGGTTTGAAGAGGATCTCGCCCGCATCTGCGAATGACACAACCTGTGGTACCGTAAGTACTCCTTCTGACAAGCGTTATAGGATATCTTCTCGCTTACCCAAGGATACTTCATACGGAATTGTCCAATAACCTTTCCAATCCTGTGTAAGTCCACTGTGTCATAGAGTTCGGTTGTGAGAAAAGACATACCCATCCGGTGTAGGTTGCGATAATTCCGAGTCCAACAAGCAAGATGAGTCCAGGCACGAGACCGATTCTCGCAAGTACTGACGGCAGCGAGAGAATGCCCAGCGAGATGGTCTCAGCAATCATGACTTACAGCTGTCAGAAGTTTGATCAATCGTCCTTCAGGGCTCTGACATACTCATTGAAGCTTGCCACCACTCGAGAGATTGATAGTCAATCTCTGCATCTTGGATCTCACCCTCGTCCACACTCTCTTTTCGCGCAAAGGGGTCCTCGTAAGCACTATTCTTTCGTCTCGACATCGACGACTTGCGTCGACCAGTAGCCGGCCTCGATATATCATCGTCATGGTCTATACTGTCCTTCTTTTCGGGGTCTTCGAACGACATCTTGAAATTGCAAATAGTACTATTTGCGCAAAGAGCTACAGAAAGAGGAGAAACAACAGCAGTCCAGCCAGTCTATAAGTGTAGAGGTCATGTACCCAAGTACTCGAAGGAGCATGTGCATCACAAGGCATGCATGACGTAGAAGTTCGAATTTAGGAATAGATGGACGATCTCAAATGCGGAGAAATCTGGAAAAGCAACGCAATATGAGCCTCTATCGGTCAAAAGGTCAGCGGATACATTGGATCCTCTCTATTATATCGCAAAGGATTAGATATGACGGTCTAAAGATTCTGACGTGCCAACTTCCAAGAAATCTTGGTTAAAACATTGTCCTTGTCTCGGGATGATTTCCGACTGCATTCGATGCAACGCATCGCTGTGCTTCTACTTGCCAGCCATCTCCCTGACTAGGCCAGCATTTACCCAGCCCCGTGCAAAATTTCTGCCACTGAATAAGAGGAAAGCAATCCACCAGATTCGGCCAATGTACGAATCATACCACATTTCCAACGGTAGATCTCTCTTCTTCCTCCAAGCCAGCACCTGGCGTCGAACACCATCCTCCACTACTACAGCGAATCCATTAGCAGCGAAGAACTTTGCTTCGCCGAGAGAACGACTCCACTCGCCACCAAGCACGGATCTAACTGCAAATGAATGGACAAAGGCAGAAGAAATGAACCCGCCAAGTACCTTCCCAACATCTGCTGGCGCGTCGTCTCGTTTGCCTGTAAGCTTCCTTTCAATCCACTCTCCGGGCCAGACGCCATACACCAGGAGCAATCGAGCGAACAATCTGTGCCAACCGTATGACCAGAACCCTCGCACAGACTTGATGTCCCAAATGCGGGTGCTGTAGAGAGGCGGGAAGTAGGCGAGTGGTGAAGGTGCTAGAGGACTGAGCAATATAGCAGCCATGGAGTGTGCTACAGAGAATGCAGCCATAAGAAAAGCACCAAGAGCTGCAGTCAATAGAAGCTGAAGCCAAAGAGGTAGTCGAGTGTCGAACAGATTTTCTGTGTGAATGCCGAGCTCAACTTGCGGTGATCCTTCGAGGTATCTCACATAAGTGGTCCGGATGATAACAAAGCAGACGGCCAGAACGGGGCCAACGTGGAGAAAGATGGAATGCAGACGGTTTGTGGCAGTCGGCAACCACGTCTTGCGAGTGTGTCGTACGTCAGCTGTTGTCCAGGTAAAGCCAATACCACGCATGCTGGTCTCGAGCTCAAGAGCCCAAGAAGCACGATCCAAGAAGTTGACCGGCCAACCTTCTTCGCTTGTTGCCAGCTCGTAAACTGGCTTCATCTCGCTGAGGTTAGACAGTTTCTTCTCGAGCACGAAGTATGAGTCGGCTAGTGACCCGCGACGGGCATGAGTAGCAGCATCAGAAACAGCATCAGTGACGGACGGCTTCTCGCCATTGGCTTGTGCCGCATCTTTAGCTGGCTCTTGAGGTTCGTTGTCGCTTCCAACTAACGCGGGCGTGTGCACTCGAGATATGTGCTTGTAACGAACGCGACGAGGGATGTGTCCAAATCCATAGGGACTGATGAAGAAAGCATCCAGAACTCTGCATCCGCCATAGAGACCAACAAGAGCGAGTTGGTAGTTGAGCCCGATGCTTTGCGGGACGTAGTAGGCTAGTGGAAGTCGAAAGAACAATACTCCTGCAAGCAAGGCTAGCGCATTACGAAGCAACTTGACCGCAGCGCTATCGATGGATCGCGGCGGAGGAGGTGGTAAGAAGAGTAGCGCAAGAAAATATATTATTGGTGGAAGGACAGCAGCTTCGAAGGTCAAGGGCTTTGTGTTCGGCACAGGCTGCAGCCCGGGCCTGGGTGTCGCATCAAGAAGGAAAGACAGTAAGGATGACATGGTGATCTGTACCACCTGCACCATACAGAAGACGGTTGCTTGCGCTTAAAAAGACTTCCATCACGATGGGGGTTTTGGTTGATGGGAAAAACAATGAATGGAAGATGTCATCGAAGAGAAACGTTCTTGGGTGCGGGCCGACGATCGGGCCGCGCGATCGGTCAACTCTCCTTCGTTCAGCCTTTCCTGATCTCTCCGCGTTTCCCTTGGATGCATCCTTACAGAGCCGCTATACGTGTAGCCAGATATAGTACGATGAATTAGTACTGTGCATTGGAATTCTTAGTCTTCTGTAGATTGATACAATAATTGTCGATGGCGTAAATGCTGCTTCGCAACTCTCACCCGAATCTCCGTCAGATCTAGCATAGTAATCGGCCTTGGCTTGATGCTTGCTAATGCTTGTGTTTCCACGACCCACCAGTTATCGCGGTGGCATCTTCGAAGCGAAGTCTTGAAATCTAAACAAATTCAGTAAAAGAGTGCAGATGACTACGAGCACAGTTGACGGCTGCGTTTGAGTGTTTTCGTTGGCACAATCGTCAAACTCAGCTTCGACAAGGCAACAAGACATGTGCACCGCAAGACACCGTTAAACCACATGGACTTGGTCGCACGGGTCCTGAAAAGTGTGTCGTAAACCACCTACGAATTCTTGAGGCAGATCGAAGGAGTTATGGCGTGAGAGATGGTGAACACCTCAGAGCAGGGTTGTACCCGCAGATCGAAATAATTATCAGCCAACGTTTCCATTATAAAATGCGCTCTCGACGAAGATGAACAATCAGCGTTTATCTGCATCTCGGGGACCGGAAAGCTAGGGAATGTGGGCGAGAAAACGAAAGATTAGATCTATTGCCGAGTAAGTATGATATATAAATGGTGATTATGCCGAATCCGGCGCGACATGAATCTGCCAGAATCGTTGGTAGGCTTGCGGCATCTCTTGTGTGCCATTGTCGTGACTGTCGTACTCAGAATGTGTGACATCCAGAGCCAGCAACCCCATCCTCTTGTGCGCTTTTTGGTAGAGCATAAACTCTTCTGTGACGTTGACGTATACACCCACACCGTCATATACATCAATTGTGGATCCAGTGGTCCAACTCAATAGTGTTGGCTCAATGAGGGGTGCATCTGTAACGGATGGATGTGATGTGCCCAAAGAAGTCATGAACCAGGCAGCCTTTCCGCGCTTGTTGACACCCTTGACCAGATCCTTAACGACGGTGAAATGAGGCTGGCCGAAGAAGACCGAATGCTTCTTTGACCAGGAGTTGGAGTGGACAATCAAGATTGGCACATCTACGTCGTGATTGAGGGGACCGCTCGATTTGCCGGGATCAAGAATCAGTCCACCGTGGAAGGGACGTTCCGGACAAGGTGCACCCTTCAAAGCCTGGAGAGCTCCTGTGGCACCGTAACTGTGACCTGCGATGGTAACGTTGGTCATGTCAAACTTTCCCTCCCAGCTGCTCAGATGCTCGCCCTCCTTACGAGGATTCATTTCGAAGATAGTGGCACCACTTCCGTCGTTGACGGCTCGCAAAACACGAACTGTTTCCTCGATCTCTGCCTGACGAAAGTCCAATTGTGCTTGCTTGAGTTCCGGAGTGTCGAAACTTGCATCGACTTGCAGATCACCGAGGCCGAAGTGGTACAGTGGTTTCTCGGTCCCATCAACATTCATGATCATGGTTCCAGGACCGCTGCCATCTCTGTGCTCAATTGCAGCGACGACATATCCTCGACTGGCAAGCTCACCACAGAAGTGCGTGTAGTCTGTGCGAGAACTTGCCATGCCGTGGGAAAAGACGATTACAGGGAAATTCTCTTCGCCAGCTTCTGGCTTGTCCTCGACGTGCTCGGTGAACTTCAAAGTGGGTACATTTTCTCGTAGTGGGACATCGACATTTGCTGGAATGGTGGTGCTGCCTGTAAGACCCCAGAGCGCGACTGTGAAGATGCTGTTGGTGAGGAAGTTGCTGATATGAGCAAATTTCGCGTAGCCCTCTGCTGTCACCGAGAGCGGCTTAGGCACCCAGAGATGTTTAGGCTTATCGGATTTCGCTCCCTTCATGGCCGGGTAGTACAAAGAGAACAACACTGTTTCAAGCTGCGAGAATATCAGCGAGTTCTGCCGGTCGTCAGAGCGTCGTGCATACCAAGAAGGCGGGTTCGCCTGTCGACTTGAACTTGACATCGCTTGTCTTACGGCCATCACAAGGACTCTCGATATCAATCACGCCAACGGAATGGGGTCCCGAATAAGCAGGGAGATTCGAGGAAAACAGAGGCATGCCCCACAGCCAGCAGTAAACGACGTAGACAGCAGCTACGCAGGAGACGACGTATCTGGGCGTAAGGCGTGGGCGAAGAATCGGCGGTAAGCGAGAGCGCGACATAACCAAAGAAGCATGCGGATGTATGGGAGACAATGAGATTTAGAACAAAAAGCACGGATGCTTTCAATAATCAGGGGAGCAAAGGTATGTCGAGATCATGGCTACGATTCGAGGTCTGACTTTTGGAGTCGTCGGCCGCGGCGGGTCGAAAATGATGTCATGATTCTGACATGGCCTCATTTCGCGTCGGCCTCAAGCCTCATCTCCCTCTTGCCAGAACGCGTGTCTGACTTCTCATCATCAAAACACAGACAAGATGTCCCAGTCTCAGAGGGGCGTCTCCTCAATGTCCGCAAGCCAAGACGATGTGCAGAGGTTCAGAGGTCCTGCGACGACAGCGACGATCAGCCTTCGCCGGTATGATCCGACTTGGGACAGCGGCAGTCATTAAGGTTTCTTGATGTGAATACAGCATGTTTTCCAGGTTATTACCGTTATCTGAACAGGGAAGAGGTGTCGTAGTCGCAATGGTTGGACGAACCCAATCGAGGTTCCCAAACAGTCGTCGCACTACGAATGTGGTAGAGTGGTGGTCCCTTCCTGTCCTGACAAGACGTGTGCCATAGGAAACAGTAAGTACGAATCGATTGACGAACCCTTGACATTTACTTGCCTCTACTCCATCCGAAAACCTTGCAGAGAGCTCAAGCGACTATTTCTACAACACAGTCTCATGCTCACCCGATTCTCAGTCTCGAATACAGACGACTCAGCAATCCGCATGTGGTTCAAACAATGACTGACCCCTTCCCAACATCCCTCTCGACAGTAGCCCGAACCGCTTGTCAGCCATCGATGCGCTGAGAATCTCACCACGAAGTTGTCGAGAAGTAACAACACGCGCGTCATCACAACGATGTCCCCGTTGAGCTTGTCCTGCTGCGTAGTACCTATTCTTCGTCTCACTATCCTTGCGGCTCGTTTGGCCCTCTGGTTCACCTTCACGTCTGGCATTGTTAGTGTACACATCTCGCCCGACGATATCTGGCTCTTCGGATTTGCTTTCATGACCACAATGCACGCCATGTTCGATGCTAGCTATGTGGCCGCCTGTACCGCCGATCTTGGAGCCGAGTCTGGTCCTTGGGATATCATTCACCTGATGATCACCATCCTCGATGTGCAGATGGCGAGAGCAATTATCATGACCATCGCAGAAGGTGCCGACGAATGAGCAGGGGCCAACCATGTTACATGTATCGTGCTATTGACTGGTCTGACCAGTAGACGTACATTCTTACTACAGAAGAAGAATCAACCAATGAAGGGCCTGCAAATCATCTTAGATCAGCGCCACCCAAAGCCGAGTTGTCTTCACTTCCAGTCTGGACCCTGATCTGCCTCTGCGCACCAATAAGCTGCGCATTCTATGACTTCCTCAGTGCTTCGAGACAACCATCTGCTTTCCACAAGCCCCAGTTCTCTTCTCTCCAATCAATCACCACTTCGTTCTTTACATACCAATTCCTCAACCACTACCATCATGAACGCCTTCGAGACCATCACTCGCCTCTCCTTCCAGCACATTGGACCAGAGACAACCTACAAGATCTTTACCTCGCTCGTGTTGATCTATGCTCGTGTCAATCAACTCAAGATCTTCCTCGGCAGCATGAGTCTCATGACCTACTTGATGTTTCCATCCATCGCCAGCATCATCATCTCTCTCCGCGCATCTTCGATCCAAATGCGCATCGGTTGCCCCCTTCTGATGCTGGTCATCTTGATGTGGGCCCTCGATCGCGAAACCGCCTCGGACAGCCTGGTCCGCTCCTAAGATCTTTGCTGACATCGCCTACTGTCACGTCTAAGACAACGAGACGCCTGAACAAGGTAATTACAGGCATAACGTGTACTGACAAGATCACCACTGACCTGTAACTAGCGCTTGTCCGACATACGCCTACGCATCGACGCTACCATGTTTTGCATCAACCGGAAAAAGAGAGCAGGGATGCAACTTCACGTTGTCTCAGGTGGAATGTAAAATGAGAAGGACCAAAGTAGCACAATGTCACCAATCAAACACCACTGTTGTTCGCTCGAATTCAAACATCTCTTTCTTCGTTTTCGTCGTCGTGAATGAATGATGCACCGGCACTCGAGCTGGCCAAGACGAAAGCAGCATCAGCATTACTTCATCAGTCTGGCTTGATCTACTCAGAATCCCTGCTGCCTATGCCACTTCTCCTCCCACCCCTCAAAATAAGGATACTCGTCCAATGTCCGTGGCACCCATCCCTCTTCAATCAAGCCCCGTTTCTCCTGTTCTTTCTCCATCCTCTCTAATTCAGGAAGAGCAACATGCTCAACATGCCACGTACCCTTGTACTCCAAAAGCGATTTCTTCCCGTCACTAAGCACTTTCCTCACCAATCCTGGAATTCCCTTTTCGTCTTCAAACTCCGAGAGGGGAGTAAATACGCATTTGAAGTTGAAGCATATGGCGCCAGAGAGAGGGAGGCGGCGTAGGGTTTGCCAATCCACGCGGAGATTGATCGAGGAGACTGACAGAGCAGGAGATTGAGAGGTATGCAGAGCGAGAGTGGGGGAGCCAGGGGGCATGAAGAGCGGAGTGTCGATTTCCAGGCCCCAGGAGCCGCGTTGGATTGGTTTGTCGGTGGGGAATTTGGCAAAGAATCTGTTGTTTTTTGGAAAGACGCTTGATGTTAATTTTCTTCTTGTGTCTTCCTTTGCTGTCGAAGGAAAAGTGGGAGTGTAATTGAACAGATAAAGGAGGAAGGAGAAAGAGATAAGGGGGATCAAGAGGAACATGAAAGGGAGAAAGGGGAAATGAGATCTCACCTGTCCATCGAGAACTCCATTTTCTCTTTATAGTCCGGTACCGGGGTGTGAATATCCTTGAGGTTCATTCCGATCTTACTCCCCACAGTCCATCCAATAGAACTGCATACCACACCGGCCCTAAAGCTATAATACCCAGTCTTAGGATCCCTAAGCACGATAGCAAAGTCCTCAGGCACATTATTCAACAACACCACCAACGGATCTACTTCCCTCAAATTCGTCTTGGTGTTCAAGATGCCATTATGGAAGTGTAGAGTCTGCTTATCGATGAAGAAGTAAGAAGGGTAGCGAGCGCAGAGGAACTGTAAGCATATTTCCATGAGCTCTTTACATGCGATCTCGGATCCCGGCAATGCTTGTAGGATATCTGAGCCGTGCTTGACGTAGAGATCTTGTCGTTGTTTGATGCGTTGGGTATAAGTCTTGTCGAGTTCGAGCCACCAATCTGGTTCGAGCTTTTTATATGCTTGTCAAAGTTACGTTAGTCGTTTGTGTAGATACGGGATGAAGCAAGGGGAGGAGGAGGGAGGATGCCTTACACATTGTCTGATGGTACTCCCAGCGAAATGGTCGGTAGGGTCTCGGCAGTGCGGTCTCAATGTCGAAATTGGTATATGCTGCAGGCAAAGGAACACCACCCAAGGTAGCATAATCTGGAAAGTTGCCTAGAGCTTCAATATCCTCGACAGTGAAGCCAGTGGGAGTAGAGAAAGTCCTGAACTGCAAATCCAGAACGTTCTGTTTGTCCGGGAGACACTTGTACTTGTCGCTACCACGAGCGCGTTCTGCGAGACCTTTTACTGATGCACCACCCACGCCAACGCGGCTGTTGGTGAGATCTGCGAGAGCTGAGCGTCTGGAGGGTGGAAAGGTGTACTTGTATTACCTTGTGTTTCAGCCCAACACTCATTGACGCTCGAATATGGCCTTGAGCTCAGGGAATAGCTTACCAACCTTGGCCTTCTTCATGTTCTCCTTGACAGTGTCCTTGATTGGTTTGAAGGGCTCTGCAAAGGTAACGCGCTTGACAGTCTTGGGGGCGCGAGTAGGTGGCTTTGAGGGTGAAGTGATCCACACATCGTCCTTCTTGATAGGGGTACTGGGGACGCGTTTCATACTGGGCTTGATAGGCATGCCAGACTTGCTAGATGGGCGAGGAGTGTGAGGGGCCTGTGGGCCACCAGGGCAGCGAGAGGAGCGCGAGGAGCGTGGTGGGATGCTGACCACTTTCACAGCGCCTTTCTCGAAGGACTGCACGCTCAATGCTTGAGCTGTGTTGTAGCTGTTTGTCTGTCAGTGGTGATAGCAGAAGAAGGGAGAAAGGATATGACTTACACGCCGTTCTCGTGTCTGTGACAGTGGGAAAGCATCTCATAACAAGTCATCTGGTGCGCGCGGCAGAGACCAGGGCTGCGTAGAAGGAGACGGGCCACGCGCTGGGAAGAAGCAATGTCTTTGGCGGCCAGGAAGTCTGTGGCGCGAGTGATGAGGATGTCGTAGGCGCGGATGTGGGGAGCGATGTAGTTGTTCTCTGCATCAGAGCGCTGTGTGGCGATAGAGGTGGCACCCATGGTGATGGTGTCTCTGTGGAAGATGGTTGATACTGAGTCGCGATGTTGGTGTCGGGTGAGGACGCAGAGCTAAACGGAATGATATGTGGAAGATCCGGTCATGGACGAGTCTCGAGCAAAAGGACTAGCACAAGTGAGGGCAAAGTGAAATTTTGGGAGACGACGTGGATTGTGATTATGCTTTCTCCAAATGCTAACGAAAAAAATGCTCGATCAAGATTTGTACGAAAAGAAAACAAAAGATCGATAGAGCCGTCGTCCGCCCCTCGATGCTCTCCTCTTTACAGTAAACTACCAAGCTACGCACATGTGCATCCCCGGTTACTATATCTAGCAGGAAGCGCCACCGCTGGGGATGTTCGAGCAAGCGGTGGACTTCTTACCACCAGTGATGGAGTTACCGCTCCAAGTCCAGTTGGAGCAAGCACCCTTAGCACAGAGGATGTAGATATCGGTGGCAGAGCTGGCAACAGTTCCAGTGTTCTTGGTCATGGTCAAACCAGTAATGGGGACGCCAGCGGTGGGTGTGCCTGTTGGGGAACCGTTCTCATAGTCCTGCTCAATGACAATGCCGTACTTCTTGATGCCGGAAAGAGTGTTGCCGCTGTATGTGACACCAGAAACGGCACCGGTGGCGCCAGAGACAGTCTTGATACGGATACCGTTGTCGCTGTTGATGACCTTGTTGTTGGTGAAGTGGACGTTACTGACAGTGTTGTCGTCGCGGCCGCCAACGGAACCGACAGAAAGACCGTGACCGCCAGTGCAAGAGCCGCCGGAGAAGGTGATGTCAGCTGAAACCAGTTGTCAGCGGTGTTTTCAAGACGAGAAACGAATGGTCGGATACTCACAGCCAGAGTTGATGGCAACACAATCGTCCTGGTTGTGAACGACGGCATTGGTGATGGTAACACTGGTCGAGCTTCCGATATCGAAGGCATCTATATCATGTCAGAAGACTGTTCCTGACTTGGTCTGAGGTAGATGGTAAGGCATACCGGTGTTGTGTCCGAGGCTATCACCGGCGGCGCCGTCAATGGTGATGCTGTCCATGGTCAAGGTCTTGGCTCCGTTAATGGAGAAGGTCTGGACAGGAGAGTTCTTGATGGTAAGTCCGTTGCTATAGTTTGGTCAGCAATTGATTGTTTTGAAGTGCACCGTCAAGTGTTTTTACATGGACGAAGTGGTCAAGCTGTGAGCGTAGAAGAACTTGGGCTTCGTCTTGCCTTTTGGTTTAGTCAGTATGGTTGAGCTAGAAGAATTTCATCTTGGTTTGGTCTTACCTCCGTTCGAGCCTTTGCCGTCCCACCAGCGAGCACCGTCGCCATCGAGGACACTGCCAGAGGCACCAGTAACAGTGATGGAAGTACCGGAGACACTGACAAGAGGACCTGCCCACTCCTTGTAGCCGAAGGTAGTGGTGCCCTGGAAGATGACGTGGGTACCAGTCTTCAGACCAGTCAGGTCGAGAGTGGTACCGGCAGGAACAGCGACATTGTTAAGGACGATAGTGGCGCAGGCAGCCTTGGATTGAGTGGCAGATGCAGCGCCGCTGGAACCGCTGAAGGTGCAGGTTGTGGCGCGCTTGTCGATGGGCGATGCTGCGGGAGCAGCGGAGACCATGGCAGCACCGCCAATGGCAGCAGCTGCGACGAGAGAAGAGAAGTGCATGATGAACGATTGTAGTAGTTGGATAGTTGTTGAGAAACGAAAGATTGGTGAGAATAGTACTTCAAGACCGGCTTGAGGAAGTTGATGTGTGTTGCTTGACCCAGATGAGCTCTGGAGGTCACCTCGATACTTATACCTACTACTTTACGTGCGAATTGCTTGCCCTATACCGTCTCGTTTCGCTAACATTGAGTCTGCCCTGTCGTGTCATCTCGCTCGGTCTCGAGACTCGCGACCTCGTCAGCTCAGCAACATCGTCAACATAGCGCGAAAGGCTATAGATGACTTGGTCGATTTTTCCGTCCAATGGCGAAAGCCATGAGCTCAGCCTAGACTGTTTGGAGCAATATAGCGATGTGATCTCCTCTGTAGAAGGCCCTTTCCATCGGCAGAAGCTGTCAAGGTTTCTGGACGGCGGACGATGGTGAAACAAGGAGGGGGCAAGAACGAGTCCGAGAATTGCTTCGAGGCATTCAGCCGGAGCCATTGTCTGCACGGTGCGTCCAACAATGTGGGGGAAAACGTCCGGGGAGTGGACAAATCAATTTGTACCACGCGGGACTCTTCTGTCAATGCACACGCCAATCACACCAAGCCTCGCTAAGCATGTCGGACAAGCCTGTCGCGTGGAGCGTATGAGCCCTGGCCTGGTCGTCTCATGTTTGTGGTATAGTGAGACGCCTACTGTGGAGATGAGGCGTGCGTGGCATCGAGAGCCTCAGTGGCTAAGGACATATCATATTCTCGTAACCGCCCTCGAATTGCATCCTGTACATTCTGAAGCAATGACCCTCAGGGCTTTCGAATCGTATTTGCTGACTTTCTGAGCCCTGGGCCTTTGCTTCGCTTCCTTCAATTGGAAAGTCGCGGCTGCATATGAAGCCGTTTCCGTCCTTGTGATCGTCTGCCGATCGTGGTATGCACCCTAACGTCTAAGGCCGTATACTGAACTGTCAATGGTGTAATTCTTCAATTAGGCGGAGGGTGTACTCATTTGGCGAAGGAACTCGCTATTTTCCACGAGTCGGAGAATGGCCTGCCTGGTTCGACTATAATCTCGAAGTCTATCCGCTGAATCTACGAACTCTCCTTGCAGCACCCAGAGAGAAACAGCAGCTATTCAAACGTAAAGTCAAGTACAAACCGGAGACGTGTCCAGAGAGTTGATGGAATAATGACTCTCCGTGGAAAGTGCCCCAAGTCTTGGAAGCATGGTGCGTCGATCTAGATGCATGTCTATGACATATCGAAAGGAAGAGAGTGACAACAGTCTGGTCTCTTAGAGTCGTTAGGCGTTTTCTCAAGTACAGTATGGAAATGCAAGGTGTCTTTCGATTTGTGGGAAACACCAGAGAAGTCTGATTGCCAACACTTTTCGACGGGCTTTCACTGAACACTAGTGCAAATCACAACATGACTTTGCATTTTTCAGGTGGATGTTTTGTCAAGATACGAGATGAAGACAAGGTATAAATCTTCATTTCCACTTCACCGAGGGGCTATTATACACGATTTGTGCAGTTCTACCGCACCCGAACGCGCCTTCCCTAGCCTGAGAAGCTCCTACCAGTGAGCGAAAAACAGATAGTGAACAAAGCTCAAGAGAACCAAATTGAAGACCAACCAATTGCCAACGACCAGACGCGCACCTCCGCTCGGACCCCACATCTGTGCGATCTGCTGTTCGATAGAGGTTGAAGTTGCGGCGGCAGAGGTCGTGACCGAAACAACGACCGAGGTGGTAGTGACCGTGGTACTGATCTGCTTGGTGTTGGTCGAGGTGACTTCTTCAAAGTCTGTCAAGACTGTAGTGGCAGTGGCAGTGGCAACGGCGGTAGACGTGACAGGCGCAATCACAGTGCTCAGAGAGGTGATGACAACACCATCGACTTCAGTGGAGAAGATAGTGGAGGTAAGTTCGATGGTCTGGACGTAGACGCTCTTCAGCTCATCAGAAAAAGCAACATCGGAAGCGGCAGCACAACTGGAAGCAGAGCCGGGCAGAGTGGCGAGGTTGACCGAGGTGGTCACAGTGTGGAAGACCGTCTTGGTCACGGTAGCAGTAGTTGTAGATTGAGTGATGTTCTGGGCACAAACTAGTGCTGTCAGTAGGTGCTTGACCACAACTGATAGATCTTTGTGTTACCTGTGCCGAACAGAGCAGCCAGAGCAAAGGCGAAGATAGCAAAGAGCTTCATCGTGAATTCTGGTTGATGGGATGGCTTGGTAAAGCGAAGAAGAATGGGTTGATGATGGTAAACGGTTGGTGAGAGTTGCGCGAAGGTAAGAGAGGCAATTTGGCGGTCGAGATCTCAGTTGGTTTGCGCGAACGATTGAACTGAAGATGAGCCGTAGCGCCAACAGTATCACTTCTCGCAGCGCTGGAAATGCTCAGATTGGCGCAGAGTCCTGTCAAAATTGGTTTGGAGTGCGCTTGGGTCCAGTAAAGCTCGCTCCTCCCGGACGGTGTCCAGCGGCTGACCTGAAGTATTCGCTCTATCGATCTTCGTACCTACCAGCTCGATTCGACGAAGAGATAGCCAGCCGGCACAGGTCAGAATGGCGTTGAGCACTGCAAAGAATTTGGTGCAAGCTCTACGATCAATGACTTGACCCATCATATCCAAAGGCCTGCCACAAAGAATGGCCTGGAGATGCAAGTAAGAGACCTTTTTAAGAGGCCAGGACTGCCACCGAAGTCTTATGACTGCACATGCTACTAATAGCGCTTGATCAAAAGTGTGTTGGCAGATTCACGGGCGATCAAGCGACCTCCAGGCAAAAGCCTGCTGGACCTTCTACCACCACATGAAGGACAGACCCATCTATTGCTTTGATGGGGAGTTGACACAAGAGCTCTCACGACCAGGTCTTGGGCGCTACGGACATCAGTCGGCCATGTTCCAGTCATGGCCCATGGCAAGCCTCCTCACAAGAGACAACTCGTACCAATTACAGCCCGATGTATCTTCAGATGCATTGTTGGCCAGACGTCATGGAACGAAAAAACGACCACAAGCAGCGCTCATCAGAATGCATCTGATATCAAGGACGAATATCTCCGACTGTCTCGGGTTGTGCCCCGTCAGAATCAATCCTCAAGAACAAGTCCTTGCCATTGCGACACGTGTTTTTCAACCAAGCGGTGTATGATCACATCGTGGCGACCTGAAAAGACAACTGCGAAGATATAGACAAGCGCTCTCGACGGCGAGTGACTCGACCTTGCAAGTTCAACGAACAGGATGACGAGAGCAGGACAAGAAGTCGTGTACGAAAGAAGCGACATTCTTCGCTTGACCGCCCGGCAGTGCCGAATCACCCTACAACGCGACTTCCCAAATCATCTTCTCAACATCAACGTCAACATTGAGGCACCGATAAGGAAGCGGGAATATGTAGGAACAGTCTTTACGAGGAAGCGGCCACAAACTTTGCGTGGGACATCGCCATCAAGGTACTGTGGAGCCAGTAGTGTCTCTTTCCTCAACAGTCACGTCGCGCCGGCGCACGCGACAAGTCTGTCGAGTTGAGTGTCTTGCTGACCACTCATCTCTCCTCTTGACCTGGAACTTTACGACTTTGGGCCTGTCGAACTACGTGCACAGACGCTATGCCGTCCATCAAGGTGAACATCCCAGCTCGACTGTGGCCCAGGATGAAGGTAAGTGGCCAATCACAGACTAGCAGAAATCATCAAGGTGGTCACCAGAGTTTCCACAAAGGTCAGCATTTATAACAACCGATTTTTGCATCCTTTCAACATCATGGCTCTCAAACGAAAGCAGAACTCACAGCAGGCGTCCTCGAAGAAGAAGAGCAAGCACACGAAAATGGCACAACAAGTCAAAGAAGCATCACCATTTAAGACTCTCCCCATCACGCTGTTGTCGGGATTCTTGGTACGTTCTGAATATCATTGCAACATCAGCAGAACCATCTGACTCTATACCAGGGCAGCGGCAAAACAACACTTCTCAGCTACATCCTCAACTCCAAAGATCATGGACTGAAGATTGCAATGATCGTCAACGACATGGCCGCTGTTAATGTGGACCAAGGTATCATCGTAGCAGACGGTAAGAAGAAGGGCCGAGAAGCAGAGAAGATGATCGCCATGCAGAACGGCTGCATCTGTTGTACACTCCGTGGCGACTTCGTTATTGAGCTGGCGAAGATGGCCAAAGCTGGTGAATACGACTATGTGCTCATTGAGAGCACCGGTATCAGCGAGCCCCAACAGGTAGCAGAGAGTTTCACCACCGACTTTACTGAGGCCATGATGGGAGCCGATGGAGCGCTCGATCAATTCGACGAAGAGGAGAAGAAGGTATTCAACGAGATGTAAGTGTTGTCTGTGACTTTCGGCTTCTGAATTCTAGTCTTACAAAGTTGTAAGCGCGCAAAACGGTGGTCTGAACAAGGTCGCCAAACTTGACACGACAGTCACAGTCGTAGATGGCTTCAGGTTCTTTGAGGAATTTGAGACTATACAGCTCCTGCACGAACGTTTCCAGTCAGAGGTGGAGACGCCGGAAGACCAACGAACTGTCAGCGATCTGATGATCGACCAAATCGAGTTCGCTGATGTGATCATCGTCAATAAGGTAAGTGACTCGACAAAGCAATCTGACATGCCATTGACCCCTCTCAGATTGACATGATCAACGACGACGTACTTGCGCGCGTTCGCGGTCTTCTCAAAACGATGAATCCTGGAGCCAAGGTCATCGAAACCAGCCTCCGAGTCTCGAAACAATCCGAAAACCCCTATGGCGTCAAGCCTCTGGCCGTCAGAGAGATCATTGCGACTGGTATGTATAGCGAAGAGACCTCGATCAAGAGCTCTGGGTGGTTGAAGAGCATCAATGAAATGTCCATGATCGACAACCACGGCCGCACCGTCATGACGCCCAAGCCCGAAACACTCGAGTAAGTATCCACATTAGGTACCAAACTTTTGGGTGGCTGACGTTGCATTAGATACGGCATCAACAGCTTCGTGTACCGAGCAAGACGCCCGTTTTCGCCTGGTCGTCTGTATGAGCTTGTTCATGACAAATTCGTTATTCTAGAACCCCAGGATGAGGACGAAGAAGAAGACGAAGAGCAAGAAGAAGAGAGCGAGAACGATGCAGAGGACAACCAAGACGAAGAGAACGCAGCGCAAGACCGACTTGGCGAATCCGAAAGTAATGAGAACGAAAGTCAAATGGCTCTGCGCAGCAGGACAGCCCATTCAGACTCCGCCGCACACTCCTCAGACTCTTCGAGCCTGAAATCGGCCTCCGAGACCGACGCCACCTCCGTCGGTTCAGACGAGCAGGAAGCGCTCGACACCAAGTACCCAGATCTCGATCTCCCAACCCGTCTGGCCAACAAGAAAGCCCATCCAGTCTTCAAGCCTCTCCTACGCTCCAAAGGATTCATCTGGCTAGCTACCCGGCCCTATGTCAGTGGTGACTGGTCGCAGGCTGGCGCCATGCTCACCGTGTCTGGTGGGCTCAACTGGTTCGCCGTGGTACCGGAAGAACAATGGCCTTCACCCAGTCAAGATGTCACAGACCTGATCAAGAAAGACTTTGAGGGTGAATGGGGTGATCGGCGACAGGAGATTGTTTTCATTGGTGAGGGCATCGATGTCAAGGCTATCACGGAGCTCTTTGATGGTTGCCTCTTGAACGATGCGGAAATGATGAAGTGGGAGAGGATTATGAAGAGGAAGAACCTCACGAGTGAGCAGAGAGAGGACTTGCTATGCAGAAACTTTGATGATGGTTGGGAGGAGTGGAACAACCCACTCGACGAGGAAGAAGGTGACGGTCATGACCACGCTGGTCACCATCATCACTGAGAACATGAGATTGTCACCGCGACTAGTTCGCACTCAAAGCATCGCTTGAACTTGACTCGAATGTGGGAATAACTATTAGGTTAAGCTTAGAATCCTTCGAAAGTGCCGACTTCCGGGACGTCATCCGAATTTGGATTATGGCTCTGTGTAAGAAAGATTGTTTCCACAAACTTGTTGCTCTGGTTCCCTGGCGACATATCTCGAAACACCTCTTGATAGAATGTCACTAGATCTCCGCGCTCAATTGTTGTATATTGCGCCTTTGCTGCCCGCCGGTGTAGCATTGGCGTATATCATCTCTGTTGTATTCAACTGGGAGCAAATTCTGGCTCGTCGCAAATACGGCGATAAACCACATAAAAGCAAGGATATGAAGGTATCTTTGCCTCTCGATAAGACTGATATCAAACTTCAAGAGGACTCGACTTGGACTTCACAGATTGTCAACGCCGCAATGCCAATCGCATATCACAGCTTCACATCCGTCAAGCTCTGGAACATGGAAAGGTCCGAAACAGACTCCATCAACATTTGTGTCATTCAAGTTGCCATCACCATGGCTGAGTTTGCGATCGACTACTTCCGTTGTCATGAATGGCATAGAAGCGATTTGTTCGCCCTCGGAGCTTCGTGGGGCGGGATGGCATTACGATCACTGTTTCCCATGTTACGCTCTGGACTGACTGGCATTACTTCTTCAGTTTGCATTGCAATGCTCGGAATCTTCTCTGTTCTTCCAGAACGCCCGGCAGCGAATCAAAAGATTACCGAAGCTTCGAATTCTCGAGCGGAAAAGTCGGACGAAGTTGCCTCTTCAGCTACGGAGAATACGACACCACGCTCCTCCAACGTCCATCTTCACATCTTGAGCGTCTCTTTGTTGTTGGTCTACCTGGTTCGTGACTATCAAGCAGTCGCAGCCAAAACCTTGTATCGATTTTCTTGGATGGGGTCGTCTCCACATCTGCTGATCACCTTCGGCTTGTTGCTACTACGAGACGGAGTAGACAGTTGGCGAACCACATCTCGACCGGGCCAGACTCTTGCGCAACATCTAGAAGCATTCGTCTCCCAAGTTTATACCGGCACCCAAGGGTTCGACCGCTCCTGCGTGCTCGTTCCTTTATCCTTGCTAGGTGTATGGATTTCCCTCTTCTTCGTGTCCAACTACCTGACTTCCTGCCTGGGTTTTCGCAGGTTGATTCTTGGCCGACCACGAACGATGCCACAATTCCTTGATGGAGGCGTATTTGGTGGATTTGCTTATCTTATGGTTGTGTCTTTGCAGTTGTTCCTGCGGCGTAATCAGTTCAAGGGGCATAAGCCTGGCCAGAAGTTTCGTCTTGTGATGGCTTTCGTCACAGCATGCGGCCAGACTGTTACTGGTCTTGTGGCTCTGGCTATGGGTCTGTATGGTCTACAAATGTTTGGTTGGATGCAGAAAGATTCACATTCATGTTGTTGCTCATCGATCTAGTGCCTACATAAGTATTAATATAGACGTAAATTACAGATTGTTAGAAAAGAAAAAAAAGGATTTTTGTTTTGAGATCGCTAATGAAAATCAAAACTTACCATCGAACGCCAGATATCAGTAAGATTCAGACCTACCTACAGGTTGCAGTTAGTAAGGGTACCAGCGCCTGCAGTGGTAGCAGTAGTAGATAAGATCAGGGGAGTATGGAGCAAAAACACATGGCAGTCCACAACCGCGACATCTTGGAGTGTTGGCAAAGCGACCACCGAGAACAGTGTCGACAGTGGTGATAGAGGTGTTCTTGTTGCACATGTTAATTGTGTGTGTGGTAGTGATTGTGTGCTGTTGGTTGGAAGTGTTGGATCTGGATAAATGTTGATGGTGTCCTGCTATATATAGAGAAGTTTTCGAGGGGGCTCTTTGTTCTGGTGTTCAAAGGATTCGTTTTCGTGACAATGGGCTTGTTTGGCCGTCAAAGCCCTCCAAGACAACAGGCTCTCCCGAACAATGGGTGTGTTCAGAAGTTGAAAGGGAGCGCGCTTGGAGACAAAGAACTCATGTTACAATGCCTGTAGGAGCTCGTGTGGGTTCTGTTTCCGTAAGGCTCTGGAAAGACGTACAGACCATGAAGTTGCATAAAGGTGAAAGTGTGATCAAAGAGAATCCACGATCCTCATGGATGGACTGGGAGACGCAAGGTATGGCGCAGCAGCTCGTTACGAACATGCGCCAATGCATCGTCAAATTCCACTGGCTTTCAGCCTCAATGCATGCCGTACATATTCTTACGCGCCGGTTGAGTCTGTTGCTGCTGAGAGGATCGGAAGATTGATCCTCGTTATGACTGGATTCAAGGACGAAGGTGTGCTCATGGAAGCTTTAGACTGGTCCTACAAGAACGCGAGGTGGATTGTACGGCCCCCCTTGAAGTCTCTGACTAGTTCAACTCGCCCGTCTTGTAATGGTACTTGAAGTAACGCTTGTTCGTGTAGACATCTTCGCCATCCCAGTCTTGCTCTTCTTCCTCCTTGTATTCAGCGAAGCTCACATTTGCAATGTCGAGATTGCAACAGATACAATCCGCCATGTCGATACCGCAACGTAGAACTCCGACCGTGAATTCGTAATCGTGATCAGGATCCTCATAACGGTTGAGATCTCTCTCGACGAAGAGACAGACAACAAGGACTCCCTTGGTGTGCCAATCGGCTTGGTCGGCTACGATGAAGAATTGCGGGTGCATTTTGTTGTCCTCTTTGCTGGCGTCGATGTGGTAGTCGTAGATGTCTCGGAGCGTACGGCCAGAAAAGTCTGGCTGGGTCGCGAGAATGCATCGATTTGTTGTCATATCGCCAGTGTTCAAGTCATTGACAAAGCGTTGTTGGCCATCCTGATCAAGGGAGATCAGAGAGTATGCTGCAAACTCGCTATGCTGGGAATCAACTGTAGTGGTGCCGTCATCCGGAGAGTTGAATGGTAGAGTGTCTGCGAGTTCTCTAGTTGAAGCCATGTCTAGAAAATCGAATATCGCTAGCTTGCTTAGTTCTTGATCGAGAATCAGTTGTTATAAATCCATGTCTTCAAGGCACCAGGCAGGTCTGCTGCCTGGCTGATGTGCTCATCGCCCTGAGGCATGACTCGTCACACAAAATCCTTCACGCGTCGTCTTCGCGACAAACTTTGCCCGAGTTTGATCGACCAGAGCTGTGGTCGTCGCTGTCTACCGTGAGGTTTGTTACGTCTCTCTTTGATTGGCTTCGCGTGGTCAGTGAGAAGAGTGTGGTTGCCCGCTTCTGAATTTCACTTCTGGAGTGTGTAGACAGGAAGACGTCGATGTTGGACGCGATTAAGGAAATATCCAACGACTGCAGATCAATGCTGTCGTTGAGAACGCCGGTGTCGGTGACATCAGTCTCGGCAGACCTTCCCTCTTTGTCCGCCTCCTCCACCTTCGCTACCCCAAAAAGATCGACATCGAGGACTTCCTTTCTTCAACTCAGCTCTGCTTCCGCTTTGCTGTGATTCGTACTTGAGTTGGAGGCAAGCGCCGTTGACGCATGCTTCGGCGTGCTTGGAGGTTGCATCAAGCATGCCAATTTAGGCTATGCAAGACTTCTTGTGGAGCTTGTTCACGCCTCGAAAATAGCGGCTCTAACGGCACATCACCCCATCTTGCAACCAATCTTATGGGGTCCCCAGAGACGATAATGTGGAGAGGCAGGGAACAGTTGCATCGGGTTGCCAATTCAGTGAAAGCGGCAATCAAGGGACAAGTCACAGGTGAGAAGTCCGAGATGAACATCAACTTGTCAAGTTGTGGCCCATGTCACGACCATGTGCTTTGCCCGCCGATCAGCTGTACAAAGTATTGGCGATCCTCTTTTTTATCCATATACTTGTCCGACCTTCCTTACTTTTCTCCTCCTCCTCATTATCTTTGTGCTAAGACTGCTACTCCCCCCTAACTTTAAGGATATTTTGGGACCACTTCTCAGCCCTTCTTGATTGAACTCATCATGAGCCACAACGTCTTCACGACTCCGAACTATGGAGACCGCCGCTCGGACGAAATATACGACGAAAAGGCCGCTGTCGACATGATCGATCGAGTGGAGACTGCACACACCCAAGGATTGACACGAATGGAAGCCCCTGAACTTGTCCGCAACATGTCGCCAGAGGAACGCGCCCATGCAGAGAAAGTCCTTGTCCGGAAGATTGATTTCAGACTTATGCCAATGCTCGTTATCATGTATATCTTAAACTACTTGGATCGAAACAACATTGCTTCGGCACGATTGGCTGGATTGGAGACCGACTTGGCCCTGACATCTTCACAATACGAGACCAGTGTCTCGATTCTGTTTGTCGGCTACCTATTGATGCAAAGTAAGCCTGACTGCGATGGCACTTTATATGTTTGTGCTAACAATCCCAGTTCCTTCCAACTTGTTCCTGAATAAGATTGGTAAACCCGCTCTCTATCTTCCGGCAGTCATGTGCGTATGGGGTGTCATCTCTACCTGCACCGCTGCTGTTCAGAGCTTCGGAGGACTTGTAGCGGTCCGTTTCGTATTGGGTTTCGTTGAAGCTGCCTATTTCCGTGAGTTGAGACTGTCAAAGCTTGGGTCGTTGATAATGCTAACGATAGTCAAGCTGGCTGCCTATTCTTCCTGTCTTCTTGGTACACACGCAAGGAGCTTGCGTTCCGCTCCGCTGTGCTCTACTCCGGCTCGTTAATCTCCGGCGCGTTCTCCGGTCTCATCGCCGCAGGTATCCTGGATGGTATGCAGGGACATCTTGGACTCTCGGCATGGCGTTGGCTTTGTAAGTATCTTGCAGAACTGGTTCCATGTCCACACATACTGACTGCCCATAGTCATTCTCGAAGGTGCCATCACCATCGGAGTTGCTTTCATCGCCTTCTTCATCCTCCCCAATTTCCCCCGTACCACCAAGTGGCTCTCGGAGGAACAGCGCCAACTTGCTACCTGGAGACTCCAAGAGGATATCGGTATGGACGATTGGGTCAGCAGTGAAGGACAATCCTTCTGGCACGGCTTCAAGTTGGCCTTTACAGACATCAAGACATATGTTCTCATGGCATTGCTGTTTGGCATTGTCGCCAGTGGCTCCGTCACCAACTTCTTCCCAACAGGTACGATATGAGATGTGTTTTTCAAGCTGAAATATGTTGCTAACCACGATGCAGTGGTACAAACATTGGGCTACAGCAAGATCATCAGTCTGTGTCTTACCGCACCACCCTACTGTCTGGCCGTCATCACCGCCTTCTGCAATGCCATCCACGCGGATCGCACCGGCGAACGCTTCTTCCATATCACCATCCCTCTCTGCTTCGCCGTCGCCGCATTCATCCTTGCCGCCTGCACGACCTCCACCGCGCCCCGCTACGTAGCTATGATGCTGATGGTGCCTGGCGTCTACACTGGCTACGTCGTCGCCCTCGCCTGGATCAGCAACACCATCCCTCGTCCTCCCGCCAAGCGTGCCGCTGCTCTTGCTGGCATCAACGCTATCTCCAACGCCAGCAGTATCTACGCATCGTACATGTATCCTAGCTCTGCGGGGCCTAGATATGTGGTCGCGATGAGCGTGAACTGCGCTACGGCCGTCATGGCAATCATTATGGCGTTCACTTTGAGAACTATCTTGATGAGATTGAACAAGAAGTTGGATAGAGGCGAGCATGTGGAGGGTGCAGTTTCTGCTGGCCAGGGTGTACCAGGAGAGGCTGCAAAGAAGGGGTTCAGATTCTTGCTGTAGAGCTTGATATGTTTTCCAAGTAGTTCTCTTCTAGCCAACACAACCAAATTCACGATACTTTTTCTGCCTCTCTTTTGCTTGGACCAAAGTCTTGTAATGGGATCCTTGAGATCCATCGATACTCGTACCATCCTAGGTAGGCATTGTTAGGCTGAGCTGCGGCGGTCCTGGAGGACGACCAGTGCCTTCGTCAGTCTGCCAGCTAGTTCAGTGTGCTCGATCAGATTGGAAGTCTGTGCCATTCCTTCGCTGGCCTCCGATTTTAGACAAGTGACCATCTGCCTGGTAAACTTTGGGAACGGATTGTCAGTGGACAAGGGTGTAGCTTCGCGAAGCGCTCCTTGAAGCTTCTCCACTGAGCTACGAGGATAGCGGGCCCCTGGTCACGCGAGCCAGGGAAAAGATCGAGCAACAACTGCTGAAGATCCTCCATGTGCTCCGGCTCGATGCCTCGGGACGCGAAGATGGTGACCAGCTTGGTCAGCCACCAAGCTTGATCAGCCTGGCAAAGTGTCACATCCAAGATCTTGACTGTCTCAACCAGAGCTAGAGGACGTCGACGTTCGTGACTTCGCACAGCAATCGTGTCTCCATCTTCTTCGTCATCATCTCCTCCGCCTTCGCCGCTGTCGTCTCCAGAATCGTCATCCTCCGAATCTCCATCCGGGTTCTCCCAATTCTCCTCGTTTTCTTCATCCTCTTATTGGTCTTCAATCTCTTCCAGAACTTTGAGCATCGCCTTGGAGAGGCGCTTGAGCTTCCGGCTCGCCTGACCAGTTCTGGTGTGACCCTGGATGGTAGTGACCTGCTGTCTGACTGCAGTCTCCAGCTTCAAGTTGGCAGTCGAATCGTCAGGCGCATTACTTGTCTCGTGTATCGGCCTGTAGTAATACTGGAGGGCCGTGTCAGCTTGTGCTCAGGAGGAAGTTACCAGAAAGACGTACCATGAGTGATTAGTGAGGCTTACCCTCAGTGGTGTCGACAAAAGAGGGAACATCCATCGAGATTTGATATGCTTTGCACTCTCATTCGGGTACAACTACAATCTGGAAATCTTTGTGCTTTTGTATAGCGAATTCATTGGAACGCGAGTGTGGTATATGGAAGCACAGTGATCTCGAGAAACAGGGTGGTGTCCACGGAGATGTGATGTAATCGAAGCTCTCTATGGATACAGCTCTGGTCTGAAGATCTTCGTGCCTTTGCGTAATGAGAACATTGATATGGAACGTTGCGGAAGGTGCGTAGCATTCCCGACTCTAGCATACGGAGCGACGATGCTGTCAATCCCGTGTGTTTTTCGACAATATTAACGACGATCCTGATGATGGTATAAGCAAGACATATTCTCATTAACACATTCAATCTCCTATACAAACACTTCCTTCCTATACCACCGAACCCTATCGCAAGTCCCAACTTCATCTTGCGACGTAGGTATTGTTTTCCACCCTACAATCTGCTCTCCAAGCTGACAAGACACATACTCAATCTCTTCCCAAAGCTCTGCCTCGATATCTCTTCCGAATCTCTTCAAAGTCTCGTCCTTAGTGCCAATCAGTCGATGCGGTATACCCGTCTTTGCATCCACTAATACACCCATATCGAAAAGCTGGACTGGATCGTATTTGGGGATGTTGTGATGTACGGAGAATGCGTCTGGCGGTATCTCCATTGTGGAGACACTGGCGGCTGTTGAGGTAGAATCTTGAGTCGGATCGTATTGCAACATCGCGCCTCCGTGATAATCGCCATGCTCGTAATAGCCTATCGTGTCGACGCACTTTTTCACCTGGTGAAAGGGTGCTTTGGCTACTCGAGCAGCAAGAACGAAGGAGTCTTTGTCGCCTTCTCCGGGACCCCCTTGACTCATGAGTGGATAGTACTTGTCAGGGCCATAGTAATTGTAATAGGCTGACAATAGGAGCGTCAATGCATGTTTGGATTTGGACACCAACAGCTGCCCGGACTCTGTAGAGGCGAGTGCGTTCACAGCTGGTACAGGCTGATCAACAATCTCGTAGAGATGCGCTGAAGCAGACGATGCCCAAAAGTCAGGCCAAGTGACAAGACCGGTCGAAGAGAATGGCTCATGCGTAAAGACGTGAGCAGGATCTTTAGTTACGAAAGCGTCAGCATCCAAGAACAGCACATTCTCGAATGAGGAAGCTAGAATTGCAAAGACTTTGACTTGGAAGCTCGCAAGGTACTTTGCCCATCCTCCCAGACGGCTTTCCAATCGGAGACAATGAGCATTCATGCTGGGAAGAAGTGTTTGACAAGTGTGCGAGTTCAACTCTGCCTCGGTGTCGACAAAAAGTTCAACTGGAAGTTGTGATCCGGTTCTCCGTAGCATTCTCAACGATATGACGAAGACCGGGAGATACTTTCCAGCAGCCGCAGAAACAATTCCTGAAGAGCGTTTCTGGAAAGGGAGACTGATATGTCTGGCAGATTGTAAATACGCATTGTGAGCGAACCGCATGGTGGTGACATCCTTGGAAGTGAGATTGAGGAGATCCGGTCTGGTTGTCTCTGCATTGGTGGTCCAAAAGACCACGGCAGCCGCTTGTCCAGTTCGTTGTATATCGACTTCACCGGGTGAATTTTCCTTTAGCGATTTGTAAATGTCACTGCCAAAAGCAAAAAAGTTCTCATTTGTGACAGAACCATGGTGACTGCTTTCGAAACATCAGTGGCACGTCAGGAGGCGAAACAACCACTCAACACATACCCGAAGGCCTCCTTGACACTATCCCAACAAACATAAGTCAACAATACCAGGAGACCAACTCCCAAAAGCCGAATATTTTGGAATCGCGGCATCAGAATTATTCATGCATGATCAAGGGAGGAGTTTCAATGTGTAGAGAAGGACTCTGTGCATGACGCATCACAAAAACAGAAGAGAGTCCGGCGTCAACAAATTGTTGTCGTATGCATGCCACGAAAGCCGCTGGCCAAGGTTTCTTGGACAGGTTGTCTAAGCCCGAATCGGGTTTGGCAGCCGCGCCCCTTTGTTCGTATCTCCCCGTATCTGTTCCGATAGAGCCGGTGAACCTGGAGATTGTGGAGGTGCGACTACGATGAATGCTTGCCATGGTGTAGAGAAGTCTTTTAATAAAGACAAATCAGTCATTGAAGCAAGGTATGCATCGAATATGCAAGAAGAGCGGAGTTGTTGTTTTGCATTTGATCTAGGATGCGATCGACCATGGTCCCTTGAACCCTTGGCACATGCATTCCCACGAAAATAGCTTCGGATCAGTATTTCACCGAACCCCGAACCTTGTGTAACTTCGAAAGATCTATCTTCTACTTCTACTCGTACACCCTTCCAAACCACATACACCTCTCCTAAAGCATCAACATCAACGAGCTCAACATCAGAATTGTGAAGAGGCCAGAAAGAGATGGCAAAGCCCGAGTGCCAGCACTATTATTGGGATTTTCTCTACCATCATTGGTAGTACAAATGACTCCCTGATAATCCTTGAAGGTATCTGTGATACAGTCTGAGAAAGTGCCGTTGGTCGAGTTGGACACACAGCCAACCTGACATCCGTCTTTGAAAACGAGAAAGTCACTGTCGTAGTTCGAGCAACAATTCTTCATGGCTCTGGTAGCATTCACCGATGCCGATAGACTGCATATCTGCATGTTTGGCCAATCAGTGTTGTTGATGGGAGCTGGCAAGATTCCGCGTCCACACTCGTCGTTGGTATTTTCTCTTTCCTGACTGTTGCACTTGAAGAAGGCGACCTCTTTGTCTGCTAGACAGGATTGGAATGCTCGGTAGGTGTCGGGATTTGTGCTGTCGGCAAGTGCGCAAGAGGCATAGGGACCAATGGTGGTGTTAAAGTATTCAAGGTCATTGCTTGAACGTCCGCAGCAATCAGCCAGTGTGGATGGAAAGTCGTTGCATGCTGGGACAGCGCAGGCGGCTTGAGTGAAGTTCGAGGATGCCGAGTCACTCCATGCGCGAGGGACCCTCCATCCAGTGATTCTTGGACATCTGTCGGCTGGGTTGTCGCTTATAGAGGTTGAATTCGACATTGTGGATTGCTAATCAGGCCGTTTGTCTATAAGAGTCCTACCTTGCGTATCTGTAGTTCTTATATATGGCGCCTGGGAGCTATCCGTCTTGCAAGTGTTCCTCGGTCCTTACGTACATTTGTTTCGTTCTACAATCCTTTGACGATCTTTTGTCTGTATCGACTTGATCTTGCGGATTTGTGGTCCGGACTCCATCTTGGCAATCCTTCGGGTATGTGTCGTGCTTGGCTGAAGAGTCAGTGAACATAACGAACGTCGTCATGTGGGAAAGCCTGCGAGTGATCTTAATCTCTATCAGCTCTGCTGACATCATGATGAGAATACTCTGAACATCAAGGTGAAAGAGGAAAATAACGTGTCATTAACGAATCGGGTATCTAGCAAAGTCGTGAGTGTGAACAGGCAATATCGTGTTCATCGTAAGGAAATAATTCGTATCAGCCGAGTCTGTTCAGCCATCCACCAATTCGGTCACGGCCGTTCTGGCTGCTGATACTGCCGAGTCGCTGCCTCAAGCTTGGTCGTCTTACAGGAGGCTGGGCAGGTGGTGGCGGCGGGGCCAGGCCAAGCATGCTTTCAGTACCAAATGCGTTCATCGCAATGCCAGGGTCGTTGTCAAACATAGATGTGGATTGGCGTCTCGATCTGCGACCACTCTCGCGCTCACCACGGCGAGCAAAAGCAGCGTCGCCGATAACGCTGGCGTTGATGCGGGATGTGCTCGAAACGTAATTATCATTGAGGAAGTGATCACCGCGGTTTCCAAAGACTTCCTCGGTCACGGTGTCACGTCGGCGGGGCCGGGGACGGTCGGGCAGGGGCCGTTCGGAAAAGTTAGTGGTGGACAGACGGCGAGCCAGTGCTTCATCGGCACGCTCCTGACGCCTTCGTGCATCAAGTTCTTGCTGGTAGGTCATAGGCGGGTTTCTAGAATGGCTTCTACGTGGTTCGTGTCGGTCGTTTCTGTCATTAGGTTCGTTTCTATCGTGCCTGTCGTGGCGAGGCATGTTTGCGACGGCTTCGGGAACGCGCATGTGGTTCAGGCGGTCTTGATCAAGGACGTCGACGTTATTGAACCAAGGACATTCGCAAGTCTTCCAAGGGCTGGCACAGAGCATGCAGAAGTCTGAACCGCAACGGCACGTCATATGATTGCAGCCCTCCTTGAGCTCGACCATGGCCTTGCAGCTGTAGCAGCGTTGCCATCCTTTCTCTTTGGCCAAGTCGACAAGTCTCTTAGTTTCTGGATCTTTGGGACACTCGCCGCTGGTATGTAGCTTGTTGTTGCACAGGGTGCACACCTTTGTCTTACATCTAGGACAGCGACCGTACTTGCGACCTTGGAGCTTGTGCATATTGGAAGGCTTGATCCATTGGCCGCAGCCCTTTGCAGGACAGTATAAGCGGTCCTTGGTTGTATACTCTTGGTACTTTGTATTCCACAAGATCTTGAACTTATCGTCGAAGAGGTGGTCGACGTGTTTCAGAGGGATATGGTCTTGGTTGCAGCATTTGGGGGGCATGTGGACAGGGTCCTTGATAGACATGGTGAAGATGCGGCGAAGACATGAATTACACATTCGGTGGCCGCATGGTAACTTGGCGGATCGAGTGACAGGCACGTCGTCGGAGCCGCATGTCAGGCATTCGGCGGTGCGGACTCGTGGGGGTGCGGGCGACGAGACGGGAAGCGGCGCAGGGACCGAGGGTCGGAAGATGGAGCCTAGGAAGGACGAAGTGCGACGATGTTGTTTCTTGTCCTTGTCTTTGTCTTTGTCTTTGTCAATGGCTTTGTGGTGGTGGCTGGGAGTGCTTTGACTTTGACTTGTCGAGGCGCTTCGCTGCAGTGTGGGCCGTTTCTCGAGCGTCGAACTCTCGTGTCTGCTCTTGGCCGCGCTCGACACCGAGACAGACGCCTTTGGCTTGGATTTGCTGGGTTCGTAATAATAGCGGACCGACTCTGGCGCCTGGTTTACACTGTTCCGCGAAGCTGCCATGACGGCATCTGGATACAAGAACTCGATTGTGGATCAATCTGGGTCCATGTGGATTTGGTGGATGAATCGTGCTCGAGCAAACCACCATGCGCACAGACCATGGGCTCTCAGACTAAAACTCCGTCTGCTATGACACATTTCGACTCATCGGTCTTGACCTTCCTTCTCAATCTCCACGGACAACTTGCTCCAATCTACTACTCTCTATACGCTATATTGTCAATTGGTCTTGTCTACCACCTCAATTGACATATCCATCTCTATACCAACTATCGCCGATACCGGCCACCAGAAATTTATTGGGCAAATCACCTCCAACCACATCATTCCATACACCAACATCAGCATTATCGTACTTAACAAGACCCTCTTCCTCAGCTGTATGAATGCTGATGGAGCTGCAGAAACCATCATAATGGCCGACCCGAGACCCAGCCCTACATCAGACCTCCACTGGAGCGACTACAGAGGTGCTATCCACCAGATCTTTGCTGCAAATGCGAACAAGCACCCCGAGAGGACTTGTGTAGTAGAGACTGCTTCTTCCAACTCTCCCAAGAGGGTATCGTCATCGCTTTTTCTTATCAACTTCCTACATGCTAAACTTCCCAGGTCTTCACATACCAGCACATCAATGAATCGAGTAATGTCCTGGCACACCACCTTGTAGCCAGCGGCGTCCAGCGGGGTGAGGTTGTCATGGTCTACGCCCACCGTGGTGTCGATTTAGTCGTCGCTGTAATGGGTGTACTCAAGGCTGGCGCTACTTTCTCCGTCATTGACCCTCTATACCCTGCCGACCGTCAAATTATTTACCTCGATGTTGCCAAGCCTCGTGCTCTTGTGGTCATCGAGAAGGCCTCTCAAGAAGCTGGAAAGCTTTCAGATACCGTCCGCGAGTACATTCAAGAGAATTTGAGACTAAGGACTGAAGTTCCCGGCTTGCAGTTGCAAGATGATGGTTCAGTCATTGGTGGCAATGTCGGTGGTCGCGACTGCCTCGACTCTCAGCAACAATCCCGCGCTCAGCTTCCCGACGTGGTTGTAGGCCCTGATTCGACACCTACTCTTTCTTTCACTTCTGGCTCAGAAGGTAGACCCAAGGGTGTCAAGGGCCGCCACTTCTCCCTGGCCTACTACTTCCCCTGGATGCAAGAGCGCTTCGGGCTTTCCGACAAGGACCACTTTTCCATGCTCAGTGGTATCGCTCACGATCCTATCCAGCGCGATATTTTCACCCCTCTCTTCCTAGGCGCCCGTCTTATTGTGCCTCCTGCCGAGGACATCACCTTCGACAGACTGGCCAAGTGGGCTAGTGACAACGAGATTAGCGTCACCCATCTCACTCCTGCCATGGGTCAAATTCTTCTTGGTAGCTTGGAGCCCAAGGTCAACTCATTGCACTCGGCATTCTTTGTTGGTGACATCCTTCTGAAGAGAGATTGCCGTAGACTGCAGGACTTGGCCCCTAATGTTCGCATCAAGAACATGTACGGTACAACTGAGACTCAGAGAGCTGTCAGTTTTTACGAGATCCCCAGCAAGTCTGAAGACTCTTCATACCTCGACAAGATGGGTGATGTTATCCCTGCTGGCAAGGGTATGCTTGACGTTCAGCTGCTTGTCGTTGACCGCTCGAACAGAGATCGCATTTGTGAGATTGGCGAGATTGGTGAAATCTATGTCAGAGCTGGCGGTCTCGCAGAGGGTTATCTTGGCCCCGAACTCAAAGAGCTCACTAACTCCAAGTTCGTTCAGAACTGGTTCGTTGACAACGAGAAGTGGGTCAAGGAAGATCAAGAGAAGGTTACCAAGGCTGGCAAGGATGAGCCCTGGAGAGAATTCTACAAGGGTCCTAGAGACAGACTTTATCGCTCCGGTGATCTTGGAAGATACACTGCTGATGGTAACGTCGAGTGTACCGGTAGAGCAGACGATCAAGTCAAGATTCGCGGTTTCCGTATCGAGCTTGGAGAGATCGACACTCACCTTTCTCAACATCCCCTCATCAGAGAGAACGTCACTCTCGTCAAGCGCGATCACGAAGAGGAGCAGATTCTTGTCAGCTACTACGTTCCTGACCTCAGCAAGTGGTCAGTCTGGAAGCAGGAAAAGGGAGAAGCTGACACTAACGTGGCTGATGATTTGAGCATTCCCGAGAGGCTGAAGATGTTTAACAGCTTGACCAATGATGTCAGAGAACACTTGAAGAAGAAGCTGGCTTCTTACGCTGTTCCTACTCTGTTTGTTCCTATGGTCAGACTTCCTCTGACTCCCAACGGCAAGGTTGACAAGAGAGCACTTCCCTTCCCAGAGAAGTCGGAATTGCTCGCCGCTTCATCAAGCCAGCCTATCCAAGATGCTGCTACTCGTACGGAGACCGAGAAGGCGCTCGCAGAGATCTGGGCTTTGTACCTCCGCAGCTATGCCGCTGAGAGCATTCCCTCAGACGTTCCCTTCTTCGACCTTGGTGGTAACAGTATTGCTGCTGTTCAGATCCCATCTCAGATCCGCAAAAAGTGGCCGGATGTTACCATCCCAGTCAGTGCCATCTCTAAGAACCCGACTCTGCAACAACTCGCCGGCGACATCGACCGCTCCTTGAACCCTGTTGGACTTCGTCTCGATGCACAAGCCCCTGAGACTGATGACCAGGAAGAGTTCTACTCAAACACCCTGCCTGAATTGATCAAGGAGATCCCTGCCAAGATCCAGTCTGCTAGCAGAGAATCCGCCAAGCAACAAACAGTGTTCCTCACTGGAGCAACTGGATTCTTGGGATCTTACATCCTTCGCGATCTGCTCTCGTCTGGCAACAAAGTCATCGCACACGTCCGTGCCAAGTCGACAGAGGATGCTCTGCAGCGTGTCAAGGCGACGTGCCAGGCATACGGTATTTGGTCAGACTCGTGGGCATCTAACCTTGAGTGTGTTACTGGTGATCTGCAAGAGCAACCTCTACTGGGCATGCAGCAGGATGTGTACGACCGTGTCGCAAAGGAGGCCGATGTTGTGATTCACAACGGCGCCATTGTGCATTGGCTCAAGCCTTACTCATCCCTGAAGTCTGCCAACGTTCTCAGTACCATCTCGGCAATCAAGTTGTGTGCTACTGGCAAGACCAAGAAGATGGCCTTTGTTAGCTCTACAAGCGCTCTCGACTCTGATCACTACGTGGAGTTGTCCAAGAACCTCATTGCTTCCGGTGCTGCTGGCGTTAGTGAATCTGATGACATGGAGGGAAGCAGACAAGGACTTACTACTGGTTACGGTCAGGGCAAGTGGGTGTCTGAGCGTCTGATGGAAGAAGCCGGAAGAAGAGGCCTGGTCGGCTCTATCATTCGTGCCGGCTACGTGCTGGGTGACCCCAAGACTGGCACTACCAACACCGACGACTTCCTCATTCGTATGCTCAAGGGTTGCGTGCAAGTCGGATCTAGACCCGACATTACAAACACCATCAACATGGTGCCCGTCGACCACGTCGCCAGACTCGTCATCGCCACAGCTCTGAACCAGCCCGTCGCACCCATGGTTGTCTGCCACGTCACTGGCCACCCTCGCCTAACCTTCAACCAGTATCTCGCCGCCCTCGAAGCCTTTGGCTATGAAGCCCCCAAGGTCGACTTCCCTGCATGGAGAGACGCTGTCGAGAGCTTCGTCGAGCAAGGCAAAGAAGAGCACGCCTTACTCGGTCTCTATCACATGGTCACCGGCGATCTGCCCGGCAGCACCAAAGCACCGGAGCTCGACGACAGAAACTCTGCTGCTGCGCTCAAGGCTGATGCAGCAAGATCTGGTCAGGACTTTTCGGCTGGCAGCGCTGTTACCGAGGACATTGTCGGACAGTATCTGAGCTTCCTTGTCGCTAGAGGGTTCATGCCCAAGCCTACTAAGCAAGGTATCAAGACTCTGCCTGAGTCCAAGATCACCAAGGAACAGATTGAGGCTTTGGATCGTGTTGGTGGACGTGGAGGTGCTGCTTGAAGGATTCAACACAGAGTAAAAAAGTAGATGGATTATATTAGCGACGAGTACGAAATTATGTATCAAAACAGGTGACAAGACGGTATAAGCCTCACTATTCAGATCGTGTTTTGTGCAGAGAGTCGAAAGAATGACATGTAGAATGATTGTCGAAAAGTAATTATGATTGTTTCTGACCATTGCTGATCCCAAAGGTTGATATTGCGATGTCTGCCGGTCCCAAGCGCAAAGACCGAGAGAAGCAAAGAAGATTGTGCTGTGCTTGCAGCAATAGCTCTTCAGCCTGTGTCGACTTTGCGTCTCCTCTCTCCAAAAAAAAAAAAAAAAAAAAAAAATGTTTCGTGTTTGTTTCTCCTTTCCTTCCCTTCCAATTGTTGGTATATAAAAGTGCCTCGTTGAATAAAACGCCGGTAGACCTTGGCGATGGTCATGCAAAAAGAAATTGTCGTCAAGAAGTCATGGCACTGTTAAGCCTTGGTAGTAAAGTCGATTTCGTCGGGGTACTCGCCACCGGCAGCGGCAGCACTCTCAGTACCGTTGCAAGAGCAAGAATCTGCAACACCAATTAACATCACTATTCCCTTAACCCTTACCCTCCTCTTTGTTTTCTCCAGCATATCATTCATCACACTCACCCTTTGATCTCTTGCCACAAGCGCAAGCCTCGCCAGAAGACGGCTTTGTGTTTTCTTGAGTGGAGCGCGAGCAAGTGCAGGCACCGGCGGCGCGTTGGTTGCAGCTGCAGCGTGCGCCGCCGACGGCGTTTTCGGTGGATGCTTTTTCGCAGGTGCAGTGCAGAGCGGGCTGCTTGCCGCAGGAGCAGGTGGCTTCTTTTGCGCAGACGCAGCCGCCGGGGCGGCCGCAGCAGGTGACGGGGACGGAGGCGGTGGGGGCGGACATTGTTTGTGGTGTTCTTGTGTTTTGCGGTTGTGGTGTGTGGAGTGGTGCGGGTTTGTAGAGAGGGAGGTTGTAGAGTTGAGTGAGTTTGTTGAGTGGTTGGATGATGTAGAGGTGAGGTGTGGTGGTGTACTGGGTGGTGTTAGCATTTATATGCATTGATGGTTCAGTGAGCTGTTTACCTATGACATAGCTATTGTCCAATCACGAGAGCTCTATTGCTCAGCTTTCACTCAAGTAGCCAATGAACTCGAAGGTGATTACCGACTCCCGGATTAGAAACAGACGGAGGCTGAACCGATTGACCAATCGAAGCATCTCCGATTACCTGCTCACGCGACAGCCGCTTCCAGAATTATCGAGCTTGCTCTTGGCATGGGCTGAGGCATCCCAAGTCTTGCAGCTGTGCTAGGCCCTTTTGACGCTATGCTGACCTTTGTGTTCTTCGATTGGTCCTGCAGATGATTGACCCTCTGTTTTTCCATTGGCGTATCCTTTCGTTGGAGTTTGTGCTCCCTTGCGCCTTTGCAGGGGAGTTTCGAGCCAGTTTCAATACCTATCGGTATAGACTGCCCGACTAACTCATATCTAGAAATGACTTCCCCACAGTGTGTGAGGTACGTCGACTGGACTGTAACAACTGTACGTGGCAGACAGCTATTTAAGACACGCTTAGACGGTTGGACGACACAGATATACGGGATTACTTCTTTGGCTACTCTCAAGATCGACCTCAGCTGATTAGCGTATTTCTCACACGGTTCCAAACTGATCTCCTAGCAAAAACTACACTGCCTTCCTATAAGGAACCTCCAATCTGTGGTGACAGCAACAGTTCGCAGTTTTGATTCTCGAGGTGCTATTAAAATATCCATATCGAGTCGTTGGATATAACGCGCGAGACGACCGCGGTGAACGATACATTGTGGCAGATCTCCGAGGTACCAGGGGGCCATGGTGCAACATTTCTACTTATTCTTTTCGTAGTCTATCGAAGCGACTATCTCTTGAGTTCAAAGCAGAACACAAGCAATGGCATCAATAGCCGCTCAGATTAGAAGCTCAGGAAGATTGGCAGATCGAGAGGTTATGAGTGTTTTCCGACTGGCCACAATGTTTGCATATCGATCGATGCTAATGGCACTATGCCTTATCATGGCTGGAGAGATGCAAATCTTGATCCGTCCAACAGCAAGTTGAAGCACAAAAGCCATAGTGCTCTGTTCAAAGCTTTGGAGATGGATACTACGTGCACACAGCAATCCACTCCTAGCACGTCATTCTCGCAGACGACAAGGAAGAGAAAGGTTCTCTAAGGGCAGTCTGTGATATTGTGCATCTTCTTGAAGTCATCGGCCGAGACGCCCTTAGGGCAGTCGCCAGGGATACCACAGCACATGGGTCCGTTAAGACACAGGCTAGGATGTGTGATTCTGAACCCGTAGTCGCAATCCCGCTTGTAGTACTCGACGGGCTGAGCGTCGGTCTCTTCCAATCTCATCTTGAAAGGCGTACACTTGAAATTGCCAGCGTAGACAATATTACCCATGGCCAGAGGGTAAATGATACCGTCAGGCTCGCAAGTGACGAAATCATTGCCGTTGTAGCGTAACACGGTCTGGTTGGAGAAATCGTCAAGGTCGACCTCGAAAGGCGTGTTGACGGCATTGTCGTAAGGCAAGACCAAGTCTGTCTTGGGCAGAGTGTATTCGAAGCCAAGGACGCCATCGGTAACCACTTCCTGGCCCTGAGGGTCGAGAATGCTGAGCCAGAATGCCTCTGGCTTGTCGTCGTACTTGCTGGCGGTAGGGCCATACAGAATGGTCTTGTCGCTCGAGGAGCAGTCCGGGTCTGATGACGGGCACACAGTGTCGGCGTTGCCACCGGCATAGAAATAGCCGAAACGAGCTTGAACGGGGAGGTTGTGGACATCCGGAGCAGTGTTGTTCCAAATGTACGGGATGTAGGACTTTGCTGCGGATACAGCAGAGACCGCAGAGAGGCTTGTGAGCAGGGGAGAGGTCCTCATTGTGACAATGATGTACGAGAAGTAATTGGATGGAGGAAAGTCTTTCTTGTGAGGAAAAGATGCACTTTGACTTGTAGGAAATAGCTACGTTATATACCGATTCACTCTCGTATCGAGAAGGCGGCGGGATGCACAGATCGACCAGAGATCGACTGATTTACAAAGCTCCGTCATCTAAACACGATGAGAGCACAAATGGCGGCAGGACAATGCGTGAAGGATCTTGAAAGAGTGGATATTGTGTATGCCGTCGGTGCCAAGACGGCCGGAGGCAGAGAGGAACTATTTCTAGGTGTCTGCCTGCTCTATCGATATCTTAAGATTATCAGTTTCCACGACAGCCAGCAATGATCAAGGAAGACGGAACGCTACCTTTCGTTTTCGTAAACCATATGAGATTTGTGTGACTGTAATTGAGATTACTGTGAGCTCGCAGGTGCCGGTTACTCACGCACAGAGTTTGCAGTACGGACTCGCTAATGGGAAACTCTATTGTCTGGACTCGCTTGCGTGCATATAGTCCTGACTCCTGAGCGTCATAGTGTCTGCACAACATTGAGCCTCTGAAAAGAGGACAAAGTGGTGGACGCAATCGATATTCAGCTTCGTTACCAAAGAAACAAAAAAGCAGAAAGCCGAAATCAAGAAGAATACGTTGGTATCACAAAGAAATCTAAGCAGGTCCGCAGCCGCTAAAGAGTTGAAAAGCAGCCCGCATGCAAGGCTGCTTTTTCAACCTCTTTGAACTCATCGGCAACACGTAAGACACACCGCTATAGGGATTCCTTGATCACATGACCAGATGTGCTATGAAAATGTGCGCACCATGCAACTGCAGCTGTAGAGATCCTATCCTAGACAACTTGAATGTACGCGAGTTTGGCGAGGAGAGCGGGCGGTGTTGGTTGCTTCGGGTAACTGCCTTTGCTTGCAGATTTGGAGGGACTGCTCGTCCGGAAGTCATCAAGATTGGGACGAGTATTAATGCTCTGTCGAGGACCCAAACTGGTATTGTTGCACGCATACTGGTACGAGAAACCATTACTCCGTGAACACTTCCTACAGAAAGAAGAACAAAACATTGGAGGAAGTAAGAAGCATCTTCACCATTGTCCGCATCCATCATCTGCCAACAGCCTTCCTGAGCAACCATCGCTCTAGCCAGTGTAAGAGCCATTGGAAGTAACAGCATCCCTAAAGCAGCCAGCAGACTGCGCAGAACATCCAGCTTGATTAGCACCTGGAGCACTACGACACTGATTCTCCTGCGTCTCACAAGCCCCACAAGCAGCATTCTGAGCCGCGCAAAACGCATGATTGGTATCGGGGGCATAGGCACAAGTGCTGTATGAAGCATCACAATCGTATTCTCCATAGACGGAACCAGGGTTTTCGGTGGTGTGGAAGCAGAGTTGAGCATCTACGGTGCATTGGATGCCTTTGGCGTAGTCTGCGGTCACTCTGCAGGACTGTTCGGTTTGCCAGCAGGCTTCGCATGTGTTGCGGGTGTCGTTGCAGTAGCTGTCTGATAGATACGGATTTGCGATGCAGCTGACGTAGGCGACGTTGCAATCGAAGACGGCGCGTTTGACTGGAGTGGCCATGGCAGATGCGGCCATAGTCAAGGCGATGACGGTGCTGTAGAGCATCTTGAACTGACCTTGAAAGGGGATTTGGGGGATAGGTGTTGGTGTTGGTGTATGTTGTTGATGGGGTCGAGGTGTTCTGCTTGATGTTGCTGGTGATGAGCAGATCAAGGTGTGCAATAACTTGCCTTTATATACAGAGGTCCAATCTTATGTTAGCAGACATCGTTCGTATGCTGACTGGACCAACAGTGCCACCTCTTTCGCACTCTTGCTACTACGTAGCATTCTCGCGTCAGATCAAACATCCATATCGTGGATTCAGCAAGGTCTGACCCAAGGTGAAATTCCTCTTTGCAAGCACAAATACTCAAAGCAGCCATATTCTCACCACCGACGACCTAATTCGAAGAATGGTGCGTGGCTGTGGATCGAAGGCGCCCTGCGTGTAGAAAACGAACTCATATAACTCTTGACCTGGTCGAAGACTTCAGCTGGATATTGTCTGTTTCGGGGGATCATGCGCCCAGAGGCGTCGACACATTCATGCATTCGTACTCGAAGTTGTGGGCGTTCTTATGTCAGCATACCGTTACCTCGCCGTGTTGTATTGAACACAGGCTGCATCGACAATATCTCAGTTCCAACTGTACTAAGCACCAAGCTCAAAGTCGCGCGTGAGACATACCAACAATGAACACCAAAGATCAAGCTGCATATCGACGGGAGTCTAGATTAGAAAGTGGAGGTGAGAAACAAGCACGCGTCGGGTCGGCTAATGTTGTCAACAATCCAACGCAACAATTCAAACATGCACCCGATCCGATCTCGGCAGTCTCTTTTCTCCGCAATCTTTCTACCTGCCACGAGGAGATCTCGCAAAGGCCTCGGCCAAGACAACGACTGGGGAAAGCTACCTACCTTTCTACTTTTGTTTCGTCAAGAATCGCGACATTATTACTAGCTTGTTGTATGAGTTTTTTTATCGTAACAGGGCCGTCTTGAGGAGATATGAGACGCGTGACTACGAAACGCTGACCCCAGTCTTTACCGACCGATCCCATCTCTGTCTCTCTTCGCCCTCGCGGCCATGTCAAAGAGGTCTTGGTCCGTGGCGAATGCCGCTCAAGGCTTACTCGAGATGAACTCGGTAATTGAAATCTCTTGACTCTGGGTTTACGATGCAAAAAAAAAGAGGCTTATGACATGTAGGGTTCTCGTAGTGCGACCAACGCTACTTCCATGTCTCCACCACAAGGCCCACAACTGGATTCTCCATCCCAAATCCAGATATCGCGAAAGGTCAAAGCATGTGCTGCTTGTCGCAAACAAAAGGTACTGTCGCCATGTGAATTCTGCTAGTATACCGCACTGAATCGCTTATCTCTGGCTAGATCAAATGTCTTATGGATAACAACAACGGAGAACCGCCATGTCGACGTTGCGTAGAGCGGGGCCTCTCCTGTGTCTTGAACAAAAGTCTGCAAACCTTGATCAGTGAACGATCGCAATGGAAGGACGACATGCATCGGGATATCGTCAACATGCACGGAGCTGTCCAGGATATCTTGAAGAGACTATCGATGCCAGCACTACAGCCACTCAAAGCACCATCAACAGATGATCCCCAAGAAACCTCACCTTACGAAGATACCGTGGTCGGAAAAGTCGAAGACGTCGGTCCCTCTTGTGACAACTCTCCCAAACTACCACCGCAGACAGAGTCTGTACAAAACGTTCCTATCGAATCACTTTATCAGATCACACGGTTGCGTTCGCTACGAGCCGAGAACTCTGGAGATGAGAGCAAGGTCGACGAGGGCTCAGATGTGGTGTCCAAAGGCATTGTATCTCTTGAGGAAGCTGAGCGACTCACGAGACTATATCTTGGACGGCTGGATCACTACGCCTACAGCATTGCGAACAAGTTCACCGACCTGCAATCTATACGACGGCGCTCGGTGGCTCTGACAAACGCAATCCTGACGGTAGCTGCATTGCACGATCCGGACAGCAACCAGCTCTTTGGACCTTGTTTGCGAGAGCTGAAACGAGTACTTTCAGAATCCATGTTTGTGCGTCGCACCGATCGTGAATATCTGCGAGCCATGTGTATTGGATCCTACTGGTTGAGTGATATCTCCTACACCCTTTGCGGACATGCGATTCGACGGGCTATGGGCATCAATCTGAGTTCAAACTATTACAGAGTGTTGAATGATGGTTCGGAAGATGCTGCGGATTGTCTTCGTTTATGGTATATGCTCTACATCTGTGATCAGCATCTGAGCATTCTCTATGGTCGACCCACGACAATACGAATCGACGATCCTAGTTTACAGGGCTGGGAGCGATATCTGGAAGTGCGAGTGGCAGTGGAGCAAGACCGAAGGACTGCAAGTCAGGTTGCCATCATGGTAATCATGGGCTCAGTCAGAGAGTTCTTCGAACGACACAGCAGAAACACACAAACACTACCACAGAGCCTGACGGAGCATATTGCGTCTTTTGACCATCAGATCGATCGATGGGTAGAAACCTGGTACACACATCTAAGTAAGCATTACATCTGTTTCTCCCTCCCCTCTTTGCCAAAACGAGTCACTGAACAATCACCTTCTACAGGACGACGCGACGACATCGGAGACTGGCCCTCCAAAGGCGTCCTCCTGCACTCCAACCTCGCCCGCCTGCACCTCCACTCCCACATCTTCAGAGGCCTAGCCAAGATCCCCATACCCCACTACTTCCGTTCTTCAGCCTCGTCTGCCGTATCAGCCGCTCGAACAATCGTCGAAGTGCTGTTGTCAGACACAGACATGTGCGCAGGTCTAGTGGGCATGCCACACTATCTACACACCATGGTAGCTTTTGCATGCGGCTTCCTGCTCCAAATGACCACAAAGCACGATGGAGATCTGGTGCAACGCACTCAGGTGCATGACTTGATCAATCGTCTGGTGGCGCAATTACGTCTGATGCCAACGGGAAAGTACCATCTAGTCCGCTTCATGGCAGAAGGGCTGGAGAAGATGGTAGAGGCGTCAATGAGGACGCCCACGCAAGCTGCTGCTCAACTGTTCAACGGCGGCTTCCAGTACATGAATGAGCAGCACTATGGCACTGGCAGCACAGCAACACAGATGGATATGCTGGGTGGAACTGCTGCAGCCCAGCAGAACGATTTCGGAAGCGGCAATGATTCATTCATGATACCAGACTTTGGGCTTCCGAATTCGTTCTTGCCGTTTGAGGATCCTGTATTCAGGACTTCGGACTTTGGTTATCTTTAGAAAAGGTATCTCCAAGCCTCTACTACCATTATTCATCTCTCGAATCTTCACGTGAATCGGTATCAAACGTCTGGGGTGTGGTAGTTTGCTTCGAGCTATTGTCATGTTCAAAGACGCCCCCAATCATTTATTTCTACCTTGATTTGCGTGCCACTCAATTTGCAAAGAATAACGTCAAAAACATTGTGAGCGTGATCGGTGCCCTTTTGTCTACCCGGTGAAATGCTATCAGAAAACTCCCATGTCCGTGCTTTTATGCTATTGCGAGAGTGTACATGAAATGAACGCAGCTGATGGAGAAAAAAAACAGAAAGTGAATGAAAAACAGGCTATGAACAGAAAATCAAAAGAGTCATCCGAGTCGAGTCGACAAGCAATCCGAAGGTTTCTGACTCATCGCTTAGTCATGAGAAGCAGATCAATCGCTGTCATAAGGATTCGAAGCCCTTCTGGTAGATTGCTGGCGGTAAGGGTTGCTAGGGTTTCTGCTCATCTCTGATGGTTGACGTCCAGATGTCGTTCTGCTTGCGTCCACGTAGCTCGAGCCTTGTACGTAAGCAGATGGGCTGGTGGGAAGTGCAGGTCCAGTGTTGGGGATGTTGAGGTTCAGGCCTTGACCACCTTGAGCTTGGGTGCGGTATTGCTCATATTCGTCAACTTCAAGACTTGCTTCGGCTGCTTGAGCGTATCCGGAGTATGCTATCGGAGGCACTGGCTCAGAGATCGTCGGTACGCTAGGCTGTGACATGGGGTGGTTCGACGGGCGACGCTTGCCTTTGGTGTTCTCTCTTTGCAGCAGGCCTCTGACCTCTTCAAGGTTCTGGGCACGGTCGTTGCTCGTGCGTTCATCCAATGTACTGCTGTCATTCTCCATCCATGGCTCCTCACGAGTTGTATCCAGACCAGGTGCTTGGGAGTGTAGGTGGTCTACGATTGCGGCTTCCTTAGCCGAAAGACCAAGAGGACCGGTGCCGTTGTGCTTCGAACGTGTCTGAGAAGGACTCATGGCATCCTCGACCTTCTTGTTTGGTACAAGCCTAGCCTTATCTTTGGCATCAGCAGAAGCTTCACGAGCTTCAGTAGCGTATCCGTCCGAGACTGAGACCGAGTATGTTGGATTGGCGGGTCCACCAAGTGCATCACTACCACCGCCAGGACCATTGATAGGCACTCTGCGAAGGGACTGAACAAGCGCGCACATGAATTTGGATCGTCTGGAAGCACGTTGAGTCTCGTTGGCGAAGTTGCCCTTGTGTCTGACTTCAACTCTCAGCTGCAGCTTGGACATGTCGGAGGTTCCCAAGACTTCAACGTCGATATCAGGAAGAAAGTCGCGACTGTTGTCCTTGTCGCAGACGAATGTGATGAGCTCGTTCTTCAAGAGTTGAATGTCCTCGAATGTGGTATCAAAGCTAACGTCGAGGGTGAGCTGCTCCTTCATGAGCTTACTGCGACTGACGTTTTCGATCCAGAGAGCGTTGAGCACGTTGTTAGGGATCTGGACACTCTTACCAACCTCCAAACCACTGACGCGGCGGAAGACAGTGAACAGCAAAGAGATGTGATCAACAGCAAAGTGATCAGCTCCGATGTCAACACGATCTCCGATATCGTAAGGGTGCTTGACGAACAAGAAAATGCAGGATCCCAAGACTTCCTGGGCGGTGACGGAGAAGACGAATGACAAGGAAAGAAGAGTTGTTCCAGCAGTGGCCAGGGTGGTGGTGAAGCTGGCGTTGAGGAAGGCAATGAAGGTGAAGATGATGATGATGAAGACGATGACCATGAGCAGTCTGTCCAGAACATTGATGGCTTGGTCGACATCATGCATGCTGGTTCCGAGGGCCTTGCGATCACGGCTGATCTGGATGATCTGCTGGACAGCCTCGTCGAGGGAAATGTCACCGTTGCAGTCCTTGTCGAGCATGATGAAAGCTTCCTCGGCTTCTTCTCTGCGGTTGTCACCGAGGACTTCGACGAGATCGTCCTCATACAGAGCTTCCTTGCCCTCCATGACAAAGGACATCCACAAACGTCTGGCCAAAGCTTCGGAGGTACGTCTCTTCTCGAGAGCGCCAGTAACAATAGAGTGCGCACTGTTAGGGTTGAAAACCTGCTTTCCAGTAATCTCTTGAGCGACGTTGCCAAAGGCCGAAGTGACCTGGTCACCGAATCTTCCGACGTTCTGCAGCAGGCGGAACGGAGTGACTGACCCGGAGCGCTTGTGACCTGCGCCCTTCTTTCCAAGCATAGAGAGGTTCAATTGATCGGCAATCATGTAGTCTTCCTCGGCAAAGACTTCGTAGGCAGGAAAGAGGGTTCTGGAGGCGTCGTAGAGCAGACCCAGCAGGAAGACGTTGCGCTTGGAGTCCTTGATGCGGGCGTTGAACTGCTTGCGGTGGTAGTTGATGCTGATGAGCTGAATGAAGAACTTTTCGACCAACAGCACGAGGGTACCGATCAGACAGGCGGCGAGAATCTGGTTCATGATCTTCATCCAGTGTGTTTGGCCCTGGTTGTGGGCGCGGCCGTATGGATTGCGGGTCATGAGAGGCATGAAGGTGGCCAAAGACGTGATGGCCCATCCTGCCAGTGACAAGGGGATCTCGAGGGCCTTGATGATAAGAGAGTACTTGCGAGTACCCGAGCTGACGACACCGGCGACAAACTGGAAGACGAAGGGAAGGAAATGGGAGACGATCTTGGATCCCCACAAACTCAACCACACTGGTCGAGAGTTAGCCAACAGGAAGACGAAGGCCGGTGCGAGTACTTACCAATCTCAATCCATGTGAAGAACCAGACGATTGGCACGCCTCCAATCTTTGCGTGGGGAGCAGTAGTGGCTCCGATGATGATGGGAATGGCTATGCAGAGTGCCAGTGGAGAGACGTAGACAAAGTAGCGGGTGATGATGCTGAAGTTGAGGATCTTGTTGTAGATTCTGCCCATGCGATTGAGCGTGTCCTCTTCACCATCGTAGCCAACTTGAGTGTCGTTGATGTTCCTCCTGGCTCGTCGTCCGGCGATGTTGCGTGGAGGCTGGCGTGAATTGGTCTTTGTGAGGCCGAGGCCATGCGAGTTTGCGGCGAGAGGAGTGTTGCTGTCATTCCTCTGAGCGGTCGAGTGGACCTCTTGCAGAGGAATGTCGATGGTTGCGTCACCGTTGTTCATGTTGTCGTGTGGGATGGGAGAAAAGCCGTGGCGAGACAATCGTTGCGAATTGGAGCGTCTCATAGACATGTCAATAGCGAGGTCGCCTTGGCCGGCGTGGGAGGCGTCTGTCTAAATGTCGACCAACGCCTCTGCTGTTGGTGAAACGACGACTCTGCAGGCTGAGAACGAGTCGTGTGCCTTGGCGATCTGTCGGATCTACACTCGAGAAATGAATGTGGGACCTGGAGATGGTAGACGTTCAAAATATGAGATTCGACGAGGAACGCTTCTGTTCAAGAGCCAGAGCGAAAGAAAATGACTCCAGGCCTCGAGGATAGTGATACGTGGCAACACACGAAACAATGCTGTGTTTGTCGAAAGATGGTGGGCGTGCTTCAGCAAGAAAGAAAAAGAGTGACGACGATACGCGTACCAAACCGTTGGCCAGCAGGACCCTGTCTTCGTAACGCGCACGGTCCGCATCTGCAGGAACCTCGCGTTTCACAAAACATTTCTTCAAGCCACCGCTCTTCAATTGTGCCGATCAAGAGACAATCAACCTTGCGACGCTCTTTCTGTGCACTCATACCATAGACATCCATCCTTTGGCAACTCTTCGCCTCTCGAACACAGCATGCCACGTCTGCTATACTCGCCGTCTGCATCCAGGAATAGCATCGTGTAGCTTCAATGTGACATCATGGTTGAGCACCCCGCATCGCATTGCCCTTTTCGCTTCGAGAATCCTCCAGGTGCTCCGCTGCATCCGAGATGCTGCCACCTCATGGACCATCGCGTGTTCCGAGTCACGAGAAAAGCATTCTCACGCCCTGCTGATCAGTCAATCACCCGTATTGCTTGGTAAAGACTGACATCCAAGATTGTCTCACACGAAAGTCCTCGTTGAGTGCTGTAAATCGACCAAGCCTCCCTCAGGTAAGGAATCAATGCATACGTGAACTCCTCGAGCATATCTTCTTCAATGCCATGCAGATGTTGAACCAAAGACTCTATGTATGTAACTTAGGAGGGCGTTGAATACCGTTGCTCTCCCAAAGGCAAAGTTCTGATGTTGTGACTTCCTTCATTGAGAAGGAAGCATCGAATGTGAACACGTGCTGATGAACCTGCCGTACTGCCCGGAGACCATGCGAAGAGAAGTCACGACCAGCATCGGAGCAGGTCGTGAACTCTACAGCTGCCATCTCGCTGGACTTGTTCTATTCGCGGCATCAATTCATATCTTCACAACCATCCCTATTCTCCGCCTATAACACCTATCAATATGGTTCGTCCCCGTGGCTCGGTCCGGAAACACCCCAGATACGAAGACACCAGACGCCAAACTCGCAGGGAGAGACTGCACCAACCTTGTCTAGATGCTGCAAATACCACTACTTTTAATCACAACTGGATGATGAATCCTCCTCTCACCATCACTTCTGATTGGCATCCAAACAGTATGCCGTGGCCGTTGTCCTAATGATACATGATATACTTACATCATCAAGGGAACCAGTTCGAGCCCTTGACTCGTTTTGACGAACGCAAATCTACATGGTTCGCCAACCGCCGTTCGAGACGCAGAAGAGCGAGGGATCACAAGAGAAAGGAGTTTGTCGAACTTCAGCTTGCTAATCTGGACGCCGAACTGTCGAATCGTTTCGACAATGTCATCAGGACGAATGACCACAACTCCAACGTCCAACTGCCGGAACTCGATTTCTCGCCCATGCAAGTGGTCAAATGGCGACCTTCAGCACTGCCTTCAGTGCCTCCACCTACAACGCATCTCCAACCTACGTCTGATACGGACTGGTCAAAGCTTGAGATCAACTTCTTTTCACCACCCAGGAAGGGCTCGTATCCTCCACTTCCATCTCCACCGGTCGCTCTGATGACAGCAGCCGAAATCGGCCTTCTCACTCCGTTGTTGACACCTAAGGTATTCTTGCCTGACCTCATGCACAACTCACGAGTTACCGCGTCTACTCCGAGCGATGTGTCAATCGTGACACCATGGATCCTAGGTCCCACCATCCTCGAAACCGTCGGCCAGAACACATGTCTGCCAAAGGGTTCTCCAGAAGATGATGATAGCGCCTCAACATTCGTAGCAGCAAAACTACCATGGTTCCATGACGTTGACCCGTTCGATCTGGCTGCCCCCTTGAGTTCCGATCTCGAGTCTAGCAAGGACGAACATCTCAAGTCACAAATACCGTCGACGAGATGTACCCTGTACCACAAGGACGACTACGATCTCGAGGAGCGCTCTATACACTCTTCCCAGTCACTACGTAGTTGCGAGGAAGGTAGAATGACAGGACTGGTACATGCCGAATCAGCCACTACCCAAGCCTACGCTCTCGGTGCTGAGTGGCTTGAGGAGCCGATTGTGGATTTGCCTTACGATATCATCGGCGATTGGAATGACGAGCCTGTTCTTGACTGGAACGGCAAGCTTGTTGTCGATTGGAACGATAAGCCTATCGAAGATTATTCTGATGATCTTGTCATGATCGAGCACGACGCGGACACCTACGGTTGGACCTTCTTGTCCGAAGGCAGAGCTTTGAGTGACTGCGTCTCGACTCTGAGCTCGGCGTTCTCGAGCATGGAAGTCCTTCCACTGCCACTAAGAGATTCTTTCATGGAGAAATTATCTGCCTATGAAGGGCCTGTTCGTGAGTTGGCCGAGAACGAGGTACAGATGCGCAGAATTTCAAAGTCAGCTTGGGATTCGGAGTCTGACTTTTTGATTCCTGCTTTCTTCTAGGAGGGAGACAAGACTCTGAGCGAGGAAGTCTTTGACAGTGCGGTGTTCTCAGTGTATCCGATACCATCTGAGGATGACTATGGCTGGGACTGGTAAGAATGGAAACGAGTGCCAGCCGATGTTGACAGTGCACTATCTATCTGAGTATGAGTAGACACAAATCGGACAGACCCTACGTCTCCATGCTTCTGTTTGGCGTGTGACTGGATCAGCTCGACTCACCTTATTCATTTGAGTTGTGGTGTAGCACCGTTCGAGCGAGTTGTTTATTCTAACCAGGAGATTTGGATTACCATTACCAAAGCGAGCAAGCCGTGCCTTTGGGCAAAGGTGCAAAAACGACAATCGTTAAGAAACATCAATCATGATCAAATAGCCATCTCCTTGGCAGCAGCAGCATCAGCAACAGCATCTCCAGAGCGCTGCTGCTCATACGATGGCGTGACGCTGTTTTCCTCCAACTCAGGCCCCTGACCACCATACGCCTTCCCCACCCCATCACCAAGATACTTGTGCAACTCCTCGCCATAGCTCATCCACTGCATCTTGGCCACCGTCTCTTTAGCCATAAACACCTGCATGGCTCCAAACATCCATTGCATGACCAACGGTACATTGACAAAGTATTTGACGCTTAAAGTTTCTGGGTAGTGGGCGGTGAAGAGCTTTATGGCTGCTTGGGAGGCGGCTTTTACTTCTGGCGGTTGGCGGAGGAAGGAGACGCGCAGGTAGTCGTGGATTTGGAAGGCGAGGTGGGGGTCGGGGCCTTTGGTGTAGTCGGGGATTGGAGTGGAGGTTGTCGAGAGGGAGAGGGAGGAGATTGTCAACTCCATCAGGGCTACGCGCCAGCGGATGAATCTGTAGAGTGGTCAGTTCGAGTTTGTCCCTGCTGGTCACTCTCTGGGCCTCGTTGTGGTTGTGTCTTGCTTACTCGTCTAGATCGCCAAATGTCTTTTTCGTATCTTTTACTGCGCCGTAGACGTTGAAGGTTGCTATGTCCTCGTCGTTGGGACTGCCGGGTACATTCTTGAGGTGCGTCACGTATCCCAAGCCTTGGAATTTCGTCTTGTCAAACACTTGCTTCATGACTTGCAGCGGCTTGAACTCTTTGCGCCATTTCAGTGCTCCTAACAATTGTTCGCTTGCTTTGTTGACTTGGCCTTGGTTTGCGCGGAGGAACTTTTGAAGGATGAGGAGGGTGCTGAAGGGTGCGGGTTTTCCTCTGTGTTTTTTTCGGAGTCTGCAGTTAGCTGATTTGTTTTTGTATATGGGACAGGTAGAGGTAGGTGGTGGTGATTGTACTCTTCAGCAGGGGCAGACAGCTCTACTCCATACATCTCAGCATATCCCGCTTCTGCGATCAGCTCGCCCAGCTTCGCAGACATTTTGAGCAACGCATGGTTTTCGGGCAGATTATCCCAATCCGAGCCCGACTTCTTGATTGCGGCGTCTACTTTGGCATTGAGCTCTGCTGCGTTGACCTCTGGAGATTGTGTGAGCTTGCTGTCATCATGGATTCGTTTTTGCATGTGTGTGAAGCTAGGAGGCAACATACTGTTGGCGTCTGGACTCAGTAGTGTACTGTTCATTGTTTTTGTGCTTTTACTCGGGTGTTTTTTGAGATTCAGGTTACGACGACGCGATTGATAAGATGTGACGCGTTGAGAGCGGCTCGGGTGTCGGGAAGCTCACGTTGATGTCTCGTGGAAAGCACGGTCAATGATCACAGCAAAAGTATATAATAAAGCTTGATATCAAATGCTTCAACAACATCCGATATGGTCTAGTGGCTAGGATTTCTCGCTCTCATACCGTTCTATACCAATGGAACAACTAGGTCCGAGGAGGCCGGGGTTCAATTCCCCGTGTCGGAATTTTAATCTTTTGGCTCTTGTTTTTGCAAGGTGCACTCCATAGTCATAAGAACTCAAATCAACTCGAAGTCTAGCGCTTCTCTTTTTTGTTCAACTTTGCAACTCTCGAGTATCCCAATTGAGCCGCTTGTTATGCAGTGATGAGTAGATATTTTGCTTGGCTCAGAGTGCGATGAAGATCACACCGAGGTCGAGCCCGTCTTCCAAACTTCGAGCTGCTCGATTAATATCTTCGTCAATGTCGGCCACATGCTCTTTAGATGCCCTGACGCCCCCCCATATACAAGGCAGGACATATTGTACTCTCAAAGAAGCTATCTCAGACCCCAAAAGCAATGTCTATGGAGAGCAAACGAGAGTTTCCGTCTTGAGATAGTTGCTGGGGCTGCAACCCTGACTTGATGTGATCAGATTCCATCCAAAATCTTTTGGGAAGAAAGCTCACGAGTAACTAACGAAGAAGATATGTGGGTGTCGCTTCAGCTGAATAGGATAGTCGTGTAATCTGATACAGGATGTGGACGAATAACGAGCTATCATTTCACCTCCCACTGATGAACACCCCTCTCTGTGTGTTTCCAATATCTAACTGTTCTTACCAAGCAAGCCACTTTTGTCCTGTTCTAAACAACCGAAACTCCTCTCTTCCTGTAGGAAATCTCTACAAGAACGCACACCATCCAATGTACATCTGACACAAATTCCACGGATCCGTAGCCTGTCCAATCAATGCATTGACATGTCCCTCCACACTCAACGGCACAGTCTCTCCCCTGAGGAATCCCTTGAGCTTTCCGCTGACTGAATCCAAAACTTCTTGCGGCGTCTCTGGCACTCCCACCGTAGTCCTCTTCTTCTTGCCGATAAAATCGGTAGTGGGATCGTGCAAGAATGTCTCCAGGATGTTCATCAACGTATCCTGGTGCTGACGAAGCAAGCCCAATGTCAATTCCGCTGATTTGCGGAAAGGTCCTTCGTAGCCATAAGCTCCCATTGCCGCAATCATGTTGTGTGTCAAGCGGAAAGGAACGAGTTCTGGTTTCTCGAACGTGAGTCCCTTGTCGAACAGACAGTTGAAGTCGACATGGAACACGCCACCGGTATCTTCTTGTAGCAAGATGTTCTCTCCGTGTCGATCGCCAAGGCCGAGTACATGTCCTACCATTGACATGACTGCTGCCGAGCGGGCGTATCTCAGTCGAGCAGCGAACCAAGAGTCAGGCTCAGGGAACATCTCGGCGAACCACTCATGAAGGATCGACGGGAACACCTTCAGCACCTTTTCTGTGAAGATGTCCACATTGGCCGGATTAGCGCTCGCCTCGCCGAGAAAAACTCGCAATTCGTTGTAGTTAGGCTGGACACCCTTTCGCTGGTACAGCTTGAGAAGAATATCGCGCAGAGGCTTGATGCCCTCCACCCACTCGATGGTGCCGGACTCCTCACTCAATGGCGTCACTCCATACGTTTTGATGTAGAGTCGTCGTTTGCTTGACTCCGTGTCTCGTTTCAGCGCTCTGTTGATCATCGTGTTGAACTCCATCAGACGTTGATCTTTTCTCAGATCATCCTTTGGCTTGCACAGGAGTCCATACTGTTTGCCATCCGAGCCTCTCACTGTCAACTTTCGTGGTCGCTGAAGAGAGTTGAGCACCAAAACTTCGTCACTGAAGCTTTGTATGGTGATACGCTCCTGGGCGAACGCCACAAACTTCCGAATATGGAATGCATCCTGTACGACTGGAGCATTGGCTGTCAGGGTAGACTCCAAGGGTATGACAAGAGGGTTAGGCGCCAACTTGTGATTGAAGTTTAAATCCTTGGATAGACTGACGTTCGCCGAACGTGTTTCGATGTGAATTTCACAAGCTTGTAGCAGACCATCCGAGAGTTTTTGACCATGCGTTATCATCACGCGCAAGTCAAGACCGGCTGATTCATTCTTGGGTCTGTTCTTCGGGTCTTTCAGCTTGTTGATGATGGCCACGCCACGACTTGCTCTGTCTGGTGCGGAGGCCTTGCAAACCGCTAGCACGAACCAAAGTGCTTGGCTGGGATGGGCCGTAACAATCTTTTGGATGATTGTTGACAAAACTTCGTAAACCTTGGTGTTTGGGTGAGTGATACGTGAGATCATCTGAGGTAGAGCGTTGTAGAAAATGTACGGAGGTATTCTGTCGAAGTACTTTTTCATCTGCTTGTGGATTGCATCGAGCCAGGAAGAACGTTTGACCATCACTTCGCTTTGTGCGTCATTTCGGGTCTTCTGTATACAATCCATACCTAGATCCAGCCAGAGCGTGATGATCTTTGGGATTGTTTGGTACCAGTATTTCGAGCCGAATGGTACGGATCGCAAGTAGTTTTCGATGACCAGCTTAGTCAGTTCTCCAGAGACGAACGGGTCAGACTGCTTGTGAGCAGGAAGAGTTTTAGAAGCATCCAGAAGCATGTTGTAGTGTTTTCCTAGATAGTAGTGACCCTTCTCCCATCTCGAGTAATGCCTAGCGGCATATTGATACTTGACTACAACTTTGGTCGCCTGCGTCTGTCCAGAAGCATCCAGCCATTTAGCTAGCAGCAGATGCGCCCTCGCAGAGAGCATGTTCTGCTTCTGCTGTGCTTCATCGGAATTACTGGTGTCAATCGCCTTCTGGTCATGAGTGGCGAATGTGTTGGACGCAATGGCACCTTCAAGACTTCGAATAGCTTGTCTGTGCTGATCATCTTTCCAAAGCAGTCTAGCATGCTCTATTTTGGCAGCATCGTCTCCGCAGTTGAACGCATTGAGTACAGCGTAATGCGCGACAGTTGAAACGTTGGTCTTTCTAGCAAGGCGAGCTGTCGTAAGCCAGGAGCTGCCAATACTAACTTTCGAGAAGTCAACACTCGACAGCCGCATGACCGCACGGCGAATACCAAGCAGGTACTGCTTGTCAGAGATGTATGATCCGACCACGGCCAATCTCTTATCCATGACGGCAAGAATGGATGACGCGGCTGGGTCCTGAGCGACGGGAACATGGACTGCTCCACTGAGTGCACCTATCTCATAAACGATATGGAGTTTCAGGAGAACGTCATGGCAAGCCTGGAGTGAGCTTGCAGAGACAGAAGTGATGCCCTTGACCACGGTGTTGCGGAGGTTGTTGACCATGGCCGACACTGCATCTTGTTTCTTCTCTTGCATAGCGAGAAGCACTCTGGCAACGCCCACATTGAAGTCGGTCTGGCTTTCTTCCGAAAGATCGGAAAGAGCATCCTTGAGAGTGTCAAATCTCTCTGTCGTCCAGCACGCCTCTGTGATATACGACAGGAGTGTATTCTTGCCGCCCTGACTCGAGTTTCCATTGTAGAATGATGCGTATCGCAAGACTTGATCGTATTGACCAGATTCCTTGAGACAGCTCAGGAGATCGATTTGGCGGCTGATGTTCGAAGGCTCTTTGACTAGCTCGAATTCGTACCAACTCTGTGCAGCTGACCACCTTCCCGTTCTTTGATGTTGGAAAGCTTGTTGCTCCGGACTTAGGATGTTGAGATGCGCTGATATCCCATCAAGGCCATCGGGCTCATCAATCTGAGAATATATCGAGTGCAATCGTTGGAACATCGCGTCGTGTTCTTTGGCGTCTTGGTTCGTTTGTCTCTGGGACTCGCTCCGGATGTAGCTCTCCCAATGAAACAAAGCGCGAGCATATGAGCCACACTCCATAGCACGTTGAGCAATGATGTCCGCAGGTATTGATCTTATGATACTCTCAACACTTTCAATCTGACCGACATCCTTGACCTCCTCCAGTTCCGAAGGAGGATGGCCAGCTCGCAAAGCTGCCGTTCGATACGCAGCCATCGTTCGTTTCTTCTCTTGTAACCATTTCGACATGTAGTCCAGCACGGCAAAGACGTTCTCACTGCATTGTCGAAGCGCTTCCTTTTCGGACTCAACAATCGATTCGGTCGACAAGACTGTCAGCATTTCGACCCCAATGTCCTTGGCCTCCTGCACAGTACCGCCGAGAACGATGTTGAGTGCCACATAAGGGAGCAGAAAGCTGGCAATCGAGATATCATGCCGGGTGATGATGCGAGCCAGGATGGGAAATACCATCTCTGCGTTGTCACCTTTGCCTCTCCACAACATATCGTAGGCCCATTCGCGAAGCCATGTGCTGTGACGTTTTTCAATGGCAAAGACCGGGTAGCTCCGTTTCTTAGGTTGGACTGATGAGCTGCTGTTTAGCAGGTATCTTGAGCTCAAGAACGGAGTAAGCGTATTCCGGACGCTTTCTGTCATCTCTGACCAGCGGTTGTGCGCAGGACCAGCTTGTGATGGCCGCAAACGTGCAGTTGCTGCTTCGTTGAAACCACAGAATCGAACCAACTCCTGCATGACATAAGCCAGGAAACTTTGGTCTCGTGCATTTGTGGAGGATCTAAATGCTGGAACCAGAACGTCTTCGAGCATGATGGCAACCCAGTTAATAACTTCAGTGGCTTTCTCAAAGTTGGAGAGCACAAGCACTTGTCTCTTGCTGCTACTCATATCAACATTGTTCGGGTCGAGACACCCAATGATACCAATGCATTGTGCACTTAGATCAACGACAGTAGAGTCATGGTCGGCATATCTGGTGCACACGTCCAGAAGAGCGCGCATCAAATTTGCTATCGTAGCTTTAGGTTGTTCGCTAACAGCTGCTTCGTGAACAAATCCCTGGTTTTCGCCGAGCCAGGGAACCAGCTCGCGTAGTCCTTGAGTGACGATTGCGACGTTTTCGTCATGCAGTCGTTTGGCAAATGCACGAAGATGAACCTCCGGGCGCTCGTCCTTCTTCAATCTCTGAATCTCCAGGCCAATCTTGGACATCAACGGGATCGAGGCTAACGAAGGTATGGTCATAAGCTTCTCTCTGATCACATTGCTATGAGTCTTGACCATTCCGCTGATGGTGTCGTGGATCTTCATTTGCAATACTGACGAGAGGCCGTCCCAGTGTTGAGCCACAAGGGCAAATGTATGATCAACCATGTCAGCAACATCGTCACCCTCAAGAACCTGGACCAGAGTGAGCCAAGCGGAAAGTGCTGCTTCTTGAAGTTGAGGCTGGTCGATGGCACTCTGTAGACACGCTCTTATCTAAACTTCGGTAAGTCATGGGTACGGTAGGCATGGCTTGGAGAGGAACATACCTGAGGAAGAGCTACGCTAACCTTGCTCTTAGCTAAGATGATCATTTGTTCGATTGCCTTTACACAACGAAGCTTCTCTGATGGAGAGAGCGATAGAGTGTTATCAATCGAGTTTGAGAACTCGGTCATTATGCCCAAAATATGCGCTTCAAAGAAACTGATAATCATACGATTAGTTTTCGCGTTAGGCTTTGAATGAGTTGGTTTCCCCTCTACCAGCATAGCGAAGATCTGGATGGCTTGATGTGCCTGTGACGCGCAGATACGTTAGCTTTTTGTTGAAAGGAAAAGACACCGGTGGCAGATGACGCACCTTTGATGCGTTCGAAGCATCTTCGTCTCCTGCAGTCTTGAGCATCTCACAAGCGATTAGAACAGGATTTGATCTGACCAGACTTCCTAAGTCGTTACTCTGAAAGCCAGGAGCGACCTCAGCCAGACACCTCGTGGCATTGCCTTCAACATCTCCAGATGATTGGTAGAGCAAAGTAGAGATTACAGCAGCAAGATTAGCAGGCGGTTGGAGACAAATGTCTTGTATGCTGGTTTCTGCACTGCGAGCTGAAGCGATACGCTGTAAAATATCCTTCTTCTTCGTTAGGACGAGAAAAGGTACAGTATCTCGTTGTGTCAACAGCAAGAAGTGGCTGACGCTCATGCCTAGAAATTCAGAAAGCTGCTGGGCCTTCTGGGGTTTAGTAGTGAGATCTTGGATGACGGCAACAGCGACACTGCGATAAAATGGTTTGAGGAGCGTCTGTGGTGAGAAAGACAGTGTTTCGGCAATATCCTCTAGCTGTTGTGACTGTTAGAGGAATCGACCAGATCAAAGTAGGTGACATACCTCGCTGTATGCAAGAGAGCATATCAGAGAATTTGGATGACCCAGGTAGTCAACCAATCTGAGCAACGCCAGATTGAGCTCTTTCTCCCCGCATACCCTACTGCCGTCAGCATCTTAGCGTGCGATCAAGGAAATATGACACTCACACTGCGACTCTGCCCCAAGCCAATATCAACGTCTCGTGTTGACCTATAATGTCTTTCGTCGAAAGTGCCCTCAAAAACTTCAAAGCAACCTGTCGGTTGTTGTTGCGAATCTCGGTGGGTAGTCCCTCGCGAAGAAAAGCAGCCAGTGTTCGTCTGTCCATATTAGTGATAGATTAGTTTGTTATATTGCTTCGACTTACCCTGCAGCAACTCGTAATTCTCTGGAAGAACTGTGTAGGTATTTCAAGCAAGATTCTGCTAGAAAGGACTTTCCAAGTTCGAGTTCGTTAGGATTTCTATTATGCAACACAATTGAACGAATTGCCAGGATGGCAAGCACTCTATTCCTGTCGGAGAGCTGGAGATCTTGACTCTCGAAGAGTTCTGTGAGCATCAAAAACATTTCGTTCCAGTCGTCGCCTCGATCGTTCTCTTCCCATGTGTTCTTGTCTGGTTCTTGCCGTAGACAGCGATTACCGTCGCAGATCGGACATTTGCCGTTGTGTAAGTTGTTTGTTGCAGCACAAGCACAAGATCCGATAGTCTGCCAGAACGTGCTTCGTTGCTCTTCGGACATGGAGGCATAACAAGTTCTATCGAAAGTCAGAACATTGATGAGTAGGTAGCTTGGAGGGCAAACTTACACCATGTCAGGGCCATTCGTAGTTGTGCCGTCTCTGCCTAGAAGAGCGGCGATCCTACGTTTGAGCTTTTGGTATGGATCTTCTGAATTGTTGTTCGAAATCTCGAATCCCGGATCGTTGAGAGTCTGTAAACCTTTTCGAGCAGACTTTGCCGTCGCTGGTTGCAAGGCTGGTACTTCAGAGTGAAGCCCGAGGACATGGTCGGTCATGACTATGTCGGTCTGGCCATCTGTTTTGTGTCGTTCCAAACACTGATGTACCACACGCCGCAAAGACTCGTTGGCAGCCTCGAACTTTGAGGAATCGCGAGCAAAGGCTCGGAGAGAAGGGAGCAGAAATTCTTCGATTATGTATTCATACTCCGCACCATAGCGATCGGTCAACTTCTCGATGGTTAACACAAGCTCCTTCTGCAACTCAACATCTAGCGGTGCCCTTCCGTCATGAACAATAAGCCTTGAGCAACACTCGGACACGCTACCCAGCATATAGGATATGCGGTTATGCGCAGTCGAATATGATGAGCTGTCCAAAATGAAATTTTGAAGATGGAGGATTTGCAAAGCAAAGATGGAAAAGAAAGATTGCTGTTCAAACCATAGTTTGTGTTGAAATAGTATCCGACTTAGACCGATGACAGAATCAGACAGCCATTTGTGCAAGGGAAATGTTGACGTCTGGAATCGGGTCATGGTTGATTTTACTGACGCAATGTTGCGCAGAGCGGAAACAAGCAATAGTTGTATTCTGGTGGCTGATAGAGGGTCATTTAAAGACAACTGATGGCCTAGAGACAGAGCAGGGTTGTTCTTTGAGCCAGGCCATACGTTTGACACACTCCTGACGGGTGGTAGCAGCACAGCGTTGACGTGTGCAGCAGTCTTTGAGAAAATGCGACTATCTTGGAGCAGTAGAAAAAGATCAGTAAGACAGTCCCGAAGCATTTGCAGCAATGCTTTAGCGTATGGCCACAGATCCAAGGTCTTGGACAGACTCAACACTAGTGATGAAATAAGAGAAGCCAAAGAGTCTTGCAGTCGATGGGCCTTTGAGTGCTTGGAGAGCATGAGCAGCTTGGGGAAAAGCCAGAGCAAGAGATGCGGATGTTGATCTGAGCTCGACGATGCATTGTGGAAGAGGATGTCGGGCTGTCTCTGAATGGTAGACTGGATGACAGCAAGACTATCGACTGCTTGAGGTATCAAGAAGTCCCATTGAGCAAAGGGATCATTGTGGAGAAGGACGTCAAGACCCGCCTCGACAACAACATTGATCAATTTATGGTTGACGTCGACATCAGTCTCGGGCACTGAGGTCTTGTTGAGAATCTCTTGGAGGAGCTGACGGAATGTGACGGTCGTGTCTGGTTGGTTGACACCGCGGGCAGTGTCGACATGGTTCCTTACAAGCTGAGCAGCAAGGGTAGAGGGTGGAGGAAGATTTGCATCGGTCAAATCATCGCCACCAAAGGAAGCGGCGGCGCGAGCATGATTCTGCGCGAGAAGCCTTCCAACCATCTTGCGAGTCTCGATCAAGACACGGCCGTAGGAGCAGTAGACGGCTCATTTGGCGAATGTTTGATGCTATCTGAGTATAGTTGGTCTAGAGGAAGACGCGACCAAACGAGGGCACGCCGTCACGTGCTCCGTAAATTGATGGAGCTGGAAGGGTCGAGATTCTGGCAAGGCGAGCGCCGCACGCAAGCACTCACCAACCATCACCAAGCAATCACAAAGTCGCTGTTCTGACTCAAATACCTATCATCCAAGCACCGGACCGTCACACGATACGCGCATCCAGGCCGCACACAATAAAGAGAAGCACTCAACATGGCCGTATTCCCTGCCAAACGCTTCCGCTCGCGCTCATACAACAGCACCGTGCCTGCCAGATACCGCGCACTGCTAGCGAAACATCCTTTTGCTCTCTTCGGCCTCCCCTTCATTGCGACAATGGTCCTGGGCTCTTTCTTCTTGACCCCGGCAACCGCAATCAGATACGAAAAGCACGATCGCAAAGTCAAGCAGTTGACCAAGGATGAAGAGCTCGGCATTGGCAAGGATAGGCGCAGGATTGACCTGAAAGAGGAGTACTACGTACGTATACCGCTCTCTCTCGTCGATGGAGCCCCGTCTGACTCGAAGCGCAGAGACTGGCTGCCAAAGATCTCGACAACTGGGAGCAAAAGAGAGTCAAGAGACTCCCCGGCGAACACGACGGCATCCTCTAGGTCGCTCCTTCGACCATTCACCTCTTTGTTCTTCATCGCATATACCGTTTCGTCTTCTGGGTTTAGCAAGGCGTTGGTCTGGGAAAATCATGGCTTTCACGAGAAACATCATATATTACAATACCGTTGGTCTATCTTTGAACCATTGCACAACATTGCCCTCGCATTGCTTCGACATGCGTCCCGTCCTCCCGAAAGTTGCTGACCCCTGCCTTGTTTTCGTTTTAGCCATCTTGACTGGTAAATGTCTTTTGTCTTTTGTTTCCCTAGGCCCAAAAGCCGAGGCTCGTGTGGAGAGTGTCGACGTCATGTTTTGTTTGATGTTCCACCCTTGACTTGTATCTCTTGCCTCTTGTCGAGCCGTCGGACTTCTCGCTCTGCTCACAAACTGCTATTTCTCAACACATCTAACATGGACGACTCAACATATGGTATAATCAAGTTCCTGTTTCCACGTATCCCGTCATTTACCAAGACCGCCCTTGCGCACTCCCTATGGCTTTCACCAACCTCCTCAAAATGGGATCTGAAGACCGAAATGACCGTTGCCTTCTTACGTTCGCTCATGAATGGTGGCCCTTCGCCGATTGGAAAGACTCAAGCTCAAACACTAAAGGATCCTGGCGCCAAGGGCAAGGTCTGGACGGCCAGAGTTAACATTCCGGTTCCTGAGGACGAAAGCATCAGAGACGCAACCTTTACCGCTATTGCAGACCTCGGAAATGGCAACGAGACATATACGAAACCGAGGCTTGCTGCTATTGATGCGGAGTGGACAGGATACAGACCTGGAGTCGGTGCCGACGAGCCTCAGCCAGACATCTCGGAGCAGGAAAGGTATGCACACCTTATGAAGGAGCCTTCCAAATCTAGCAAAACGACAGTCCTCTATCTTCATGGCGGAGCATACTACATGTGTGGTTTCGGAACACATCGACCGCAAGTCTCAAAGCTAGCAAAGGCTTGCAATGGAAGAGCGTTCAACGTCGGCTACCGTCTTGCACCACAGGCAGCTTTTCCTTCACAGTTGTTGGATGCATTCAACGCTTATCTTTACTTGTTGTATCCGCCTCCTGGGTCTCTGCATGAACCAGTATCAGCCAGCGATATTGTCTTTGCCGGCGACTCAGCAGGTGGAAACCTGGTCTTTGCACTCATCCAGCTCTTGCTGCAACTTCACCGTACGAAGCCATCGGACGCAAAGAACCCTACCGTCCGATACCACGGCAAGACTGTCGAAGTACCTCTTCCTGCAGGAGCGTCGGCCAACTCGGGCTGGTTTGACATCACCCGATCAATGCCTTCCCTTGTGCACAACGCAAAGTATGACTATCTCCCACCAGCAAACCACGATGATGCCCTGGGCCGGTTCCCAAAGGACGACGTCTGGCCAACTACACCACCAAGAGGCGACTTGTTCTGTGATCTCAGCATGATGTGCCATCCTCTCGTGTCCCCAGTCGCAGCCAAAGACTGGACCAACGCACCGCCGCTATGGATTGAGACTGGCGAAGAACTTCTCACAGACGAAGATGAGATCGTGGCGGCCAGGGCAGCCTCCCAAGGCGTCAAGGTCCAGTTCGAAAAGTACGAGGCCATGCCCCACGTGTTTGCTATGCTTTTGCCCACTCTCGCTACCAGCAAACGATGCATGGAATCATGGGGCACCTTCTGTCGGAAATGTACAGAAGGCAGTGTGGAGACGAGCGGTACTTGGATTGCAGTCAAGACAGGTCTTGAGAAACAGATTGATGTCACCAAGATCACAGGACTGACTGTTGAGTATGCCATCGAGAGGATGAGAGACGCTCAAAGAAGGCGGTTCGCCGGCTACGAGAAAGAGGGCAAAGCAATGCCCAACCCAAGCTTGTGAACCTAGAAGCTCCCACCTTTGCAACACATTATACTTTGGGAAACTGGGTTGGGCACGATCGGTGTTAGGGTGCTATTAGAGAAATCTGGAATGTTAGAACGCAGTCAACCAGTATACAATGATGACTATGATCTATGGTTCGTTTCAGCTATATCGAATTGAGAGGCGGTTTTGCTTTCCAGTGGGATATATTAAGTAGAATCCATGAGGTCAGCACATACGGCCACAGTCAGCTGAAAACTGGGCATCCCATTCGCTCTGCCATACATAAGCAGTTGAACGGCAGATTAGTACTACGGTGGGTGACCACGTGGGAATCCCTGCTGCTGTGTGTTTTGCAACCTTGCGTCATGTTTGTGTTTTGCTTATGGTCTCAATGATCTATCGTGTTACCATCGTGGTAGGAATTCCGTGATGGTTGAATGGGTGTTTTTGTTAATTCTCTAGCAGGCAGTATCCGAGACCATTTCCGAAGAATTCGGAAAAGACACAGGACCCCCTCCACTGGGAATGACGAAGTGATCCAACACGGTATCTTTCTTGTCATTTCTCGCACGAACAAACAATAGCTATTATCACCAATCAAAAGCTTTGATACGTCATCTGTCGATTCCACATTGAAGGCCCGTTTCGTCGCTCCCCCCAAAAATGCCATTGGTCACGATTAACTACAAATCTCTGTACTATAGAGACTGGTCACCCAAAGATGGCGCCAATCCTCGAGCAACGCTCATCATGGTAAACATCAACAGTTGGTAGATACGGGACTACTGCTTACGTATCAACAGAGCCATGGCTTGGGCTCAAGCAACAATTACTACACTGCAGTGGTACCCTTCCTGACAGGACAGGGTTACCGTTGTATCTGTTTCGACATGACCGGATCAGGCCGCTCACCTTACACACATGTTGAGCAGAGCATCCACAGTCTAGCAGGAGATGTAATCGACCTGATGGATGTCTTGTCGATCGACAAAGCAGTCTTTGTTGGCCACTCCATGTCTGGAATTATAGGGCCTGAGGTGGCAGCCGAATGGCCAAATCGCATCCAAGGACTCATTTTGGTGGGACCTGTGTGGCCTTCGTCAGAAGCAGCACCTGTCTTCGAGGATCGCATCACCAAGGTTGCAGAAAAAGGCATGGAAGTCATGGCAGATACTGTACCCTATGCTGCAGTGGGATCTACTGCAAACTCCCTGCACCATGCTTTTATTCGAGAGTTACTGCTCGGCATGGATCCTGCTGGGTACATTAGTTTGTGCAGGGTGATTGCTAATGCATACAAGACACCACCAAACTATGGGAAGGTCTCATGCCCAACTATTATTATTGCTGGAGAGGAGGACAAGAGTGCGCATCTGCCCGGATGCAACAAGATTATCGAAGCGCTAGGCTCGGATCAGAAAGATATGGTTGTCATGAGCAAGTGCGGCCACTGGCATTGCATCGAGAACGCGTCAGAGGTTGCAAAGTTATCTCTCGAATTCTTGGACCAGATTTCGTAGAGTAGACAACAGTCAAATTCATCTTGTTGTTGATTCATGAATCATCAGTGAGCAACCGATATCGCGGGAATTGTTCGCAAGGGAAAAAAATTCTGCAGGTATCCGCTTGGTTGAACTGCAATGAACCACTTTCTCCACAAGCAGGAACTCGATGATGTGTAGAGTGTTAAATATACAGCATGAGGATGTACTCATAGAAAGCACGGAGTTGATGACCCTGCAAGATATGGTAGATGGATCTGATATGATTAGATATCCCACACTCGACAATCTTGCTCCGGCCAGCATTTGTTGAGGGAAAGGGGCACATCGAGTAGGGCCGGAAGGCGGTGTGGGTGAGGGTTTTGAGTAACGAACGTGCCAGAGACTTTAATTGATGTTTCAACAATCCAAAACCGGCATTTGCTCCAATGCGCTTCTGCGACGCAACATAGCAAAAAGCTCTTCTCTTGCTCGTGAGTATGGCGATTCTGTGCAGGTATGGAGAGTGAGTTGCGACAAGTTGATCGGACCATTGTCATCCTGAAGAGCATCGTACGAGTTGGTCTCGAAGACGAGAAGCAGAAGCGCTTGGCGACAGGCGTTGGATAAGAAGGCGTGGGAAGCTTATCCAGCGGCAGCCCCTTGAGTGGACTGATTATTTTGTAGACCAAAAGTACCTTAGGTAATTAAAGTGGGAGTATAATTTGGCGCGCTGGTCCTCGAATCAATCTCCACGTCCGTCTCTCTCTACCTTCTTTCCTGCAATCCAACGCTGCTGTTCTTTCTTTGTTGAGCTTGTTGCTTCGCTGTTTCTTGCTAATATTGTTCTGATACCCCCTTTCCACTACTCTCAACTTTTTCCAATTCCTCCGCCACAATGTCTGAACGCCCTGAGAACATCGGTATCAAGGCAATTGAGCTTTACTTCCCCAGCCAGGTGTGTATCTGGTGTCTTATCCTGCCGCACAGCAAGCGCTAACGACCGTGTCCTTGCAGTGTGTCGAGCAGTCTGAACTCGAGAAGTTCGATGGAGTCAGCGCTGGAAAGTACACCATTGGCCTCGGCCAGACCAGAATGAGCTTCTGCGACGACAGAGAGGGTGAGCACGCGACTCGAACGTGCTTCTCGAGACTCTCGAGGCTAACAAACCCGCTACAGACATTTACTCCCTCGCTCTGACCGCCGTCTCCTCGCTCCTCCGCAAGTACAACATTGACCCCAAGGACATTGGTCGCCTCGAAGTCGGTACCGAGACCCTCCTCGACAAGTCCAAGTCGGTCAAGTCTGTCTTGATGCAGCTTTTCGAAGAGTCGGGCAACTACAACGTTGAGGGTGTCGATACTGTCAACGCTTGCTACGGTGGCACCAACGCTCTTTTCAACGCCATCAACTGGGTCGAGTCCTCGGCATGGGACGGTCGCCTTGCAATCGTTGTTGCTGGTGACATTGCTCTGTACAGCAAGGGTGCCGCCAGACCCACTGGTGGTGCTGGCTGCGTTGCCATGCTGGTTGGCCCCGACGCTCCCCTGGCTTTCGAGCCCGGCCACAGAGGCAGCTACATCACCCACGCATACGACTTCTACAAGCCCGACTTGACCAGCGAGTACCCCATCGTTGATGGTCACTTCTCCATCAAGTGCTACACTCAGGCCGTCGACGCCTGCTACAAGGCCTACAACACCCGCGAGGTCCAGCTCAAGTCCAAGGCCAACGGTGCTGCTAACGGCAACGGTGTCCACGCTGAGCCCGAGACTCCTCTTGACCGCTTCGACCACATGTGCTTCCACGCCCCTACCTGCAAGCTCGTCTCCAAGTCTTACGCCCGTATGCTTTACAACGACTACATCAACAACCCTGAGAGCCCCGTGTTCGCCGAGGTTCCCGCCGAAATCAAGGGGATGGACATTGAGAAGTCGTACAGCGACAAGACCGTTGAGAAGACCTTCATGGCTCTCTCCAAGAAGCGCTTCGCCGCCCGTGTCCAGCCCTCGATTCAGGTCCCTACCATGTGTGGTAACATGTACTGTGGTTCCGTCTACGGTTCGCTCTGCGCTCTTCTTTCCAACGTCTCGTCGGAAGACCTCCAGGGCAAGCGTGTCGGTATCTTCTCGTACGGATCAGGCCTTGCCTCGTCTTTCTTCTCTTTCAGAGTCAAGGGCAGCACCGAGGAGATGAAGAAGCAGATTGACCTTCAGAACAGACTCGACTCGCGCAGAGTCGTTGCTCCTGAGGTGTACGATGAGATGTGCAGCCTCCGTCAGCGCGCACACTTGAAGAAGAACTACTCGCCTGAAGGCAACCCCGAGACCCTCTTCCCCGGCACTTACTACCTGACCAAGGTCGACGACCTGTTCAGAAGAGAGTATGCCATCAAGCAGTAGATGATTTATTCAGCCACGTGGTGGGAGAGTGAGCGACGGCATCGTGGTGGAGACAAGATATCGGCACAGACAGCAGAGTGGACCCGCAGCCGGCTGTCGTGTTTGACGGAATGCTTCATGGCTTGTGTCTCGGACTCTTTATTTCTTTTTTCTCTTCTTTTTATTTCCTCGGGTTACAGATGGGAGCAGTGGCGCATACATACTTGTAGTAGTACTTTTGAGCAGTCTGGAAGCCTTGATAGAGAGGCCAGACGTTGACGACATGAAAACCATGCAAATATCAAGAAACATCAAAGCCATGGAGAGCAGCGCCAGCAATTGTGGGATACAGTTTTGTTTCGAGTCTCGGTGACAGGTTATGTTTGCCGATAGCCAAGTGGATAGGCAAGTGACGGAAGAGGCGGATTTGGACTCCTCGACAGTTGGTCCGTGGGCATTCGTCTCCTTGGCGCTCGACCTGGCAAACTGAGTCTGGCAACGACAGGCCATTGCTCTCGCCTATCGTCTCTGCCTATCCAACACTCGCTACTTGAATTCCGTGACATTTCCCTCTCCGACCATAACTTCGCCCATCCGATCCGCTGAGCCGACCAAACGCGCTCGTTTTGCTGCCCTCACCCTCCCCGAGCCCCAGGTGTCGGGCCCCGACGACCGACCACTCGACCGCGTCCCAACCACGGCCCACCACACGCTCGCCTCTTGTAAACCATGGCCGACCATCGCCAACACCCTCGCAACTCGACCGATGATGTTTTTGACGACGAATATGCCGTAGACGACCACTACGACGGAGTCGCCGACGGCTTCGCTCCTGGCCGCGTCCAGCCCGGCAACGACCGATGGTCGATACACTCTCAGGATCCTTCAATCCGCAGCGCTCTCGCATACATGTCCGACGCCCCTCGTTTCTCCACCGGCTCCACCAGAAATAGCATGCACAAGCCGAGAGAGGATCAGAACCCCTTCAGCAGCAACGAGGACGATGATGACGACAATACCGACGAACGCTCGGCTCTTCATCGCTCTTCGAGTATCCAGTCCTCTTCGACTGCCCAATACGCTCCTGGAATTGCCCATAGACTCAGTACTGCCTCGTCAGCCAGGGCTTTTGCACGTACCGCAACCCCTGTTCCTGCCAACACCGGCCCTAGCCACCCCTACTCCATGTATCCTCAGGACACCAATGTAGCCCGCCACCCCTCCACCTCTACCACCGCATCGACCATTCGTGCTGCTCAATCTACCGCCACCGTAACCCAAGGCCCTACACACCCTTACAGCATGTATCCCCAGCATGTCTCTGAACACGACATAACCGACTCTGCTGCCGCCACAAGCCATGCACAGACAGTGATTCCAGTGGGGTTTCCCGGCAGGACTCAAGCCTTTGTACGAGCTCGAGGCCCTGGAGACGAAGAGCAAGACATTATTGGTGTCGATGGCCACTCAGAACAACTTCCCCCTTATTCTGAGTATCCCGAGGACGGTGTACCGAAACCCATTGTACTACCAGGAGCAGTACAAAATGACACTCCTCCCAACGGACCTCAAGTACTCATGCCGTTGATGCAGCAGCAGCGTCAGCCTGAAAGCATGTCTGATCAGGCCACCGCTCATGGCTTTGCCGAGATGCAACAACTGAACTCTACCGACTCGTATGGCGCTTCGTCAGAGGCCAAGAGTTGGAAGGAGAAGACGTGGAAAGAAAAACGGAAGACACGTTTCTGTGGTATCCCCTTCTGGTGGATACTGCTGTCTCTTTGCGTGCTTGCTTTCATCGCCATCGTCCTTGGTGCCTCTATTGGCGGCATTTTTGCCGGTGCTCGGAAAGAAGCTGTCAAAGCCGTGACCAAGTAAGTTTTTTGCGACTAGCCTTTCTTTCCATCATCACTAACGACATATCTAGACACAACGGCAACAACACGACCACTCTTTTAGATGCCTCTCCCATTCCTACATCTTCAATAGGAGCACCACCGCCGACCGGCGTCTACGCTCTGGACTTTGGCCCACCAAGAGCTACGCAATCAGCGTGCATAGCCAATCAGAACTACTCAGCAGCCTGGACGTGCAACATTTATGGCATACCACAGATGGCTATCAATATTGGCCTTCCGCCCGACGGAAGTAGCGGCGAGGGTGCCTCCTTGTACGGCTTCAGCAACGCCACTGGCATAAACTACGGCACTCAACCTCCTAACACTCAATTTGCCCCATTCATCTCCGTCGAGGATGACGATGAACCTTTCCGAGGACCTGCCTTCTATTTCCAGACCTTCTACGACAAGTTTGTTGTTGTTCCCGAGTCGTCCCTGCCCGCAAGTGGTGCTAGCAGTCCGCAGAAGCGCTCCTTCGTTAACAACGATTGGTTTACTCAGCACCAAGTTGCGGCAGGAGACAAACCGTGGTTTTGCTGGTTCAACGGTACTTTCCTCGAAGGCTTCATCTACGCCAACAACTACACTGATCCGAGCCAGTCCTCCATGTCTTCATCTGCATTCTCATCCATGTCCTCATCCCCATCCTCAAAACACGCCAAGACCTCATCGTCTCCACTGACCACCTCTACTATCATTGAGGTCTCCGGCCCTTCAACGACAGCTACCTTGACTTCTGCCACCCAGACAGCCTCGTATACTCACTCTGCCTCCAACCCCTACTCACATGGACGCAGAGCAAAGCGCAGTTGGCAGTTGGAAAAACGAAGCTGGACATTTGCTGAACTGTCTTCTTTCGGCTACGTTGTCAAGATCGAAGAACGTCGTGTACCGGACAGTGTTGAGCCTTACTGTCAGCAATTTCAAATTCTGGACAACGGCATGGCAGGTCCCTTAGTGGACCCCAGCACGAATCAGCAGATAACGGTCTATCTGCAAGAGACCGATCCCGATTACAGTGCTTACCAACAAGAGACGTATGGAGGAGCAGCTCCAACCGGGACGTCAAAGGTCAAGCGTGATCCTATCAACGGCGCTTGTCACTGCGAATGGTGGAGTGGATCTTCACCCAGCTCGTAATCTTCTCTGTTTTATTATTCTGTCCATGATTTCTTTCCTCTTCTGGTACCAGGAAGAATTCTTCTTTCCTTTGTCATGTTCTGTTCTTATCGGGAAGCGGGCCTAGAAAGCGGAATGGCGTTAATTAACTCTTGGAGGGTCAGATTGTGGATTATCTCGGAAGCGATTCTGTTCTGTTTTTATCTTAGGAAAGCAAAGGGGACTGCTGGTGTTCTCGTTTGGGGTGGTACGGCGTTGGTTTGAAGCGATGTTTTGATCTCTCGACGCACTGCAAACTAGCTTGATAGTTTCTTGTTCTCAATTTCGAATTCTTTCATGAGAAGATGCAATTTACACAATAAATTCTTGAGCTGCCGTTTGCTTGTGAACCGTGTCTTGTCCTTTGTGTCGGTCGTGTTTGCTTGGCGCTCACTTCGATGGTCGAGCCGAACTTTTCTCAGACGCACCTTCCTTGTGTTGCGACTTCCCTCGCGGATGATGTAAAACGACAACAATAAGAAATATTCTTCAAGATGTTTCCCGCCGACTACCCTCCATCACCCACCTCGTCTGAAGCAGACATGGATGCCATGACCGCTCATGTCGAAAACAGGCCCTACCACGAGGCTTTCATGCGCGAGGCCATCAACATGGTACGCTTTTCCCCACCAACAATCACACTTCCCTTCCAAATGCGGATTAAAATTGAAAAAATGCTAACTTCTGTTCTTCTATCAGGCCGAGCTGGCACTCGCCTCTGATGAGACGCCTGTGGGATGTGTTTTTGTTCACGATGGCAAAGTGATTGCCCAGGGCATGAACGGCACCAATGTTACCATGAACGTAAGCAAACATCTGCTCCAGCCGTCACACTCTCCACGCCGGTGAACCGCCTGCACTTGATCAACACCATTTGGATCGGACACGACTGCTTTCTCATTCAGTGCATACATCATCTGACACATTCGCTTCCCAGGGAACACGCCATGCCGAATTCGTGGCCCTCAGCCAGATCTTGGACCAACACCCACCTTCGATCCTCCAGGAGACTGACCTGTACGTCACCGTAGAGCCATGCATCATGTGTGCCTCCGTCTTGCGCCAATTCCGCATCCGCGCCGTCTACTTTGGCTGCCTCAACGATCGCTTCGGTGGCTGTGGCGGTGTCATGCGCATCTGTGACGAGTAAGTTCCTGCATTTCAATCACTGATTGTCGAAAAACGCAAGATACTGATCAAAATGCAAAGTCCCAACATCGAACCTCCCTACAAGATCTTCGGTGGCATCTACAGGGCCGAGGCCATCATGCTGCTCCGCCGCTTCTACGTTCAGGAGAACGAGAAAGGTTTGTGTTGACATTCTGCCTGATGTTTCAATCTCATCGCTAATTCGGCATGTGATAGCTCCCGAGCCCAAGCAAAAGAAGAACAGAGAGCTCAAGACCGACATCATGCCCCTGGTCAACATGAAGAACCCCGAAGGTTGAAAAAAAAGGGGACTGAAAAGCCCTTCTTACATCCATCCACAAAGACCTTTCCGCCAACCCAAATTTCAAATGTCCTACTCCGCCAGCTTTCTCTTCCTTGCTTGGACCTGGGAATTTTGAGTTCGATGCCCGTAGCAAAGATACGCAGGCACGCAAACTATTTCAGAAACGGGCTCGCTCTACTACCAGCAGGTTTATCGTATTTCCTCCGCGACTGTCGAGAACAATGGAGGGGGTCAATACTGAAGTCCAATCACGCAGAACCAGCTAGACAGAGGTGCATAGGGTCAAAGACACGAACGAGAGACGAGCAGGAATTCTTGTCTGGCGAAACGAGTATAGATTAAACAGACAACATATTCATCCGAGCAAATCAAGCCATCACATGCAAGACCAAAAGAGGAGAGATGTGGAAGGATTCACTGTCCTTTCTTTGTGTTTCTGGCTTTCGGTCGGAGAAGTGACTTTCTGCCTTGTATATCTCTGCCTCGCTTCCTATTCTATTCCCTCTGACTCGATATACAGTCCCACCTCTTCCTTGACAAGTCAACCCTTCACTTTTCGATTGTTTCCAAGAAAAGAGACATGTGATCAAACCATTGTTGTGTATCCTCCCTTGTTCATCGATTTTCCGTCCCTGTCATCATCCACTGCTAGTCATTCCCGATATATTCCAACCGACTCATACATAAGAAGTTTCAAGAAGTACTCGAGACAGAGAGTATTGTTTACTCCGGACCATTATGGATCGCTGCATGGCTTTGAGTCATGTTGGTAGAGTCGAGAGAGAGACTCTGGATGCACAATGTCAAAGTCCCGGAAGCAGGGAGATGTCTCTGATCGCCAGATGCGGTCCGAGAGTGAAAGAGGCACAGGCCGCGACTGTTGTTTGCGACGGCCGTAGGGGTTTGGAGCATCGCCGTTCTGGTGGAACTTCTGTGTTACACTTCATAACAAAGGGAAAGAGTAAAGACAATCTGCCTGTCCAGTTTTTCGATTGGGCTCATCATGCCCAACCACCACCACCTGCGCCATTGTTGTTCCCACCGGTCCATCCTTCTTCCAGCGTGCGATCCTCGAGCTGTCGTACAAAGTTCGTTTGGCTTCGCGCATCCCTTGGTCCTCTGCTCATGCGTCTCCTTCCACCGACATTGCCGACGTCGCCTGTTTGCTCGTTGGGAGGAGGATAGTAGGCCGGGCTGGGCTGCAGACGAATAGGTGCATTGGGATCAAGGTGAGACACTACTCTTTGCAACGTGGAGGGGATGCCGTTTGCCATATCCATGGTAGATGCACGTTGGCGACCAGCTCGTGTGGTCGCCTGTGCGTAGAGCGACGACTGAGGCTGGTTGTGCTGGTACGCATGTTGCTGGGGCTGGTGGCCGTGCATGGCAGCGGTCGGTGGCGGTTGCTGCAGCATTGGCGCTTGGTTATATGTGTTGGGGACAGCGGCCGAAGGATATGGTGGCGGAGCTTGCTGTTGCTGTGTGGGAGTGTACATGTTGGAATACATGGGTGATTGTTGGGCATGAGGAGAGGCTGGGTAACCAGGAGGTTGCATATGCATGCCAGCATAGGCAGCGTTTGCAGCAGACTGGGCCTGCTGCTGTTGATGCTGCTGCTGTTGTGCAGCCTGGGCACGTTGTTTGGATAGGGCCTCGGCTTGTTGCTGCTGTTGAAGGCCAGGGGCGGGTGAACGGGATGAGGACGGTTTGAGATGCATCTGAGGCTGGAAGGGGCCAGTGAACTTTTGTTGGGTGATGAAAGGATGAGTGCGTGCCTGCTGTGGTGTCCATCTCTCCAGCGGGTTGATGTTCAAGAGACCATGGACAAAGTCAATGAAGGCGACTCTGTTGTTCATTTCTGATCGAATGTTAGCACTCGCTGACAACTGAGACTGCCACAATATACGTACCACGATCAATCTCTGCTTGCTTCATGCCCTTACGTGGCATAGGGTAATTGCGAATGATTTCAGGCAACGTCGTGGCAGAAAAGTATTTCTTGCTTGGTTGCTCCTTTGTACCATGCTCTCGAGAGTACTGATCCATTGGCTTCAGACGGTACGTTTTACGGCCAAATTCGTCATGTGCTTTCTCAAAGAATTCACCAGACTGCTTGCCAACTTCGAGCATCCAGGTAGGAGGAAGACCCAGCATCTCGGTGATTCGTGACACTTGATTGTACTCGGATGAGCCAGGGAAAAGAGGCAGGCCGAGGAAAAGCTCGACAACGATGCAACCCAAGGACCACATGTCGATGGCAGCTGAATACGGTAGGCCGAGCAGAACCTCTGGAGATCTGTAGAAGCGCGATTGAATGTATGTGTATACCGTCTGGCGTTCGTCACATGCCGACCCAAAATCGATTATCTTGATAATGGGGCTCTCGAGGCTAATCAGTTGTTAGTCGTTGCTTGGAGTATGGATACAGAGATCGAGACAGACTTCTTGAGTAAAATGTTCTCAGGCTTCAGATCACAGTGAATCAAGCGAGCTTTGCTGAGCAAACATAGGCCGCTCAGCAACTGTTGAGCAAAGACTCTCACAAGAGTAGTGCTTAGTCCTCTGAACTGGTTTTGCTTGATGAGCTCGTATAGGTTGACTGACAACAACTCGAATACTAGACACAAATGCTGTCTGTGGATGAATGTATCTTTGAGTCGGAGGATGTGATGGTCATCATTCTTGTCCATGCGTCCATTGAGCTGTGTGATGACTGTCAGCCAATGCAAATCACCGACGCCGAATATATTGTTTTGCTTACCAGGTCCAGAACGGATACCTCCATCATGCTCTGATTGAAATAAGCAGTACGGTTCTTGACCACCTTGACGGCGACAACCTCCTGCGTCTTGAGGTTCTGGCATTTCACCACCTGCCCAAAGGTTCCCTGGCCGAGAACATCAAGAATAAGGTAACGATTTTTGTTGTTGGTGTCGTCGCTGCCGAGAATGTCATTGACATAGAGGATGTAATCGCTGTCCTCGTTGTCGTAACCATCGTTCTTGGTGCCCTTGGATGGCTTTGTGAGGACTCTGCGTGGATTGCGCGAACTTTCATACTGGAAGTTTGGGTTGCAGATCCGGTATGTCGCTGGCAGTTGTGTAGTCAAAGCCTGCAGAGGCGAGATGAAACCGCCATCAGGATGAGCTCTCCGGAAGGGCGGCTGGGCATTGACGCGCGGATGCAAATCGGCGACATTGTCGCACTTTGTGAAGACTGGGACCGGGCCGCGAGTAGGTGGCTCAGACTGAGGCTGGTTGGGAGGAGGCAGGCGCGGCGAGTGAGGGCCGCTTTGGTTGAAGGGCGATGGGTAGAAGTCCGAGTTGGACTGGATCGGGGGCAGGTTCGGGCGCGACTGGGTAGGCGACGAGTACATGTGACGCGTAGGCGATTGTCGCATCTGGTTGGGAGTATATTGATTCGGGCTGGTCGTGTAGGGCGAGGTCGGAGAGGTGGTGTTCATGGGCGAGTAGCGGCGTGCAGCGGTCGAGTCCATGGTGGGTTGCGACGAGAGATAGGCGGCCCTCTGGGTAGGGGTACGCGAAGCCGACGACGAGTACTTCTGGCGATTGTAGGGATCGGCATCCTCCATGAGTCTGTCTCCGTCGCTGTCGCCGTCAAGAGGGGGGTTCTGGGACGAGGGACGAGCCGTCTTGTAGGGGTCGTACTTGGGCGGCTGCTGCTGCGAAGCAGCTGCAATGGAACCATGTCTAGACGCCGAGCCAGCGGGATTGGCCTGCCATGGCTGCTGCTGTTGCGGATCCATTGCTGTAGCAATCGAAGCCTTTGTCGCGGTTGGCGGCGCGGCTTTGTCGTGATGTTGGCTGACTTTGGGTGGGATCAAAGACACGGACGAGGAAAGACGGGGTCGACGATGATGCGACAACAGCAATGTTGGAGCAATGCGGCGCGGCCAAAGCTATCCACGTCTGCACGAGCTGTCCGCGTCAGCCTGCGACATGGTCGGGTATATGTTTTGGCATGGAGTGCTCACCTCTTGCTTGTGCTTGCGACTCTCTGTCAAGACGGCTCAACAGCCAGCGAAAGGAAGCTGCTGCTCGGTGTTTGGCTGTCAAGCACGACCAAGGGACGCTCACCAAGCGGGGCTCAATCCTCTATCTGCTCCGTACAGCTTGCTCCTGCCCAACGCGACATGCATGACGCACATTTGCTCCCTCTCTTTTTTTTCTGGCCAATCCGACTACTAAAATTTCACACTGCACACGTCCCACTCGCTCGGGCTTCAGAATTGGGTACCTTCTTTTTGCCATTGCATCGTGCCGTCTAAGGGGGATAGAGTAAAAAGATAAACTGTAAAAGGAAACATGACAATCCTGCCCGGCTTTTGGTGTCCTTGTGCGCTGCAATAACGTACAGTAAATGTCACTATGAGAAGAACGCCAAACCCATCCGCAGCATCCCTTGACCAGCCATTGATCCCTTACGATCTGATGGCGTTGCCCAGGACACCGCCTTGGAATCCACCACCGCCCCTTCTGATGCCTTGGCCGCCACCTCTACCACCGCGGCCACCTCTGCCACCTCCTCTGCCTCCTCTCTGTGCACCCTGTCTCTCGAATGCGTTGGCAGTGCCTTGTGTTCTTTGCTCCAGAGTCTTCTCGTTGCTCTCAATAAGCCCGCTGGCCTTGTCACTGAGAGTGAGTGCCAAGCTCTGCAGTCTGCTGAGCTCGACGCCCTTTCTGAAGATGATGGCACCGTTGACCTGGTCAAGAGCAGCAGCAAGCTCCTCGTGGCTGATCATCTTGCTGACAATGGCAGAAACCTTGCGCTCAGACAGCTCGAACATCGACGCAAGCTTGTCAATCGAAAGAGTGTCGTAGAAAGGTGCGTAGGTGAAAAGGTAGGTGCGGAGACCCTCTTCTTGGATCTGCTCCTCGAGCATGGTCTTGATCTTGGAGGCTTGCGGCAGGAGGTCCCAGATCTTGATGGCAGTGATGAACTCGGCAGCCTTGCGCCACTCACCCTGGGCGAGAGCCTTACTTGCCTGCATGACGTGGTCACGAGTGTTCTCGGGAGGACCGGTGAAGATCTGGCGCTCGTGGTACTCGAGCATACGGCGGTAAGACTTGCTAATGACACGCTTCTTGAGATCGGGCGATGAGCCGACCTGAGCAAGAAGAGGAATCTCGAGCAGCATGGAACAAGTGAGGTAGACACACTCGAGAAGCTCGAGGTTGACGTGCATGTGGAAAGGAAGCTGGCGTTGGCGTTCGATGCGCTCCTGCTCGGGGGTGATCTGAGAGTAACGTTGCATCTGCAGACCCTGGGCGAGCAGTTCCTTTTGTCTTTGAGAACCGCAAATATCCTGGAGTGAGTTCTGGGCCTCGTAAACAAGTCCGGCGCGGAAAGCACAGAGACCGACCTGGGTCAAAGTACGGTTGAACAGGATCTGAGTGTTGACGTCGAATCCGGAGATGGTCTCTTGCAGATGCGACATGAGGAGCATGTCGCGAGCCTTGAAGTATTGGTCATGGAGAGCGAGGTAGTACACTTGGCAAAGCATAGCACGGGCACGGATAATGCCTTCGCTGTGAGTGTAAAGGTATGTGCAGATGGCGGTGACAAGAGTAGAGCTGTCGCCGGCAGCGGAGCGGGGAGTGATAGACGAGTCCAGGGAAGAAGGAAGGGCCTTCCAGACGTTCTCCTCGAGGATGTTGATGACCTGAGAAGGCTTGAAGTAAATGTGTTCAAGTCTGCGCATGGCAATGCGGTTGGCAGTCTCTTGGACAAAGTTGAGCTTCTCATCCTTTGCTAGGCGCTCGCAGTACAGCTGGGTGCGGACAATGTTGGTGTAAAGAGAGGCCTCGTCACTGAGACGCTCGACATACTCGGCAGTGTGCGGATCAACTTGCTGCAGAACACGGGTAAGCTCATCGTCCAGACGCTCGACCAGGGAGACAATGCTGCCGGGAATCTTGAAAGTCTGGTCGGAAGTGATGGTGGGGTGCTTCTCGTCGTCCTCCCAGTCCTCGGCGCTCTCGATGACAACCAGGTAAGGGTGCTCCTCGAGGAGGGCCAAGAGGGCAGCCAGTTCTTGCTGGACCAACTTCCACTGCTCCTGTGCCATGGTGTTGCCGCTGCCGCTGGTCAAGTCGAAACGGGTCGAAACAAGTGTCAGTAGCACACGAGCCTTTTGGTACTCGGTAGCAGCCACGTCAAGCAACTTCTCGAGAGTACGGATCTGCTCCAGACGGTCGGTGTTCTTGCGTCCTCTGGATTCGACGATGGTGCGGAGGTGCTTGAGGATACCCTCAGGGGTGTAAGTCATGGCCTTGCCGCCGGCGCCGACCACAGTGAAACCGTCGTCGTCAGCACCAACGATAGTCTCGTCGGTGAGAGACTTCTTGGCCTTCTTGGGGCCGGTAGCAGTGGGCTCCTCGACCACATCCTCCTTCATGAAGTCGTCGGGGCTGTCGCGGTAGGCCTTGATGTCGGCGTCGTGGTCACGGTTGTTCTTGCGGATCTTCTGGCGCATGGCGTTGAGACCCTTTGCGGCGACAGGGTTCATGTTCTTCTTGGCCTTCTGCTTCTCCAGGGCCTCGAGCATAGCGGTTTCGAGGTCGGCAATGGTCTTGATGTACATCTTGGGAGCCTTGCCATCGTTGTCACGCTGGAGGACGGGCAGCTGGCGGTTGAGTTTGTCATAGTCTAGAGCAGTGGGTTAGCTACCGCATGGAGCTCACGCAGCGGCGGTGGCAGTCGGACGTACTGTCGTTGATGACGCTCCAGTCGTTGATCTTCTGGGCGTTCTCAATCAGGCGGATGGTGCCCTCGAGCTCGTCGAAACGCTTGTCCTTTGCACTCTTGACCACGGTGCGGTCGTCCTCCTCGTCGCTCTCGTCCTCGCTGGACTCATCGCGCAAGAAGCGGTTGGCACCGGTCTTGCCGCCCTCATCGTCGCTGGAATCTGAATCCGAATCTTCCTCGTCAGACTCCTCCTCGCTCGACTCCTCTTCGGACTTCTGTGCCTCCTCCTCTTCGCTGTAAAGTTCCTCCTCGTCCGAGGAAGACTCGCTGGAGCTGTCGCTGCCGTAGAAAAAGCGAGACATGTTGGCTGACGCTGGTGATACACAGAGTCGTTTCGCGGCGCGCGTGTCTATCAAGTTGTGGATGCAGCTTTTTCGATCTCGGCGGGCGAAGTCTTGGCGGCCTAGTGTGTGAATTCCAGTCCCACGTGATCCCACCATCCATCGACTGTCGATCTGATGGCCAGTTGGACTATCTCTCACTCAACATGTCAGGTTCTATCTTAGCTGCTGTCCGCTGGCGTGTACCTAGATCAGTCGTATCTGTGCGTAGTAGCTCGACCAGCCGGCAGTCCCGCCAAAAAGACATCGACATCATCCGTCGCCTGCGCAGACAAGAGCGTATCACAGCCGCCACTTTGGATGCTGAACTAGACGACTTTCTGCAGCGCTTCGACACTCTCTACACGTCGAGCTCTGCCAGTGAGGAAGCCGTCGCTACTGCTCTGCGACAGAAAAAGTACATCTCTACAGAACGACTGAGCCATACAAAGAACATGGCCAAGTTTGGTCAAGAGATCGTCGACGACTTCAATGACTTGAAAAAGCACATCAAGGACCTCGAATCCGAGCCATATCCAGATTGGCAGCCTGGTGACTCGGATGTCGTTCTCCGTCAATTGGATGATCCTAACCTGAAACCCCAAGACTTGGAGAGCGAGATGAACACCAGACACAAGGACGTCAAGCGTCTTCTTGACCAGGCTGACGAGCATTACGAAGCCTTGGTCAGAACTAGACAAGCTCTGCGTGAGAGAGGTGCGGCCGCAGCTGAGACTGTTGCCGACGACTTTGTCAACTCACACTCATCCGATTATGACTTTGCGAATCTCATTGTCTCCCTGGATCCTGTCGATCTCGATACCATAGACGAAACACCCGCGGCCATTCTTGCTCAACTGAGACGAAACACTCCTTAGAGCCAATGCAAGCCAGCAGTATCTTAACCAGACCTCCTCACGATCTCAGAACTGTCACAGGATGCATTTGACGAGCAGTGTTATGGACACTCGTTCTCAGTTCGAAACTCTAAGCGATGCGAGATCTGACAAACAAGCCGATTGTGCATGTCTTCGAAGCTAGATGCGAATGAAGCAAGCACAAGCTTAGTCAATACAGCCATTCGACACAGGGGCATCGTTGGCAATCCCACGGCTCAAGCGCCTAGAAGCCACATTTGGATTTTGCTGCGAGTCGGTATTGAGCTCAAGCAACAGTACAGAGAGTAGCCTGAAGGATTAGCTGGACGCCTCGCGGCTCTCTAGCATAATCACAAAATCGGAGCAAAGGCAAATGGATTCGGGATCTATCCATCTGTTCCGTGCGACACAAAACGCGTTCAACCCTCTTCGCAGACACACCGGCGAGCCGTGTGTTCATAACTTTGGGTCAAAATTCGTCTTGCTGTAATCACTGTCCTCCCGGTGTGCGAAGTTGTGTCACGAGGCCCTTTAAGAATGCACAATCCCTTCAGTAACTAGCAGCTATCCATTGAGAGTCGAAATTCTATCGGCTCTCTGTGGTCTTTGGTACCGTCAAGAAAGAACCGTGCAGTTTGATAGCCACAACTCCGCATGCATGTCGTCTGTGGGAGCGGAGTGAGAGTGGCAGGATTCAGCACAGAGGGTGCAGCTGATCGAGGAATGAAGACAAGAGTTTGCAGGCATAGAGCGAACATATGAATGGTTTCCATGATTAGATAGGGCTCAAGCAACACGAGACTACTGCGCAAAACGGGACATATGCTTTGTATGAGGGTTTGAAATATATCATTGTCAGAAATTCTTTGACTTGCGATGAGCAAAGACGCTGTATTCCAAGACGGATGTTCAATCGGAGGAAGTCGCGCACGGGCCACGTGAAGTTGGGGCGCGACTGCGAAAGAGTTGTACAATCCACCACGACGACCAAAGTTCATCGTATCCGCATATCACTCCATCGCCATGCTCGGTCAATCTCTCAGGGCCTCGGTATGCCACTATCACTGTCCACGTCTTTGCGCATGACAAAGTCCCGTCCGCTGACATGTACCGCAGCGCCAGTCGCTCCTCCGTGTTGCTCAGCAGCAGTCGGCCACCACCTTCCGCCGCACTTTCGTCACTCCCACTGCTGTCCGCCAAGGTACTTGAGCTACCATACCGCCATCACACCCGCCGAACAGCTGCTCATTGATTCTTCTACCATAGCCGATCTCGTCCAGGACCTCTACCTTCGCGAGCTGAAGGCTTACAAGCCCCCCACTGTCAAGGCCTCCGACGCCGAAGGCCAGGTCCAGAAGTTCGCCCTCCCCCAAGCCCCTGCTTCCCCCGAGGAGGCCGATATTGCCAGCCAACTTAGCGCATACGAGGCCCAGGAGGTCGAGGTTGAGGGCCAATCCACCGAGGCCGGTGCTGCCCCCGTTGAGGACTGGTACCGCTCCCACAACTCTGATGCTCTGTCACGAATAACCGCCACTGACCACTATTCTCCAGGTTCGATGAGAGCGAGCTTGCCGACGAGGAGCCTGCCCACCACTAAGCTCCTGTAGCTTAGGCCATGTAAAACAGTGTGAAAATGCATTCAAGAGCTTGACATTCATATCCTTCCTTTTCTCCTTCACTCACGTCTGTGGATCTGTGAGCACGCTGCACATGTTCTCCTATGCTCAGCAACTACACGATCAATTCGTCTCCTATGCTTTCACGTTCCCCTGGATCTTGGTATTGAGGCACATCTGATTCGGTTCCTTCAAGGACGAGGGATCAGTAGCTTGGACGTGTCTTATATGCGCTTGTATTGTGATGACCCAGCCACTCGCAAATTGATGCCGTACTCCGGAGCAGGGGCGATATAATCTATCCTCAGCGCATTGGCAGTTGATCGCCCTTTTTGTGATATGTCAAGAACTACACTCATCTCAGGCGAGATGGTCCCCTGTATCTATGAGCGACAAGATCGACCATTCTTCATCTTGCAATGTGATTAGATGGAAATTCTCCGCATAATATGGTGTTTTGATATTGTGGTCAGATGAGCCGCACTACTATCTATTCGCTGTTCATGATATCCGATGGAACACGTGCATCGACTACTGTCAAAGCCAGCACTCCTGAAACAATGAGACCCTGGGAGCGACTGAATCATGTCAAGCCTGTGTCCGGTACCCAGCAGCAGCCACCTTCATGTCAGAACATTTTGGAGGCACGCATCCGACTGAAACAGATCCTATTGGATTTCACACGCATGGCTGGGAATGACCCAAGCCATGTCCTGCAGATGTATGTATCATGTAAGAAAAAAGTACATTGTGCATACGACAACCGAGCTGAGGCGGAGCAGACGAGTTGATGCATGAACAGCTTGGCCAACGCTTCGCCAGCAAGCATGATGCGAATGCCGCAACGAATATGCGGGCTGAAGCTTGCAAGACGTCCGTCGGGGGCGCCGTTGTGGCCGCGCAGATCTGAAGAGTCGACGACGCGTACTAGCTAAGCCCGTGTCTTTCTGCAACGAGGAGTTCCGGACTCTCCTGATCGAAGATGCATGCGGTGATTTAGCCCTCGACGAGCACGAGTCGTCAGCTTGAGCTCGCACCGCAGCTATTTCGATGGTGCCATATCCGACTCAGATTAACGTTGAGATTGGGTGTAAAAGAGGCTGCTTTGTTTGGTGTACTTTCCGCTGGGCGCGGCGGCGCGCGATTATTGTTGGTTGGAAGCGAACCGGCAGTTCACCGGACTCTCCAAAGTCGTTGACTTGAGCTAGGATGTTTTGTGCATATTCACCACCGATGAACCAGGGTACTCGGTCAAAGAAGCTGGAGATTGCAAAGCTGTACTTGCTTGGCATACAGTAAGACTCGGTTTACACCACGGACAAAGGCGATGATCACGGCTTTTTTGCGCCGAATGGTGTGGAGCGTATTGTAGAAAGCACAGAAGGGGGCTCGCAAGTCATGAAGGAAACATAGCAGCGCAGCTAAGCAGGTCGCAGAGTGACACTAAACGCGCAGCTGTTGCTATTTACGGTTCCAGGAAAGGAAGTGACGAAGGAGTTTGAAGCTCGTGCGGCAGGTACGATTTTGCCAAGGAGCAGAGTGTCGCGCGTCCCGAAGGCAAGATTCGGCTCTGGATCTACGTGCTGGTGGTAGTGTCAGCATGCACGCAGCGATTGCTGGACGATTACACTATCGGCGCAATGGACAGGCATACAAGACGAGTCGGCGAGCAGGGGTTCTCGAAAGTTTAAACGTCATGGCCAGAGAAGCGAAGACAGCGGTTGCCGGGATGGAAGCGTGCCGCCGCTGGCCCTGTTTAATGTCTAGCACCTTGCTGCCGTTTGAGGCTAACCACGCGCAATGACTTTTACCTACCCTCTCCCCTCTCCATCACGTCTCAGACCGTTCTTCTGTGCCTCCTCTGTCCCTTCCTTTTTACATTCGACCCGTTGCCTGTACATACACCTTGGCTGCCGCCTCTGTCTATATACCACTGCCGTAACCACCCATTGACTGTTAGATCCTTTCTTCTCCATTGCCAGCTTCCGTCTGTGCCCTCTCTGTCTTCCCGAACACGCTCACATCTGTCGATCGGCTGTGGAAACACGTGTCTTGGACCATCTGGAACACGCCCGCGCCATCTTTGCTGCATTTGGACATGGCTGGACTGTAATCGCAGCGCCTTGTGTTTGATCAACTTCCCTGAACCGGAAGAGGGTGGTCGAGAAAGAGAAAGAGTTTAGGAGCGAAACACATTACGAACATCTAGAGAGGAGAAAGTCGCAAATCTCGATCCGGTACAAAGAATATCCAAGAGAAGGATCGAGCACATCCCTCAACCATGACGAGCATAGCCAACAACTACCACAACCATGCGGACGGACTTGCAAACCCAAGAGCAAGGAGATCGTACGTCGAGGCTTCGAGCGCCCCCGACTTTCCACGTAGCGCTAGTTACACATTTTTGGGACATGCAGCAACAAAGAATCCCGCTTACAATGCTCCCCTGGCCATCACCAACAGAGGGAGCTTCTGCGAACAGGATCTGATTGCTCCTATGGTCGATGACAGTACCGACACATCACCGCCCGAGTCGTCTGGCTGGTCCACGCCTGCCGACGATCAGATGATGCCTGTCAGCCTGCCTCAGGACCTGGTTGCCGAGCTACATAAAAGCCCCAAGATCACCGTCACGGCTGACAGCGAACACAACCCAAGCCCACCAGCCTCGCTCAAGGATGTAACTCCGAGCATAGATTCGGCCAAAGTTCTTCCTGCTCCAGTGCTGGGCGATCGCGCCCGCTCTCCCTCGAAGTCAAGGTCGTTAGCCAAGCGATTGAGTAGAAGATTGTCTAGCGCACCCCCTTCACGCTCCCCCTCGCCCTCCAACCGCACTCGCGAACCAAAAGCCGATGGACCAGCCCAAGATGTTGCTGCTAGTCCATCGCCAGTGGCCAGTCGACCGGTCGTCTCTCGTAGAAAGTCGATGTTCCGAAGACGAGACTCGGAGAAAAACAAGCAAGACGATACCGAGACCACCGAAGGCAGTAATTTCCTGGCCAGAAGGGGCACTGTGCTCAAGAGGAGATCAACCAAGACAGTGGTCCCAACAGTGAGAGCGTCCATGGAGGAGCCCAACAATTCTCGTCCACCACCCATGCCACCGCTACCCAAGTCCTTCTCGACTGATAAACTGCATACCACCTCACACTTACACCCTGATCGCGCGATTCCCATGCCATCATTGGCTTCTGCCGAAAAGTACCAGACTCTGCCCAGTCTCACTCTACCCCGGAAGAAAGACGAGCTATGGAGTGTTTTCAGATCGCTCGATGGCGACTACACCAAGTGAGCACACCTGCACTCCTGTATCGATATTAGCTGACAGTCTCCAGGTTCCAATCAAAATCGAGCACTATGAAAGCGAACGTGGTGAGATCCTCGCTACTACCATTCCTCCGAAACTACGCCGATCATTCGTCCAATCTTGCATTGCGAGCAGAAGATCTGGACCGACGTACCAACATCCTAAACAAGTGGTGGACCGGCCTTCTCGATATGCTCCATGGAAGAAACAATCAGTCCATTTCTGGCACAGACCGACCAGCCATTTTGGACGGCATATCAGGCATAATGGATCGTCAGGAATGGCGTCTCTCTCCCTCTCCATTCTGTCCCCTCGATCGAAGGACTGCCGTCGTACCTTTGAGAAACAAGTCCACTACTTCTCTGTCCTCGACTGGGATAGACTTTTTGACCGAATCTGTTCACCACAACGTACGAAACATGTTTGTTCAGAACCTCAACTCACAGATGGCCTTTGTGGTTGACAGAATGTCGCTCAAAAACGCATCTGCTAGTCTGGTGACTTTCTGTGGAAAAGCGACCGCATATGCTTTCTTCTTCTGTCCAGGAATCGCCGAGGTGCTCGTGCGCTTATGGGATGCGCCAACAGAAGTCATGAGGAGGGTTCTCACTGAAAGCGGTGTAAGCAAATTCGATAATCTTGCCGACACTGCTGCGAGGATCAACCCATCCTTTCCTCCTTCCATGCAATCTTTGGGTTTCGTCTCCTTGGGAAAGATGCTCAGACACCTTAGAACGCAGACTCCTTTGCCGCTTGGAACAGCAAATATCCAGTGGTATGGATATTGGCTCGAGCGCTGGTCTGGTCGCGAAAGTGATCTCTTCTTCGCTTTCGTGAAGCACTTCCATATCCTGGTTGCCGACTACCTACCATCGGACGCCACCAGGAAAGAAAAAATCTGTGTCCCAGGTTTACTTTTTGTGCACTCCCAGATCTTGGTCAACCTCGATTCTACCATTCACCGTGATGCAGGTCATTTGCACGGTGATCCATCAACCAACATTTCTCCCACATTTGACGACGTTCTGGTTGACCCAGACGCAGTTGCGTCGACTTTACCCTTACCACCTACTAATGCTATCCGAATAATGGCGGAAAACCGCCTAATAATGCTAATTCGAGATTTTCTATCCGAGAGAGCCTTGGAACATCCTTTTGCTCGACAACTTTTTGCAGAATCATTTGCTTGTCTGCTTCAGGCAGGTGCACGCGGCATCTCTGCTTACAACCATCTCGCCTGCTACACTCTTTGTGACTTCTTGGAAGAGGCGTTCCCAATCATTGTCCGATACGAGCAGACGCATCTCTCGCAATCGTGCCTCATCGATACAGATTTCTGGATAGACGTGTGCAAGAGAATGGTATTCAGTCAAAACACAATGACCGAAATCAGACTGTTCGCCTTTCTATTCACAATCTGGAGCACGGTCAACAGCAGTCCAGACCGTAAGACGAAGATCTGCATCGATCTTCTGCTCGATCAAGAGGTCTTTGAGAAGACCTTCAATCACTGGTGTCCTATGGTTCGCGCTTACTACATGCGTTTACTCTGCTGGCGCCTCGGTCGTTATGACGGGGAAGGATCTTCAGGCGATAAGTGCGTATACTCATTCGATTCTTTTTGATCAAGTTGCTGATTTTTCTCGCTCTAGGTTGATCTTCGAGACACTGTTGCAGCGTCTCCAGATAATCTGGTCACACTTTTTGTGGCAAAGACAACAAGCTGCTCAAGGAAGGATGCTACCCCCCTCAACGACCCCTTGCAATCCTGCGCCTGGCAGACGTCTGTTGATCATTCGCACTGATACTCAGGTTGCATCAGGCGGCTCCTTCCTAGCCTTTGACGGCATCGTACCACATCATCCATCGGCCTCGGTAGGAACACCCAGCCAGGCTTGGAAGAGAGATTCGGTAATATCACAGGCGGCTTCATTGGACGTCCGTCCCAGTTCATCAGCGTCTTCTGATTTTGGCATGGAACTCGAGCGTCCTGAGAGTGGACTTCGCGGCTTTGTCCGCAGCATCTTTGGAGGCAAGAGCCGGTCGAAGGCAGCATCTGTCTCGACGGTCAAGACTCCTTCCTCGTCCGCTTTCTCGCCATCTGCGCCAGAATCGACAGTGTCTGGCGGTAAACTCACCCGATCAGCAACAACCGCCACTCAAGCATCACGATCGCGTGCCTCCGTCATGAAGCAGTCACCTCAGGCAACACCTCATGTCAGCCGGGGTCCCTCGCCCATCAGGCATCGAAACTTTTCCTTCAAGTTTTCCCTCGAGCTACACCCCAAAGCACACCACCCTACCGCCATGCGCCTTGCACCACCCAGACTGCCCTTGGCCGCGCACCTCTACCTCCAGCAAGATGGCTGCGACGAGCTGATTATCCAAGCCGCCGAGCCCGTAGGCGAGTTCAAAGCTCAGTCAACGTACTCTGGCAGAGCTTTGGCGGAATGGATGTGCATTCTCATGGAGTGCCAAGGCTTCTTTGAGCGCAGAAAGGGCGAGGGAGTCCCGACCAACAAGCACGTCGAGACACCAACCTTGGGTGTCGAGGTCTTTGGCAAGGGAAGATGAAGCAGTCAGCTCTGCAGACTAAATAACACTTTCTCTGTATATTCTTCTTTCTTTTTTGTTTGTTTGTCCTTTTGAGTATAGTTTCATGCATTTGTTGGATACGGGGGATTTTCGGTCTCTTCATTTTGTTTTGTGCATTGCATTTGCATTGGTCGTCTTTGGGAGTTCTTTATGGGCCTTTGAAAGGTCCTGGATGGGGATCTATACGGGGTATCTTGTTTATTACCATATAGTAAATATTTTGGTCTTTACGAAAAGAAAAAAAACTCTTCTTGAAACATGCCAGATGAGCTCTGCTCTGCACTACGAATGTGTTTGGCAAGTTTTACATCTGGGAGAGGAAGAACAGAGTGTTCAAGTCATCTGGCATATTTTGATCAAAAGAGACAGACGTGTGTGTGGAGAATGGAATGGAAAATGGTTATAGGCTAGATGTTATGGTATTGACGTGGCAGGCTGTCTTATACGTACAAGATTGCATGTGGAAGAAACCGACTAGAGTTTCTGGAGCCCAGGTTCTGCTCTGGTATGTGTTGCGTGTCGTGTGTGTGTGTGTGCGTGTGCCTATGTCAGTAAATCTCTGCGACTTTGGTGTTGAAGTGTCAATCATCACGATGAAAGGCTCGTTTTTGGTTCTGTGAGATCATCAAAAAAAGAAAAGAAAAAAGGAAAGAAAAAACTTTGGCTCAAATGCTTTGTTACATTTCGTTCAAAAGAAGGATAAGAGATATACAGAAGAACTGTCCTAAACATGGTCTAAAGGCAAGAAAAATTCTAGCAACTTTTGTTTTTGCAGACCTAAACAATCTACTCAACACGCAAGACTCTAGGGCCCTTGCGCTTGCTAGTCTTCTTTCTCTTGTTACCCTTCTCGAATGCCATGGCGCTCTGGTGATCTCTGTTGAGGTTGTCAAGATCCTTGACCTTGTAGATTCTGATGATCCAGTTCTCACTAGTGAAGGCTTCCTCCAGAGTAGAAAGCTCAGGGCCTTCGGCAGGGAGCTTGGAGCCGCGGACGCGATCAGTGGCCTGGCCAGCAGGGAAGAGCGAGTTGTAGTTGTAGTACGACATCTTGTACATCAAGCTGTTCTTCATGGTCTCAGAGGCTTGATCATCGATGCGGTACTCGCCGCGAGCGGTGAAGTAATCGCGCTCCTTGATCTCGTCGGGCCAAATGCCCTCGGCGATACGGACCATCCACAAAAACTTGTTGATGTCGTCACCGGAGTAGCCAATCAGACCACCGAAGACGACAAGGACGTAGTCGACTTCGTGTTGTCTCATGATGGGGTAGCTGACCTCCTCGCGGGAGCTCATGGCCTTACCGACGGTGGCAATGTGGGTGTTGTTCCAGGTGTTGTTGTCGACAAGAGTGGGACGGTCGGCCATACCTCCGATCTGGTAACCATAATCCCACCAGGACATGATCTTGGCGTTCTGCTCGGTGTTTTGACGGAGCCAGTAGTAGGCCTCACGGTAGTCATCAATAATGTGCTGCGAGCCGTCGGCCATTTTTGAAGCCAGGACAACCGAAGGGGATGAGTAGGCGTTCGAGGTAACCCAGGTGCAGTGAAGAACAAAGAGCAGAAGGTAGGCGGTGATGGTACCAGTCATGGCAAACTTAGAGAAAGTCGAGTAGATACCAACAAGAGGCTTTTGGGTGGAGCGCAGAGCGTCGGGAATCAGAGCTGCAGCAGTCTTCGGGGCATCAGTGCTGTCGTTGGCCTGGGCAGGAGGAGTAACAGGTGTCTTGGTGACAAGGAACGTGTCAAGGATTTGAGACAGAGCAAGGGCTGCAGCAACACAGACGACAGGAGTCAGGGTAAGCATCAGACGGACCATGACACCAGCGAAGTAACTGGCCAGGACAGCGTAGATAACAACAAAGACCTGCTCGTCCTTGAGGTTGCGGAAGCACATGTAAACACCGGCAGGGAAGAGCCAGATCAACAAGTTGAGATCGAAGAAGAAGGCGGGCCAAGCGGTAGGCTGGTGCTCGGACACGGATGCAATGATGGGAATGTGAATCTTTGCGTATCCAGTATCCCAGAGCGAGTAGAAACGACCACTCCAGGGAGCGACAACGCCGGAGAAGGTGAGGAGAACGAGGACTCCGAATGCTGCGAGGAAGACGACCAGGATAAAGGCGCGGAGCAGAGTCTGGAACTGCTTGCTGGGAAGAGTCTGGCGCACGAACTCGACGAAACCGACAAGTTGGAGGAGACCGAAGACACCTGTAACAGAGTTAGGAGGGCGTGATAGGCACTAGACTATTGCCAACATACCGAGAGCAGCCATGTGGTCACTGTTGCGGATGGGCAAGAAACCGACAAAGGGAATCTGCATGCTCGCAAGCGTGCCCAGCGAGTACCAGGTCGTGTAGCTGACGTACAGACGAGGGCTGTATCTGCCCATGCACAGCAGAACAAAGACGTGCAGAGGGAGCAGGTTGGTGATGAAGACGTAACCACCCCAGGCCGAGACCATGTATCCGTAGAAGAGAGCAGTAAAGGCACCCCACATGACGGAACCCTCCTTGACACTCTTGATCCACAGGTAGAAGGTGAAGACGAGGAGGAAGATGGCAATGGCTTCGTTGTCGTAACTGCCAGCAACGGAACGCGAGATATAACCGGGGGCAATGCCCATGAAGATGGCGGCAAGGAGACCAGCTGAGGGCGAGTCGGACATCTCAGAGGTCAGGAGGTAGCTGGCGAAGGCAGTCAGGCCAGAGCAGGCGGGAGCCAGCATGACACAGATGTTGCGAATGTCGACAGGGAAGGTGAGAAGGCGGAGGAAGTGGTAGATGGCACCGCTGGTGACCATGAGACCAGGGTAGAGGGTACCACCGGTGACACGGCCGAGGGGGTGCCATGTGCGGTCGTCGAACCAGTCCCAGAAGCTCGAGAAGCCATTCTGCACCAGGTACTTTGTTGCGCGGAAGTTGAACCAGGGATCGACTGTAGGAGATTGTTGTCAGTGACCATCTAGGACGTGCAGAGAGGATTGGCGTACACTCGTGGATGATGCTCTCGAAGCGGATAACGGAGAAGAGACGAGAGGCCACGGCGGTTGCAGCAATTGTGACCAGGATGATCAGCCGCAGCAGGCCTCTGGTGTTGCGACCGGTCTCTCCCTTGAAGAAGGAGCTTCCCACGCTGGCAGCCATGTTTGCTGTCTAGAATGGGTGTGGTATTGGGTCGAAGCTGTTGCTCTGGCAGGCACAACTCGCAAGCGGACACCTAAGCTTCCAGCACTCGACCATCCATGCATGCGCGTCAACCTCCCGAGACCCCGACCCCCGACCAGACTCCGGCAAAGTCCGTCTCAACTCCGCGTTATTTGGATACTCTATGTTGCAACTCATGCTATCTCGAACGATATCAGGCATACGTTGTGATCGTAGAGTCATAACTGCATTCACCCGTCTGATAAAGTATAAGAAGCCTCAATCATTCCATCAACCAAAATCGCTCGTTCCTCCACCAAACGCCGAGCTCTCATGTGAATACGCGAAGCTGCAATCTGACATGTCATCCCATCCCCCATCCGTACTATTGTGTCGTCCACTGAACCCATCATGCCCTTCTTGTGTGGCTGGTAGCCCATATGGATAACTCAGCACCACGTTCGGAACCAACGTGTTTGCAACTCTCATCCGTCCCATCTCAGCCGCTTCACTAGGCATATCGTCCAGATAGCCTGGCATGTTGGTCTGCCATAGGGGAATTGCTGCTTGCGCTGTCTCGACCTGTAGTCTAGCCTTGGTGCACTGTGCTGTGCTTGATTGCCTTGGCTGCTCGTTGGTACGTTGCTTTCCCTTACTTCTGTTCTGTGCTTGTGCGTGCTTAGCACGCGCCAGATGCTCCATCTCTGCTGGAGTGGGTGTCATCTCTGATCTGAACACCATCTTCAGTACCTTACAAAACTTCAGGTCTGGTAATTTCACCCACCTTGCGACAAGCTGGTCGATATCCATGGCTATATGCTTGTGCATTCGACTAATGTGCGCTTTGAAATTGTCTTTCCGGGACCATATTTTCTCCCGCTTCGAACATATTGGTAACACACATCTGTAATACGATTGAGGTCCGTGCTTTGGTTTGATCAGATGGATGTCCTTCTGGTGTCTCTCGAGATCGTTGGATGTTGCAAAGCCTTTCGTGTTGGTGCAATTCTTGATCCGGCACTTGAACGGTCGACTGTGTGTTGAAGAATGTTTTCTACAGAAAGTTAGTTTGTCTCGTAACGAACACAGCAATACGCAATTCACGGTTCCTTACTTCTCTTCGGCCTTGTTCTTGAAAGTCTTGCCACACTGGAGGCATACTAAAGGCTGGCAGTTGAGTGACGCATACCCCGAGTCTGTCCCATCAACTTGGACATTCACGTGGCCAGATTGCTCGGCAACGATCGTTTGCGACAAGGTCGATGTGGTCGAGAAGACCATGGAACTGCTCATTCCGGTCCAGGGCTCCGCGAACTCACTTTCGGCCACGCGCCGCTGTACAAACTCCTCGTTGTACTGAAATGCTTGTTCGCTCTCAAATCCATAGTCGGCGTGCGAAACTCCGCTTGGCTCGAACAACCCGGCGTAGATGAAAGGATGCACGTGGATGTTGCTCAGGGGGTCTTCGGCCGGATCTCCTTCATCTGGAGAGATCTTGTATGGCCTTTCGAACGATTCCTTTGATGTGTGTTAGCGCAACCCTCGTGCGACCGCTCACACAAAGCAGGCCGATCTACAGGAACAGCCGTGGATGGGTAGCGCAAGTATACAGAAACACTGGAAAGACACCACTTGCCATGAAACAATCGTTTGACTTGAAAAAGGAATCCATTTGTACGAGCCTACGTGCACACCTAAAGTGGAGGGCCGTTGGAGGGGGTCTTGTAGTCGAGCTTTCAAGGCGATGGGAGGGGCTGTGCGAAGAGGCGGTGTTGATTGTGTTCGGGGTGAATTGCTGCTTTTAACTCGTAGTGTTCGAGGGTTGCAGTGGGCTGTATTAGCATGTGGATTCATATAAAATCGGCAAGCACCTCAACAGAAGTACCAGTCCACGACCTGACCATGTTGCTGAAATTAGGTGCTGCGACGAGGACTTGGAAGAGGTCGGAGTGTTTCAAGGGTGGGGTTCGGGATCAAGTTTCCTGGGTCATGAGGGTTGCATCCACACGAAAGATCGTGACATGGCAGTCAGGAACGAATACCGATTGGCTATCGAGTTAGGCTTGTTCAACACTCCAAGAATTTCGGGATAAGCAAGTGATTTGGAAAGACGCTGCAAGCAACGTACAACTTTGTAGTATATAGCGTCTACGGACACGGTCGACATGAGGTCTTGAACCATGTCGGACGGAGCAGGCGCAAACAGAGCGTGCATGACAGTTATGCTGCCAGCTCGAAAGGGCCAGAAAGCATGACGAATGATGGGTGATCGCATGAAGCCTTGTTCTCGCTTGGCACAACTATTGGGTATCTCGAGGGCGCCAAAAGTTGCCTATTCTTTCTTCTCATCGACAAACTTGGTGTCTTTTGGCTTGTCCGCTATCGGGCGCTCTTTGCTTGCAAAATCCCAGTTGTTCAAGTAGCCGCAGCCTGCTGACAGATAGGTCGCGAAGCTAAGCCAGCCGAGGTAGGGAGCGAGAGTCCATGCAGCAACCTCGTCAACCTGGCCCCAAATGTAGGCAAGGTATCCAGTAACGCCTGTCAGAGCGACAATGTCGACAGTAGCGGCGATGGGGCGTTTCATGGAGAAGAAGAGGGGCATCCAGACGAGGTTGAGAACCAGCTGGATAGTGTAGAGGGTTGCGCCTTGCTGTGATGGAGTGAGTAGGGGTACATTGATCGGAGGGGCTTAGGATACCTTTGCGAGAAGAACCTTCTTTGCATCAAACGAGTTCATGGCAGTCGACCAAGCGCGGAAAGCGGCGTAGCCCATGGCTCCGTACAACATGGTCCATACCGGGCCGAAGACCCATGGCGGAGGTCGAAGGGGAGGCTGACGCAGGGCGAGATAGGTCTTTTGCGTCTCTTTGGCTGTTGGAACAAAGTGGTGATCAGTATCGAGTCTTACAGTAGTCTGCATGTGTCAACTCACGTCTGGTCGAGTAGCCAACAGCAGTTCCGAGGGCGATGGGCAGCAGCACGGAGACGGCCGGCTTTTCGAAGATGAACGAAGGCAGCGTCAAGTGGGGGATGTACGAAGTCATTGTGACGGTGGTGATGCAGCAGGAAACAGACGAGGCTGGTCGCAGAAGAGAAGAAGTCCTTGTTGCTTAGCTGAGTCTCGTGCGTTCGTCAATTGCATCGATCGGGCCAACAATCGCAACTCGCGACAACAGACACGCGAATCGAACCATGACGACGCCCCTTCCCCGGCCAAACCAAGAGTCGCGGAAGCTCTTTCCATCGGAGTCGGAAGCCGCTGTTAACAATCTACAGGTACCTACTAAGCTGCGATGTCTCTCATAGCTCTTCTCCCACACTTGTATGATTCACCACAGGTAGTCTTTGGTCTGCGCACATGACTACAGTCACGAGTGCTGCTGGGATATGGCTGAGTTCGCGAAATCTGATGGACTCGAGAGAGCATCCAGGCCCGAAAGGGAAACGCTTTGCTTCCCCAGACATTATTGTTGGAAAGATGCGACAGCGGCGTGCACGGGCCGAATATAGCGCGGAGTCGCGACGAGCTTCGACACAGTAACTTAGCGACAGGACAGTCGCTCCTCGTCTTCTTCCATCTTGTCGTCGACAGCGTCCAATTCTTTGTTGATGCGTCGACGTCTCTCGGCCTTTGTCCTGCTCTAGATTGTTCGTATCGTCTCTCTTCTGTTCGCGAGACTTTTAGCCAATCCTCCGACTCGTCTCGTCGTCGCGTCCTCTCAACCTCAACCTCCCTATCACCATGCACTCGCCGATCCGCTATATCGTTACTTTCCAGCTTCACTACCAAATACCCTGATTCATTCACTCTCTTTGTTTCCCCGAGTCTTATTTGTTTCGTTCTACCCTTCAACCTCTCCCGATCGAGCTCTAACCTGTCATGGTCGTGTTCAGTGCGCAAGAGTCGCTTTGTTAAGCCTCCGACAAACATCATTATGGACGCTCTCGACACATACCCCTCAAAGTCGCCCAACGATCTCACCAAGGTCGATAGCTACGACCGCGAGTCTTACAATTCTCGCGAAAGGGATTCATACCGTGAACGACGCAGGTCGCCGAGTACGTCACCATCATTTCGCTTCTGTCTCTGACCCTTGACTCACATACTCGCAACAGACTCCGATCGTCGTGTCCGTCAAGCTGGCCGTAACCGCTCTCGCTCTCCTACACAAATCGACCGCTACCAGCCCGATCGTTCGCGTGATGACTACTACCGTGGACGTGAAGACTATCCCCGCGACCGACGCCGCTCGTCTCCTCAGATCCAGCCAGGTGCTCCCAAGAACATTGATCGATACATTCCAGGCGACGATGCAGCCCTTCCGCGAGCTATCCCAGTGAATCAACTTAGGGACCCTCTGCTGGAAGCCTCGCAGGTCGGATTCAGTTACTTTGCTGAGTGGTGGAAAGCCGAGCAAGAGATCAAACAACAGCGTGAGCGTCAAAAGAATGGAGGTCGTCGTCCTGAGCCTATCAAGGAATCACGCGACGAACAGCGATCAAAGATTCAGAATGCCTATGATCAATACAAGCTGAACTGGAACACAAGAATGGCCAAACTCTTCGTTCATGGCCACAAGTACGACACATGGTTCCGCGAACGCTATGTACCCGAAGTTCGTGATCCCCTGCGCCAGAAGGTCCTCGATTTCAGACGCGATCTCTTCGCTAGGTGGGACTCGGACTTGACGGCTGGTACCTTTGACGAGTTTACCCTCGAGGGCATCTACAAAAGCGAGAGTAATGGGGCTGGAGGTATCGTCGAAAAGGAGGAAGGAGAGACCAGTGCTGCGGCTGAGGTTTTGGCTGTATCAGATCTCTTACCCTCCAAAGGCGGTGACGTACGAGACCCATTCGCTTTCCAACCAACGCTGCTCGTCAAGACCATCACCCCAGCTGTTTCGCGCGAGCGAATGGAAGAATTCTGCAAGGAACATCTGGGTGAGGGCGAGGGTGGCTATAAGTGGCTGAGCCTGAGCGATCCGAACCCAGGAAAGAAGTTCCACCGCCTTGGTTGGATCATGCTCAACCCTGCATCCGAGATACCTGAAGAGGACATCAAGCGTCGCGGAAGTCGTGACGACGACGACCAGGACACTGACGGGGGTGCCATGGATCAAGACAAGCCGAACCACACTCAAACCGTCTGCGAGAGAGCTTTGAATGAGATTAACAACAAGACGATACAGGACCCCGAAAAGGGCGACTTCACTGTTCATGTTGGTATTCATCATCCCCAAGACAACCCAAGAAAGAAGGCTTTATGGGACCTCTTTTCCGCCCCCGAGCGTGTCGAACGCGACCTGGATCTCGCTCTACGCTTGGTCAGAAAACTCGACTCAGAGATGGGCGATGACTACGACGGAGTTGGCAAGATTGAGCAACGCGTTGACGAACTGGCTGGCAAGGGTTACTTGCAACCACCGATCCCAGCTCCCAAAGTCGTCAAGGACGAAGATCTCGATGATGGCGAAATGGAAGAGGGCGAAGAAGACGAAGGCGGTGTTGATGAGGATGTCGATGATGAGGAACTCCTGATCAAGAAGAAGAAGCTTGATCTGCTCGTCGAGTATCTCCGTCGTGTTTACAACTTCTGCTTCTACTGCGTGTTCGAATGCGACTCGGTCCACGAGCTGCAGCGCAAGTGCGCGGGAGGTCATCTTCGTCGTCCTCGCGCAAGTCTCACTTCGGCAGCCAAAGAGACCGCCAGAGCGACCGCAAATGGAGATCCGTTCCCGCTCAAGCGTCAAGAAAGCGGTCCTGGAGACAACGAAGACGGCTCACCGATGGAGGAGAGAAAGTCTGCCCCTCGAGCCTACGGTAAGAACCAGCTTCAGAAGGCATACAATTGGGTCAAGACCTTTGAGGAGAAACTTCTCATGATACTTGAACCTTACAATGTTGATCTGAGGAAGCTCGGCGGCAAGCCAGTTGAAGAGGGTCTTGAAGAAGACATGAGCAAGTTCGTGAAACAGGAGGACGAGTTCAAGTTTAGATGCAAGGTCCCAGAGTGTACAAAGCTCTTCAAGGGTGAGAACTTCTGGAAGAAGCATGTGGAAAAGAGACATCAGGACTGGCACGACAAACTCAAGGAAGACGTGAGTATATCGCCGCCTCCAAACTGCGAATAAATATTGACTATGATGCAGATTGAGCTTGTCAACCGCTATGTCCTTGACCCAGCCAGACTTGCCCAGGGACGCAACGATGCGAGCAGCAACGGCCACTTCCCTGTCAACAACAACATGCCGACGGGTACACCTCGCAACTTCAGCTTGAACAACATGCCATTCTTTAACAACGGAATGCCCATGCCAAATGCTGGTGGGCCTCCCGGCTTCAATCCATTTGTGCCTGGACAGTTCCCTATGACAGTGCCTGGCTGGAACATACAAGGTGGTGACCGTGGCGCTGGACCGATGAGGACAGGCGGTATGCGCACCAACAATGCTCGAGCACCGGGTCCGTACGACCGGGGTGGTATGAGGGTTGAGCCGCGACGAAGCATCAGCGGCCGCCTGACCCCACCTCGCCGGGGTATGTTCATGGAAGGAGGAGAGCACACTGTCGGACCTAGACAAGCAGTCGAAGGCCGTGCGTTGAAGAGTTACAACGACCTTGATGCAGCTGGCAGTGCTGGAGGAGCGGAAGAGCTCAACTACTAAAAAGGGGGCGTACATAGTTGATTGCACTCTTGCGAGTGAAAATTCGAGATGACTATTTCTTCTCTGCTGTTGGTTTCCTTGGTGTTGCTACAACTTCGACGAGACCGACAGTCATGGACTGATAATTTGCGGTAAGTGATGTCGGTGAAACTACATGATCATGGGTGTCTTTGAGAACAAAATATTACTAAAGCTTTATTTCCTGATTACTCGACGACAGCGTGTCTCCTCGCCGCAAACCACACATGAGACCTTCATAGTGACCGAGAGGATTCTCCGCAGTATTGTTCAATGAGAAGAGTTCATCCCATGGTTCTGTGGTGTCGTCGATTGACTTTCCAGTCAACAAAGAGGTACGACCCTGTCCTCTCCAGGATTACTCGAGTATAAAAATCTCCTCGAAATGAACTCTGCCAAGTAGATCCCACTCGGGTTTCGGCAAGCCTACTCTTTATCAATTACTTCATGTTACGCTGAAAAGTCATGCCCAGATGATGGTGTTCAAGATTTCTCGGATGCACAGAAGGAAAAGGCTCGGCGGCCGCGGACGATAAGAAAAGGTGATATCAAGGTGCTAGCGGGACGCTCTGACGCGCTGCAAACAACCAAGCTTTTGGTGGGGCAGCATGGGATTGTGCCGGCGGTGTGGCTGGTGAGTCTGAGAAAGTCGTGGCAGAGTTGCAATGATTTGCAACAGTGGAGATGTGTGGCAAGGAGATGTACGAGAAGTGTTTGTAGACTGCTGTTTTAAGGTGGATGATGGGTCAGAGACTCAGTATCACAGCGCTCATGGTGACCGGTACTGGACCAGTTGAGCGAAAGAAGCAGATTGTCAGTTGCGTCGTCATGCCCAGAAGAAAAATGATTCGAAGGTGAGGCTTGGCTGGATGCAGCGGCCAGATGGGTGTTTAGGATGAGGCCGAGCAGAGCAGTGGGTAGACAGGCCCATGGCCAAGCATCTCTAGCATCTCTGGTTGACCAACTTCGAGTTATGCGATATGTGGAGGGCGTGATGCTCAGTGGTCAGAAGACGTGTTTGAGAGGTAGGTAGGTATTCACGCAGATGTCTCGATCAGAATGCGAGTGGAATGGCGGACCACGTGTGACAGTGTCTCTAGAGGCAGGAGCGGGCTTCCGCTAGGGAGTCGTATTTACCGCGATTGCTCCAAACGTCGTCATAAGGTTGCGTACGCGTACTTTAGCAATGCATGGATACGCTCGCAGCGTAACAGCAACAACATTTACTTTATACGAATAGATCAAGTCGGCGCCTGCACGCACCCTTGAGATTATTGCAATCAATCTAGCAGCCTAGCACGACATTATGAATAGCTCAGGGCCATACTCTGCCCCAACCCAGCCACGGTTGGAGCGCTTCAACACGGCGCCTGAAGATCCCATACAAGAAGGACTCGTACAGCCAGTCGCTGTATCGCCGCAATCCACTCGCATCAACATGAACCGCTCATCTGCCTCTACCTACTCGGCTGTCTCCAAGTATTCAATACCGCCGCCCGGCTCTGTCCTGACCGGCAAACAAGAACATTGTATCTTCCCTGCCATCTGCCTGCCAGCCCCACCACGATGCTGACACACTGCAGACCTCAAGCGCGAACTCATCTCACAACAGACAGAATGGGAGATCTCAGAGCTGGCCTCGGAGACTGCTCTACAACGGTTCGGCGCCCCCTTCAAATCGGATGCTGGTGAGGTCGCACCAGAAGACTCGGAGCTGCCTCTGTTGCGCTACATGTTCGTTCACCATGTTCGCAACTTCCCCTTCCTCGATCGAGCAAAAGAGAAAGAGTTTTGGCAAGACAAACTACAAACCGTGAGTCAGCCCGCTGTCCCGCAACACGCTCTCGAGCTGACAGCTACCCCAGTTCCTTGAATCGTTTGCGCTGAAGCGCATATCCTCGTCCGAAGATCGTCTAGAAGAGACAAAACGCCGCAAGCTTGCCGTGAAAGCCCAGAAACTGGTAGAACTCATGATGGTGTCTGGACTACCCACCGCATCTGGCTACGAAGAGCGCATTCGCTTCTCCGAGATGGAGGTTGTCGATCGACAAGCCAACGAACAGGGTCTAGCAATGAACGTGCCCGAAGGACACCAAATAAACGGATGGGACGTCAACGTCGCTTCTGTACGAACCACCAGTGTCAAGAGACATGTACGCCATCACGCTCACGCCGAATTTCTGCTCCGTGTCAAACGTCAGGGCCAGCCTGAGATTTACGTTGGCCGGAGATACAGCGAATTCGCTCAAATGCACAAGAGACTACGCCTCGAGATTCCAGGAAAAGTGCTACCACCGTTACCTCGCAAGAACCACTCGAACTCGTTATTAACCAAGGATGACGATGATGACGATTCAATCTCGTCCGTTTCGACACAAGATGTCAAGGAGGTCGCCCATCATGACGAGCCTGCACCAGCCAGTGGTGGGTTCCGCAGCTATCTCCCAAACCCCTTCGGCGGCGGTCACCGTAGAACGGCGTCTCGCTCGTCGCAAACCGCGTCCCCTCGCGCTTCGATGGACGCATCCTCAACAACGAATCTGAGGTTCGGTCGCAAGTCTGGAGACTACAGCAACAGAGATCACTCGCCGCCGAAAGTGCTATACCGAGAGGAACAACGTGTCTCACTAAGAGCTTTCCTGCGCAACTTCTTGCAGAATGAAAGCATCGCCAACAGCAACGCTATGAACGATTTCTTGACCGGCAATGTCGTCAGACTGAACGAAGAAGAGATGGAGGATGTCAGTAGACGTATCGTCATGGACGAGAAACGTATCGAAGAACAACGGCGCTTCTATGAAATTGCTCGTCAAAGGGCCAGAGAACTTGATGTTCACATGGAGAAGTTCAGGAGAGATGTCGTTGAAAGCAGTAAGTTGTGTCATTAGGCTCATACTAGGGCACCTACTAATAAAATATCCAGATGGTTTGACAAAGCTGTTCGCTGAGATCAAGCAAAAGAACACAATTGCAGAGTTGTCTCCTGAGTACAAAAAGTTTGCTGAATGGCTTCGTATCGAGTAAGCGTTTCAACTTCCTCCACTCGATGGACGCAAAGCTGATTCAACAATCTAGGGTTGCTGCTGTGATTTACCACTTGTTCCTGGCTGAAGACAACAGTCCCGAGCTGTTTGCACAAGCAAAACGCATCCATTCACTGATACCTTACACCGCTCTGAAACAAGTGATCCGCTTCGCGAACCCGGCTGCCGTCATGGCTGGCGTGCTTGACCTGTTCCTTGCCCAACCCTTCGGTGCGAAATCATTACTGCAACGCATCTTCTCACTTGCCTTGGGAGACAGCATCAGAACTGTTCAGAAGAGTATCGATGGACTGGCTGCTAAAATCAACGAGCCTGTGTTCTGCGAGAAGATCAAGAATTACAACCAGTGCGATCAAGATCTCAAGGACGCCATCCGAAGAGAAGCTGCACAAGACGACATCGACCTGCTTGTGGCCATCTTGCGCAGCGAAGACATCAAACCTGAATTGAAACCTGAGGAGATCGGAAGAGCGTTCAATGCTTATGTGGCATGGAACAGTGCGGTCGAGAATGTGAGTATTAAATCTGTTAAATCTCGCATATATCTTGCTAACACGACGTGTCAGATCGACGAGGAACTCAGATCAGGTGCCGAGACCTTTGCTCACCTGAAGCAACTACTCAAGCTCTACACACGTCAACGGGATAAGACTATGATGTTGCGTATGATTGAAGAGCCCACCACGTTGCAACTCTTCCGCGATCTGTTCACAATCTTCTACGAGCCGCTGGTTAGAGTCTACAAGTCGGCCAACGTCTACAACAGTATCAGCGACTTTGCACGCTTCATGGACGATATGATCTCCGTGGTGGAGAAGTGTCAACGACAGGACGTATCCGCCGATCCTAACCAGACGGTCCAAGCCTTTATCGATTTGTGCGCAAGACACGAAGATTCGTTCTACAAGTTTGTGCATGAAGTACATCTTCACGACAATGGACTGTTCGATCAGCTCATGGGCTGGATCGAGGGCATTCTTTCCTTCCTCCGCACCGGTCCTCGTGGTGGCGGTAAACTGGACATGAATGCACTCTTCCAGGGCGCTGTCGAGATGAGACAAATCGACAAGGACGCCGCCGTCCGCGAGATCAACTCTCTGATCAAATGGCAGGAAAAGCGCAAGAAGTGGCATCAAGACAAGACACGCCAGAAGATGGCCACTGGTGATGCACCCAGCGACATGCCCGATAGTGGCGCCTCAGACCTCATCAGATCATTCAAACCCGACGATTTCGGCCTCAATGCTCTGGACATCCAGGACTTGAACGATGATGACGATGACGAGTACAGTTCTATAGACGAGGATGAGGAAGATGCCGATCCTATTGCTGCGGAGAGAAAGCGTAGGGCTAGACGACAGGACTTCCTTAGGAGAAGTGCCGGAGAGCCCGTCAAACCTGATATTGTTGAGGTCACAAAGATGCACGAAGGCTTTTTGAGTATGCTTAGGATGGTTTTGGCCGAGTAGAGGAGGTAGCAGTCAGCTGCAGAATCATATCCTTAGCCTTTTTGATCGGTTTCTTTCCTCTCGGTTAGTTCTAGAGGTATAATTGTTATTAATACACATGGCAGGGGTTTGATGAGCCCTTTCGCATTTCTCACTTCTCTGCAATTCCTGTGTCTGAACTCGGTATTTTCAATTCGTCTCTTTATTCCTCGAGTCATTCTGTATACGCACACAAGATAGATGGACACAGAAAGTCTTTCCGATGCTATGCAACAACGACATCTGGTTCATCTCCGTCACAGTAAAGACCATGGCTTCAATTCTTCTGGTTTACATCAAAGAATCCTTTTTGTTTACATTCATAGTCTCGAAATTGCTCATTCGACAGATATCACATCATGCATGAAAGTGTTACCCGCTTACTCTGTCGTCTTGACGTCCAGTCTTCCACCCTGGAAATCAGGTCTGAAAGCCACAGCACCACCCTTTGTCAATTCACGCAAAGCCATGGTGGCGTATTGCGAACTGCCCAATTGCATCTTGATGACCACCGCCAATTTCTGCTCTGAGGACGCCTCAGTCTTTGATGAATCGGTCATATCGACATCATTGCCTTCTGAGCTCTTCTCCAATGATTTCTCCAGAGACTTATCAGAGCCGAGCAGTGCCTCTGCGCCGCCCAAAGCATCTGCATTTCCTTCTTCTTTGGCCTTGGCGATTAATTTGTCCAAGTCGGTCTGGACGAGTTGTTCTTCGTCTTGGAAGTAAGGTTTTACTTCCCAAGCCAAGCCTTGAGGTTTGGCCATCAATTTGCGGTAAGAGCCTGATAGAGACACGTCTCTCCATTTCCTGCGCATGTCTCTGGGGTTCAGTTTCCCTCCTTCTTCGCTGCCCATGTATTCTGAGTAGTAGGCGCCGAGTTCGTTGGCAGGGTACATGACGTCGAAACCGGGTAATGGCAGCACTAGATCGAAAATGGTGTATTTGCCGCTGGAAGCTTCTTCGGCGGTGAGGGCGCGGGCGCGCTCGAACTTGTCTTCGAGGGAGGTAGCGGTGTCGTGGGCGGCTGGACGAACGATGATTTCGCCGCAGTCGTCGATGGTTTCTTCGTCTTGCACGGCGTAGGCTTCTTTGTCCTTGTGTTCGTGGACGAGGACTAAATCGCCTGCGACTACTTTGTTGCCGTACAATTGGTAGCGGCGGCCGGCTACTGTGTTCCAGACTAGCGATTGGTAGGCGTGTACGTACATGAGGCGAAGGTTGCGAGGGATGTTTTGGAGGGCGCCTTGCCAGTCTTTTGCGCGGAGGAGGTCGCCGGATTTGCGGTCCACCCAGCCTAGGTGTCTGATCAAGGCGTTTTCGGCTTGGAAGCGACGGGGAAGTTTGTCGAGTGCTGCTCCGGACTTCTTTGTTGTCTTCCAGATGTGCAGGGCTTCGGCGCGGGCAATGTCATCGTGGGAGATCTTGGTTGATGCTTGATCCGAGTTTGAGGCTGCTGCCAGAGCTTCAGGGCTGAAGGAGAGGATGTCTTCGACTGCGCTTTCGAGGTCACCACGCAACATTTTTCTGCCGATGGTGTCTGTGGAGATGGCGAAGGTGCCGAAACGCTGGAGACCGTAGTAGTTGATGAAACCACGCTCTTGGAATTGCGAGACGGCATCACCAGTAATTTTCTTTGCGTTTTCGAGCTGAGCTGCTGCATCTCCTTGCTGACCAGGGAATGTGCAGTCACGAAGGGTGATTGTGAATTCGTTTCCATAGAGGTCGCCTAGATCAAGACCTTGAGGCATGTACTTGAAGCCACCCAGTCTAGCCTGTCTAAGGGTAGGGTTGACGCCCTGCAAACGATCGGCGGCGATACGGTAAGCGCTCACACGCTGGACAGTGACACCTCTGCGGTCCTTTGTTCCAGCGAATTGGAAGTTCTTGACGTGCAGCTTGAGCTGACTGGCGATCCAGTAAAGCACCTCCATGGTATCCTTGTTCTCCTTGTACAGGGTGAAGTGCAAATGTTCACCACCGAGCTCCTCCCAGCCGACCTTGCCCTTGGGACGGGCATTCTTTCCCTTTGATCCAGGCAGAGCGCGAGCGTTGATCTTGTTGGCCTGTGCAGCAATCTTGATTGCGATTGTGTTGTCGTCATTGGTCATGGTGTCTACTCGGCCGTTGAAGATGCGACGAACGTTGATGTGAGCATCGGTACGTGTCTGCTTGTCCTCGATAACGTTTGACTGCAAAGCGCCGTGGTCTCTAGTCTTGCGCTCCGGGCGTGCAATGGACTTGGCGTAGAGGTTGCAAATGTCGGTAGTTGTCTGTTCGCCAAAGATGGTCTTGAGGGTGTCGACGTCGGCGGGTGCAATGGAAGCAATGGCTTCTTGAATGCGCTCCTTGACGTCGAGTTCTGCATTGTCCGGCTTGGGCTGTTCCTCCTTGACCGACGCAGGCTCGGCCTTGAGAGGTTCGGCAGCCTTCTCCTTCTCTTCCTCTGCTTGTACGTCCTTCTCGACCTTGTTGACAGCCTTGACGGCGGGTCCAGTCAATTCGTCCAGGTGGAAGACAGTGCCGTCTGTCGAAATCTCGTTGACCAGAAAATCCGTGTAGCGCTTCTTGACGACACCTCCGAAACCAGCAGCTTCTGAAGCAAAGACGGTGATTCCAGCACTCTTCTCCTGCTCCAATTGTGCTGCTACAGCGGCGTCGACTTCTGAAAGCGATGCTGGGATCGAGTCTTCGGGACCCGTAAGGCGGACCTTCTTGCGCGGTTGTTCGTCAGACATGGTGTTGAGCGATTGTCGACCTGAGATATGGTATGGATAAGGGTAGATATGGCCGAGATATCTACTTGATCAATTCACAGATTCGAGTGGTCGAGGACGAGAGCGAGATGGTACTTTTTTCGGGGTTTGCTCTGTTTGTCTTTGATGACGGTAGCCACTCCGTCCGTGCCTCCTCGACTCGTCCTCTCCGTCTTCACTTGCTCGCAAAACATACCGGTCGACATGCACGAAGCTGTCAGCCAGTCCACAATGCCATGTTTCTGCCAGTGCTACGATTGACCTCGCTATCACAAGGGCAGGCCGTCTCCAACGTGCAACCGAGTCATGTTTTGACTTCTTGAAAGTCACCAGTCCTACCCGCTGGGGCTTTCTCAGCAGCCATCATCATGCCTGTCTTCAGTAGTATCTTGTTCGCGCATTGTAAAGGCACTGGTAAATGAGATGTTATAGACGAAGTGAAGTATGTCAGTTTCCATTCTTTTCGCAGCAGCGAAAGATCCTGGGTTTCACGGACAATTCGACTACCACCTGCTTTTCCATTCACTCTCGCGGACAATTCAAAAACTTCCTCTTTTTATCGTATCTCTGTTACGCAATTTACCTCTTCTCCCTACTCTCAAACCTCCCTTGACACCGCTCATCGCCGTCTCTGGCACGACTCCGTCATGCCATCTCTCAAACAGCTTATCTGCTCCATCGAGCTAGGCAGCACACACACCAAAGTCGTTGAACATGGAAAAGACTACGGCGATGGCCATGTCACCAGCTATATCGCCGTGCCCAGCGAAGAAGTAAACTTCAGCATCCATCTCACCTCTCATGGTTACATTGCGCCTGGCCTTGCCATGTTTGTTTACATGGATGGCCAGTATCAGTGCAATCGCAACAGACGTGGTCTCCAAGTTCCTGCCAAGGGTGTCAGGGATGAGCAGGTCGAAGTTGACTTGCGCGTCAGGCAGAAGGAGTCCAAGCAGGCGGATGGCAGCTTCTTGGGAAGAGACTGGACGTTTCACGGTCTGAACCTGGTGTCTGCTGACAAGGTTGACGAGACCGACGACGTCTTTCTAGACAACTTGGGCACTATCGAGGTCATCGTCTTGCGTTGCAAGGATGCTCCTCTACCACCACCTAGCGCGCCTGTAACCAGAGAGAGTTCGTCTCGTCCTGCCAGCAAGCCGGCGTCCAAGCACTCCACAGCTCAACAGGAAAAGAAGGAATCATCCAAACCTTCTTCATCCGACCACAAACACAAGACATCGTCAGCAAAGGCTAAACAACCTCCCAACATGCCCTCCAAACCCGCGACGACCAAAGAAAGCTCCGCGGGCGACATGATGGGTAACCTCTTCGACGGCGCCTCAGACGAACCAGACCATGCCGGTATCAACCCCAAATCCTACTGGAACGACTGGAACAAACGCCCTACAATCCCCTCTTCACGTCCCACCCGCAACCTCTACCTTGCCCCCGAAGAGCCCCTCCCTCTAGTCCCCAAGCAAGTCGCTCGCTCCAAACATGTCGAACACCAAGTCAAGACCGGCAAAGGAGCACAGTACCTGCATTTATGTGCACGTCCCGAATATCTGGACAGCATGAAGCAACCCTACGCGGTATTTACCTTCAAATACCGTAGCAAGAGGTTCATTGAGAAGAAATTCAAGATTGAAATCAAGGAAGAGGGTAAGGCTCTCAAGGCAAAGTTGGCAGACATGTCAAAGGATGAGTTGGCTGAGGAGTTGTTCAGATTGCGCGTAAGTCACATCGCTGCTCAGTGGAAAGAGCAGTTTATTGACAAAATACAGATGACCAAAGAGAGCAGCAGCTTCAAGCACAGCAAGGAAAAGACACCCAGTGCTGCAAAGGAAGCCCAAGTCGAAGTGCCTGCCACCAGCAAAACACCCTCAGTCACAAAATCCAAGACCTCAAAGACAACCACCGCTCCGATTCCATGGGACACTGTTCCCACTCCAACCTGGGAAGAGCCTGCCACTCAAGACACCAAGCCCGCCTCGAACACTCCCTCAAAGGTCGCTGCCAAGGTTGCCTCGAAGACAGCTTCTCAGAAAGAAAAGCAAGCACCAGGTGCCTATCCAGCATCTGCCTCTAGTCGTCACACTGCCAGTAACGCTACTGCTGCTGCTGCCGCTTCCAGCCACCCTACAACTGTAAAGAGTGGCTCCAAGTCTGGATCCAAGAAATCGAACAGGGAAGATGCTGCCGCCGGTGCAGAAGATCCTGCTGCCGCTACCGGTGACTGGAACCAGACGCAACCGAATAACGCTGCTTGGGAAACTGCTCCTGCAGCAGCAGGCGGTTGGGATGGAGGAGCAGGAGGAGGAGTTGCTCCTGGTAGCTGGTAAATTTCTTCCTTTTTTTCCCCTTCCCATTGAGAATGACAAGCGTGAGATTTTCAAGAATGAGGATGGAGGTCAAACGACGAGGGATCCAGGGGATAAAAAGAAATGGAAATGAACTTTAGCTGACGCTGTGCTCGATCAAAAGGGGTCTTCTACGTATCACGTTCGTAATCATCGGTTTCGCTGTCGCTGTTGCGATCTTAGTGTTTGCATACTTCTGGATCAAAAGCTACTTGCTCAAAGCCATGGCTTTCTTCTTGGTTTTCAAAGCATGGGTCCTTGCTCCTTTTGCTCGGATCAACGAAATCTGGCTCAGTATCACAGATCTAGGATGGACAATTGCTCCTTTTGCTTGGGCATGGTCTCACATCAAGGGAGGTCTGCTCTGGGTCCAGGAACGGGTTCAGAATGTCAAGATTGGCAGACCGAAATTCCTGGAAACAGAGATGTGGAGCATGGAGTGGCTCAAGAGACCTGAGTGGTTGTCGTGGCCTGCATGGAGATTGGGTGTTCCAGAGATTGTGAAGGATGGCTTCGAGGTCTTTGTGCCTGATGCTGTGCAGGTGGAACAAGTGCTCGAGGAACTTTGAGAGTCGCTCTCTCTCGTCTCGTCTCGGAAAGAGTCTCCTCGAGATAAGGAGGAGCGATGAGGATGTCTTGTTCGTAATGTCGTAATGTGTACGCAGCATATCTCTGCTGCTTTCCTTCCAATGTCCTCCTCATTTGTTATGCCACAAAAAGTTCCTCGGCGAATCCCAATGGTCCGCATTCTCGTATCTGTTTTCAAACACATTAGCAGGCACTCCTTCTGTGCAACGTCAGCAGCGACAAAACCCACATATAAGTCATCGAACTCCTCAAACTCGGCTGCAGCATGTCAGGATAGAACCTGAACAACCACATCACACTCGCCCAACTCAAACTCGCAAATACCGGCCAGGCATGTCTTCTCACTGCCTCTCTGCTTTGGTCTGACAAGCCTATGATGCCCATACCTCCTCTGCCTCCATATTTGCCGCCCAGCAGTGTATTGTCACCTCTAGGTTGCACTGCTAAGCTCGCAGCAGCCAACACCACTCGTGCAGCCACGTAAATCACAATCTGCTGATTGACACTGCTTTTGCTGCGGCCAAAGACGTAGTATCCACCCACTGCACCCGCAACAAAGGAATCACTGCTCATCTCTTTTCCAGCAGGTCTGACACTCTTTTGCACCAGCATAAGAAGCTTGTAGAGGAATGCAAAAGTGGCCAGGTTGCGCGCATGTTGCTTGGTGGCTTTGAGCACCGAAGACAGTTTTGTGGAAAGGGGACCAGAGCGGAATAGAAGGATCATTACGAGGGCGTGTGGGAAGCGGACTTTTGTGCCGTAGACGGCGCCATTGCGGAGGGCTTTTAGGAGGGAGAGAGGGGGTTGGTAGTGGGGGTTTTGCAGGATGCGGGTTGCTGTTGCCTGTGGGAGGTGTGGTCAGCAGGGGAGATGGAAGAGGATCAAATGAGGTTGAGCAGACTTGGAGGGCTGAGATGTCCATCTTGAGTGATGTCTAGACGGTGTGTCGTGTGAGGGTGTCGTAGTGGTGCTGTGTAGCGGTATGTTGTGTTCTTCACTGTCGCCGAGATCCAGGAAGCAAGAGTCCAAGTTTGTAGAAGGAAGTTGCAGTAGTTCAGAGCAAGTAGCAGCAGCTGATGTTGTCCTTCAAGCACTCATGTGTCCCTCTGGCATCTGAATGGCGCCCAGCCGAGGGACGCTTGCCCGGCTCTCAAAAACATTCCAATAGCCTCGGTACATGTCTACCCCAGATTGCTTGGTCGATGACGTCGAGGCATCTCGCATGTGATTGTTGCTTAGCAAAACTTTAATGTCTTTGAACATCTTCTCCTTCAACATCATGCAGTATTGAAATTGAACTGCTAATATGCTGTTCCCTAATCTTAAAGAATCGAGGATTCGAGTCTTGTTGCTCTTTGGATGGATCATCGCGGCCCATCCGCCATAACATCAACTTTCAAATCAGCCAATTCTGCTAATCTGACAATCCGTTGACTTCTTAGTTTCGCACGTAAATCACCATTGTTATCCCTTACTACGACCACTGCTACAACGCGTCATGACATCTACCGAGCACTCATACAAACACCCTAGCTTTGCATGGAGTCGCCAGTCTTCTGAAACTCATCATGTCTTTCTGTCGTATCTTAATCTCTACCGGAAGAGGGCAGAGAGCAAGGTGTAAGTTTACATCTCGTCTGCTTTTCTTACGAAGGTCTACAGAATAGTTGCTATGAAAAGGCATCGTAATTGTTGAGATGAAGATATATCCAAGGAGAGCTGGGAACTCGTCGTCTCTCAGTGGATGCTTCCTGTTCATAGAGGAACTGTGCATTTCTACAGCTGTTCAAGTAACATGAACTTTGCACATGGTGAGTCGGAGACGTGGCAATGCTAATTATTCTTATGCGGCTTTTGCTCGTCTTTACATACAGGTTGTCCTTGAGGTCAATTCCCCCGCGCCTAAACATCAACACTGAAGCGATCATTCTGCATTGTCGCCATCTTGAACATCGCTGCTCTCGTCGTCGAATATGTCATCGTCAACGTCGCTGTCGTCGAACTCCTCGCCATCCTCAGGCATCTCGTCGTCTGTTGTATCTTCGTTCTCAACGATATCTGCCATCTCCTCATCTTTCTTGTCTTCTGTGTCTTCATCTGTCAGTCTACCGCGACTGTACGCAAACAAGTTCTGTTTGGTCATCTGTCTCATTACGTTTTGCCTGACGGGCACTTTTGGCTATTCCGAGCGGTCCTGCTAGTTACCTCACGGTCTATACGAAGACAATCTGACCTTGCCTATCTGAACAGTGGGAGGACATCGGATGATATCCAGTCATACAAGATTTTCACGTACTCGACTTCCAGTGGTTTCCTGTCCTCGCGTACGACGATCACATTTCCAGTATCGTGTGGTCGGCTATAGAAGCCAAAGTTTTGCTCACTAATGTCGCAAGGGATAGACAATAGTCTTGAGGTGGAATTTCTTCTGTGGAGACCAGAGTGGCTAGGGTCTTCTGCATGAGATTCTGGTCTGTCCTGTAACACTGTGCCAGTGTGTTGAGTGAGGAAAGCTGCGTTATGATGACCGCGAGCCAGATTCCAGGAGCGATCGTCAATCGTGCCCCTGAGATCGTAGCTCTTGATTGCCACAGCTTCAAATTGTGGTGCGTTGAGCCTTTTCACAGCCACATCGCAGTTGATACGCACACCAACGACGTCACTGAACGCACTCAAGGTTCTGCTGAAGAATGACGTCCCCATATCCACAGGTTTCCCCTTAGGAATCTTTGCGTACACGATGACAGGTCCCTTCCAGGAAGTATCCCCAGTCAGAGTCTTGATACATTTATTCACCATGTCTTCTGTGTCATGTACCGATGCGTTGTCTTCGCGCTCCGGAGCGACGATGTGGATGTATCGACAGAGCGAGTTATGAACCGAGGAGGAAATGAAACGGATGTCGTGCGTGTTGAATTTGCAAGGACAGGTAGACGAACAACCATTGACCATCAGGCTGCTTCCGCGGAAAGGAGTAGCACCATTCCATTGCGGCCGTGTGCAAGTGAATAAAAGCTTTGTGAACTCAGGCTCTGTACTATCGACCGGGAAGTACATTACCCACGCTTCGTCGAACCTGAGAAGGCCAGAACGGCGCGCAAATTTCTTACAGACCAGCTTGTGAATTGGCTCATCTTCCATTTGATGGGTGCGACCGCAGTAGTGGATGTCGTTGCAACCAGTACAGGGTCTACCCGGGCGAGCACAAACAGCGCACACATCGTCCGTGCTGGGTTCCATACTGGAAAGAAAGACTGGAGGCTGTCTGACGCCGAGACGAGAGACTGGAGATCTTGAGAAGTAAGGATGGAGACCAGAGTCGTGTAGCTTCGTCGTTTGTTGGACAGTCTGTTTGACTGGTCAGTCACTTGCAGTGATACTCTCAGCGGATGGACCACTTACGCATGCTCCGATGGCTTGAAGATAGAGTTGAGTTCAAGTGTGCTGCATTCGAGGACCGCGAGGTCAGGAAGCGCAGCGTTCGATATCGATTGTGATAAGAATTGCGGTTGAAATACTCTGCTGTTGCACTGATCGTACTGATGGAGTCAAGTAATGGTTGAGATGGATGGAGAAAGAAGAGAGGGGGAGGCGAGGCTTCGATCAGTCAGAGGCAAGAGACGCAGGAGCGAGCGAACGAGAGTTTTGGAAAGCGCGACGGTGGGAGCGACTGCGGCTCAGACAGTGAGGATATTCGAGATGGCAGGCGACAGACTTCGCAGCTTTCAACATCTGTTCCTGTCGACACGAGTATCGCAAGTGAGCAGATATCAAAACAAAAACTTGACAAACAAAAGATTGTTAAACAGGGTATCAAAATAGATAGCAACACCTTTTCTTACTCCTCTCCAATGCACACCAGCCAATCTTCTCCCTTTTCCTCCTCATGCCTCACCAAACCTCTCCATCATCGTCATCTCAGTTGTTGGTATTAAACCTATCACTCATTAGCCTCTCTTTTCCCCTCTGCTCTCCCTTCTCATGCAACTTACTTGTAATCACACTTGGGACACCTATAGAAGACAGTACTTCCCTCATCCGCACCTCTCAACTGCACATCTCTGTATCTCATCTCAGGGTTGGCACACTGAGGACATGCGGTGGTTGTCATAGCCCAAGTCTCCCTGTCCTCGGCAGACAAAACCTGGATCTCAGAGCGTGCATCACGCAAGCGCGAAGGGAATGCTGTAGCGGCCGATTCGGTAGTGGTGGATGTCGGCCAGATATCTGTTCGTGAGGCGAAAGAGAGGCGGTTAGAAATGCTGAAGATGGTTTATAAAACGTACAAAAGTCTGCTTTCGAAGGGAATATACTACTGGTAATTTGGAACTTGTAAGAAGTGAAATTTATGGGCTCATCTGGCTCTTTCTTGTCTTTGATACTGAACAGATGGAAGGAAAAAATATCAAAAACTCACTCTTGTTTCTCTTGCCGCACACATCACAATCAATGTTTGCTTGAGAAGCAGGGCATCGCTCCAGCAGACCACCGCAGTCGTTACAGAAAAGAAGGGCTCCGACCAAAGACATTTTAATGTATATTCGAATTGTCGAGATAAATTGATGGCTATCAGAAGAGGTCGCCGTCGAGTGAAGAGTTATGGAAGGGAAAAAAATCTTGGTATGGGGTTGCATAAGACATGCATAATCACGTGCTGCATAAAATCTATATATCATCTTCGACTCATGGAATGGTAAGCGTGAGATTTGCGGAAAAGCATTTCGATAGAATAATGATCGCTTTTGTCTTCAAAGTAATAATTACTAAGTATGAAATGTTCGTTCCAAAGCCATCACAATGTCGTGTGCTTTTTGATGCAACCCATCTTACCCAAGATAAACGCCGTTCCGATGCAATACGCAAATAACATCGACAAGGAGGAAGCACAAAATCTTCTACCATGCCCAACTACCCCTTCTAGCTCCAGTGCCCCAGTTACCTCCAAGCCCCGTACCTGAAGAACCGGTCTTGACCATGTCCTTCTCTTGGCGTGCCCATTCCCGGATATACTTCTTGAGTGCTGTCCATCTCGCACACCCACCCTCCTCAAGTAATTGATCCGAACCATCGTCTCTGCCTTCGAAATCCTCGCCCAGTCGAATGTAGCCACGAGGCATTTTCTTGGCGATCTCGTCGTCATGTCGAAGGTCGGAGATGGGGATGTGGCTGATCTTGCACAACTCTTCGTCGTAGGCCCGAGCGATAGTTGGGTAACCCAAAGAGAGGTAGTTGTATACCTGAGTGATGAAAGAGTCAGGGAATTCGCGCTCCATCATTTCGTCGAGATCTTGGTCTTCGCTCAAGATGATGTCAATCCTGTTGAAGTCCATATTCTCCGGTGGTGTTTGAGGCAAGATCATTGGGGGTGGTTGGCTGAAGGGGCCCTCAAACGGATTTGGACGTTCAACAGCCGGTGTCATCAGACCAGTTTGGGTGCCTGCTGTTGGAGGAGCAAGACCATTATCGCCAGACTTTTGATCATCCACGCAGAAACCTCCCCAAAGTCCACCACCATTCTGCGAAGTTGTGCTCTTCTGGCTGTATATGGTGTTTTGACTCTTCTGCACGCTCTTTTGATGCTGGGAAGGATCTCCCGATTCCTTTTTGCCGCCCCAAAGACCTTCCGGTGACACTTCTATTTGGGACTGTTCAGTGAGGTAGCACATTTGACTACGCAACTGGTTGGACCCTTGAGTGACGTCGAAACGTGCAGCATCTGGTGATGCGGAACGAGGGAACTTCAAATCGGCACCAAGCATAGGCGGACGTGCTCTATCACGCATTGCTCGTGCCTCATTATCAGGCATCCTAGAGCCAGCGAAATCATGACCTCCGGGGTTCCACCATGGCGAGGGCTTCACAGACGACTTTCTTCTCGTTGTACCAGCAGCCAAACGCTCTTGCTCCATTTCCTCGAAGTGCTGATGCATCTCGCGAACCTCATATGTCCCATGAGTCGAGCCGCGACCGTGTGGTGTACGGATCATATAATCGTCCTCATCGTGGCCCTCCCAAGTCGCTGGGCGGTCGTCCATTTCCTCGTCTTCATCTTCGCTCTCACCATTCATGAAATGCGCGACGGGCTCGTGGATATCCGAGTTGGGGAAAGCCGCAAGTGCTTGTTCCTGGAGTTTCGCTTGAGTCTTCCTGCCTTCAAGCTCGAGAAGGTAGCGACTGAACGTCTCGTCAACGCTCTCACGAATTCTCGTAGCGTGCTTGTATGCAGGATTGCTGATTGGCTCCATGGCGGCTCCGAGCGAGAAGTCGTTGGACGAAGGACTGGTGGAAAGACTAGGTGGGGCACTAGGCTCACTTTCAGAGCTCTCGATGGTCTCGAGCTCAGGCATACGGAACGAATGACTGCGAGCCGAGTCGGATCGATCTTTTCGGCGTGCAAAGGGCATGATAAAGCGGGGATATTCGGTCGGTGGAGTGGTCTCCTCGCGGTTGGCGATAGTGATCTGCTGACCTAAGTTGTTGTATGCGACTCTGGTCTCCTCTCCAGGCGACATGTCGGTCCGGTGGTTTGAATTCCAAGAAGGCTTCTCGTCCGAGTTCTTTCGAGTCCGACTTGATGTGTCGATCAGCTGGGGAGCGAATTTACGTTTTGGCTTTTGCACAGGGGCGTCTTGAGGCTGTGATGAAGGAGATACTGCCTCGTTCGGAGGCGACTTTGTCTGAGGAGATTTTGTGGCAGGAGAATTTGTTGCAGGGGAGTTCGTTTGAGGGGACCTTGACTTTCCGCGGTTGCTGTTAGACGTCATCTCTATGGGCTGTGGCAGAAAGCGTGATTTGGGCTTCTCTGCCGGCGGATCTGACTGTCGGTTGCTCTTTGTACTTGTCTCAACAGGCTCAGGAGCGAATCTTCTGGCGGGTTGTTGTGGTGATTGATCTTTGTCTTTGCTGCTCTTCACACTGGTCTCGACAGGTTCGGGCGCGAACCTTCTGGCAGGCTGTTGAGACTGTTGTGTTTCCCGAGAACTCTTTTTACTTGTCTCGACGGGCGTTGGTCTGAAGCGTCTCGGCGGGGATTGAGTGGCAGCTTGACCATTGGTGTTGGTGTCTTTGCTGCTTCGTACCGTGGTCTCGGCGGGTTGGACATTAAACCTTCGGGGAGCAACATTCTCGTCTGATTGTGCAGCTTGACGATTTGACTTGGAAGATGTCTCGACCGGAGTCGGATCGAAGCGGTGACGTGGCTGGTCGGAGGACATGACTGAATGTGTGATTGGGTTATGCTTGGTTGAAGCGGGCACGGTATCTGGTGAGAGGTACTACCTCATAACCTTGATCTAAGGATGTAGAAGCAGCTGAAGAATCGCGTTGCAAGCTTGTTCGAGTGGTGCTGAGAGTATGGGTGACGGTAGAGGCTTCAAGCAAGAAGTGAAGGGAGCAATGCTCGCACGACTGGAGTTGCAGTCAACGAGTGCTACGGACCATGTTAGTGGGATGGTCTGGGTGAGACGGCTGGGCAACACGGCGTACTCTAGCTGTAAGATGCGGGCTGTTGAACGTGTCCGGAGCGTCGGCAGAGTGCGTCGTGGCTTGCGTGGAGATGGATGAGTAGGCGGGGGACCGACGGTGAATTATGCTGAGTAACCAAGAATAAAGACGTCTAATCGCGGGAGGGTCGTCTATGTCGTGAAAGTGAAGGGGAAACAATGGGAATGCTTGACCGCTGGATGGGGATGCAGACAGACGACGTCGTCGGGTGAATCGTATGGATGACCACAGAGCAGGAGATCGGCGGATGGAGAGACCAAGAACGGGGATATCGGCGCTGCTGCTCCCAAAAGCAACCAAACTGTCTGACTTGTCCAAGACCTGGTCGAAAAGAAAGCAATTCCCACAACAGGGCAACAAGGATAGGAATAGCAGACAGGAGAACAGAAATTTGTACAACGGTACCTTGGTCACCGCTTGTACCCATCGCCCACTCCCCAATATTAACACTGCTCGATCCCCATCGCTGTCCCGTCGCCGCCCGAACTAACAACTGCTTTCGTCAAAGGCGTCGCGGCGTTCTTTAGCCTAAGCATGCCAAGTCCAGCTCCAGCGCCCACATCTCCAGGATCCTCGCATGCCTGGACCACTTGCGCCTTGCAAGCAAACATCCGAACGACAACTCCATCTCTTCTTCTGATACTTGTTGGATAGAAGCACCACGTCTTCACGATAATCTCAACAGTGTCACCGTCTCTCCCCTGAATCTGTATATCTTATCTTATACCTTGTCTCAATTCGTGCAACAAGCTTCCCCAAAAAAATGCTTCTTGCCGCTATTGGTTTTCAACTTTTACTCCACAATCTCAGCAAGAAAGCCCCAACGGTCGCGGTACAGCTGCATCGTGAAGAATTCTAGCCCCCAAGGTGCCCCTGTGCAAGCTGCTGCTGAGCTGAAGATCACGGCTTCTCGATCCCGAACATGTCTGAGTTGGGCATGTGTGCAATGCGTTGACAAGATCAATATAGATAAGCATTGCGCCTCATCACAAGTCAAGGCCTGGTTGAGCTTTGGTATTGCATGTCTTTCAGGCGCACTTTCAATCTTGTGGGGGTGGCTTTTGCGGAAGTTGACTGTCAACCTTCGTGCATGTCTGATGTGAGAGAGTAAACCATGTGATGACACGGAAATTGTGAGGAGACATCATCTGCTGTATGGCCGTTTCGATCGAGGTGCATACATTATAGTCGTTTTACATTTTGATTTTGTGTTTACAGACATTCAACATGTAGCCTGTTTGTTATGCATCTGTATTTTGTTTCATGCCAATTCGGAAACAAGACGACTTTTTTACCTGCTCAGGGCAATGTCGTCAATTCTCAAAATCATCTTGACCGTCTCAGCGGCCAACTCAATGGCGCTGGTGCTGACAAGAAGGGGCTGCATGACACCCTCACCACCTTCTCCAGCATTGCCACCAACTTCACCACCCATGACACCGACACCTCCACGCTTGATGCTGACACCAACATTCGTCTCGCCGTTTGCGTGTCGTGATCTGAGTTCTGTGACAACCTTGATGGAGTTGAGACCGGCGTTTTCCGCCAGAGTGATGGGAACGACTTCGAGGGCCTCGGCAAAGGCCTTGAAGCAGATGTTGTCCGGGTAAGAGGAGGTGAGGGCGAGTCTGGAGAGCGAGTGCGAGACAGCCATTTCCGGCGAACCACCACCAGGGAGGAGAGCCTTCTTCTTTACCAGACAGCGCAACACACACTGTGCGTCGTGCAAACTTCTCTCGGCCTCGTCGAGAATGAGAGGGTTGGCACCTCTGCAGATGATGCTGACAGTCTTGGGGGCGAAGGGACCTGTTGTCTTGATACCAGTGACTCTGGTGATGCGCGAGCCGAGCGATGAAACCTCCTCGATCAAGTCTGCGCTGGCGAGCTTGTCCTCTGAGAAGGAATCGATGTCTGCAATGGGCTTGCAACCAGTGCTCTAAGAATGAGGTTAGTATGTTTTGAGCTTAGCACAAGTTACAAAGAAAGAAGCGTACCTTGCAAATGAACTCAACCTCATCTCTCTCAATGTCCTTGACACACATGATGCCGAGCTTGGCCAGGAAATGCAGAGACAGGTCGTTGACGGCATCTCTGAGAATAGATTTTTGAATGAAGAGCACGTTGCACTTTGCCTTCTTGATCTTCTTGACCATGTTGAGCAGGTATGTTCTCTCCTCTTTCAAGATCTTGTCCATCTGTCTGTAGTCGTTGACAACGATTTGGTTCTCCATGTCGGGTTTCGGCGGGCTCAGTTGGAACTGGATAAGGGCGATTCTGGCCTTCTCGATTCTGGTAGGACCACCACCGCTCTTGACAACTTGCTGGTTAAGGACCAGACCATCCACCATCTCACTGTCGTCAATAACGCCGCCGGGCTTCTTGAGAATGCGAATGTTCTTCAGGTCGACATTGTCGGCGGTCTTAGGGTCGATAATCTTAAGGACTGAGTCAACAGCCATAGGAGCGAGCTTTGGTTCTTGTGCGACAATCTTGGAGGAGAGCGAGGTGGAGGCGGCCTTGAGGAGAGTCTGTCTGTCGGAGAGGTTGATGGGGATAGAGATGGAGGTGAGGACTTCGACGGCATGCTTTGCGGCGCGTTGGAAGGAGTCGGAGATGACGGTAGGGTGGAGACCCTTCTGAAGGAGGCGCTCAGAGGCACCGAGGAGAGAGCCAGCAATAACGACGACTGATGTAGTTCCATCACCAGCCTCGATATCCTGGGCGTTTGCAAGGTCGACGAGCATCTTTGCGGCAGGGTGCATGACGGACATGTCGCGCAACATGGTGTTGCCATCGTTGGTCTGGTCCAGGGTATCAGTGCTTGTTCGAGAGGTATAGCAGCGGTGCTCGAGGTTGTCTTACGATGATGGTTTCGCCCTTGCCGGTTTGGATCTGTTGTCGTGTCAGCAGATTGCGCAGATACGGAACGAGTACATTGTGCTTACCATCTTGTCCATACCTCTAGGACCAAGCGACTGTTGAAGCTATGTCAATTCGGGTCCAGTATGATTGCATCGGCGGCTAGCTTACGGTACGAATGGCATCGGAGACGGCTGAACAGAGTTAGTGATAGATCTCAGATGGGTTGAGTAACGTAGCATACCTCTGGCAGCAACAATGTTGGCAGTGCGCACAGCCTGGGGCTTCTCCTTGTCCTGTTCATGATCAGTATTGATAGGAGAGATGCAGTGTTTGGGGACAGTTCACACCTTGAAGGCGGCGTTGCCGGCGTTGGGGGCTGCGGCTTGGGTGGACATGATCTCTGCTGCGTATTCGAGGAATATGCGACGAGCAAGAGATGGCTTGAGCAAGAAACAAGCAACGGGATACAGGTATTGAGCTGTACTGATGTCGCCGATGATATTAATTTTCGAGCCTCCAGAGCGCAGCGTCGGCGTCGGGAGAGAGGTCCGAGCGCCTTCCTTCAGCAGCTCCCGTCGCTCTCGCTGTCTCCGTCATGTTGCGGCGACCCGGCGAGAGCTTCATCCGACACTCATCGCTGTTCCTTGACCACAACACTCACATCACATCCATCATCTCTCTGGTCGCCCTCCATCTCCCGCTTCTCTGGACGATTAATCTGGAATCTGCAAATCCAAGTCTGTCCGCCTCACGATTTATCACCTCACTCCCGCGTCACACATAAACCACCGCCGCCATGCCCAGCGCCACGGGTCAGAACTGGGAGAAGTATCAGAAGAAGTTCGCCGACGACGAGCCCGAGGAGAAGAAGATCACTCCCTTGTCCGATGAGGATATTCAAGTCCTGAAGACATACGGTGCCGCTCCCTATGCCGCCGCCCTCAAGAAGCTCGAGAAGGAGATCAAGGACCGCCAGACAAGCGTCAACGAGAAGATTGGTGTCAAGGTACAACTACATCCTACTCTGAATCGATTGTAGAAAGCCATACTCATATCTTCGCAGGAGTCGGACACAGGTCTTGCCCCTCCGCATCTTTGGGATATCGCCGCCGATAGACAACGCATGAGTGAGGAGCAGCCACTTCAAGTCGCCCGCTGCACAAAGATCATTGCCGATGAGAACGAGGAGAAGAGCAAATATGTCATCAACGTCAAGCAAATAGCAAAGTTTGTCGTCAACCTTGGCGAGCGCGTCTCTCCCACCGATATCGAGGAGGGCATGAGAGTAGGGTGAGTTGATTTACTATCCGCTGGGCTTGGATTGCCTACTGACATTGTTTTTCTAGTGTCGATCGCAACAAGTACCAGATTATGCTCCCCTTGCCGCCAAAGATTGACCCCTCGGTCACCATGATGACAGTCGAAGACAAGCCCGACGTTACTTACGGCGATGTTGGTGGTTGCAAGGAGCAGATTGAGAAGCTGCGTGAAGTCGTCGAAATGCCCCTTCTGTCGCCCGAACGCTTCGTCCACCTCGGTATCGACCCTCCCAAGGGTGCTCTTCTCTACGGTCCTCCCGGAACTGGTAAAACTCTCTGCGCCAGAGCTGTCGCCAACAGAACAGATGCCACCTTCATCCGTGTCATTGGTTCCGAGTTGGTGCAAAAGTACGTTGGTGAGGGTGCTCGTATGGTACGTGAACTTTTCGAGATGGCACGTACAAAGAAGGCCTGCATCATCTTCTTCGACGAAATCGATGCCGTTGGTGGTGCCCGTTTCGATGACGGCGCTGGTGGTGACAACGAAGTCCAACGTACTATGCTTGAGCTCATCACTCAACTCGACGGTTTCGACGCTCGTGGAAACATCAAGGTCATGTTCGCTACCAACCGTCCCTCCACTCTCGACCCAGCTCTTATGCGTCCCGGACGTATCGATCGTAAGATTGAGTTCTCCTTGCCCGACATGGAGGGTCGTGCCAACATTCTGCGCATCCACGCCAAGAGTATGAGTGTCGAGCGGGACATCAGATGGGAGCTCATCTCTCGTCTGTGCCCAAACTCGACTGGTGCTGAGCTGCGATCAGTCGCGACTGAGGCTGGTATGTTCGCCATCCGCGCCCGCAGAAAGGTTGCTACCGAGAAGGACTTCCTCAGCGCTGTTGAGAAGGTTATTCGTGGTGGTCTCAAGTTCAACTCAACTGCCGCCTACGCGCAATACAACTAGAGCGAGAAGGAGCTTTCAGTCCTCTCGTTCATCACGACCTCATCATACTCACGCACCATCCCACATCTTGTCATGGTTGTAATTTTATCTATTCAGGGACCACTTTACAGGAGATTCCATCCAGCCCGGCGCATCTGACAGGGCTCTTTATGCATTGGCTGACACGAAGGCGTTTCGGGATGAAGAAGAAGCAGGGTGTAGTAGAATAACCTTGACACCAAATGCAATTGTTCAAAAACATTGAAAGTTATTCATTAATCAGCACGGCATAGTGAACCACAAAAGAGGTAACAGTATTGAGAGATCGAAAACGAGCTCACAAGCCTTAGATAGTCAAATCCTAGGAAAGGAAGTAGCGACTGCCGTCCCTTGGCCGGAATCTTGAGAAGCACTGTTCAATACTGTCGAGTATATCCTACTTCCTGCACCTTCTCTCCTCCCACCTATCCTTGACCGCCTCATCGAGGGGCGCCCTACCGAGGAGCAAATCACGGCTCTCACACCCATCGCTTAGAGCGGTCTCACGACAACGACACTGGATGAAGCTCCTCTTCGCTCTCTTCGCCGCATCGGCTGTACTGGCTCAATACAGCACTGATGTACCTCCCTGTTTGGTCATCGACCCCTCTCTCTGGATTCTATCAGCTCTGCTAACGCTATTCACAGTCGGCGTGCCTGGCGCCTTATCCCAATACGTACTCATCAACAACTTGCGTATCAAACTGGACATCTGCAATCTCCGCCTGCATAGATGGTGCCTGCAGTGTTTCAGTCTCTTCGACCAACGCGAACACTCGCACGAGCATGTTCTTCACCCCTAGTCACGATACCGCATGTCAGCAAAGCTCTGGACTAGGAGACACTCAGCCTCCGTCCACGCTTCAACTACGACCTGGCATTTGTCAAACCAACCTTTACCAATTCCACTCGTTCTTGGTCTCCACCGGTCAGAATGGTACTCAGCAAGACTGCTCACTGGGACTGTTCGAAGAAAGTCAATGTGCTGGTGGCACGCGAGAGGTCCCACTTGACCTTAGCATTATCTCGACTGGACTGTGCTGGTTCGTTGGTGGTCGAAGCGTGATGCTCTCATGTGGTGAAGGAGGAACTTTGTCCGACAACCAAGGTAAATGACTTGCAAAACTATACTTCGGATCCATATGCTGACTGAATTATCAGCCGCACACAGTTACCTATCTTCTCTGTGCGGTATTAGTGGCTACACAGCAACATCCACTCGACTACAGTCTTCCACAAGCCTCATCGCAGCAGATACAAATACCCTCGCTACCGCACTCTCTCCCAAATCACTCTCGTCAAACCTCACAGCTGGCATGATCAGTGATCCCCCTACTTCTGCAAACACAACATCATTCGCAACCACCAGTATTGCTGTCATCATTCCTAGTGTCGTCTCAATCAGTGGTAACAGTGTTGAAAGAAAGGCAGTCAAAAGAGACGGAGCTGCTCAGTGGGCCTTGGTCGTCGTCGTGTTTGCTAGAAGTCTTATGTATTGAAGACCGACCTTTGGCTATTGTAATTATCGAATCATTCTAGCAAGGCACAGAGATGTTTATATAGTGGTCGAGAGAGTGGAACAAGGACACGAGCTGGACTCGTGAGTGAGGAATGGCATTTTAGATATTGGATAGAATCAGTTTATATATTGAGTATAGTTAACCGACATGATTGAGATCTTGGAGCAGCAGAAGAGATCAAGAATATGAACAGCCATACGAATACTACCACCGTGACCGTATGTGCAATAAAACCACTACGACCGGTCTCGTTCTTGATCTCTTCTCTTTTTGGCCCAGAGATAAGAAGCAGATATTGTCCTGGAGTTGGCATCTACGACCACCATGACGCTGTGAGTACACATGAGTCTAGTCACTACAGAAAGTCAGAATGTGCCATTTATGTGGTATCTACCAGAAGAAGAAAACGACGAAAAATTCTCCCTCGTCATGAGAATGCCATTGCTGTGTATTCACCCTCATCTGCATCACTTTTTCAGCCTTAGGCTGCTGCACAAGAAAGAAAAAGATTGTCAAAATCAATCTTCATATCATCGAAAACATGCCTACCTCATAGCTACTCGATCTTTCCCACAATTCGCCGCCAAAACCGATGGATATTGGCAGCCATGAGATGTTAGCTTTTGCACTCTATCAACCCCACTGGCCTGTCATTCACAGCAATTGAGAGTTCGTCAAATCTACTCGACGAAGACAACATCATTGGCACAGAACCTTGTGCCGTTCATCTCGTACGCTGTGCTCCAGAGTTACAGCTTCAGCAAAGGACACTACACGATACCCTTTCCACGCATATTTAATACTGTATCTCCCACAAGCATAGCTTGGGAATCTTGACTGTGCGCGCTAGAGGTTGAAGCAACAAGGACTGTGCATCATCTACATGGACTTTGATAGTTTGGCATGTCGGCTAGCAGGAGGAAAATCCAGGAGAAGTGATAGGACGCGTATAAAACAGAGGCTGGAAACGAGAGAAAGCGGCATGTGGTCATGGCTTGTATTTGTCGATTGTGTTCATCGTGCAAAGGCAATGATGAGAAGGAATTGCAAGGCAGGGTATACTGAGGGAAATCACCTTGACTGTGTTCCATGAACATCCTTAATGTAAGACAACATTACACACGTTCATAGCTCACAGCCATACTGTATACAGACTCGAATCGTATCCGACGGTTAACGTCAGAGTCTCCTCCCAATGGTGTTTAATCAACGAACAATGCTTATCAAGGTCATTAGAAGCAGTGTCCAATTCTCAGACTCGGTTCTACAGATGTGGTTCCAGTCTGTATCTTGTAGACGAGTAGGATTAGATGTAAGAATTACGCTCCATTTTACGAGTATTTACCTTCTGGGTAGCTTGGTGTCTTTGCAGCAGATCAAGATATCGTACATTCAATCTGATCTTGCAACAGTACGATACTTGGCCTTCCAACCTTTTTCCACTTGCAGACCCGTCATCTCTTCGGAGTAGGCCTTGTGATGTTGGAGTTGGTGCATCAGAAATTCTTGGTTTGGTGTAAGAGGGTGTGGAGACACATGCCAGGGGTACCTTTCGGCTCTCTGCATGCGGATGTTGGTTTGTGAGACAGTGACAGTCATACGCAAGGTACGGATCTACGAACTCCTGCTGCTTACCGGTGGACTCACCTTTCGCTCAGGAGCTCAGCTTCAACGGAAACCTTGTGACCGGGGCTCTGTGATGTTCACTGTACACTGAACATGCATGATCCCTATTTTCAAAAAGCTGAAGGTGTACTTCTGCTGATTTTGACATTGCAAGGCAGGGCAGCGCATGATGTGATTATTGTTCTTCTTCAGCCCTGCAAGGCAGCACAGCCGCAAAGAAGTTGCAGGAGAGGCTGAAGGTGGCTACCAGCTGATCCATGCAGGAACCTGTGGAGGTGACATTCACCGCTCATCACCATCCATATTGCCGAGTCTTGTTTTGGTAAGCACGAGCAATGTTCCCAGACCGATGGATCCTTGTGTTTGGTGACACCACTCGTCTGCTGCGAACCGGGATCCCACTGTAGCACTGATACGAAGGAACCAGATGTGAGTCAACAGAGACACCGAAGGGCCCCGATGAGCATGTGAAGACCTTGGAAGCTCATGGTCGGATGATCGGTGTATACAACTGGAGGTACGCGTCTTATCTCCACGTACAGAAATCCTCCGACACGCACGCGGGGAAGTGCTGTCAGGCATCCATGTTTCGGAGCAAAATGGCATGCATAAACTCCGCTCGCGCGTGCGCTGCTCATCAGCGGGCAGTGCGGACGCAGCGGAAACAAGAAACTCAAAAGGTCATGTGCTGTACTTTGTCCTGGACTCGCCGGGTCTCGGGACCGATCTGAGCAGGAATCAAAGCAGATGTTTGATGTTCGGGCTGCCTGCCAATAATCAGAGGACAGATGCACACACCTCGAATGCAAGGGACGCTGAGGAGCAAGCAAAACTGATTCAGTGGAAGGAAAGATGCTGGCCAGGCAACCTGAAAGACCGTACCGCTGGTCGACGAAATTTGGTGTTGGTGCTTTTCTTCGATACCAGCTTTTCTTTTCTGCCCACCTTCCATCCATGCTGCTGCCCAAAGAAAAGCACAAGCTCTTGGCGGTTTCACACCAGACCATTGTAAAGAACCAAAATGATCCACAAGCCAAGATCGAAAATCTAGATACGAGATGCGCGTACAGAGATACGGCGCGGATCCGAAGCATCAACTCGCCAAGTCTGCTCTCGGAACCTCTGGGTGCCGACGACAACCTTTTGGCGGCGAGTCGGGACCGAGTCGTTTAACGATGCAGAGACAAGGACTCGGAGCAAGCACCGTATGGAGCAATAGGTCGCGAGCGAAAGGGAAAGCATCAACGCACAAACATCTTTCTCTCGCTTGACAACCACCCGTCAAAAATTACCGTGCTTTGCTCGTGCAAAGAGAAGAACAGAAAAATTGCCCTGTTCTCGCTTCCAACGCGCTCGCTCTTCGAGCACGGCTTCTTCACGGTGGCAGATGCTTGACAATATTGGTACAGTGGATATGTCAGCCAAAATCTTCTACAGATTCTTTGCAGATTCTTCTCCATTTTCTCGGCGGTGGGTCGGAGGGAAAGGCGAAGATTGACAGATTGACGAGACGAGATCTTTCTGTGGTGTGGAGGATGGTTTTCCGTGACGTGAAAGAAAAACTCTAAGCTCGGTAACCTGCATCGACGGCAACCCGGCAGCCGGTTAGAAGCGAGGTTAAGGCGGACAGTTTTCGGGCAATTCGGTTTGCAGGAACCTGATCCGGTTAACAGTGGAACTTTGACGGTCGTGTTAGGCGAGGAGTGGAAAGCAAGGTAGACAAGACGATGCAAGCACATGAAAGAACACATGAGAGTGGGAGAAGAAGTTTGAAGTGTGAAGATTGTCATGATTAGAAGAAAAGGCAACTGAGGCCTGCTGAGTAAGAAGAGGAGCTTATAGCTCTACTCTCTTTGTTAAGATAAAGAAGAGATGTTTCCGGTTTCCCCCAATAGAATCATTCCATGAAGAACGCCGTGGCTCCAAGCCGGGATATATCGTAATGCCATACAGAAGATGAGAAGAAAGTGAATCGCTAAACCGCTGGACAAGATGGATAAAGAAGAGTGAAGAGCGTCGTCTAGTAGGCGCTAATCATTGGTGATTGCCGTTGCGAGATGACAATGTTGTCGGCAAGGTAATCTGAGTGGTCCATTTTGTTCAGGTATGGTGTTGTCTTGATAGGTTGAGCGTGTTGCGATTCTTGAAGGTCCATGGCTTCTTGTGTGGGTGATGGTGGCATTGACTCGTCCTCTGAGTCTGAGTCACCGTGAACAAGCTCTGGTGGGTGAGAGTCGACTCTGGTAAGAGCGTGCTCGTCGTCGTACTCATAATCCTCCTCGAACTCATCATCGTCAACCTCGACGGTTGCGACAGAGTATGATGATGGTGTGGCGCGGACAAAGTCGTCCTCCTCGTCGTAGAATGAGTCCTCGTCATCACTCTCCTCATCAGATGAGTCCTCTTCAAGCTCCTCAGCGATAGAGTCAATCCATTGAACGTGGCGGGTGGCAGGGTCAGGCTTGCTGGTCTTGATAGACTCGTTGAACCAAGCCTCTTGCTCTCTCTCTGCATCCTGGAGTTCGATCATAAGAGTGTCGAGAAGGTTGGCATGGCCAACAAGAAGTCTGAGGTTGTGGTCTGCACGAGAGGCCTCACGACCAAGCTTGCTCCTTGCAGTGGAGGCGACGTAATATGTTTGTGTGAGAGACATTCTGTTCTTCTTTGCTGGTGATGCAGCAGATCCGGGGAAGTATGATTGTGTCGACATTGCGAAATGTGATTGTTTTGTATGGAAGGCGATCTGATATGTGAGTCAGTATTGTGATTACCAAATCTGTCGCAATGGTTACTCACAGCCAATAAGAGATGAGTGGCTGATTAAGTGTCGAAAGGTAAATCGGATGTTGCTATCCAGTGATGATCGAAGCCTGGGGAAGATGGGTTGCTTTTGTATATAAGCTGATACTGTTCGGACGTTCGCTGGTTGTGATTGTGATGAAACAGAAAGCACCTGTCAGCGGACGTCCATGGGAGTTATAATACCAGTGCTCAGGCACCCATGATCGGGTCTCAGGGAGCTTTGTCATTCCGCAAGCCGCTCGGGAGCAGACGTTTTGTTTCCGTTCAGTGATCTGAACTCTAATCCACTCATCACCGACCGGTCGGTCGCAAAGAAAAAGACACCGCGCTCGGATTTAGGAAACCCGTGCAGGATCAACCGGCCAAGCCGTGTACAAGTCGTGCCCATGAGTAATCCGACCCGGCCAATCGCATGCAATCCTTCTACATGTTGTGAGTAATGCTGAGCGTGCTGAGCAAGCATCCTCCGACACTTTGCTTCTACAGCTGTCATGATGAGGAAGCAATTGTCAGCGACTTTGTAAACATTATCGATCGCATCATCCATCACAATCCAATGCAACCAGTAGATGCCTCACTGTTCTGGACCCCCTGCCATAACTGATTCCAGAGTGAGCGTTGATCAGGCGTGAAGCAATTACTTTCTCCATCGCGCGAGTATCGCATTCGATGCCACGCTTTTCCCTATGTTCTAGCGTATTTTGGCCCAGACCGATCGTGGGTTGCAACCAAATTGACAATCTCGCAAACGCATCCGGCGACGGACGCAACGGTGACTCGGACCTTGCGATCGCTGGCGCCTTTGTTTCTGACCGCAAAAGCCTTCACAGCAACCCGCCGCACTCGGACCTTTGAGTCGGCGTATTCACGCTCGTACCCGTTTTCCGCTCTTCTGCAGGGCAGTCGGTGAGTTGTTGCACCGCACCCTCCTTTTGGCTTTCGTGGAGTCAAGGAGAGAAAAGTGTCCGCAGCCCGCGCCCTTGTTTCAACTTTCACGGAAACTTTTCGCTCCGTAAGCAGACGCAGATCACATCAGCGTCACTGCCGCAGTATCCGCAAGATGTCAACCATTAGATATAGTTGTCTATGTCGTAAGGGACCAGACCCTTTCCATTGACACTTTCCGGGGACTCGACCAAATCCAACATATTTCACAATTTACACCTCCTCTGCGCCTGGGATCGGTGCTGACTTGATTGAACAGACTCAAAGTTCAAAAGGGGTCTTTGGGTTTAGGGCATGCGCGGCTGCGGCTTGGCTCAAAACCAGTTATAGTAATTGACTTCCACTTTGGCTGCAGCCGTGGCTGACTTTTTACCTACTTGGGTTTCTCCACAAAGACGAAAACGTGCTTCGTACGAGTACACCTTGTGTTCAAAGACAAGGCGGAGTCTAGCCGTCAGCCCCCCTGAGGATGCTTGATTGATAGATTGACAGCTATCTCTACGGGCAGTGCGCATGGTCTTACGCACGCATGCTGCACACTACTACTCTCGCGCAATCAGCTAATACTCTTAGTCTCTGGCATGTCTGGATTTGCACCTTCGCCAAGGCTTCGCACGACTCGATATGCGTGTGACTTCTAGCTAAAGAGGATGACTCCTCAGATCGTCAGTCTACGTGTCAGGATCTGACAGAGTTAAGGATTCTGTTGGCAAAGCAAACCGCAAGATACCATCGACTGCCTCCCGCGATCGTCAGGACTCTTTCATTGAGCCTTCCTGATTCCGACGAGATCAACAGCTCTTCTACACAGCATATCCACCGGATTTGACACCACTACTACGTCCTTGTAGAACACATATACCTACACTCTGATGCTGATCAAGCTATGTTATGAACGTTAGCAGTTCAAACGGTCATGCAAGCAGATTACAGCGTGTCATTTAGGAATTTGCTTATCTGGTAATGGTATACATTGCTGCCTGGACGACAACGATGCCCACGATGACTGCCTGAGACAGCAATGCCTATGTTTTCACTCGATCTATGCTCACATCGCGTCCGCATCGAATCTTGATCCCAGCATCACAGATACAGTGGCTCAAACCATTGCTTCTGATCGTTGGGAGGTTGTATGTTCAACGACTGACAGCTCCGGTTGTTTTGTCAGATATTGATCGTTACATGCCCATGATCCCTACAGGAACCCTGGCTTATGGGCGAAGTTGGCATCTGACGTTACCAACCACCGTTTTTTACGATAATGGCCGTTTCACCAGAACCGCGCTCCATCCGTACAGTCAAGTTCCGGACCGTCAAAGTCCGGGTACCGTACGTCGAGAAAGCTCCCGTCGCCGGCGCAAAACGTTCAGCCTGTTCTGTTCTGTTGGCTCTAGTAGGGCTCGGAACTTATGAAGTCCGTCGGTGTATGCACTGAACATTACGATAGATGTGGCCGGACGTCTTGGCTTCATCCTCTTCAAGCAGAGCACTGCGAAGTGTTTCACATCAATTCTGGCCGACGTTTATTACAGCATACGGCTTGGCAATATTTCATCGTTCCTCTACGATCATTGCCATTCTCACGATCGGCTTCATGCATGCGATCCTGCGAATAATTACGATCTCTCTCCATGAAGCAGATGTTTGGGAACGGTCTCCAGGACCACTTAAAGCATCAAGTACTAGTAGTAGTCTGACGCCTGGACGTTGTCACATACTTCGAGTTACTACTTCACCTCATCCTAGTATATCGATATTCTTCACCGCCACGACCTACCGATGCAGTATGAATCAATTTCTCAAGAGCAATCTCTTCTCGCAGCGTCCGCACTCAGGATTACCTCCGTTGTGATATGATAGCAATGGTATAGAGTTGTGAGACACAACTGGGTCTGGATTCATATACACTTAGGATCCGGAACGTTGGAAGCCAATCTTATGTTTGGGATCACCGGACAACGTCGGGCATACAGTCTGCCCCTATTGAACGCCTTCGACACGACAGATGCTGACATGAACCACGAACCACGGATCTGAGACCTTGCATCTTGGTAGCTGACCATGTACTCAACAAGATCTGCCGGACCGATGTTTACTTGATTTACGTGTTTGGAAGAAATCTACTCAAGGTACTCCAATATGCCGAGTGCCGATGACTGTTCTGAGTATGGCTATAATGCGCTGAGTTGAATACAGTCCATGAACATTCTCTACGAATTGTACGAGACAAAGAGACCCTCGCCGGATCCAAATTTAGCTACCATAGATATACTTCGCGCTCAATGATGAACACCATTGCTCCGGGACACAGACACTCAACAACATCCCGGCCGTTACACGTCAACACTCGGCAGAATGTTGTCTATGTCCAGGCCCAATACTCTCGACCCTGAGAAGCGGCGTATACATGACAAATCGGTGCCGCCTCCGAGTCTGATATCCGGCAGTGATTGGTGGTTCTGGCACTCCTGACTTGACTCTAGTAGAAACTAGGGGTAGTTCAGGACTCAACATTCTTGCTCACCGAGTCTGATGAGACCGAGACATCTTCGACTATATGGTAAGCGCAACCATGAGCGAACCTCGAACCGCCGCAGGGCTCAATCTGCAATTGGGCTCCACGTTCCCTTAACCATACGGCTCCTAGCACAACAACAAGCGTCGACTCTGCTGTATTTACAGCCTTCAGACGAAAGTCGTTGTTAACTTCTTTGCCAAGTGGTGGCATGAGTCTTTCCAAGACTGTTGACTATACGAATGTCCTCGTCGAAAATCTGAAATGACACTGGTATTTCCTTTACCTCTTGACCACCGCATTCGTAACGCAACAATAGTTTATGAGTTCCTCAGTGCCTAGCATTGGCTTGCGAGGTAGGTCTAGAATGTCACGCATAAAAACATCTCCTCGCATGGCAGCGATCGAAAAAGGATGTTCGACCATGTGCTCGAGCGATGTTTGTCGGCTTCCAACAACGCGGATGAGGCTGTCGTTCCTCCTGGTCGAGGGTACACCATCACAATGCCCATGATGAGTAATGCAGCTCTCTCATGAATCATCGCCAGATACTCTGATCCCTCGCCACATTGTGCTTCGGAGACGAGATTCACCCATTGCCTGTCTCTCGGGCTTTCAGCAGCGTAGGAACTTTGGTGTCCTGTGTTCGATCTACTGGTCAAGAAGGTTTACTCTGGACGATCGTCCTTGCTGTTTCACAATAGTGATGCGTTCTTTCCTTTGCGATATCCAGAGCAGATAGGGCCGAGATTCGGACAGTTTTCGGCAGGATATGGCTGAGGGTATGACCCTGGCTGAGACATCAAAGTGATTGTGTGGATGGAATGGGGTGTGGAATAATGATTTTATTACTATGGTTCTTCCAAATTGTATATGACAGAGACTATCGATGATGCTATTGGCGGCTCGACTTATCGTTGTGGGAGAGAAAGGCGTGGCATGATGGGTTATCTCGAATTAATCCTCCGTACATCAGATCGATCTATACTCTTGCAGCTAACGGACCATGATTCAACACTCAACCATCGATTGTTTCTTGAGCGAATCAGGATATGCAATAGAAGGCTATGTAAGGGGCAATGCTTAGTGTATATGACTTATGTCAGGAATAATTGTGCTACACATAAGAAAGAAGGTGCGCCTAGTATGGCTTCCAAACAACAAACCCATACAGATAGGGATACAAATCCCCATGATTGATAACCTCGACCTTCTCATCACAGAAGTCTCAACAGTATCCTTAATGCCATTGATTTGGAATGACGCAAACATATTCTGTGTTGACGAGAGCGAATATATCCGGGCAAGGTGTCGAAGGCAACCACCGTGAAGATAACACATCGTTGGGACCACAGCAGAAGCAGTCAGAGACTTTCAATCGTGGATGTAATGTGAAGAACCCATGAATAAAATGGCGAGAGCAGTGACAAGAAGAGTCACGGAACAGGAGCAAGGAAACCAGCGCCAGGATCCGGGGCAAGGAGCAGCCAGCAAAGGTGAACGGTCGAAAGGGACATGTCTATAGAAGTATCAACGAGACCCAAGTATGATGCAGCCATAAAGCCAATCCCAGACGTGTGCTTAGCAGAAGTGTAGACGGATGCTCTGTCACCTGGCCTGCGAATAGATTGTCGCAGCTACGATCAAGTGAGAAGTCTAGCTCATGAAAGTCAAGCATATCTTGTATTGTCAGTTGCTGGTCTTGCATGTAAGGAAGGTATAGACGTGTCTCCTGTAGAGCTCTTGTCGTCCCTAAGAGACAAATCTCTGCGAACGATGATGGAATCTCCTATCTCGCAAACGACTGGAGAAAAGGCCATGACTCTTGCTGCTCGGAAGCTAGCGACCAGACAATATCGACGATTGATCGATACCTCCTTGGGTGAAGGGGAGACTGATCTGAAGAGAAGAAAGCAAAACGAGAAACGGATACTCTGGTCCAAACATAAGTTCAGACATATGTGCAAAACGGTCCTCACCTATGTGATCATGAGTCTTGATTCTCGAGGCCTTGATATTCATCGTATGGCATCGCTGAGCGAAGTGAGGTGTAGGAAAGTAGTCAATGAGGTAGGAACGACCTTTTCGGTTGTTCTATTCCATTTGTTTGTAGAAGCAAAACGCCCATTCCCCCTTATTCATGAAAGCAGAAAACTGCAAATGATTTGTGTATTTGTACAAGAAGCTCTTTCGTTTTCGTCTCCTTCTGTTTTCTCTCCAGGCATAATCCTACACTCGCGTCGTATCCATGGGATCGGATGCGCGAATCGCTTAAAGACTAGATCGGGGCAATGTAAGCTTCGAGATATCCGAGCAAAGGCATGAGGGCTGAGATGGATTTGGCGCAAGAGGCAGATGGAGGTCGTGTTGGTAAGGGCAGAGAAGACTTACGGAGGAAGCAACATCTCGCTCCAGCTGCTGTGCAAGAAAGCGACACCGGCCTGTGAGTGTCAGTACTTTCTTCTTCTTTGCTTCATGAAGCTCTCCGTATCATGGCTGAGGAAGTGCTCGTTGCAGGGTGGTCACTTACGGCGAAAAAGGCGACAGCGGTGACGACGGAGCGGTTGTCGGGAGAGGCAAGGCTGGTGTACATTTGGCTGATGGCGCCGGGCTGGTTTGAACGCTTGGGTGCCATTGTGGATGTGATGTGTGTGAGAGATGTGTAGAGAACAGGTCGCGGGAAAATGTCTTGTCTCGTCGTCGTTGCGCGCGCGGAATTGTTGGAAGCACTTCGTCACCGGAACACTGTCACGCACGGACCATATGATTTTTAGAAGAGCGACATAACGAATCTACCACAGGCATTCACAGTTGATTGATAGTCGAAACATTGTGGAAAAGATAAGTTCAGTTGAGTTCATTGAATCGTACTCGTACATAATGCCGTCCTTTCCCCACACCTCCTTGATCCTGTTTATGAAACCTAAAACAATCGCTCGCTCTTTTGCGATGCACATCAAAGATACCATAAACGAACGCTTCGTAATTTATAACCACCTCATACTGACAACTTCACGAACTCAAGCGTTAGTAGAACGCTGAGTCGATTGTGCGGCTTCGGTGTCCGGAGCCTCTGTCGAAGCAGTCGTGCTCGCCTCCTCAGGAACAGCAACAACACTCTGAGCCTGGGCATCCGACTGTCCTCTTCTTCTTGTTCGGACTCCAAAGCGCTCTCGCAATCTACGACGCTGACCGCCTTCTTCGCCCTGGTCCTGCACCTGCGCCACGGTACCATCAATGGGGTTGTGTCTGAGTTCACGTAGTTCACGTGCAGCAGCCATTCGTTGTCCCTGATCAAGATGTCCACGATCGAGTCCAAGGCCAATGAGCAAGCTGCGACGCATGCTGACGCGGTAGGGTTGGCCATTGTAGCCGTTGATAGGAGGAGGCAGGTCACCGTTCTCGGTAGCTTCAGCAGTTGGCACATCCGCCTCGGTAGATCCTTCAGCCCGTAGATCAACACGGCAGAGCGGGCAAGTTGATGACACATTCAGTAGCCAAGGATCAATGCATGCCGGGTGGAACTTGTGGTCGCAAGGGAGTACACGGAGGTCCTGTCCAGTCTCGAAGTCGTCGGTACAAATTGAGCATCCTAGTGCCTCACCAGATTCAGCTGAAGCCATTCCTGCGATAGCATCGGAATCGCCATGTCCTGCTGCCGCACCGATGCCTGAGCGGACGGAAGTCATCGACTGTCTCGGTTCGGCATGATCGCGCGCTTCTGTTTCGTGCGCGCCATCGTTCTCAACTGAGCGACGAATCACTGGCGTGTCAGTGTCGGCCAGCTCGACATCTGTAACCTTTGGCTCTTGCTTAGGTTGCTCGCCGAATTTGACAACGGGGATGGTGTCCAGCATGGCACGCGCAATACCTCTGGCTCTAGTCTGTCGAGGTCTTCCGGCGGCGTTTCTTGGTCCGTAGCGTTCTGGATGACGGTGTGCTCTTATTGCTCCTGTGATTATTATGATAAGGAACAGGGCAGTGATGATACCAGTCACACTGTACAGAATGATCATGGCAACGGCTGTCGTGGGAGAAGACCCATAAGTTTGAGGACCTTGGCTGCCGCCATTGTTGTTGTTGGATGTCGACGTGTGCTGAATCACCGCCTGTGGGTTATATTGGGCGTTGAGGTGGGACAGCAAATCCTGCGATTCGGTGTAATTCGACATGGAATATACTCTTGCGTAGGCCGATTCCATGTTAGTAATGTTACACTGCTCAGCTGTCAAACTGTAGAGGATGATAGCTGAAGCATTGACACCGAGAGCTGTTTGGAACACATCGTTCAAGGGAAGAAATCCAGGGTAATCGCCAGAATCGCATGATATCAAAGCAATATCCTCGCCAGTGAGGTTTTCCCTATTTGAAGTCGTGACATGGTAAAGCGGATCATGAACACCCATCTGTGTCGCGTGTCAGCGTCGTTCTCAACAGTCGACTGTACTTAGAAGAGAGCAATTACATTCAGGTTCGCGTCTGCACTTTGAGTCAAGGGTTGGACAGCGCCAAAATTCTGTCCATTGACGATGAGTTCCACATCGGTGCTTGTTTGTGAGATATTCGTTGGTTGAATCAGTAGTCCGACTGCTCCGCTCGCCAGCAGGCTTGCTGGTAATAGCCGTTTGTTAAGCATGGCTGTTCGCATAGTGAGGTGATCTTAGCGTCGAAGGACCAGTGAAAAGAGATTATAGGTCAATGGAAGACGATGACAGGCTCATGTTCTTGCGAGAGGGTATGGATGCAACCTTCAAACGAAAGTTGGCTGGGACAAAGGGGACAGTTATGGGTGACCGGCGGAGAGTTTGGCGGAGGAAACGGGCGAGAAGATATCCGCGGCCGCTGCGAGTAGCGCCACACTTGCTGTTAAGCTTGACTTTTGACGATCCTGCATGCCCAGCGCGTGCGCCCAGTGCCCGGTACAGTCGCCGAGTATCACTAAGACTCGATGACGCGACGGAGTGTTCTTTGTCAGATCTGGGTGTGCAACCTTTGCCACGTCCCGTGGTCATTGATCATATCAACGACTCGCGTCTCGGGTTTGAACGAATAGAAGCAGCTGTTTGGAGCGTTCGAGCGGCCTGTATCGCGATTGAAGCCTCTTCGGCCAATTATCGCCGAGCGATGCGGGGAATCGATAGATAGGTACGGCAGGAACGAGATACGAATGGCATTCACCTTCAGCTCTCTACAACTGCTTTACGCATCATCTCTTCCTTCCTAATTTTGCCGTCAGCCGGATAGAGTCTTATTGGTCTCAGCCGCTCTACTTCGCCGTCTTTCACGACTGTTTTGCGTCGATGGCTATGCTGGCCTAGGCAGTGCGAGCGTTGAGAAGGGTACCACAAGGATCCATCATCGGTTCGATGTCTCCGATCTTCAGATCCGGAATCACACTCCTCCGGTGCCTCCCTATCTCGTTTTATGCGAACCATTTGACATGCGAACATCGGATTTCCATCATCGTCGTATGCACACGCGTCCCCGGAGACATTGCCTGGACAGGCAATCTTTCCGGGGTCTCCGCGTGGAGCACTCGGCATGTATTGGCACGTCTCTGCCCTCTTCTGATGTCTACGCTCTGCCACCACAGCCAAGCTGACGAGTCCATGGCACCGAAACAAGACCTTCGCTGAGCGACATAGGAGAAAATCGCAGGTGAGCACGTGGAAAGTTTCATCGCGACAAAACGCAGAACCACGCAGATCATTCACCCAAGTCTTTCTGGATCCACCGTTGTGTCTGTTCTTTGTTCTTCATGGTGAGTTCTCTCCAAACTTGATTCCCTGATATGGATTTGAGTGACCAGTATTGAGTTTGTATTCCCTTGAGCCTTTCCTTTCGATTCTCTTCGATTATTTGAATCTTCACCTCTCAGTGGTAAACATCATGTGACCCCCGCCGAAGTACTACGTATAGGACGATTCTTCCTTGACGACTAGGTTTGTAGAATCTGCCGCCCTTTAGAGCCGACCTGAACGCTTCGAGGCCAACGATTTGAGGTGTGTGTTCGACGAAGAAAATTGCCATGCTCATATCAATGGATTTCTCACCGACGAGAGAAATGGCTAAATGAGGGGTGGGGCAAGGTATTCTGCCCCGCCATCTCTTACATCATCCTATATGAAGACCTACAGCTTCCCGGCTCGCTCACCAATTTCTCTTCTCGTGTTTCCAAGAGCTCTTACAAGACAACATCACAAACATGTCCAAGTTCACACTACGCTGGGGTATCCTCGCAACCGGAGGCATCGCTGAGGTTTGTTGACGAAGCTTTTACCAGCCATTGACAGGTCTAATACAATCTACAGGCTTTCTCGAGAGATCTGACCGTCAACCCCGAGACTCGCGATGTCAAGGACATCAAGCATGAGATTGTTGCCGCCGCCAGCTCAAGTAGCGCCAGCCGTGCCGGTGATTTCTTGAAGAAGGTTGGCGCATCTTCATCAGCAAAGGCATATGGATCGTACGAAGAGCTGGTTGCCGACAAGGATGTCGATATCATTTACGTCGCCACTCCCCATTCGCACCACTACCAAAATGCTATGCTCTGTCTCGAGGCTGGCAAGAATGTCCTCTGTGAGAAAGCATTCACCGTCAATGCTGCTCAGGCAAAGAAGCTGGCAGAAAAGGCAAAGGAGAAGAACTTGTTTTTGATGGAGGCTGTCTGGACAAGATACTTCCCTCTGTCCATCTACGTTCGCGACATCATCACTTCTGGCAAGGTACATGCGTCGATTTTTCTTTACCGCTTGCAGGCACTGACATACGCAGATTGGTACCGTCCACCGCACCTTTGCCGATCTCTCAATTGGCGCTCAGCCCGAGGAAGCCTTTGACAACTCTCACCGCATGGTCAACCCCGACTTGGCTGGAGGCGCTCTCCTCGACCTGGGCATCTACGCATTGACTTGGGTCTTCCAGACTCTCTACCACACACAACCCGAGTCCGCACGCCAGGCCCCCACCGTCGTCTCATCTCTCAAAAAGTACCCCACCGGCGCCGACGAGATGACCACCATGCTGGTCACCTTCCCCCGCTCCTCTGAGCTGGGTGGCGACGCCCACGGCATTGCCACTACTGCCTTCCGCACAACCCCCGACCCCGACGGCAAAGGCAGCGCCGGCCCAGCCATACGCATCCAAGGCGACAAGGGCGAAGTCCAAGTCTTCCACCCTGCCTACCGCCCCACCAAGACCAAGCTCATTCTCTCCGACGGCACTGTAGAAGAAAAGGAGTTTGTCCAACCCGGTCCCGGCAAGGGATCTGGCTTTGCAAATGGCTTTGGCGAGGACAAGAACCCCGAAGGTGAGGGCCATGGTATGTTCTGGGAGGCCGACGAGTGTGCGTTTGCGCTCAAGGAAGGCAGAAAGGAAGGCAAGTACGAGGGCTTGAAGGAGAGTATTGTAATTATGGAGGTCATGGATGAGGTGCGCAAGCAGAACGGCATGACTTATCCTGACAAGATTGAGACGACCGAGTACCCTACAAAGCTTTAGGAGTTCACGTAGATAACGAATATGTATTAAGCTCTGGATGAGCATGTGTTTTATCTGTCTTCCACTTCTTATATGCTTGCCATTGACCAAAGGAACGTACCTTGCCAACATGACAGACAGCGCGCGAATGCATCGAATCACAAATATACGCGAAGGGAAAGCCGTGGTCTTCATCTTTGCATTCTCATCTCTTGTCATCGCTCGTCTTGTTACTGGACCTTCACGCATCTCATCTTCCCTTGTCCTTTGCTTTCCTCTCAAGTACTGTCCTCACCCTTTCTCTGTCTCAGACTCTCCTCAATCGTCTTGATCATCTCATTGCCCACGCGAGTAGCCTCGGGGAAACGAGGAGCAAAGTACGATTGTATCTTTTCGAATTTGCTGCGGTAGCCGTCCATGTTGCCAAAGGAGACGCGTTCGGACCAGTCCTGTTTGAAAAGAGAGGTCAGCCAAAGATACAGCAGGAACAGGGCGGGAGGATCTTACCCTAGCAGCGAATGTGAACTCTAGATCATCGCGACGGAAAGTGTTGTCGTTGATTGCGGTCTCGATGACTTCGTCCAGCAGTTCTGGCTTGCGGAAGAGGTATTCGGTGATGCCTAGCCAGAGACGAAAGAGCTGTTTGTCCCTCGGTCAGTCATTGTATCGACAGAGAGTGGGTATCGAAAATGCACTTACCGGTGTAGAGCAGATCATATGATCATAAGGCACAATTCCCAACTTCCACCAACAATCCACCATGGCCAACAGACTGAGATGATTGTTCTTGACCCTCTCGCCAGCAGCTGGTTTCTTGCCGAGCGAAAATTGATCCAGCAAGTCATCTTGCAGCAGCAATTCATGTCCTTTGCTGCCATCAGTATTGCCAAAGACTGCCTTTCTGGCACTCTCAATGCGGTCTCTCAATTCTTGCTTGTGACCTCCCAGCATTAGTTTGAACAGATCCGTCACGGATTCAGCATACTGCTTGATCTGACGCTTGGCAGCTGGATTCAAGATGGCCAGACCGGCATACACGTGCCACTTGTTTGCATAGATGCGCAACGTGATGTTGATCTTGACATTCTCAATGCCACCCACATACCTCGGCATCTCCCAAGGAAACTGGTTGTTCGCCGCCCACGCAGTACCCATTGACAAAAACGCAGCATGCGTGACCGCCTGTGTGTCCGCGGTAATGCGATCATGAGCCTCAGCTGTAAGCTTGACATGCTTGCTCTCAAAGCAAGACAAGATCTTGGACACGAGGTCGTAGCTGGCGTCTGAGGCGCGGTGTTGGATTAGCACCAAAGGTTGGCCTTTCGGGTTTACTCCTGGGCCGTGGAGGGAGTGGCACGAGACGATTTCGACGTCGGAGGGGAGGTGTTTTTCGAACGCGGCCATCTCGGGGGCTTTGCAGGAGGTTTGGCCGCCGACGATGGCGCCCATTTTGGTTGCTGGGAGGCATTACATGTCAGCCTGTAAGACAAAGACAAGTAAAGAGAGTGTGTGAGTGGTTGGAGCGTAAGAGCAGAGAGTGTGTGGGCAGAAGAGTGCGCGAGCGAAGGGGCAACAAACATGGACCATAGGCGGCGACGACGGCATCGATGTTCTTTGCTTCAACAGAGTAGATGATATAGTCACTGCTACGCGAGACGTGGTGGCCGTTCTTGAAAACCGTTACGTTCTCCTGCTGAAAGCCTCAGCAAGATGTTGTGTATTACAAAGGCTATATACGGTATAGGCAGGAAGGTAGGTCGTACACTGTCCTTGAATTCTTCAACCAACGAATCATACTTGTCTGGAAGATCACAGGCGTGTACTCTGGAAGAGCAAAACGTCAGCCTGTGTCTGACGAGGTGGTCACGGATTACGAAATAAAACTATTGATCCAAAGTCAGCGGTTGTTCAAGAGATCATCTCAAGATGCGTGAGGAACAGTGGATGGGTGAAGCGTTTCAGACAAAAATTATAAGGTAGCTGAGATTTTACATCATCGACGACTGCCAGATCCTGCCACCGGAACGGTGACAGGGTGTCCGACAGCCATACTCGAGCCAAATGCACTCAAGTCATCATTGAACGCGGGGAGAGGTGGATGTGCAGGAGAGAGGGGCAAAGAGATAAACGTACCATAGTCAAAAGTCACACGAGCAGTGTGGTGTTGGGCGCAAAAGCATACCTCCATCCAGCCTCGCTGAGCCTGCGAGCGTACATCTTTCCCATGTCGCCCATGCCGATCAAGCCCACCACTGCTTCACCCATGTTTGCGATTTGTCGAATTGTGTCAACTGTAAGATGCTGTCCAGCTCTTGAATATGAAGCGGTTCTGATGCGCGCACAGAAGATGCAATTGATGGTCGCAAATGTCGAGAAGGTGTGAAGTGATGGAAAGAAAGCAGAAGCTGCAGCGTCGCAAGAAAATAAATAGAAAGGCAGCTGCGACTCCGCAAGCTTGACCGGCAACTGCCGCGACTGCCCTTCTGTAGAGCGAAAGAATTGCTTGGCAGACCCACGCAAATTCTCGATCGAAGTTCTGCGCAGCTCTTCTCTTCTTTCCTTCAGTACCACGTTTCGACCATCAACTAACATCAGCAATGGCACCCAAGGCACCCAAGGCTGCACGCCCCCAGGAGAACGTCCAACTCGGACCTCAGACCCGTGAGGGTGAGCTCGTTTTCGGCGTTGCTCGCATCTTCGCTTCCTTCAACGACACCTTCGTCCACGTTACCGATCTTTCGTAGGTGCTTCCCCTTGGTTGGGTCTGTTGTTCAATGCGCCTGCTCGCTGGACTTGTCGTTTCTCTTCTCGGACTTTTGCGACCTCTCTCCAGCCTCCAAGGTTGCTGCTCGATATATGCGACGAGCACAGGACCACGGGCAGAAACAAGAAAGATTCATTGGAACAAGAAGAGAAACATACAAGACACCAGACCGAGCAGTGCAAGTGGGAACAGACGCAACAAAACAGTCAGACATGAGAGAGTTCAAGAGGCTAATACTGGGTGATTTCCAGCGGCCGTGAGACCATCTCCCGTGTTACTGGTGGTATGAAGGTCAAGGCCGACCGTGACGAGTCTTCCCCTTACGCCGCCATGCTGGCCGCCCAGGACGTCGCCACCCGCTGCAAGGAGCTCGGCATCACTGCCCTCCACGTCAAGATCCGCGCCACCGGTGGTATGTTCTACCCTCTTGCCATTCCCTTCTTGACGCACCGTCTAACACAACTGCACAGGTAACGGTACCAAGACCCCCGGCCCCGGTGCCCAGTCTGCTCTCCGTGCCCTGGCCCGTGCCGGCATGAAGATTGGCCGCATCGAGGACGTCACCCCCACCCCCTCGGACTCTACCCGCAGAAAGGGTGGTCGCCGTGGTCGTCGTCTGTAGGTTGTTGGCGCACTTTGTGTCAGCACATCTGCTCTCGATGTTACAAGGACAATGGTTTATGGCGAAATGTGGCACTGTCGCGCAGAACGGCTATATCGCCTGGTCTGCAATATATTACGCGCAACCCTTGTCTTCTGAAATATGGAGATATAAAACAAATCAAAAAGTTTTCACGACCTCAAAATAATTTCCATCTCGTCTGCGTGCCTGTGAAATGTCTTCCTGCATACTGTGCCCTTTCGTTGTCCATCAATGCGAACCACGGCGTACCGAGTCTTTATCAGTCGGTATGAGGAACTGTCATTGAGTGGTGGTATTTACAGTGCAACCCTTGAACCAAATACCCTCCCAATCTCTAAACCCAAGAACGCCTGATTCCATGCAATTACCTCTGGGGAACCAAACCCCAACGCCCAGGCTAAAACACACATGGTTGTACTCATCTATACACATGATCAAGCAGCAGGCTCTCCCAAAGCGCGCGCCAGAACGACATAGCCAAAGATGAGGCCCAGAGCAAGATACATCCTGTTCCTCCTCAACCAACTCTGACCGGCATCGCGCGCAACATGGCCACCCTCAACCACAGCACCCAACCCAGCATGACTGCCCACAGGGCGTTTCCTCAGCGCATTCGTCTCTGGCGAGCACGCACTTGCGACCGGAGGAGGCGCCACGACCTTGCCGGTCTGGGGATCGACTTTGTGTTCTTCCATCCATTTCCAGTTTTGGTCGTCTAGTTCTGGCCATTCTTCCTTGAACTTCACGCCCGCGTCGCCTGCTCTGATGGCGCCGAAACCGCGGGTGTTGCTGCTGGGTGCTTGGCCCAAGCCAGGGATTGTGCGGTTTGAGGAGCCGCCGCCTGTGCTGTTCCACCAGCGGGAGCGTTGAGCGAAGACTATGCGCTCGGCTTCCGAGGCAGATAGCGAGCCAGTGGTCATTTCCTCGCTGGTCATGAAACTCTGCAGACCGAGAAGGATGGTGCTGACTTCCCATGCTGGGTTGAAACTCTTGGGGTGGAAGTCTGAGATGCTGAGGCAGAGGCGAGTGGAAGGTTGGAAGCGGCCGCTAGGTGTGTGCATACGGATAGCGGGGGGCGCGAAAGGGTAGTCGGGCGGGAACATCAGGGTGCCCCAGTACTGGCCACCGGCGTAGGGGGTATCCTTGGGGCCTTCGAGTATGTAGTGCCATTCCAGAATGTTGGACTCGCTAGGGTGGGCGGTGATGTAGGGTGGAGGGTTTTCGGTAATGTTCTTGTACTCCTTTGTTAATCTTTTGTTGGCGGCACGTGTAGCCATGGTTGTGATTTGTGGGATGTGAGTTGAGGTATGCAGGCGGTGGAGTTGTGGTTGGTTGGCTGAAGATTAGGAAAAGCGGCTTGCAAAGGTGTGCGAATAGGAGAGTGTGTCGAAGTGTCAAAGAAGTAGGTAGACGGGATAAGATGACTGTCTCACTGAGTCCACAGACGGGCAGAGTACGTCAGGTCTGGATGCCGAGTTCCGCCTCGCGAACATCGGCTTTGTGTATGCAAAATACAACTTGAGCATATTCCTGAATATCAAGATCGTATCGTTAGTTATGGCCTCTCATATAGGAGCGCAAGCATGAAAGGAGTTAACACAGTGTCTTTGGTGTATCATCGAAGTACCAGATCAACTTGCATACATGGTGATTGCAGATGATCAAGACAGGGAGCGCGTGCTTGGCGCGAGCGCTGCATGTCATTCTCTTGACGCTGGATAGCAACTCCTCCGCGGGTTTGCGGTTGGTATTAGCTATCTTTGCGACAAGGACGGTGTGATCTCTGTTGCGGCTCCAATGGCGAACAAATCTTCGGGAAGCGACGTGAGTCCGTTAGGTCTAATACATGCACGTTCAATCTACTGACGAGGCAATGCGCAGCTCTTCGCTCTGTTGCAGGACAAGGCCGACCCCAAGAGACAGCAAGAGATAGACGAGCGTCTCGCAAGGCAGTATGCCAAAGCACAGCAGCGTCAATCCGAGCTGATCGGCCTCAACTCGACAAAGCCCGTCACCATCTCGTCCATCCAGGTTCTCCAGGCCGAGCACACACGCAGAGGCTTCCTCGAGCGCATCTTCAATCCCGTCCTCTCCCACAACCAGGAAGGTCCCTACACTCTCCAGGAAGCTCTGCGCGAGGTTGGCGGCGCCGTCGACAAGCTCAACCGCTTTGGTATCTTCAAGGCTCCTATCTCGACCTATATCGACCAACCCGACCAGACCGATGCTTCGTCCACTCCCACCGACCTCTCCGTCTTCATCCACGCTCCCGAACGTTCTCGCTACACCATCAAGACTGGTACTGAGGCTGGCTCGTCCGAGGGTTCCGCCTTCCTCGATGTCGTCCTCCGCAACATTTTCGGTGGTGCCGAGTCCTTGAATGCTCACGCTTCGCTTGGTACGCGCACCCGTTCCGCCTACTCAGCCTACTTCGACACTCCCGTCCTCAGCAGTCCTGATATCCGCTTCGAGATTGGCGGTCTCGCTAGTTCTACCCTCAAGAGTTGGGCGAGCCATGAAGAGCTCATCAAGGGCGGCAGCACAAAGTTGAAGTGGTTGGGTCCATGGGGCAGCAAGAACGAGCTGGGTTACTCTGGCATCTGGAGACAAGTCACTGGTCTTTCCGAGAACGCTTCGCCTACTGTTCGCGCCGACGCTGGCGACAGCTTCAAGTCCAGCATTACACACACTTTCATCAAGGACACCCGCGATGCTCCCATGCTTCCCACGAGCGGTTTCCTTTTCAAGGCTATCGGTGAAATTGCCGGTGCTGGTCCTCTTGCCGGAGATGTGGCTTTCGCAAAGTACTCGGCCGAGTCTCAAATGGCTCTCCCCGTTCCTGTACCTGGTGTTGCTGGCGACAGTGGCATCTCATTCACTGCTGGCCTTCGTGGCGGTCTTCTCTACCCTCTGACCAAGGCCGGGACTACCGGACCCGCTGCATCTCGCATCAACGACCGTTTCCAACTTGGTGGCCCCACTGATGTTCGTGGTTTCCGCCTGGCAGGACTTGGTCCCAGAGACGGACAAGACGCAGTCGGTGGTGACATCTACGCTGCCGGTGGTGCTAGTCTACTTTTCCCTGTACCAGGCATGGGTAAGGACACTCCTCTACGATTCCAGACATTCATCAACGGTGGACGCCTTTTGGCACTGCAAGACGTTGCCAGCGGTGAGAAGGGCGGCAACAACGTACAACAAAGCGTCAAGAACACTTTCCAAGAACTCTCCAATGGCCTGCCCAGCTGCGCGGCTGGAGTTGGTCTTGTCTACGCACATCCCGTCGCACGCTTCGAGTTGAACTTCTCGCTGCCATTGGTCCTCCGTAAGGGCGAGGAAGGCAGAAAGGGTGTTCAGTTCGGCGTCGGCATTGACTTCCTGTAGAACATTCGGTTTCTCCGTCTTTCTTCTTTGCCCTAATAATGAGGTTGTACAGATAGACAAAAATTCAAGCCATCATTCTTTGTTTTCCCTATGATCAATCTCACACCGCCCAAATTCATGTCTGATGGAGGTGATCCTGCTTATCGTAGGCGTGTTAGACAAACGCTCTCTTGCACATTTTCTTGATCTTGACTCTCGAGCGAGCGTTCTCATCCACACATTCCCAGGGGTCATGATCAAGAGCTGATCACTTCCCGTTCTTGTGATAGCTTTTGGGCCCAGTGTCGCGAGAAGTGCAGATCTTTCCACCCGCACTTTTTGGACCTTCTCTCTTGCCAACACCCAAGACAAGAAAACACTTGCAGACAAACCATCATGAGCGTAAGCATATCACATTCTGGAAGCAGGTAATGAGAACCATCATGTGGTATGCAATACGAGAGCGAGTGTCATTCGTACGACCACCCCGGCATCTATTTTGAGATGCGGTAGTAGCGGTAGGCAATGCATGCGGGATGATGCAGTGCAGCACAGATATTGCACACCAGGCACGCGTTTTTTTCCTAGTTGGACGTTTCAAAGCACACTGACCAAGGTGTTTGCAGCTGCGTTCGTCATGTTGATCATGGTTGGGGAAGGTATGCTGGCTGAATGAGTTATAACACTGGTTGTTTGTGCCAACCTTCCTTCTCTCCTTACCTACTTTCTCCTAGACACACCTTTTCATCGCAATAAAATCGTTTTCGAATCATCAACACAAGATATACTCAGCAGTAACACCCAAGTCATCATACAAACCATGCGCTTCTCCATCCTTGCCTTCGCCGCCTCGCTGGCCACCTACGCAGCTGCATCTCCTCTCATCAGCCGCGCACCTACCATCAACGCTACCACGCCCTTCTACCTCCTAACAACAAACTCAGCAACCTACTCCAAAGACTCATCTCTGCTCCCCAACGTCTCCTTGACCACTCTCTTCGACCCTTACTACCAGCCCAACTACCTCCTCCGCCTTATTGCACCTGGCTATGGCAGTGTGCCTCAATTCACCCTCTCCGATGGCGTTCTGCACACACCTGGCAAAGGACCCCATGGTATTGGTGACTACATCTACAACAGCACTGAAGTGCACACTGGCTCTGAATTGAATTTCAGGACCCAGTACGAGGGCACTGGAGATCTGAGCCTTGAAAGGGGATACTTGCTGGCTGTCAACGGAAGTACTCATGGTTGGACTATCTGTGTGGAGGAGCTGGGTCAGAGAGTTGTAAGTTTTGACTTGATGTTGTGGATGATTGAGAATGCAGACTGACATGAAACGTAGATTGAGTGGAAGGGCACTGATGAGGGATGCACGCAGACCTACATCCAGGCTGCGTTGACTGTGCCTTACTAAAAGTCTTGTCTGAACAAGAATCACGACGAGTCGGATACATCGTGTCCGCCAGAACAACACAGTGGTTTCAGAGTAGCCAAAGGGGAGCATTTTTATGACGAAGAGAGAGCCAGGCAGTCATGAGCCTTGTCTGGCAGATGGTTAAGCAATGTAATAATACTAGCAGGCATACATTAGTAACCTAACCACCTAATCGTACTCCACAATCTCGTGTGCTTATCACCTTTTCGTACAGGTGTTGCTTGTGTGCAAGTGGAATTGGCTTGAGAATCTGGCAAAGTCTTGGTTGGACTACAAGATTCGTTGCAGCAACCGGATTACCGAATTTAACGCTTCGTAGACCTCAGGCCTTATGCTGAGTTCGATGAAGAGGACATTGATAAAACGTAGAAGCAACGAAGATGATGTGGGAAAAAGATATATCGTTGATGGCCTTGCAAAGGCCTGTCAAGTGGATAACTTTGTTGACTTCCTGCTTCTTTGTTGCCAAAAGATCACTGTGAGGTTGGGAACAGATAATGTCATCTGAAGCCAACGAACTTGTCTCGCCGCTTTTCGCACGACAAACCTTCATCAATAAATTATCAAACGGCACCATTTTCAGGACTCTAACAGTAATACATCTTTCTGCACTCGAATCAATCCAAAAGGAGACGCCATCTCCCATACATTTTCTGTGTAGCTTCGGACTTTCATCACGCAGCACAATCTCAATTAAAATACAGCATGCGCCAACGAGATTCACGCTCGATGTCACCCCGGCGCGAAGGATCCCACACATCAGAATCACAGAATGGTCGAAAAGACCCACGGCGAGACCGTGAGGACTCAAATCATGAAGACATAGACGATGAGGATCTCTGCCCTGTCTGCCGCTTACTGCTTTACAACCCGGTAACGACAAGATGCAATCATACGCTTTGCTCGTCATGTATGCAGCGTTGGGCAGATGTATCCATGACTTCTCAGATGACCATACTTCCGCCATCAAATCTGCCATCGATGTTTTCAGGTGCGGACACAGAGGCGAGGTGTCCTATGTGCCGTACGCCCACCTCTGCAACACCAAATTCAACGATAGCTACACAGCTCCAAGAGAAATATCCTATTACCTACCAAACACGAGCGACCGAAGAAACTTCGGAGGACGACCCGAATGCTAGCACGATAGAAACGCTTACCCTCTGTATCGGCAACACCCACAAACTCATCTCACCAGCGCCCGAATCACAAAACATGCACCTCTGGAACTTTTTCGTCAGGCCCTCGCGCACAGACATCATTGCTGCCGTGGAGGTCCAATTACATCCTACTTTCCGGCCCCCACATTTGCGTCTTACCCAAGCACCTTACGAGATCCAACGCAAAGGATGGGGATATTTCGTTATTACCACACATGTGATCTTGAAGCCAGGTTGGAGCTGGGTGTCAGAGGATGCGGAGGCAGTGCCGTTTAGAGGTGATGAAGTAAAGGCCAAATTGCCGCTGGATTGGACGCTGGACTTCAGTGGGAATGAGGGAAAGGGGAGTATGGGGAGGTGTAGGTTGAAGATCAGGAGAGAGGGGGATAGGGAGAAGAGACAGAGGGAAGAGGAGGATGGGGCTGAGGATGGGAGATGGGAGGTTCAAATGGTGCATGATGATGAGGATGATGAAGACGACGAGGAAGACAATGACGAGGATGACGAAGAGGGGGCTTGATCGCTCTGGATATCAAAGATCGTCGAAAGAAGATCGTGCATCGAGCTGAATCCGACTTGCTCATGATGGAGCTGACAGCAAAAACCGTCAGAAAGATTCATGGTCACCGCAAATCTGAGACTACTTGCAGGGTTGCACTGTAAATGACCCCGGACAGCAAATTACACAATGCTATGAAATTAGCACTCTTGGATTGATCTACCCCGGATGATATGCGAGCTTCTGGACTTGAGCTAATCTCATCCCAATCGCCACTTTGGGTGACCTGCATTCCTTCTTCCTGGCTGTCAAGCTCATAGCCATCTCTCACAACTTTGAGGTCCTCGGACCAGGCTGAGCACAGAGTCTTGCAATTTTTATGTCAGTCTCGTCGAGGCGCTGTCGGAGCACTTCGCATTCACCTCGAGTCTGTTTAACTATGTGCTCCATCATGAGAACTCTTTGTTGGTGGTGCTCGACCTCATTTTCAAGGTCTCTACTCTTCTGCTTGGCGTCATCGAGTTTCTTCTGGGTCCACCAGCAGTCGTCACAGTAGTAGTGTGGTGGAAGGGGTCGTGATGCTGGGTCCTCCGAAGTACTGGTCTGACCAGATTGTTGAGCCTCCAGTTTGTCAATCCGACGAGAGAGCTCCTCTCTGACTTCAACGATGTGAGCGTATGCAAGCTCCCGCTGGTGCACGATAGCGGCTCTCTCGTGTTGTTTGGCTTCCTCCTCCTGATCCATGAGCCTCATCTCCAGTTCCCCGATCCGGGCCGTCTTAACAGGACATTCGGGACAACCGCCGTCCCAAGGAGGCTGTTGAATCTCTGGTCCACCAGCTTGGCCCTGATGTTTCTGCTCTTTCTTCTCGAAGTCGGATCCGGGTTGCGACTTAGTCACGGAGACTGCGTCTTCTGTTCCCTCCTGACACCAGTCAGCTCTGCCATTTTGACCCTTGGGGCCTCCAGTTCATACTTCGGGGTTGGAGAAACCAATCATCACACGAAGTCGGTCTTTGAGTAGGTCGAGTATGAAAGCCTTTGACTCATCAGTCATCTCCTTAGAGTCGGTATGCTGATTGTATGAGTCAGTAATCGGTGATGGAAAAACTGGTTTCGGTAGCTGTAACACTTGTCTGTTGGCTTATAGCTTGCCGAATCAAGGCGAGCTGCTCGTCGCTCCAGCCACATGTCAAAAATGGCTTCGAAGAAGCTGCCTCACGGTCCAAACTGGAGGCATCCTCAGCTGGATCTGGTGAAACTCCTGCATAATGTCAGAAAAGGAGAGACAAACGGATCATCAGGTGATTTACCTCTGAGCGGTGACGTGGCTGGCATCGGCTTCTCGGGTGACTCAGCTGCATCCATGCCGAATGATGACTGGAGTGAGGTCGGCGGGTAAAGGAGGAGATACCAGGGAGGTGGCTGACTAAATACTTGGGAGGATGAGAGCGTGTTCTTTCTTCTACAAGACAAGACGACAACAAGGTGTTGAGACTAGTTTGCTAGAAGTCTGGAAAGTTAGAGACAAACACGGGAGTGAAGATCCTTCTTCTTTTGACGGTCTGCAGGAAAGAGTAGAATCGTGGGTTCTCCATACTTCCACGTCTGGTGGCTTCCAGCTCGTTTGAGTCGGCCTTTGATGATAGCCATTTCACTCAAAGTTGCTTTGAAGACCAAAAGCAGCTTGCACGGCGCACGATACCTCGCTCGATCTTGGAGCGGGAGCTGTCGACACCAAAGTCCCTTCCACAACAAGACAGAATTGCGAGTGCGGCACTTCAGGATGCAGGAGCAACCGGCATCTCGCGAGACACAACGACAAAGACAATTCCTCACTCGAACTTCTTGACCACATCAACAAGAACAATCCATCTCCAGCATCCATGACGACGCGTCCATGCGTACCAACACTCGCATTCCTACCAAACATCGCCTTTATCTTCATTCGACTAGTCGCTTCTCCGTTCGATTGATCACTGCCTTCGTCGCTCCTCATCCGCTTGCTTCTGTCTTCAACACATTTCAAGGCACTCGACACAGCTGCTGGAAGGTACTCGAACACAATGTTATACGACTACAGCCACAAATGCCTCGTTTGCCCGAAACTCAACAATGCAGCTCCTTGCACGCATTGCGAATGTTCTTACTACTGCAGTATCGAATGCAAAGTGGTCGATCTGCCCGTCCACAGAACCCTCTGTAAATCGTTCGCACAATTCAAGACCCGTCCCGGCCCAGCTCAACGTCGTGCCATCTATCTTTCAGTCGACGGGCCCAATCCTGAGTTTGGCTGGCTGAAGATGGATGAGAAAATCCAATACGGTTTCGTCGACACTGTCGCTATACGAAAGGACTTTCTAGGAGATTCAGGTAATCTGTACATAACGACGATCGAACAGGATATGGTCAGCATGAGGAAAACCTATGATAGACATCCCCCTATCATCGTTCTTGTATATGGTGAGACACCACCGTATACAGACCAACCACTCAACAGAAGTATTTCAACATTGCTTGGTCAAGAGACTCACGGCGTAAGAGGACCAGTCATCGCTTACGGTCTGCTCTTCCCAAACAGTGAAGAAGATGGGGGGAGATACTCTGTCACAGATCTTGATACAACTGATCTGCCCGTCATCACCAACTAGTTCTTGGGGATCCATCGAGAAATTGCAACGACAATATCTGCTGTGCGTATAGCCAGCGATTATGAACAGAACAAATTCGGTTCTCGATTTGATTCCGTGACTCTGCCGGCCACCAATTCATTTTGCGGCGGCAAATGGGGCACCATGTCTCAGCTCTCGATCATCTTCGGCATGCCAATCATGCTTGTACTTGCTACCGAGCTCACAAATGGCGGCGATACTTCTCATGACCTCGATGAAGTACGACGATGCCTTTCTCTGATGCCCCCGAGTCTGGGAAATAGGGTAGCAAAACTCCTCCTGATCTACATGGGCAATCATTACCAATCCGTCGATGAAGATTTTGGCACGATTCCTGAACGGTACGTTGGACGACACGCTCCTATGTTTTGCTTTTGAAGTTTACATGTAGCTAATGTGAGCGCCGAATTAGATTCCACTCTATCAAGGGACACGTCGTTGTCCTCCGCAAGGATTTGAAGCCTTTGGAACCAGATTACCTGGAAGCCTTCTGCGATTGGATCGAGGATGATCTATTGCCGAAGTTCACCGATGCTAATCAACTGATCAAGCATGCTTTGGACAATGAGGCCGATGATGAGAATCGGAGTAGGATGATTATCACGATAAAACAGAACATGTAGAATCGCTGTTCGAGAAAAGATTTCCGCATGTGGTGCAAGGAAAAGGGTATTCGCTTGAGTGCTCTCTGAGGAGTTAAACCGGGTCACAGCTTCAAGTTGAGTAATGGTGCTCGGGACGAGGAGAGATGGAGAAATGGCAGTGCTGCGATGGTAAAGACAGATTATCAGGTGGAACAGAATCAGAGGATGCAGCAACGTGCTCAAGACGATGCTCAGCTGACATTCGCTTTACAAGTCAGGAAATATCAATGCGCTGAAATTTCCAAAAGTCTGATAAACTCACACCAACCTGTACTCCGAAGGTGTATCTTTCAAACCCGAATCTCATGGCTTATCTTTAGATATGCGTGCATCCTCTTTGAGCTTTGGCTTTGGTGTATCTCCATACTCGATGTTATCTTGCGCCCAAGATGGCATGATACGTCTTCACGGTATTACTCGAGAGGCTGTTAGTAGAGATTGCTCTGCGCTCATGCTCTGATCGTGGCTTATGCGTAGCAATGATCTCATGCGATGGATATCACATCGCTTAGTCTAGGTGTTTACTGATGGCTTATCATGCTATCAATGAGAAACATTTTGAAAATGTTGTGTTGCATGTACAAGTGTATTTCTCGCGAGTGTTGATGTCGAAATCGGTATTGTTCATGCTGATGGATGATGAGGCAAAGGGTCTGGTATCATTTGGTTCATTTGTTGTAGCAGATGTGTCCTATGGAGACACTGACCGACTGAGTGAGTTTCTTTGGCTTGTGAGCATTTTGTCGATATCTCTCACGTCGTTGATCATGGCAATACAACGTCCAAACCGACCACACGACCACTAACCCTCATCTCCGACCTCCAAGCCTCTTCTTCTTCACTCATAGCCGCGAGAAAATCATTGACAGACTTAGCGCCACCAGCGACTTCCTCATTCTGCTTCTTCACAGCCCACTCTTGCTTGTATCGTCCCACTCTATCATGCCACAGACAAAACTCAGGTGTTCCAAAGTCTTCAGGACGGAAGCGGGGAACTTTTTCGCCTGCTGCGAGGAGGTCTTTGTTCATTTGTCCTGCGACTTCTGCAGGGATGCCGAATTCGAACCATTTTGTGTCATTGGCGAATCGTTGTTGGTAGAGAGGTTCGTTTGGGTGAGTGTAGAACCCGTTGGTGAACCAGTCTTTGATGATGTTGAGGTGTGTGGTGTCCAAGTTCACGCAAGCAATGTTGGTGCCGTCATCAGACTCGAGGGCATTGCCGTAGACGAGGACGGGTCCGGCGAATTTCTGGTGAAGATTGTTCTCGGTGAGTTGGAGTAAAGCTCTGTTGGGTAATGAACCATCGGTCAAGAAGGAGTCGCGGTTTTGGATTGTGATGCGAAGGGGTAATTGCTTGCCAGTCCTGGGATCAAGGGGAAAGCTAACGAATCCGGTGAGAGGTTTGTCATGGCCAAAGTATTTGTCTACCACGGGACGTTGGATGGTGCCTTCCTTGATGGGCATCCAGCGGAACTCTGGCTTTGTGCTGTTGATGGGAAAGGCAATGACACGCATCATAGTCACTGGAGGGCTGTGAAAGTTCTTGAGGGTGCGATGAGACGGCTTGTGGATGGGAGAGTCGCGAAAGTCCTTGAAAGAGCGACAGAGCAGTTTGTGAAGTTTCCAATCAGCCTTTTGGCATTCGGGGCCGCAGTAGTGGATGTTCTCGCAGCTGGCGCAGAGCTTGCCCGGTTTGGAACAGACAGCACACTGGTTGCTGGTGGATGTCATGATGGCGCGAAGAGTTGGTAGATCGAAATGAGTGGGACCAATATTTGCAGATGCAGAAGGTGGGTGCAATAAGAGAAGACCAAAAGATGAGGTAGGACTGGATCTGTAGAAGTGGTGGCGAGGTAGTTGGCACTCACTCTCACTTCGGACTGTTTGCTTGACTGTTACCAATCTCAAGTCGATTGTGTGAACGATGAACTCATGTTAGCTGCTTTCGACATAGGGGAAGAGATGGCAAGTAAAATTGCACAAAGCACAAGGTGCACAGAAAGAACAAGTAAATTCTGAAAGGCGCAAGGATTCGAGTACACATAACGCTCAGCGCAGCTGGACAATAGTAAGAAGCAGAATGACGCCGTGATCATCAACAGGGATGGGTCGTAAGAGCAATTACATATCCTCGCGGAAGATGCTGCGGCGCTCCGATGGAGAATCGACGGACTGGGCACCCAGACTCTGCTGGTTCTTGTGATGCGGGGCCTTTCCAGAAGCTCCTCCAGTGGTGTCGACGGTCGGACGCGAGCCGTTATTCTTCATGCTGCTGCGTTCAGCCGTGTCGTCGCCGAATGGATTGGTGCCGTGCATTTCCTCATCGTATCGTGAATCAAGCTCGCGTTGGCGGCTGGCAGCACGCCCTCTTGTTTCCTCGATTCCTCCGACACCAATGCTTCCTCCCCCGTACCCATGTCCACCGTAAGGTCCTGAGTTCATATCCGGCGAGCCCAAGTCATGCTCTTCGTAATAGCCGTCGCGGTTGACGCCATAGTCTGCCTCGTTACCGACACGCGTGTCCCAGGCTTCATCAGGATCCAGAGGGCCGAAACCACGGTGACCACCTCTTCCGTAACCACCGCTGGGCTCGTATGCGCCTCCGGATGATCTACCTCCACCGACACTGCTCTTCAATGCGCCGACCTTGTCTTTGATCCAGCCGCCAATGCCACCAGATGCTGCTGAGGGAGCTTGATACGAGTTTTGTTGTCGGCGGCCACGTGTGAAGGGGTTGAGCGAGGGAGCAGGAAGACCCAATCGTCGGGCGCGGTATTGTGTGAAACTATTGGGAGCCCATGAGTATTGACATGTTCGAGAGTGACGATTTTATGCTGCTGCAATAGTGGGCAGGTGAGCAGGAAAGAGTCGACTTACACTATCCATGCACATCCGCCTATGACGATGAAGACAAAAGCGACGAGAAAGAAGATGCCCCAGCCAGAGAGGCCACGGTCGGGATCGCTTGCCATGTTGTGTTGTGGTTCCAGATCATACAGAGTAGGGTGGGATTGAGGGTGACTGCCGTCTAGCTTATTCTCGTTGTCGAAGGCATTAACTTGTCAGCTCAATGAACTGGCTTACTGTGAGGCAGCTGCGACCTCCGCTGCTGATCGGCCCTATGACGGTGCAGCCGAACGCGATTCTAGCTTCGCTTGGCGCTGTTTGTGCTGGATTGTGTATCTTTATGCCCGGCGATACCGGCCTTATCCTCCTTCCCAATCTGACACCATTCATATAACTAAGCGCGTGCCTGATCTTGCCTTTGATCCTTTCGAAGGATTTTGGATCCCGACTCAACAATCACCCTCAACCATCTCATTAACACGCGCCAGCTTTCTTACTGTGGTAAACGCAGCCCTCATCGGCCTCTACTCCACTGCTTGACTTGTAAAGGACTCTCCATATTATAATCTGAGCCGGAGGGCTTGGAACTCAGAGTCATGGCATCTGCTCGTCATGTCGTCGTTTCGACAGCCTCAGGAACTGGTCAAGCACAGTCATTCTACGAGACACATCTGACCGACACATTCAAATCCCTTGGCTTCAAGCAGGGAGAGCATTTCTTTGTCCATTTCACCAAATCTGAGGACACAATCACCGAACTCACAAACGACGTTTTCTTGCCCGCTGCAAACACTGGAGCCGTGATTTCCATCATCTTGCTGAGTGGTGATGGTGGTGTCGTGGATATCATCAACGCCATTCTCACTGCATCACGAGGCCCTGAGTTCGCTTGTCCTGAGATTACTCTATTACCATTGGGTACCGGAAATGCGTTGGCAAACTCCTTGGGCATTACTGCGGACGATAGTATGGGTCTGTCGACGCTGATGCAAGGAGAATCACGTCCTCTACCAATCTTGCGTACCACTTTCTCTCCAGGCTCAAGACTGCTCATACGCGAGGGAAGCGAAGAAGCCGAGCTCTTCAACCACAACGGCAAGCCGACGATGTGGGGCGCTGTGGTGTGTAGTTGGGGTATGCACGCCTCGCTCGTTGCCGACAGCGATACCACAGAGTATCGTAAACATGGTGTTGAGCGTTTCCAGATGGCAGCAAAGGCAGCTCTATATCCTGAAGACGGCTCACCACCACACAAATATCGCGGTCGCGTCTCAGTCTTGCATGGCTCTGAATGGCGCGAGCTCGAAGACCAAGAACATGCATATGTTCTCGCAACCTTTGTCTCCAATCTGGAGAAGAACTTCACCATCTCACCAGCTTCTAAACCATTGGATGGGAAGTTGAGATTAATACACTTTGGACCCATGTCTGGGGATGAGGTTATGGCTGTCATGACAGAGGCATACAAGCAAGGCAAACATGTTGATGATCATAGAGTTCGCTACGAAGAAATTGATGGCTTGAGAATAGCTTTCGACAACTCGGAAGAAGATGGTCGTTGGCGAAGAATCTGTGTTGATGGCAAAATCATTCGTGTAGAGAAGGGAGGTTGGGTCGAACTTGTCAAGGAAGATACCCAAGTTCTTGATATCGTTTGCAGCTCTGACCATGTTTGAGCGTATGGGGACTCATGACAATAGAGTAATGATTTATGAATACAAGAAATTGTCGGTCTACGCATGCAATGCTCTACTCTAGCCGGGACTCCGGGTTGTAAGCCTTCTCCTCATCGAACTGCTCATGCTCGTCTATTCATACTCATGTCCCCATTTTCATTTGCTCGTGATCGCCTGCTCATGTCTCTCATGTTCAAAATTCGGGTTGTCGATCGATCAAAGGCTAAAAGTCTGATTCACCACGAAGTAGACCTAATGCGTCTCCCAAAGCAGACATGATTTGTTTTTCCAGGAGTATACCTGATGCATCTCCCAATTCTAGATCCGATGCATCCTCCAGAAGCAGACCTGACGCATTTTCAGGGCTCCGATAGAATCTGACATGATGGGTTTTCTGGGAACAGACCTGATGCATTTTTTAGAACCAGACGTGATATCATTAGGTGAGAAGGTGAGAGGTTGAAGATCCAAGACATGATCTCCATTCTATCTCTTCCCTCTTGGTCCAGATATGGTCTGGCCGCTGCTGCATTGAGGTGAAGTACAAGAACAAAAAACAATGACAAATTGGTTGACATTCAATGTCAACCTTCCAGATCGTGAATCTGACTCATCAATAGTAGTGAACAAAAGAGACATGTCTGGATTTATTGCCATATGTCTCATGATCTCTGTTGGTGGATAGTCACGAACCCAAGATTTCGTGCTTGTTGACGGGCAGATGCAGAAGAATGATTGATCGAGATGTCGGTTCTATGGAAGGCGAAGTTTAAGGTATATAGAATATTCGTAATGCAAGTATCGTAAAATTCGTAGAGCGCGATTTCCTGCGCCCAAAACACTTGATGCCTGGAGAGGCAATCTAAGCCAAACCGGCTCATCAACTTCTACTACACGCTTTACCCACATCGTCAGGCGAGAAATATGCAGATCCCGTTTGTCTCTCATCTACATCATGCCGACTACGTCTGCGGATAGGTTGTTGCAACACACTCTGCCACGTGCTCTCCCGCCGCTCTTTCGTCCCCGCCTCGATAGCCTCAAGTTCAACAGGCGGACTCAACTGCGTGTCGTCCAATTCGAAGTACTGATTTTGCGGCGATATCGGATGTCGGGAAATGTGAGAGGTATTGCGTTGATGATTCTCGTAAGCACCAAAGTAATCGGAATGAGTAGCTTGATGAAGAGGCGAATGGATGGGCGTGACCATCGGACTGCTGTTGTTGTGATGTCGTGATTGCTCGATCCAAGAGGCGCGATGACTCTCGTCTGGTGAGGGGATGTTTGCGAGTTGAGGATTGCCATTTGCGAAGATGGAGTCGCGGGTGAACCAGGAAGTGCCTATGCTGGGTGGATTGCCGACGCTGGGGGGGTATGGGCTGCCAACGCTGGGTGGCCGACTGATATTCGGACTGATGTTGTAGGTTTGCGTGGTGCTATGCTGGTCTGATGACATATTCTTAGTACGTCTGCAAAGCGTTGTTTCATTTATGCAGTCGGTCTTACCTGAAGTGCTTGGTCGAGTTGAAGCAGTCTGTGCAGGTCGGTCATCAACCTCAATTCCTTCAGGATCTTCCAAAGAGTAGACAGTCCTTCGAGGTTCTTCCGCATCTTGAGGTTGGATACCGGTTGGCGTGTCCACTTGCCGTGGGATGTATGTGTTGTGGAAATGACCATCGTCGTTTTTGTATTCTTCCGCCATCTTTTGTTGTTCGTACTTTTGCTTGCGTGCTTGTCTCCGACGCTTCATACACCAGATAACACCGATCGCGGCCAGACAGAGACCGGCTACACCCCCGATAGCACCTCCCGCAATCGCACCCACATGGTCTCCGGCGGAGTATGGAGCATCAGGTACGGTGGTTGCCGCTGCTGTTGAGGTAGTTGCGGCTGATGAAGCTGTTACGAATGCTGAAGCTGTCGCGTCATCAATGCTGAGACTTGCCGCAGTAAGATCTTGCGTCGGACATCCACTCGAGCAAGGGTTGCTCTTGCAACAACCCATGAAAGCCGGATTCGTTCCAGCACATGTGTACCAGTTGCTGTCGGTGCTGCATGTTTGATCTGGAAACGTGCCATATTCAGCGACGTCGAAGCTCGCCGGTCTTAGATTCTTTTGTGGACAACTCGTTGTCACATCGCATGGGTCGACACTGCCGCTACAGCATCCGACGAATCTGGAGCCAGTTGTGCAGACATACCAGGAGCCACCACTTGGACAAGAAGGGTCGAAAGATTGGCGCGACCAGATATCACGATCATAGATCAACGCCATTGAACCCGATATAGGAAAGAAATATGAAAGAGTGACTGGAAGCGAAAGAAGGAGTGAAAAAGACTCTTGACCTACCATCCACTTACCTATATGTTTTACGGCCTCCCATCTAGAGGCGTAAAGACTCAATACCTGAGACTTTCCGAATTAATTGCTAGAGGTACGTGCAACCATCAAGGCCCTGGTTCCCGGCAAGACGAACACTGTTGGAAGACGCAATGTGAGCCTGGCTTTGCCGTGCGGCCCGCACCATGGCTTCTAGGGCATCATGATGTGCATGACTGAGCTGGACGAGCTGAGCATCTTGAGATGCCGCTGCGTGGATGGCGTTCTGTATCGGGGCAGGGTGGTCCGGTGTAGGAATTGGCTTGCAGATATGGTAGCCACTGGCTAAGTTTGGTCCACACTGAAGACATGATAATATCGAACAAGACACGAGGAGCTGCTGGACAGCGAAAGGCGGATGGCTTTGCGAGAAATTGACGACGTGTGTTGCGCGTTTCAGAAGATGCGGACAGACCAGCTGCCTTCATGCCGATAAATTTCCCTCGATCGAGAGCCATATTAGCTGTGAGCTGGCTCGCATGACGAGAAGTTGATGCGCGCCATGATGTCCAGATCGCCGGCTGATTACTCCCATCGTGGCTATTGCTTGTAAACAGTCGATGAAGTTTGCTGTATGGATTGAGGCTACCAGCTCAAACAGCCGGCAGTCTCTCCATCAAGGCTGCGAAAGCCACCTCGCAATGCTTGTGTCGAAATTAGCGACAAGTTTGAGGCGGTAGATTCCTAGAAATCACGGAGATATGAGCATTTGCATGCTGATGTGGTTCAGCAATCTTGCGACGCTCTAGATCGATGAAGAGACACGTTATGCGGTCTGGATACTCGCAATTTTGAGCTCTCCGGTTGTCTCTGAGGGGCCGGCACACTTTGAAGCGGAAAGTGCTGTTTCACCTGCAAACTCATTTAGACACATCAACACACCGACTGTTTTCTGTGATGATGTCTCTGAGGCTCATTGACCGTGGACTGGGGCAAGAAGCAGAATTAGAGGCAGAGGATGGGGTATCGCTTCTTCATTCGCGCCCGAGTCGACCTTAGCAAGCACGGTTTTTCTTGGCAGAGTTTGTAGGCTATATTCTAGCCAAGCAGATATCTGCCAATGCTCAGCTGAGTGGCGCAGCGGAAGGTTCGTAACATTCACTCGCTCCACTCATTAAACCACCTTACTAACTCAATACAGCGCGCCGGGCTCATAAACATGCCAACCCGGAGGACCTCGGATCGAAACCGAGCTTAGCTACTTCTTTTTGCTTTTTTTTCTTTCTTACTTTTCTTAACAATTCTGACAGAGCCAGATAGGATCCATCGACAACTCCTTCTACGTTTTGACACTTCACGTCGCAGGAGCGTCAACGTAATTATCATCTAGGAATCTACATACTCGTAAGACTAGAGAAAGGCTCGCATATACTTGGCATGTGACAGTGCAATTATAAAACTTCATCCTTCCTTTTCAATACCACATCTACTACCAATAGCAATACTGCCTAGAACAAGCGATCAAGACGGAACGTCACAAGCCACAGACAACTCGAGGAACCCATGTGATGCAACCAGCCATGAGTGTAGCTGGGGAGGAAGGAGCAGTCCTGGTGTGTGAGCTTCGCTTGGATGGGCAGGAAGACACGACCGGCCCTTTCCTCACGAATCTGTTGAAGCCACAATCATCTCTCGCCTGACCAAAATCAACCAGTTTCACCATAAATCCGACCTTGCTTGACGTCCTGCGCCGAGTTCATCAAGTATACTCAGACTCGTAGATCACGGTTCGCTGGATGAATCTCACAGACAAGTCAGAGATCTCGTACGTTCAATACCTTACGGTCTTGGTTGCCAAAGAAGGTGCTTACTCATGGCCATCAGGCTCATCGTTCTTAGCTCTTGTCCCCCAAACATTCGTCATTCGATCCGCTATTCGAACGTGTTCACCCAGACAGGTCGCTGATTGACTAATCCCGGACCTGACCACATCACTTCCATCTGTCCTCCGTGCACCGAACCAGTTCGAAGGCCAGCTTCCTCACATCGTATCAAGATACGCATTGCGCTCGATCCTTCTGGTTATCATGGCACAGCAGCAACAGGTCATCTTGGAAGCGGTCAAAGTCTTGATCGAGAGTGGACATGTTACTGCCCATCATGTTCCTGGCCAAGATTTCAGCTTGCATCTACAGTTCTCGAAACTCGACTCTGAACTGGTTTCTAGTTTGAGAAGCCTCTACGACCAGTCCCATGACACGGCTTCTTCCCAAGCAGACGACCGGTCCCATAGCAACAAGATTAAAGACAGCAACGATGAATTCCGTGTCGACAATGTGGAGCGCGATACAACTGGTTTCATAGATCCGTGGAACACCAAGACAGGGAATGAACCATGGTGGCCATACATCGAGAAAGCTACGACGGACCCGTCGATGTTGAACAAGCATCCGAACCTGACAGATGTTGACCTTCTCAAGATATACTACAGCACCTCTTCGGCACGAGAGCGTGCAAAAGACTCCTCGGGTGTTTTCACAACCAAAGGCAACTTCAAGGGAAGAGGACAGTACGACTACTTGCGGGAGTTCGTACAAAAGCATCCAGCCTTGAACAAGTCGGCAGATGGCGACTTCAAGGCCAACAAGAGACACCGTGTTCATTGCACATGGAACCTGATCAACAAGATCCCAGTATACACAGGTTTTGTCAAGATATCACCCCAACCGGATCGGATTGTTGTTGGCTTCACTCGTGCAAGCAGCTTCCCACCCACCTACGGTGGCAACGGAATGTATATTAGAGGAGCGGAAGCAGTCAAAGCCTGGGTCAATCTCAACAAGATACAAGAATGCGTTCTTGTTTCACTTCCTAGGCAGCAGACTTCAAGCAGGTTGGCATTCTATATCACGATCGAAGATCAGGTCATCCTCAATCCTGACACGAATCTGTCGGAGCTTCAGGCCATTCTAGACGCAGCACAACAAGGTCAATCTGTCGACCTTCTCTCAGTCGGTTTTGATGCTTTGACCACCCACCTACCTTCCCTGGATGCCTTGGCCGAGCGATACAGACACCTCAACATTAATCTAGTCTTTGCTGTTCCGGAGTGGTTCCCCAGACTCGACCTGTTTCCACGGCTATCAAACGGTGTGCGTTACGGACAGGTTCTCCTGGCAGAGCTCTCTGCGTACAGAAAAGGTATCTCGTCCAGCGATATCGCGACATGTGTGGAGGAGTTCTTCGAAGCAGTGAACCTTAGGAAGGAACATGTTGCATTTGCTACAAACCTCCAGGAGCTGACAAGGGGACGTGCCAATTTCCGAGTCAGCCCTGATACAGCAACAGATTCTGGTATACGCGCTGCAGAGGAAAACAAGGAGAAGGGTTGGTCCGCACCAGGCTTGCCAAGAGCCAACAGAAGAAAGCACAGGAAGCAACCTGATCTCAAGAAACGGCGTATATCAGAACTGGAAGACAATGACGAAGAGAACTACCATGATCAAGAGAATGTGTAGCGGCTTGATATGTGGTTGTTTCGAGGGGACAGACTGGTTGGCCGATTCGCACGAACGTGTGGTCGACCGGAAGCAAGCAGTCTCCCAGGGCGGACGAGTCGTACAAGAGATATCGCAGAGCTGAGTGGCGACTGTTGCTTCCAGTCCATATGCTTGCTTTTTCTGATCATGTCTTATCAAGACGCAGGCAGGTTTATGACTTGATGGTTTTTCCTTAGGGCTGTTCAGTATATATACACACATGTATCTTACCATAGCTTCAGACTGCAATTATACATACAGGACATGACAGGCTTCACACATTTCAGCTCGGCTCATGTGGTGAATCTTGACTTCAAAGACTTGATAAATCATGATCTGTACGAAAATGAAATTGAGATTGGAACTAGTGACAGCACATACGTTCAGAAAATTATCACTTAGAAGTGGTATCTTGAGTGACAGAGCATCAAGATAGGACATGTCTGGTTTTGTAGGCTGCGGACATGTCCAATCGAACTGGTCGCGAAAAACTCGGACATGTCTATATACGACCCTTCACCAGACATGACTGGTACAGACCTGTTTCCATGTTTCACTTCTGGTGATAGGTTGAGAAAAATCCCAACATGATTGACATTGAACGTCAACATAGACGTCTTCTTCCACTTGCTTGAGAATTCACATCGATCAAAGGGGCCTTGCCTGCATGGTTGACATTCAATGTCAACCTGTCACTTTCGTTCCTTTTTCTTTCCATCCTGTTGCTTTTCATCCCTTCAGCATGGTTGACGATCATTGTCAACCTATCTGATGCGTGCTCAATCTGCATGACTGACGTTTAATGTCATCTCAAGTCCGAACATGTTGTATCCTTGAGGCTTCACTTCGGTGCAGTATCTAAACATGACCCACACACCAATAGAGAGCCCTGTGAGATATCAGCCTGTTCGTTGCGAAGAGATTTCTCAATCATGTCTACAGATGAACTTGTCCACCAGACATTTTAAACAAGTTTCTACCTTTACTGGAGAGTATGCTACATGTCTGAGCAGCATTATCACATCATCTCAACAAGAAAGTCGAAAGTATTCGCTAATGAACAAGTCCCAAAAGACAGGTCTGATTATGTGCGCGAAAGAAGTCGAACAGGACGTTACACATCGACCGACATCGTCGAGCTTGAGGCAGGAATCAGGATCTCGTGGTCAGCAGGGCCTCGCTGCTCTATCTAACGGCGTAGTGTTTGATGACTCCTGATGACAACCTGTTGGAAATGAAGCTTCATTACTAGGATGTCTTGCATCCACGTCTCGTCGTCCGAGAGCTATACATCATTACAAATTTCATAATCCTACTACTTCAATCCCCCTTCTCTACATCCCTCAAACTCTCCGCCTTTTCCCTTCTCCTCTGTCTCCCCTTATCACTCCAAGGGAAATGCAACACCGGCACCAAAAAGAAACTGTTTCCTCTATCCGCAATACCAGCCAACATATTCCACCAAGCGATAAATGCAGCCACGATACCAAAAGCACCTCCTGCCAAGTTCAAAGAGTGGTTTGGTGTGGTGACTCCGTTGGTCGTGGTTGTATACATGTAGGCTGTGGCTAGCATGAGGAAGGTGAGCCATACGGTGAGGAAGAGGGAGGAGAAGGCCACGGTGGATTTTAGAGTCAGCAGCCAGAGGATGAAGGTGAAGATGAACCAGCCCTGTTTGCAAGAGTGTCAGTGGGTGCTTGTGTGTAAAAGAGAGCAAAGGGGGAAAGCTTACGTAAAGGTAAAAGCCTACTGCGGTATAGAAATTTGTTGTTGCACCACCATATGCAGAAGCGATCTCAAATCCTCCAGGTGTGAAGATTATGCCTAGCCCGATCCAGAAGCCTCCATAGGATGTCAAAGCTGTAGCACCAAAGGTGTTGCCCACAGCCATCTCCCTGCGTCACCAAACATCAGTTTTCGCTCCAAAAACGCACTCCAAGACGATAAACTACTCACCACATGCCAGCCAGTATCTGAATCAATCCACCATACGCAAAAGCAGGTCCAACAATAATATTAGGCGTCGCCGCTCCTTGCGCCCCCAAATTGATCAAACTCAGCAAAAAAGTCGTCAGAGCAAAACCTGCCAGACCCAACGGAGCAGGGTTTGCAAATCCTCTATCTGGAGCTTTGTAGAGACCAGGTTGAAAAGCTCCTCCAAAGGCTGGCAGATAGGAATTGTCTGTGGGGATGCGTGACAAGGGACCATATCCAGGTGTCCAGCGTGGGTTTATGGCGTCATTCTCGAGATGCTCTGTTTCTGATTTTCTGATTGCGTCTGGGTCTGGGTCTGAGTTTGAGGTGCGGATTGATGTGTCCGTCATGATTGATTATGCTCTACCGAGAGAGCAAAATGGCAGAAAGAATTTAAGTAGCAGGGAGTCGAACAAAACAGAAAAGCAAAGTAGAGGAAAAGAGAAACAGAGCAAGTTACTTATAAACACACTCTCTCTTCTCCAAATGCCAAATGCAAGCAAGACCTACTAGTTCCAAAGTCTCTTTTCTTTTCTTCATGTCCATCACTATCCTCAGCATCAAATCAGCATGCAGCTAGCTGCCACTCGGATCTAAACACATCCTTTCCTCAGGACGTGACTCTTGACCCCTCAATTGACGATTATCACAAACGGCAGCGCACAGCGGGAAAAAGGCACCGAAAAGTGCGGCTCGTCGTCACAGGATCAGTTTGGAGGTGGATATTGAAGATCTTTGCAGTATGCAGCAATGGTGAAGATCCCCAGAGATGACGACGAGACCGGGGTAACGGGAGACGTGGGGATAAGGTGCGCGGAGGGTGTTGCGTTCCGGAAGGCTTCGGATGTCGATCTTGCAGAAGAGCCGCGGACAGAGCTGTTTTGCGAGTTGGCGCTGATGTGGTCGTGACTTGACGGTCAGGTGGAATAGCATGTCTGCTGAGTTTTGATCATGCTGCTCTGGATACGATCTCGGGTGTGAAAACAAGTGGTGAACGTTTTCTACACCCGAAGAATAGACAAGTCAAGCATTAGACCAACAACTATCTAGTCACATTCAATACATGCCTCCATCACCGTTTTCACGAGAACCTCGTCCGCCCTTCTTGCCTTACATTCTCCCTCGGTGCCTGTTGCACAGGCTCACTTCCCTCCAACTCATAAACACCTCCTCTACTTCCATCCTTCAAACTCCTTCCATCCAACTCCGGCGGCTCCCAACCCCCTCTCATCTCAACTCTAGGCTGCACTTTACTTCCCTGCACCTCGTGTGATTGCCACCCATACTTTTCGTTTCCGGTCGGCATTTCATTGAGTGCTGCTTCTGAGTCGCTGGGGAGTTCGAGCTTCACTGCTGCATCTGCTTCAACGGGCGGATGGAGGTGAGTGGTGGGTGTAGAGTTGTCGGAGTCTGGGTTATTGAGGAGACTGAGGGCAGCGCGTTGACGGCGACGACGGCGTATGTAGAAGGCTGTAGCGAAGGCGAAGAGGACCAAAGCGGCTCCTGCTACTACACCAACTGCAATGCCGATGATCACATTGCGAGACAGAATTGCTGAAGGTCTGGTGACTGTGTCGTTGCCACCTGTTGTTGAGTTTCCTGTTGCATTGACACCCGTTGGTAGGATGGAAACCAGGTTTTCAGCGGGCATAGGGTTTGCAAATGCAGCTTGTGTGATTGTGAAGTTGTTGCGTTCGTAATCGGCTATCAGGTATGCTTCTTGCAGGAACGTGCGGCCGAGTATGTATTGTGTGTCGTTTGCTGCTCTGCGGATGGGGAAGTAGCGAGTGCTGTTTGTGTAGTAGGGATAGCTAGCCTGCAGATCGAATGCTGCATACGGCAAGCGGATATTCGTACTTGCACCTCCGTCTGTCGTTTCTGGAGATAGTTTGAAGATGATTGTGGGATTCAGTTGTTGGAGCTTTGTGTGCATGGTGTCGTTGATTAGGTATAGATCTGTCTGATTATCATATACCAGGCCAAAACTGGATGCGAAATTATCGCACGCGGCTGCTGGCATCCAGATGTGCGGAAGCGTGCTGTCTACCAGCGCAAAGTAGCCTGTAGAATACAGAGTTGCGGTGCCGAGGAGTGTGTTTTGAGCGGTGATTTGCGTGACGCCTACTTGAAGGGGCTTGGAGTCGTCTGAAGCAAAGGGAAAGACAGTACCATCTCCGTCTATACGCGATGCATCGTAGCCACCTAGAGTCAGACTACCGAGCACTTTGCTGTATCCTGGCACTTTGTCAGTCAGGTCCGGGTGTATGCAGAATGAAACCTACGGTATGAAGCGCCTGCAGTGTAAGCATATGACTTGGATGGTATGGTGTCGTTATTCCTCAGAGACGTCATGAAGGATGGTTGTGGATCAGACAGGACGGAGAAGTTTGACGGCCTTGGTCCTAAGCTAAACACACCGTACATGAAACTTTTGTCGGCAATGCCAGCAACGACTTGGTGTGTCTGTTGGATGCCACCCGAGTTCTCAACCTGTAGACCAACAGTGTCAAAGCCATACATTCCGTTCGCATTGATGCCAACATTCGTCTCCAAGTCTGTTGTATAAATGCCAATGTCGTCCCAGGTCGTTGAAGCGTTGCTCAAGAAGCCGGTACTGATATCGCCTTGGAAGGGCATGACGCCTCGTAGGCTACCGCAGTTGGCTGGATCATCTTGTGTACAGCCTTCAGGGACTGGTATGAGGGTTTCTTGCCCGAAAGTCGAAGGAAAGACCCGAAAGTCTTGAGGCGGGGTTCCTATGCGAACCATGAACGAGGACCAGCTGTGAGACAGTCAGTTCCGTACTGGGTGTGGTAGAACATAGGCTCATACCTTCCATCGTTCCCATCCCAGTATTGTGAAGGCGCAAAGGAAATCGGACTGGGAAGAGTAGTGGCTGAGGTAGTGGTAGTCGAGGAAGTCATGGTGCTGACCAGTCGCGCAGTCGGGTAAACGTGTGCTGAACGATCATACAGATAAGATCAAGTCACACAGAAAAAACAATAGATCGGTCGAGGACAGTGATGAAGAGCGACAGTATGGTATTTCGTGTATGTGTATGGGGCGGGACGAGAGATGTCGAGAAAACAGAAGGTGGGTTAAGCAGAGAAAGACGAGCAGGTGGTAAGGCGCAAGCAAGCGCTCAGGTTCACAGCGGGACATTCTACTTATTCAGCAGCGAGGCTATATTGCTGCAGGAAAAGTGGTCGAAAATAGATGGAGTGGTGTTGAAAGGGACCAATCAGCGGGTGAAGGATGGCGTGAATAGATTGAGGTTATGCATGTTGAATGCGGCGGTGAAATGTTTCTGAAACACACGAGTGTGGACAAGACGGGGCGTAGAAGGATACTTGGCCATGGACGAGGATATCTACCATGATGTTCAGCGGTTTATGGAAGATTAGGGGTTGAAGACGAGTGTTCAAGAAAGGGAGAGGGATGATAGTAGAGAAATGTGGGTAGAGAAGCATCGGCAGAGGAGCCGAGGTGAAACGAGGCTGGCGCGAATCAAAGGCCATAGTGCATGCGACCAAGACCAACAACAACAATCAACTTGACTTCTGTGGGGCAGACATAGCAGTGCTGCTTGCTGTCACAATATCGACTCCCCACTCCCGACTCCCCACTCCCTATAATCCTCAAGTCTGCTCGTCACAGCATGGCAGACCCATACCAATGGCGCGAGTCGGTCCTCTCAACACGCAGTCTTTCCTATGTCAGCACCTTCGACGCCCTCGAATCCAGCCTGCGCCCTTCGACCCTCCGCAAAAACACCTTGACTTCAATATCCTCTTCTCTCGCCGATGACCAAGACTTCCACGACGCCCTCACCCAAGTGCCCTCGTCCGACATGCTTCCCTCATCAGTATCAACCTCACCACTCTTCCGCTTACCACGCGACATTCGACTACAAATCTACTCTCTCCTCCTCACCAGTACACAACCAATCCTCTGGCCCACAGAGCACGCCTCCCACACTCTCGATCCACAACTCCTGCGTTGCTGTCGCCCAATCTACGAAGAAGCAGCTCACGTCCTCTACCAAACAAACACCCTCACCTTCGCTCACCCCAGCGATGCAAACATGTTTGCCCACGCTTTGAGTAATCGCTCTTTCGCCTGCTTGGTCCCACACATCATTTTGCGTATCCGCAGCAACGATACTCGTCTCTGGACAGGCTGGTTCAATACAAATGCTGCCGAGCGCAGTCTCGTGCGCGACCTGCCCGGTCTTCGTCGGCTCACAATCCGCTACAGAGGGCCTAGGTGGCAGCCGAGTCTGAACGAAAAAGCGAATGCTGATCTCTGGCTCAAGGATCCAAAGTTGCAAGAGATCATTTTGAGTGTGAGAAAGTGTGTGCCTGAGGTCAGGCTGTTGCTGTGCGTGAGGTTACCTGACGAGGTCGCTGAAGAGATCAAGAGAGGTTTGGACAAGACCGAGGAGGGAGAAGAGAAGATGCCCCATGTCATGTTCAGGAGGTGGGTATGGTTGAATGGCTGTCATATTCGTGTCGAACCCCTTGGCAAGGATGACGACGTATGAGAGATACACGCGATACGATTGAAACATCACAGGGAAGGTGCGCGTGTTCATCATAAATGATATGCGACTTTAGTCTTCGAGGCGTACAGAGACGCTGGTCTTGTGCAGACCGACACAGTATGCGCTCTGATCACTTGAATCTGATCAGATGATGGACTCACAGTTGCATAGCATGGGAATAGTCCGGAAGCGATGATCTGGGATGCGACCATTTGGAAATCGTCAAAGGCATGACATTGATGGTGACTAGCATGACAATTCACGAAAAAAGCACGATCAACGACGACAATGAATATTGAAGAATAAAAGAAAATTGTTGCATTTCACGCTCTTTAAGCCCGTAAAACTCCCAGGATGATGAAAATGTCTAACACCACAGAACGCCGAGTCTTGTCCCCAAAAGCCATAAGAGAAGAAGAAAAAGCCCGTCTCTCCTCTTGGACACCCGTTTTTGTAATCAATCGTACCACGTGTATGACACAGAGACATAAAACACACAAACTTCCACAGATCAAAGACCGATTTAGTCTTGGTTTGGAAAAAGGTGCGTTTATGCTGCGCGCTGGTAGATACCAGCGACCATGGCGTGATCTCTCTCGAAGGGCTCGAGGGTAAGCTGCTCCTTGGGCTTGATGCGCTCCTCTCTCATCTTTTGCACCTCACGGGCGAAGACGGCCTCGGGGGCAGCAGTCGAGTCGATACAGTTGGCCTTGATGGAGACAAGGACACCACCGCCGACCTTGAGGAACAAGTGGGCGTTGAGACCGACGATACGGGCCTGATCGGGCTGGGCAACATCGGCGAAGATGCAGTCGACCATGCCGACGAGCATGCGGTACTTGAGAGGGTGACGGGCGTCCTCGACGATGGGGATGACGTTGGTACGGTGGGTAGCCATGTTGATCAGATCACGGCCGGAACGGTGAGAGAACTCGACGGCGTAGACGGTACCAGTGGGACCGACGATATCAGCGACGTGAGAAACCGAAGTACCAGAAGCGGATCCGAGGTAGAGAACCTTGCTACCGGGCTTCATGTAGATGTCCTGGAGACCACCGAGGATACCAGCGGCAATCTTTGAGCGGAAAGGGTTCCAGACACGGTATTCGACCTTGGTTGTAGCAGCAGCCTCGCCGTTCTCGACAACGGGAGCAGGCGAATCGACAGTGATGCGCTTCTCGCCATAGACTGCCACTCCTGGTGCCATCGAGCGTGTCACGAGCATGTCCTCTTTTCCTCTTGCAATGAAAACGCCCTCGTGGCGATGCGGCTCGACGATGGCCTTCTGGCCTCCCTTGGCTCCGGCGGCTAAGATAATATGTTAGTGTATGCATCAGAGAACGGAAGGAAGCCAAAAAATACCTCCGCCACGGCCACCTCCACGTCCTCCACGTCCTCTGTCGCCTCCACGTCCACGGCCACCTTAGGTCTGTTAGCGTTGCATCAGGAGAGTGTGAGGGAAGAGCGAACCTCCACGACCGCCTCTATCGCCGCCTCCGCGAGAGAAGCCACCACCACGCGAGCCACCTATAATCTTGTCAGTGAGTGTTCCAGAGAGCTCAGGAACGATATCGCGAACCTCTGCCACCTCTGTCGCCGAACCCACCCCTGCCGCCGCCTCTGCCGCCACGATCTCCGCCAAATCCGCCTTTTTTGAAGTCAGTGAGTGTTCTGGAGAGCCTGGAAAGAAGATCGCGAACCTCTGCCGCGAGGGGCTCCTCCTCTGGGTGTGAATGCCATCGCGTTTTTGATTAAGGAATGGGTGGATGAATGTGTAGTCGAGATAGTCGGATTGTCGACGAAGCGCGGGAGCAAGACAAAATTTCCAGATATCCAAATTTTCGCCAAGAGTCGAGCTATGCTCCGGCCTATCGGCACGACTCCGGGCGGAGATGTAGAGCGAAGTCTGGCTGGCGGATTATGATGCTGCTTCTTGTACTCCTTCTGTCTTGTCAATTCGTGTTTGTCCCGAGGCAGTGAAAATCGTCATGAGAAGATGACGGAGACAGCTTGTAATACTGCGAGATTTGCAGCCTGATCAGGTTCTCATGGGTCGTGCAATCTGTCAACGCCATATCTCATATCTTCACGACGAAAACAACTTCAAGGGGTCCTTGAAAGCAGACAGACTGCTGACAGGGTGTGGTCCGTCTTCATACTACTATTCAGCCGAGGATCGAAGGGTTTCATGTGTTTTTACATGAAGAACAACGAGATGGTCTTTTGTCTTCTCGTTGAAAGATGAAAATGAGATATAGAGTTGCTTACACATTGGCAAGAATATGAAAATACGAACGCTCTTCTTACACTCAGATCTACGATATATATATATACAACTGTCCGTCAGTATTCTTCCAGCGACCGATGCCAGAAGTTACTCTTCGCATGTAAGTAATGTTTGGCTCACGGACCCACCAGTATAAGGATGATCGAAACATCTCAGTCGTCAGATGGGAGTCCTTTTCATCCGCACAGACTAGACTGGCAAGAAGAGCCATGTATGGTAAATTCACAGAAAGTCAAGACTTGGTCGTATGGATGTCAGTGAATAGTGCATCATCATGAAGAGAGGTGGAATTAGAGTTGTCACATGCATCTGTTGCAGTACAGGAAGGAGCGAGGCCAGTGCACCTGCCAGTCGAGAAGATTCAGAGCTTTTTGCATCCGAACAATCTCATGCTACAAGAGAGAGATGCTTCGGACATTGGACAAGTGCGGCTCCTGGTAGGCGTCGGCTCTCTTTGGACACGGCTTCGGTGCGAATACATCTTTGCCTTTCTATAGCTATCCCATAGCGCATACTTTGATTGGAGATTCTTACTTCCGTCTGTTTGAGCCCAGAGATAGCTCACCAGTAGCTATAGGTTCACTTCCACCTTTGGTTGCTCTGTCTATTCACTGTTAGAAGACCTGGGGGAAGTGTGGTCCTTTCCGCTCAGATCAAGCAGCAAGACACAAACATCTGTGACTTCCTCACAAGCCGGGTGCTTCACCATTGAACAGAATCTTCTCATCGGCACCGTAATATGAAAATGATTTGTGTTTGAATATATTTTTGCTTGTCGAGCAGCACATTTATGTTGTGATGTGTTTGGCTTTCTCAAGTCGAGGCGATCAACGAATCTTGGCACAGTGCGCACAGGCCACCTAGGCGAAGGGCTCCCACAAGTCGAAAATTGGATAGACCTCAAATCTTCGTTCGCTGCTGAGATCTTTTCCCTGTACGCCCACCGACTCACCCAACACCGTCAAAATGGTAGGTCCCTATACAGCTCCATCGCCGCTTCGTCCAATTCATCGCATTCTCTCCCCAAACGACTCTCTCCGACCGGCCATCTTGTTTCGACTGCCTCGCTTGATTGCGCACCGCTCAAGCAGATTCTGTCCACTTCGCCCAGTCTCAATTTGCGCGCACTCGTTTCGATCCGCATCCGATACAACACATGGCCGGTCATCTTTTGATTCACTGCGCTATCGACATGCGCACTTCTACACACAACAATCAATGCGACACCCGACTAACACAACTCCCTCGTCCAGGTCCGTTACGCCGCTACCGAAATCGAGAACGCCAAGAGCGCCCGCGCTCGCGGTTCCTACCTCCGTGTTTCTTTCAAGAACACCCGTGAGACCGCTCAGGCCATCAACGGCTGGAAGGTCACCCGTGCCCTCCAGTACCTCGAGAACGTCAAGAACCACGCCGAGGCCGTCCCCATGAGACGTTATGCCGGGAGCACTGGCCGCACCGCCCAGGGTAAGTCTGCCAGCTGCGAGGATGCATATGGGGATTGAAGATCCGCCTGGGAATAAAGAACACACATATTGATTCATGCCAAAGGCAAGCAGTTCGGTGTCTCCAAGGCCCGCTGGCCCGTCAAGTCTGCCGAGTTCATCCTCTCGCTCCTCAAGAACGCCGAGGCCAACGCCGACACCAAGGGTCTTGACACCTCCAACCTGATCGTCAAGCACATCCAGGTCAACCAGGCCCCCAAGCAGCGCCGCCGCACATACCGTGCCCACGGTCGCGTACGTTTTCCCTCTTCTCCGTTTCTTCTGACAGTCTCCTAACATCCTCCCTACAGATCAACCCTTACATGTCCAACCCCTGCCACATTGAGATGATCCTCACTGAGGGCGAGGAGGTCGTTCAGAAGGCCCCCGAGACTGCTGGTGTCCGCATCAACAGCCGCCAGCGCGCTCAGCGCAACCGCAAGGCCATCACCTCCGCATAAATGCATCAAACATGACGTTTAGCGAGTGATGAGAGAATCGGTCTGGGAACGGACGGTTACGGAAAACGGACTATCTACCAGCGATAACAAAAGACAAAAAGCGGTGTTGCCTCCAAACCTTCCTTCTTTCGGTTGTTCCTTCTTGCATGGTGTGCATTATGACGGAAAAAACGGCGTTTCTATATGTCGAACCAAAAAATGATATCCCTGTGGTTCGTTATGATGGCGGCACCCATGCAAACACCTTGACTTTCTTGCTTTGTGAATATGAATGGGTGCCAGTAATTGTCTTTGACTCAATCTTGTCGCCTTTTATGATCAGCAGTAAGTCGAGACAATGTCATGTTACATATCACTGTCCTCTCTTGTCTTTGCTCAATCATATGTCCAACGTCATGAAACCAAAGACATGCAAGGATGAGACGACAGCATCGAAGTTCGCCAGCATGGCTAAGTAAGCACTCTCTTCTTGCTTGTGTCATTCGCTATTCATCGAGCCGCTCAGAGGGCAGTCACGAGAGTCGAAACTCAAGTGCAAATAGGTTTTCTTGTGAGCAAAAGAGTGTATTATAGTCTGGCCAAACTAATAGTGTTGGTTGCTCTGATTCATTCTGTCCATCTCCCTCCGATCATACCTTCCTTCTCCACCACACAGCTCTTCAGCATCTATCCTTCACCATCTGCTTTCATGTCCTAGCAAGAGACGCATCTAGAACTCCCAAGTCTTGGTGACTTTGTACTGGCCATTGCTGTTGACACAATCATCCTTCTGTTTCACAATCAACATCCTCTCCATCTCCACTCCCATCAATATCAAAAACACATACCTCATAGTTGGGGTTGTACACAGCAATTTGGTTATAACTACCATCTCCATTGTGAAGCGCAAACGAAGAATCTCCACAATCGGTGAGGTAGTAGGTATATCCATTGGACAGAGTGAATTTTTTGCCGCAAGGGTTATCGCTGTCGTTGGCGATGAAGGTCCATTGGCAGGCGTCTTGGCCTTTGATCCAGGCGACGTCGTATTTGGTGCCCTTGAGGGAGCCAGAGGTGAATTCGGAAGTGCCGGTTATGATGGTGGCGGCGGCACGCTCGGTGAGGGCGAGGCCGAAGATGGCGAGGGTGGTGGTGAGTTTCATGGTTGCTGGTTGAGGGTGTTGTAGTGGTTTGGTCTTGGTTGATGGTTGATACTGAGTTGATGCTGGAGGGTCAGTTTGAAAGGGGGATGAGACTATCCTACTTATACCATCGTCGATAGACAGTTGTACGATCCACGAGCACCCATTGACCGGCACATATGGGATGAGAGATCTCCATGCTCAAGAATGGCACCTTGTCGTCGCCTTGATCGTTGTCCCGTTTAGGCTCGATAGCATCGGTAAGAGGCGTTTTCCACCAACATGCTCAATGGCTTCAGCTGTGACTCTCGTAAGATATGGCGATACGAAGTCATCGACGTAATGCTACGGTATGACGAAACTAAGCGCTCGAGCGTGGTATGCATTAGTCCGTGGGCTGGATGACCAGGAGCAAGCAAAGGGATGCGGTGAGCCAAGCATACAGAGGTCCTGTGGCAGGACGTAGTGCGTGCCACACACATTGCTTGACCAAAGCTTGTTCTCATCTCGAATATGCTGCAGTTCGTGGACATACAGCTCTCTGAATATAGATCGATGTCCAACGGATTTCTTGGTCTCGCTTGACTTGACAGTATTGCATAACCATCAACGATTTAAACTGGAACTGTCGGTGGTCTGCACCCGGCGTCGCTGCGTTGATTGATCTGCCTTCGACATATGAAACAATCGTGGTATGGCACTAGCGACCACAGCTTTGCACGAACATATTCGATCGGTGGAATCCATCATATCCAACAACGACAAAGCTTTTGCATCGTGCAGTCCGGCACGGCACCAGAGGCTCAGCTCGTATTGAATGCTTGTGTTCATGGACTTCGTGAGAGAGTGGTAAAGAGCTCAGAGTGTTGCACAGCCGATGATCTAGGCTTGTCCATTCGGCATTGAGCAACCTGGGTCGATCTCGAATTATGGAGGCCTTGAATCCTCATTGACCGGTCAACACCGATTGCTTGCTGCGAAGTAAGCATCGCCCGGCTGTCAATGATGCCGGCTTAAGAGTCAGCCGTTTGACCGGTCAGATTACAGCTAAGGCATATCGAGGTTCGCAAAACAGTTTCCTGTAAAGGTCAACGATTCCTACCCATGCATACAGAGCTTGGACTCTATACGGCTGTGCCTGCATACTTGTATGTGGAGCAATAAGCTTACATCTGTACGACGGGTCTAGGAGTATTATAGGCTCATCGGCCTGTGTGACGAGCGACGTTCACCGCCTCGAATCAGCCACTTGCTATCCAGCGATGTGCTATGATGCACCGGCTTAAGAGATCTGGATTCTTAGTACTATGCGTATCGTGACATACAAGCATTAAGAACACTCCATCTTCCTATTCGTTATGGCAGTTGTTGCAAACTTGCAGCCAACTCATACAGCGTCTCGAATCAGGATATGCGTCAACGAGATAACTAGATAGGCGCAAAGAGCTATCGTGCATAGCAGCATACCTGCAAAGGCGTGTTAGGTTGAAGCGTTGTCGAGACAAGCGCGCGCGAATTCCATATATGCTTGAATTTATGCATGTCTTGTACATTTTGTCAAATATTGTACATAGACGGCATAAGGTAGACAAAGGATAGCAAAATCTAGAAGCCTTGCGCTCCCTTCCGTCCTCTAATGCATATACTAATACATTACTGTAACCGCTAGAGCCAAGGGAGGCCAGAAGGCCATCGTCGAGCCGCATCGCCACGAAGGTGTCTTTATTACTCGCGGAAAGGAAGATATGTTGGTCACGAAGAGTATCGCACTAGGAGTGGCAGTTTATGGCGAGAAGCGCATCACCGTCGATTCGACTGCTCCCGTTGTCGAGAACGGCGAGGCTATAACTTCGTATCTACCAATAGAGCCATGAATACGAAACTCATCGAAAGGCTATTACGGCAAGAGCTATACAAGCTACATATTCGTGGCTGACGGCATCTACATGAGAAGATAAGGCTCACTCAAAACAAGAGGTGGGCCTCCAAGTGACTGCCGGTAGAATGCAACAGATTGATATGACCATTTAGTCCTTGCGGTTGATGTGTATAACAGGAATGCAGTAGTGATCATCACGCGATCGAATTTTGCAACATGGTCCGCATGTCTTGAGAATGTAGGAATGATGGCATTTTTTCCAGCTCTGTGACAAAGCAGATGACATGCGAAGACCTGAGGTATTGTCGAGAGGTGATCCAAATACTCTTCTACAGCTTCCTCTGATGACCGATGTCATCCTCAGGGGAATTTTCGTTCGCTTCCATTTCCTTGAGCGACTCTACTTAGATTGAGACCTGCCGGATCAATTCACCAAGGTCTTGGTTGATGCCATTGCAAGATGCCCATCCGCCTTGGACAAGATTCTGCTCGTATGACTTGAAGTATCATAGCAGGAGTCGGGTTAGCTTGTTCAATACACTCCAGTTTGCAGCCTCTGCGAGTCTGATCCAGAGCAATGGGTCGCTGAACGTTTTCCCTGCATATCCTGGCGGTTATAGGACTGGTTGGGCACTATACTATCGACGCCGAACTCTTGTGACCAGGGTTTGTGGCTGACGCCCAAACTTTCTTCTGTGTAACTCTAACTTTTTCTTGAGTACGATTGATGTAAGAGAACAAGGATTTGGCTACACGATGCACTGAACGATACGGCGAAGAGAATGCAAGGAAGTGATAGATGTTGTGAAATTTTGGAAAAAGGGTTTACTATCTTGATATCGTCACAAGACAGTATGCCGTAAGAAAAGAGATGGGTGAACTGCGTGAGTTGCGAAAAGACGCCTCGTGTGCGTCAAGAGAGAAGAGTATGAGAAGAAGAGAAAGAACGCGTCCAGTGGGAGGCACAACCTCTAAGAAACCACTATCAATGCTCGCAGTATCCTCACATCTGCTCGATGATCATCGAGCTCGGTGAGACCATCCCATCGATGGCACCGGTGTCATCGAGCCCCATTTGCGTCCACAACATTCTGCAATCGTCACCAAACACATTCTCGCTATAAGGGAAGTTCCTTAACGTTTTCTCGAAGTGTGCCAGACTGTGGATCTGCAATCTCATGGCTACTTGTCGGGTGGTCGTTAGGAAGGACTCCAACATGTATGATGGCATCCATGTTTCTCCCGTTGAGCAAACACTGATGGCTGCCGATGAAGCTTGGAACATGATCCATAGTAGCGAGTCGAGCTTTGCGGTAGACTCCCATTGTATGATGAGGTCTGGTTTGAGACCGTTCCAGATGCGGTAGACTAGTTTCGATTGGATAGTGTTGATGACTGTGTTGAAGAGGGCGCGCATGTTGACCAGCGATGGCATACACATCCATGTGCTGAGTTGGGTACCCAGAACCAACATGTCTGTGTCGCTGCACTCGGTATGTGACTGGCTGTCTGCAATGGAATTACACAGTTGGTACACAACAGTGTAGAAGGAGTTTTCGACAGCCAGGAAATGAGCTTCTTCGGTCAGCGTAGTGTCGAAAGAGAGACACAGCTGATGAAGACGGTTGAACAGATCATATGCCATCTCAGACGTTAAGGTATCTGACGTGGGGATCATGCGCACGGTCTCCAATGATAGACGGTGAGCCTCACTATTTACTTCGGGTGGGAAGGTGCAGTTCATAGATTCCAGACGCAGGCCGTATTCGAGCATCGGTCTTTCCAGAAGCGCCGATGCTAGTTTAAGGTCGTTCCAAATCGTATGGCGCCATTGTGTGTAGCCGAAGGATTGGAGTCCACCGGCTTTGGTTACCAGATCGGTTACGCATCGCATATGTGTTTTTGCAGCGTCGTACTCCTTGTCTCCCAAGGCCAAATTTACTTGGATAGCCACCAACATAACGAATGTGTCTGTCGATGTTTCTTGCAAGCCTGAGGTATCGTCGGCTGTCGACTGTCAGTATATGGCTTACACTACAGGCTCATCGCAACTTACATGGCAGAGACATGCCGTGCATCCCCGTGAACTGGGGAAGAGAAGACAGCCTGGAAACACCCTGAGAAACTGCACGCATGGCTGCGATCTTGTGCTCAAAGTAACTGATCTGGTTGCGATCTCCCGTGAGCACGCTACGTTTCATTTCCGCAATACACAGAAGAACATGAAACAGAGGTGTGCTAGTAAGTGCGATGCTCCAAAGACCCCTTCTGAAGTGACTGTCGACCTTGTCAAGCCAGAGAACTTTGCTCTCCCAGATGTTGTTTCGGTTGATCGGACGGTGAAAGTGCCAAGTTGCTAGTTGATCAACGGCAAGTCCGTTCAAGGGAAGCGTATTGAATGGATCCCAGCGATGCACAGCAGGACTGTGCAGAAAAGGGTTTGGTGCTTGGAGTAGCGCAGACTGGTCTGGCTCGAAGAATACGGGCGATGCTCGTGAGTTTATCTGGACAAGAGAAGTGGACTGCGGGGAGGCCTCTTCAAACACGCCTGGTGAAGGATCAGACTGGGTAACTGAGAACAAAGGCGATGATGTGTCGGTATAGCTAATCGAGTCGGTGAAACCAGGAGGGGACGAATCAACAGTATCCTCAAGAGATGAGGTCCGGCTGAATGATGGAGGGCTTCCTTCAGGGAACTCTTGAAGAAATACCAACTCGGTCGATGAGGCTGATGACTGGCGATGTAGTTGGGGGTTATCTTTGCGAGCTCGTGATGATCTTTTTACAGATGAGCGCTTGGGGCGCGGCTGAGACGCAGCCTGACGAGTGTTGGTATTCCGCCGCCGGGGATCTTTGGTCTTTGCAGCTGAAACTTCTGGCGCAGCATCTTCTTCTGGAGATGGGCCGTTATCTGCCTCCCTTTGCCGCCGAAAAAAGTCATGCATGACATGCTGTCTTACGGTTGGCAAGGATTGCTTGGCTTCCGCCTCTGGTTCGCCAGTATAGTTGACAAACACGAACTTGCCCACAGCCGCCATGGTTAGTTCTTTCTCTGTTTTGGTTCTCTCACACGGGGCCTCGATCAAACGATGATCGGATGCTGATTTCGCTGCGGTTTGCTCTGCTTTGCTCCACTTCCCCTAGAGACTTGAACTTGGACCAGGAGTGAGAAATCCGTAAAGGGAAAAAGAGCAAGCTTGCAAACTCGAAGAGGAAAAAGGGAGTTGAACTTGGGCGCCCGGCGAGTCCGTGGGTATAAGAGTAAGGAGGAGCAAAGTTCGCTGGAGCTATTGACCTTTCGCTGTTTTGGGCCAGTTCCCCGCGAACACGACCCGCAGGCTGAGGGCTAGACCGTGATTGGACAGCAAGACTTCAGTTGGAGAGATGAACTTATGCCTAGTCTTGGTCGTCGATGCGAGATTGTCGCTCTCCAGTCAACCAGTATAGAACCTGGTCTTCTGGCAATTTTGCAGTCCCTCCTGGGGTCCCCTGTGCAATCTATGTTGAGTACCGGTCAACGATTGCGGCAGAGACAAAGTTCGTGTCGACGGTTGTCAGCTCAGAGCTGAAGGGCTGAAGCTTCTGCGTCGCCGAACCGCGTCCAGTCAGACCTCGGGACCTGGAAAAAGACGCTCCGGTGACAGCTCAGAAAGACGAATGGTGCCTGTCGAAAAATGTCCCTGTTCAAGACGCGAACACATCAACATGATACGATACATTATTGCGATCGTCGATACTGACCTTGTCATGTGGATGGACAATAATCCAACAGAGTGGTCGCACTCAAACCAGAGTCGCCGCGCCACGGTGTAACCAAGGGCGCAATGTTTGTGCCTCTGTTGTTGCGAATCCACAAGATGGAACAGATCGGCATCAAAGGGTGATACAGAGACAGGATATGGATGCCCTTTTCTGCTCCTCAGTAGTCAGGCAGTGTTTGCTGAATTGAGAGGCTGAGCGTTTGGTATCACCAATATCTATCTTCTAGGAAACATTCACAGCCCCTAACTGCCACGATCCTGCATCACAAAGATGGACTGTGGACAGTCGGCATTTCATTTTCGGCGTAGCCGGCGGTGTCTCCGACCGCCTTCTCGAGATGTTCGTCGCAACACATGCCACAACCGATCACTGGCGCACAGCATATGGCTGAACGAAGCAGAAGGTGGCAGCTGATGAAAAGGATAATTCCGGCTCGCTACGGTGCATGGTAAATATCATTGTACAGAGCACGGCTCAATCAGTGCGATGAAGGATTTCAACCGAGGTTTGGATTATGATATCTAACTCTATGTAGCGTACGACTTGCCGTTCGACCCGGCTGGTCGAGACCTGTGATTCCCAGTCAGCATTCAAGGCTTACGTGCAGCAATCTTGGACGAAAAGGGTGATTGGTAGAAGATCAGAAGGTCTCCAAGCATTTTCTCGACATTGTTTGTTTCCGAACAGGTCTGTGAATTTTGCGCAGGAATTTCATCACCTCGATGGGTAGAGTGAGATACAAGAAGGGATGCATACCTAGTGTTTGGCAGGGGTGTGTTGACCGGTCCACGGTGCTTATCACAAGCAGCTTTCGCGCTGCAGACCCAGCGCTGCTACAGCATGCCATACAATGATGAGAGCTTCAGTATAACTCTCAGCTGCGTATGGCGCCGCAGCGGCTATGGCGAAGCAAACAAAAGCTCTTGATGATGGTGAAAAGATGTGCAAGAAAATCTTTTTTGAAGCTTTTCTTGCGCGACCAGCCGTGGTTTCTCCGACTTCTCTTGGCAGGTCGATGCGTCGGAGTCGCGCTTTTTTCAAGACACGCGCCTTGTAATTAGTCGCCGCGAACGAGAGAAAGCAACACGAATCAGATGTCACTTCCATTTCTTTCGCGACACATCGAATTGCTCACTCAAAACTGACTGTCTTGGAGCACGCGAAGTATGTGCTAAAAGATTGACTCGACCCAGTCTGCTTTGGTTTTTCAACAACTACCATCGCCATTCTCTTGTGGTGCTATCAATCATCGCGCTCATCTCGTCATGCACAATCTTCAGAACTTACCTTACCGCAGCAAGGAGCAAGACAGATACGACGCGTCTGACTCAGCTTCCTTTCTCTCTTCGCAGCAGGAACGGGTCGATCACAACGCAGACCAACCTCAAAGCAGTGCGATACCATCTTCACCTCCGACAGATTCAGCAGAGGCCACGACAAGATTTCCCCCCCCCCCCCCGGATGGAGGCGTTCCCATCGATGAAGAAGCTCTGGCGATGTTCCCTGACTATCACCATGTTGTGCTTAGCAGTGACGATGACTCCAGTGATGGCTGTTCTAGCGACGAAAGCTCCTTCGACGAAGGTTCCTATGACAATCACTCCCCTCGAGGAACACTTATTGAACCAACGCAAGTCATAGAACCTCTCCAGCGACGCAAGGGTCACCCCCGACCTCAAATTCCACGTCAGTCCGGTCCCGACCATCGACACAAACCTAACGATGACCAGGAAGCAGTTCTATCTTATGCGACTCCCTTGCCTGTCTTTAACCACCAAAGAGACAAGTTCGTAGTTGAGTCTGATTCATCAATGCTTGTCTGTCAGCCATCCAGAGGATTACAGTCTGCTCAGCCACTACCAACCGTGACATTGAACCCCAGAGTTGGCATGGCTGTCGAAGGAGGTAGACTATATCTCGCCCAGACGCTACATCATTACTACCGCAAGCACATCCACTGTCCTCGCCACGGTCCTATCGACGGAAGGCCTGGTCACCATCGCACAGTCAGGAAAGTGCATGAGACCGGCCAAGTATATCGTGTGTGGTATTGTACATCACAGCCCAAGTGGGAAGGTCACCGTATTGACAACACGGCCTACATTGAGCTTGCGAAAGTTCAACTAGACCAGGCATTGTTTGATCGAGTCCTCCATGAACTCATCCGCCAGCTCCGTTCCAGAGATTGTCAGCCTGTTGCACGCAATCGCTCGCCTCAGCCTGACGATTTCGATCACCTTGCCCTTTTGTCGTACGTCGGCAGTTATGGTGCGCCACAAGAAGAGATCTCACGGTCAAGCGACTTGCACGGAACAAACTCCATGATGCATCGATAAATGGTTCATAACAATTGACCTGTGTCTAGAAGACGGACGAGATAATTGGAGTATCCGCAAGCACTGTGCTGCCATTTTCCTTCTTCCGGAACAAAATGCTATCTTGACGTCCTGCACAGTGTCTTGCAGAACAGACGCATCACACAAATGCCATTGGTTACCTGTGGATGTATCTTTTGTTCCGTGCAAGTAGCCAACGCTCGCTAGCTTCGAGTGCCTCCTACTGGTCGTCCTATGCTTCATCGACATATACTCCTATACGCGAGATGTCCTTCTTTCGGTCATGGATAATCACAAGCTGTGGTGAAATAACTTCTCTCATCTCTGCTAATATTCAACAACTCATCTGTTAAACTGAAGTCTTGCTGTTGAATCACGGTCTGGACCTGAGCCTGCGGGTCGTGTTCGCAGGAACTGGCCTAAAATAAAATAATCATAATTGCTCCAGCGAGCCTTGCGTCTCCTTACTCTTATACCCACGAACCCGCCGGCACCTAAGTTCACTGCCATCTTCCTATATATCTCCTATTACAAACTCTTTATAGGGAGGCTGAGGAACCCATAGCCACCATCTTAGCCCCTGATCTGTAGCTCAGAATTCTATAATTCGAGCTGTGGAGATAGCGATGTATCCTGGGACCAATGATCTGTTGCGTTCGGTTGTCGACATTCTGCTGTTTTACTAACGAATGAGACTCTGACTATGACTTGCTTACGGAGGGAGCAGCTAGCACACCCGCGCGTATAAGGAGGTGCAATGGTCCTGACGAAGTGGCATGTTTCTCCTAACGCCTACCTGTCTGAAGACGTGACCGACGTACTCAGGCTAGCCATGGTATAGGTAAAAATCAAGCAACATGCCTTCTTGGCCCTCACGGTCTACTGGCAATCATCAAGGCGGCTATCGATACAGCAATGTCTCTGGGCCTGGATTCAAGTTCGACAGTTCACCCTAGATCTAAGGTTGACTGTCATCTTCAGATCGAACAAGCAGCGAGCGTACTGCCTCTTGATACCCACTGTGGACTTATATCTTGTTGATCTCAATCAACTGCTCTTGCTTATCGCGAGCGGAGTATGCTCTATAAGGTTCTCCCACGGCCACCTCTTCTTCTCTGGCTTGTTGAACCTTTGGACAACGAGACATTATTGTCGAGACGAACTAACTTGCTGTAGAGACATGAACGATGTTGATGATCTTGCAAGTACTAGTCTTTCACCTTCTCAATAATCTTTGACTGACATGAAGATGAAAATGCCATGTTTACTTAGGCAAGACTATTCATGGTAGAGCAATGAGGAACTTCTTAGACCAACCCTAAAACGGAATCTAGATATCACTCACGCGAGTTCGATGAAGCAGACGGCTTAGCATTACTTATGCAGACCTCATGCAATCTTTCGAGTGTTTGTCATGGAGCGCATCTGGGACAATCTGACAGGGTCGCCCCTTATACATGCTCAGATCCCTCTGAGCATCTCCATTGGGAGTTAACGACATTAAACATTGCCTCTTAGTCACTGCAATTCTCTCTTATACCGTCTACTCCGTCTTGTGTGATCCATGTTAACCCCATATAATGCTGTGGTGTGGAGAGGTGTGTCTACATGTTGGGAATCACCTTCCTGCTCCGGCAAGCTACAAAACTAATATAAAGACGTTGATCAGAACAGACAAAGCGAAAAACTGGACGGCATACTTAGCAGTTGACGAAGCAAACCATCAGCCAACTAGGAAAGACAAGCTCGTATTGTTTGATTAATTGCAGAAAGAGTAAAAAGACGACCTGCTCGAGACGAGGGTGAAAAGAGCAAAAAGAAATCTCCTCTCTCTGAGTCGAACAAAGGACCTTCTGATGACAATTAACAATTACAGTCAGACGCTCTAAACCAACTGAGCTAAGAAGAGATTGATGAGAAAATGTCTGATTTTTACCGATTATATCCCTCACACAGTAAAGTAGCCGCACAATTGTCTGTCCGTTCATACCAGCGAGGCTTACAATTGGCTTCCGAAGCTGCCGTGCCAAGCGAGAAATATGGCCATCTGGAATCTGGATCTCGAGTTCGTTGTGGAAAATGCGAACGTGACCGTCGAGGTTGGCCACCACGACTGCAAGTAAGCGAGAACAACGACCGACCACAATTGCCGTCCAAGCACCGTGTAAGCATGCTTCCCGAGACCCCAAACCATCGCTTGTCACTGCCACTTCGAAAAACAGCGTTTGTGAGCCCCAACCCGTCCCTTGTTCACGCAGGGATCGTCTTTGTCTTGTGGGTTGAGTTCTCGGACGACCCTCGGTGCGTGCCTTTTGCTTGTTTTCCCCGTCTCCCCGTCTCGTCTCTTGAGATCTACAAAATGAGAGGGGACTTGATGACACGCAACGAGGAGGGCAAAAAAGAAACAGGGGAAATAGACTTCCAGAGGGTTCAAGGGTCTGAGAGTTTCCGTTTGACGCCAACATGACAGAAAAAAGGGCAAATGGAAATCAGCACCCTAGACCGCCACACTCTTGTCTAAGTTTTGAGAAAAGCCATCAGCAGGTGCAGTTGAATCAAGCTGCATATCAAATGTTGGCTTGGCTGGCGTCTTGCTGTAGAGGAAAACTGAACTCGGTCCGTTTCAAATTGTCGGGATTACGGATATGCTCGCTCGCGCAGAGACGGGCGTTCGGATTGCTCACCGTTTTTGGTTCCATGTGCTCGCGGCGGGGCGGAACAGGCCTTGGAACATTTGCATAGTCAATTCTTGGTAAGGTGTCGTGTGTCCAAGCCACGACAAATGCTTGCGCGAGGCTGGGCAGGTCACTTCCGAAGGTTGGTAGTCCGAGCAGCAGAGCCGCCAAAGAAGAGCTTTGATTGTTCCGTATGGCGAAGCGAATGAAGATGACAATCTATCTTTTCACCTTTGTTCAATCTGTTGAATCTGACCATCCCGTATGAAGATCGGTAACCATACAATCTATTGTGAGGGCTTGGTGGGGAAGATATTGATCTGCTAGAGTCCGTGTTGACATAGTGGTGGGTACTATGGATGGCGGTTGAATATCATCTCTGACCATTGTCTCATGTCTTGCGTTGTGAAGCGACACGTAACAGTCTACAATCCCTCCACTGGACTCCTAGTCAGGCAAAGATAGCTCCAGCTCTAGATGCGCATCGCAGGTCCACAGCACCATCGTACGAGTGCTGCATCCGCGCTGCGCCTATGCTTCGTCAACCATCTCGTGTCAACTCCAACTCGGAGCAATTACCGTGGACTGCAGTCCAGTCCGCGGCGTGGTTTCAAAGCTACGAGGCGGTGGACGGCAGCGGAAGGCGTCATACCATGCCAGTCTGCCACGTTGAGATCCCACCTTCTAGAACAACCGGCAATAATGATCAATAATAGGTTGCGAATACGCGAGAGTGAAGAGATGATGGCGTTTTGTTGGTTGATCCAGCTATGCATACCACAAAAGTATAATATCGGTTCGGTAAGTAGATTGAGTTATATGTGTTATGTAATGGTTTCCGCTGTTTCAAGCTCAATGACTCGCATGGGATGCGAGACAGCTCGAGCAGAGCGAACCCTTACTACCCAACCACTTCGTCGGGCTGCTTTGCATCACAGCTTTGCTTTTGGTGACTGATGCGTGGGTGCAAGACCTAGATCTTCGACGATGCCTCGAGCAACACCTCTGGCAATCGCCATACCTGTGATCATCGGGTTCACTCCGCTTGCTCCTGGGAACACAGATGTGTCAGCTACAAAGAGAGATTGTGTGTTCCACACAGCGCCTCGCGAGTCCACAACGCTATTCGTGGGCGAGGAACCCATTCTTGCCGTGCCCATCTGGTGAGCTGACACCTGCCCAGCATCACCTGGCAGCCCTTTGACAGCAAAATGTTCCAGACGGGAGAGCCACTGTGAGAAGTCGGGGTCGTTTATGCTGGTCATGACTCCAGTATTTTCCCCAGCCTGGCTGGCATCGATCGCCGATGAGTACGTTTTGACAGATGGCTGGCGTATGAAGGGAGGTACGCCCGCAACACCGACGTGTATTTCGCGTGCCCCTTCGATATAGGCGATCTTTGCGAGTGCGACAAGGCCGACTGCAATATTCTTCTGATCCGACTTTGACGTGTCGTACTTGACTCTGACTCGGTATTTGTCCACTGGGTCAGCGTAAACTTCACCTTCGCCTTGGTCTCTAGCAAGTGAGATCCAGCCTGCCATATGCTTGAGCTTGGCAGCGTGTACCTTCCACTCCAAACCAGATTTCCAGTCCATCAATGGTAGTACCATGCTTGGGAGCATTGTGACGCACTCTAGCTTACAACCGTAGCCTGTTGAGTCGATGTTCTCGTATTCATTGACAACCGAGGTCAAAATGCCACCTTCCCACGGCATAATGTCTTCATCAAAGACGCCGAATAGAGTGTTGACAGGATGCAATTTCAAGTGCTTGCCAAGGTGTGGATTCTGGATACCGCTCCTCTCGAGAAGCAGCGAAGTACCTCCCAGTGCTCCAGCAGCTACAACCACGGCACGCCTGGCATAGATTGTTACTGGACGCCTGTAAACCTCTCCGGATACACCGCCAGATTCGTCTCTAGAGGCCCACACACCTTGAGCGCCGATAGCAATCTGCTTTCCGTCCTGTGTTTTGTCCTGAGCAAATATTACTTTCTCACACTGGAACCCTTCGATAAATTTTGCACCGTGTCGAGCAGCGTCAGGGAGCCAGCTCTCGGTCGGTCCTTTCTTACCGCAGCTCCCACAGCCCATAGTACAGTAACCGCACTGGTGGGCTTCCCCGGCTGTGTTCTGGGGCACAGGCTTGGCTCGCATACCGAGCTTCTTCGCACCCTCCAGAAGCATGCGGTTTCCGGCGTTGTGTCTGATCCCTTGAGTTCCGACACCCATGGTTTCGCATACTGCGTCCATGTCCTGTTGGAAGGCAGAGCTCTCGAAGTATGGCAAATCGTGCACTCTGGCGAATTCCTGTCGGACGAATGGCTGAAGTTGGAGTGATGCAGACCAGTTCACCGTGCCTCCACCGCCGAAGCATGACCCAGCTATGATCCCCATCTTACCAGTATCAGAAAGTGTAACGCCTCCATTGGCAAACAAATGGACCATTCCGTTCTTCTCCGACATGGGCAAGTGATTAGGTTTCCAATGATAGCCTTTCTCGGCCACTACAACATCTAATCCAGAACGTGCAAGAACAGAGGCCGCGACTGCGCCAGTGCAACCACTCCCAATGATGAGGACATCGGTTTCGAAGGTTGCTGGAACGAGCGTAGAGCCTTTGGGAAGTGGTGGGAACACGACGAACGGAAAGTCAAAACCTGGACCGTAGCTATGATTGATAGGGGTATAAGGGTAGGATAAGATACGACCAAGTGTAGGAGATGTACGCGTCCAGTAAGCCTTGGCCATATCGCTGAACGACCTGAAGAGCGCTCGGAAGATTTGCAAACGTGCTGTGGCCCATGATTGAATCACCCTTTCTCGCTGGCGCAGGGAGAGTTGTGCAAACGGCGTTAAATGTCCGGTCAGGAGCCAAGAAGTACGGGAATTACTGCATGAGATTAGCGACCGAGTGACGATTGAGTGGAAGGAGTCTACTACGTCAAAGCATCGAGCACACCCACGAGCTGCTTTCTTCCTTCTTCGTGAATCTGGTTCACGAGCAGCCTGTAGATTGCTTCTCTGAACTCTGGACATGCAGTGGCCGATTCTGCCAAGTATTCAGACAATAGAGCTTCATCTTCAACGTTAGTATGGTGCTTGATAGTATCAACGGCAGCTTTGAATTGAGCCTCCTTCGTGATCTCCCCGATAGTCTGTGTCTCTGGGGATATTAAAGTGTCAACGATTGACGCCAACGTAGTCCATTGGCCTTCATTCAAGATTTGGTCGCCCTGGAAAGGAGACAGGGGACTCGGGGTTTGTTGGGTCGTACGACGTTGGTTTGACATATCGAATGGCGGCAACGTGGAACCCCGTTGATGCCGAGATTTGGGCTTGTAGCTTGGCTTTTGAGAGATATACCGCGAACCGTCCAATACTGGATGAAACCAAAACAATCAATACCGTAGCAGGAGAACGACTTGTCGTCGTGCTATGAAGGTGCAGTTGCAACTCTTTTAGAGATGAGCGTCGGATTCTACCCCTCACACTGCCGTTGCTCTACAGCGAACCTCGGCTTAGCCCAGGAACGCGAAGCAGATTGAGAACAGACGACTTATGGATTTGGACGCACTGGATAATGAGTCGAGCAGCGTGCGTTGAGCAAGTCTGAAGTGCTGGTGCCTGCATGCGTGTACCTGTAGATCTGTCCTAGATTCGGGAGCGGTCTAGAAATATGTTGTTCCATCAATACTGCTGAATTATAGCATCTTTCATGAACGACTACAATAAAGCTGTTCTGCTCGACTGAGTAGCATTTCATAACTGTTCTGTATAACCACACAACGATAGAGAAAGATACAACTTGGTGTATGCTTGCCAAAAAGCATTTCACACACGATAATCAGACGGGAGGTGATATTCGTTTTCGCTCTGCCCTTGCCCACATGGTAGAGCCAATCAGAGAACGAATCGATTCCGGGTAAGCGTCATACAGGAAGGTCGAGGTGCAAGCCTGGATTTTGGGATCATCTGAATACTGTTTCATCAACCAGAATAGCAGTCCTAGATCGTCTCTCTAGACCTGTCGCATCGCCATAGATATCAACTGCCAGCAGTCAGCCGACCCTGACTCCGAGTCGTTGCAAAAGGACATGACTACCGAGAGCGAGATGGACGGCGGAAGGCCTCGGTTGAATCCAATTGAATTTCAATGTCTCAAGCCCGGCCAGGGCTGCCACATGGAAGCGATGCGCAACGAAGCTTGGCGGGGCCAGCCAGATAAAGATGAGCCGAGCACTGTCCTTTCGTTCTTCGAGGAGGGCCATATGTTAAGGTGGAATCGATGTGTCAATAATTCGAACCTTCCTCGTGGCTTCGTGCAGCCAGATTTATGGGCTGGTATGGGCGTTTGTCGGTGCTTTGATTTGACGACGGTAACCTGCGGTAAGCAGCCTCTCTATGTAGTTGCTCGGGGCAGACCCGTGGAGGTTGCTCCCAAGCACATAACGAAGGATGCTGGAACATCGGAAGTGGAGGCTAGAGTCAGGAGAAGGGATCTAGAGGCGGTTTGAGGAGGAAACATCTCATTCAGACCTGTTACACGCGAGAGTGCGAGTGGTATCTTCGCATGAAACCTGGTTGACAAGCATTTAACAGAAACGCCAAAGACGACTCAGGCCCCGCGGCTGCAGCATGTTGCTTCCGCACCAGAACGCATGGCTGAAGAATGCAGCGAAGAGACCGGGGACCGTTACAGGTTGCGAACTTGTGAGTTGGTGCAGCCAACCACGAACAGCGCATATACGCGATCGGGTCGGATGGCTTGCAGCATAACCTCAGTCCTGCCGGACCGTAAGTTCACACGAGAACCGGTGGCCGCCACTAGGAATGCTAGAGGCGTAGCGGCTACGAGGTTGTTGAGAAAAGAAGTTCGAGCATGCGACAGTCAAAGGCAGCCAATCAGAGCATACTGGCTTATCTTCATGCCTGAGTCGAGCAGTCCCAAAACGGGATGGGGCGGCGGCCAGCCATGCAGGATGATGCAGACCCGTGAAAAAGAAAGGCATCTCGTAGATCCTTTTGGCTGCGTCGCTAGAAAGATATGAATTAAGATTTGATGAGTATTGCTTTGCTGCAGCGGTGTCGAAAAGTGTATGGCATTTTCTTCTTGTCGCCTGCTCGCCTCGCAGAATCAAAGAAGAGCTGCAGTCGTTGCGACTCGTCGTTAGACCCGATGAAGATGTCATACTGTGCGGTCAGCAGGGCCCCGCCGCTCTATCTCTCCCCAGCACACGGTTGCTCGCACAGGTCGACAGCGTTGAATCTCGGTCGGCGCTTTGAGTCGCATTTGATCCCTTCGCCAAGGGTCTCGTTATCCACCTAACCACCCATAGCGCCGCCGCCGGACGTAACTCAAACCTTGTTGCGCTCGCCAGGCTAGGCGTGCCGTGTCAAGCCCCCATCTGCCCCAGTCAACTGTTATGCTGCACGCGAGTGGCCTCATATACATAGCCCATCTCGCCCACCTGTCTTGCCCAAAAGGTCATCGTGTGCACACTACATACCACAGCCACCAATTCTTGTTATTTACCTCTTATCTACATCCTCCTTTCTCACGCGACATACCTGAAACCCGGGTAGCCTTGCACCTTGCAGTAGACTGTCCAAGTACCTGGTTGGCCAGCTCTCTTCCTTATCTCGCAGCCCTTGTGCATCTCCATTTGGATCATCTCATCCCCCTGGGGCAGACCGACATTTCGCATTTCTCCTTGCATCTCCCCACAACCTACGATATCCTACTTCCGGCTACTTAACGACCAACCTCCACACATCTTTTTATGTTCTAGATCGACTCATCACACGACTAATATTCAACATGGCCACCACTTTCGCCCAGCACCCTCAACCTCTGCAGTCGCCCACCTACATCTACACCAGCCAGCCTCAGTATGGCGATTCGACCACTCCTCCCTCAAACAATGTCTCTCCATCCAGCCGCTCCGCCTACATGCACGCCAAGCAGGTTCGCCAGCCAAAGCAGCCTCTCTACATCCCTGCAGTCCTGCGCCCCACAGAATTGCCTGGTTCGAGACAAACGTCTTTGACCCCTCCCCGCAGCGCACACAGCAGCATGGACATGTCCAGCGATGGTTTCAAGTTCGTCGCTCCTGCTAGTCTTGCGTCTCCTCCTCTCAGCCCCGACGAGGACGACTCCAGATCTTTCGGTCCCTGGGGTCCTGCCAGCATCTCGCGAGTAGTCTCCGACGAATGGAACGAGACCAAGAGTGCCGTCACTGGTGCACCCACCAGAAATCACTGGAAGCCTGACAGCACCGCTGCTCAGTGCAAGTCCTCAACATGCACTCGTCCTTTCTCCATGCTCAACCGTCGTCATCACTGCCGTCGCTGTGGAGACATCTTCTGCAGCAGTCACAGCCCTCATGCTATTCCTCTCGATCAAGAAGCTCGCTTCCACCCCGAGGGTACTCTCCAGCGTGCTTGCGACAACTGCTGGACCGACTACCGTGCATGGCGCGCTGTTCGTCCTTCGCGTACCAACAGTGTCACTAGCAGAGACAGCAACGAAACCATGTTCACTCAGCCCGTCGGCGTTCCCAACCAGAACAAGTCTTCTGGAGAACAACAGCCCATCGGCAGCGTCGCTCAGTCCGTTGGCGGCAACTGGAACTGGAGCACCTTTTAATTTGATGACCTTACCGACTATACGACACGCCAGCTTCACGCATACCCAAGCTTGAGCGTCAACGTTTCCGCAATCTTTATGCTGCGTTTGAGCGCTTCGTTTCTCGCTTCTCTCTGACTGTCGCTTGGTCGCAGCAGAGCACGTTTTCTTCACTTCATTGACGCTTTGCTCGAGCGAAACCACTTATCCGGTTGGGTATTAGCCCATTAATTCTTTCGTTTTCGTTTACTGTATGGCGCATTTTGGGAGCATCACAACTATACGGCATTGGTGCCTAGGTTGACACGGGAGTTTTGGCTTGCTTTTTCCGGTTGATACCATGGATGAGGAGTTTATTCTAGAATATGCAATTACACGATTATTTCTATCTTCTAAAAACATTCTCCCTCTCGTCATACCTACTTTGTCTATCTCGTATCTCTCTATCGTCTATCGTCACTGATTGACACTGTACATTGTTTCTTCTTCTACCAGTGCTTTGACATGACGAGGATTTGCTGGGGGCTGACGCTGTGCCAGGGTAAGCATTTCCCAACACGAAAGGGGTCGGCAAGTGACGGTCGCGAAGCCGGATCCTGAGGTCGATCATCCACAGTTGCATATGACATGGGCCATGGCTGTCTCATGCAAAGCGGTGCCAAGGCCAGAATGATGAAGATCGACTCGAAACTCGAAACATATTTTGCATTCTACCGAGAAAGCGCGGATATAATTCCACGACCCTACTTCCAATCCATGGATAAGCAAAAAAGTAGACGGGGCTTATGTACGTAACCATAAAGGTAGATCCTCTCGCTTGGTGGGTTGATGGTTTGGAAGAACAGACACACTCCATTGTTGTTGCTGTGTTTTATTTGGTGCTCCACTGGTTTATTGATTTCTTATATAACAAGAACGCATGTATGTGGAGTTTCAATGAGAAAGGACCGAACACAAGGCGTCGAAAGAAGAGCAACGGCCACGGTGGCAGGTGTTGAGGGCAAGTCTGAAGCTGGAAAGAGCTCGCACGAGCACTCTTGCTGAAATGCTGGAGAGTGCCCCACACCAGACAAGCATAAGCCACGAGGAACAAACAGGACCGAGCCGGGACAGACACAAACCAGAGGAGAGCGAGGAGAGAAGATGGTGGGATGGTTGACTCGTATTCCAATGGTGGGCTGGTCTTTTGGTCAGCGGCCCTTCTTCGACTGTAATCACTTTTGTCCTGCTTGTAGGGTGCTTTTCGTCCATTGGCTCGCGCGTTATAGCCAGTTTTTCGAAAGACATCCTATCTCACCGAAGTTAACTTATTCCCTTCTGCCGACCAGTTCGTGGAGACCAAATATATTCTTGCGCTTGCTTATGCTTGCTGACCCAGTGCGATATACGATAGATGATTTCTGGCCCGTAAGTCTGCCAATCTCAGCGTTATGCAGTTGCTATGGATCTTGCGATGGCGTCTCATCTCTCCAATCTATCCATCAAACGATCAAGCTATCTTTGATGCTTGGCTTCGGACTTATTTTGCTTCGTCTTTCTTCTCTGAACAGTCAAAGGTTGTCTCGCTCCTGACTCGGGATCAGCTTGATCATCCAAGGTACCTAGCAGAAGTACCTCCCATGGCTCGCTGTCTCGAGCCTCAATTCCCCATCATCGACGGCGCACATGGCTTGCCACATGGTGCATACTGTAGGACTATCATGACGGACCATCACGATCGATTGGTAGCGATACCCTCAAACCCAACTCCTTTCGGACGCATGGGGATCGATTTTGATGGCGCGCATCCATCTCAAAGCATCTCGACTCTTGCCTCTGTCGATCGCATCGAAGCCTTTGACATCACTGAACCGAAATCTGGAGCTTGCTCCGGCGGCCCTTCTCTCGCCCTTCTCGCCTGGACGCGGCCTTGGTCGAATCTCTCGCTCTTCTTTCCATCTCTCTTGCATACACTTTCGCGGAGCCTATAACCTTGAGGTTATTCTCATGAATCGAGGTTTTTTCAACGCGGCGAGTCGGCGACATAGATAACGTTTTCACATGGGAATCCTTCTGGCAGTTGGAGAGTACAAGGTGCTGACTTACGGCCGTCGGCCGAGCGTCGCTGCTGAAGGAGGAAAGAAGACCGACGAGGGCGCTTCCGAAAAACATCTCGATTCTGTGTCTTGATTCAAGTCGCCAAGAGGTTCAAGACGTCGAAGCTGGTCGGCCGAATCTATCCCCGTCCCCCGACAGCATCTCCTTGCTGCCTCGACATCTTCCACCTGGCTGAGTCACCACTGTGAGAAACAAATCGATTATTTGCGGCGTGAGCAGCCAATTGAACAACGCTTTCTCCTGTTCTGTGGCGATATGCATACGCCACAGCGGCTCTGCGGACGAACTTGCCCTCCTTGTGGCGAATGCTACGAACGCGTGGCTCAGAGTTGCCTGTTCCCCCGCCTTCTGGTGCACACTTGCCTCTTCCAGGCTCTTCCATTGCGATGGTTGGAAATGTCCATGAACGAATAGACGGGAGTTCAGAGCTGTTGTGGCTGATGGTGTGACGACTCTGTGTACACGTCTTCGATACTGTTGCCTGGAGCTTTCTGCATGTAGGTATACATATAAGGTAGGCTTGTTCGAACCTACTCATATCTTTCTCTTCTTCCATCATCAATCAACATGTCGAACACAAGGAACATGAACCAAGCCAACAACTTCTGGGACTTTATCGCCAGCATGCAGAACAACCAGGTTGCTTCTCCCTTCGCCGAAGGTAGAGGTCCCGCTGCCGAATTCAATCCTTTTGAGGGTCAGGAATTCTGGGGCCCTTGGGCTCATCGCGGCCGAAGACATGGTCCCCCTCATGGACACCATGGACCACCTCATGGTCCAGCCCATCGCCATGGTCACAGAGGACCTTCGCCTCCTCCCCCACCTCCCGAGCACGAGGGAGCCGCTCATCCACCACCACCACCTCACGTCGATGAGCCTTCATCTCGCTCGCCCAGCCCCCACACTCCTCCTGAGACTCCTGCGGAACCTCATCACCATCCCCACCCTCGCCATGCAGGGCCCCCTCATCACGGACCTCACCACGTGCCTCACCATGGACCTCATCATCATGAAGAGCATGCTCGCAGAGGCCGTGGCGGACGCGGTCCCCGTGGCGGTCATCACAGCCACCCTCGTGGCGGCCCGCCCGCATTCCCCTTCGACCTGAATGCTCTAGCCGAAGCCTTTGCACCTGCGCTCTTCGGCGGCAACGTCTTCGGTGGCGAAGAGCAGTCCAAATCCACCAACAAAGAGCAGCACAAATCCAACGACGGCAGCTTCACCCCCTCCATCGACCTCTTCAGCACTCCTACCTCATACATCATCCACACCTCCCTGCCCGGCGCCAAAAAGTCCGACCTGGACATCACCTACAACAGCACCCGCAACAGCATTACCATCTCGGGCGTCATCACCCGCCCTGACGTCTCAGAAACCATGATGAACTGCCTCATCCAGGACGAAAGAAGAGAAGTCGGCATGTTTGAGCGCGAAGTCAAACTCGAGGACAATGTCAAGATCGACGAGGAAAAAATTGGCGCTAAGCTTGAGGATGGTGTTTTGAGGGTTGTCGTGCCCAAGATTACTGAAGAGGAAGAGGGCTGGGAAAGCGTAAGAAAGGTCGAGCTGGAGTAGGTTGATTGCGCCTACAAGGGATTGAAAGAGAAATAGCAAGAAAAACATTTGGTCCAAAGCAGAAAGAGGAGGAAGGGTAATTTATATGAGCATATCTTTTAATAAATTCAACGTCCATCACTGATGCTAAAGCTACGTGCCTTGTGTCTTTTCTGTCTCATGGTGTATAGTCTTTATCTTGATCCGTCACCCTTCCAACATGTCCAAATCTTCTCAACACACCCGTGTTGATCCTCCCTCCATTGTCACCTATCCCAGAACCTCACCCCTAGGCAACACTTTCACAACCAACGGCTTCTTATCCCAAACCAAATGCGTCGTCTGATCCAACCAATCCTTGCCCTCCATCTCTCCCGCAAGTTGCACGTCAAAATGCCAGAGCAGATTGGCCATGATAAGTCTCATCTCATGATACGCCAACGTCATACCGATGCAATTTCTAGGCCCGACAGAAAAAGGTTGGAGGATTTCTTTCTTGTCTGAGGCGTAGAGGGAAGTGTGCAAGGGGTGGGATGAAGGTAACCAGCGTTCCGGGGCGAAGGTGTGAGGAGAGCTGAAGTTGGAAGGATGGTGGTAGGCGGCGTAGTGAGGGATGCTGACTTTGACCTGTGTGGGGAGAGGTGGGTTAATGGGGTGTAGACGGAGGAGGAGGGAGGGTAGCTTACGTTTGCTGGGATGAAGTGGCCACTGATGGTTGCGCCGGTGGGGGGAGTGATGCGGCGGATGCCTTCAGGTACGGCAGGGAACATTCTCATACCTTCTTCCAGGCAAGCGGATAGGTACTGAATCATGAGTCAGCTTCTTGTCATACAATACAATATGAGATGCACTCACAGGCAATCTGGGCAACGATTCCATGGTAATATCGTCGATGCTGGTAAAAGCTTCTCTGATCTCCTTGGTCAAACGCTCAAGCACAGTCTTATTGTTCAACAAATGCCACGTCAACCCACACAAACTCGTTGCAGTGGTTTCAGTTCCAGCAATCATCAGCAAATCAGCGTTAGCGTACAACTCATCCATTGTCATCTCTGCGCCTTCCTCTTTATGCTTGAGCATCATTCCCAACATGTCAGGTCTTTCGGTCTTCATCTCGAGACGCGCGTTTACTTTGTCGACCGTGTTCTGATAGGAGGCGTCGATGGAGTCTTGCATGCTTTTTGGGATCATCATAGTAGCGAGACGGAAGAGAAGGGGGAAGTATTGGAGGGCGCGGGAGGCTCCGACTAGGTAGATGGAGACGAAGAGCTGGGAAAGCCAGTCTGAGTATTCCATGTTTTCGCAGAGACCGAGGGGTTTACCGAACATCAGATCGGCTATGGTATCAAAGCTGTTGAGTAGGTCAGTATGTTCGTCCTTCTCACACCCAGAAGACACTCTTCCAAGGCTGGAACTCAGAAGGTACTCACGTCACACAATTGAACACTTTGGCCATATCAACAGACTTGTTCTCCATCATCCTCTGCTCCAATCTCTCCACCATCATACCAGTGTATGTTGTCAACATACTCTGTTGCAACTTCAAAGCTCTCTCCCCGAAAGCGGGAGCCAACATCTTTCTCTGTCTACCATGATCGGCGCCAGCAAGGAGGATAGATCGCTTTGTGTTCTCAGAAAGCGCGTACATGGTCCAGTCCTTGGTGAGTTCTGGCTTTTTGAAACCGTAGATCTCTTTCCAGGCCGGAGTTATGAAGGAGAGCTCGTTGGGCGCCATGCGGACGATAGGGCCATATTTGAGATGCCATTTGAGGACGGTTTGAGGTTCGCGGCCGTTGATGTTCAGCCAAAGGCGAGGAAGAGGAGAGATTGCATTGAGTAAGGGTCCTGGATGTTTTGAGAGTGGGTGAAAGTAGAGGCTGTAGATAGCATGTGTTGCAAAGTAGAGTAATATGGCGGAGATGGCGAGAATGCCGAAATTTGGCAGATTGTCGAGGAGTGCCATGTTTGGCAAGTTCCTGAGACAAGAGGGGTGGGTCTAAAGTGCTGTTGGAGGACAGAGCAGATGGACAGGCGACACAAGAGCTGCTGACGCTGACGCTGGCCAGAGCCTATATAAGTCGTACCTACCATGTTGAAAATATCCCTGTTCTGATAACACGAAGATAGTGGGGCATGTTGCTCTTGGGCATATATAAGTTGATATATATGCTCTAAAGATTTTCAAGGTGCTTTGACAGACTGCATCCTTCTGTCGAGTCCGACCTATCATGATGGCAGGATACTGACCGCACTCGGTAAATAAGCTACCCTGCATACAAACTTGGAGCGGTAGTGTGTAAAATAGATTGATGTCTTTAATAGGCGAAGGCGCGAAGGATGCAACATGTGGGGTCATGGTCAAAGAAAATTGCTGAGAGATGCTATGTGTCTTATATGCACACGGGCATGTCTCCGACCAATTCAAGAGGAAATTGGGACTCTTGTGTCCGGCGTGGTGCAAGCATAGAGCAGATCTCACAGAGTGTGATGGGCGGTGCAATGCATGAGGCTGGGAGGAAACGTGTTAGGTGCAACGATATTATTGGCGCCCGGATTTTGCGAGTCCAGACGTTGGCAGAAAAAGCACCCGTGTGGTAGACGTGAGACGCGCAGGCTGTGTAAGGACTCGAGACGGGCTGTGAGCAGATGGCGCGATTCAGATTAAAGCGCTTGGTCGTGCGTGCAGACAAGGAGGCTGAGCATGGTCGCAGTACAAACAAGGAGCACACAGTGATGCGGTGATGGCGGAGACAGAGTTTCTTGGATAGCTCTTGACAGTCGATAGCAGGTTTCTTGGCAGTGACGCAGCGGCTGCGCGGGTTTTGGTTGAAAGTGGGCGCTTGGTCGGCCTTTGAGCACGCCAACCACTTCTTTTTCCTGACGCTCAAGTTGGAAGAAGCTTGACATATCGATAGGCACATTCCTTCTCTTTGTTGCACTCGTGTCCTGCTTGCTTCTGAAAAGTGCTTGGATTGACAAAGCACGCGAACCTATACCACTCTCACAGACGCGACGAGAAGCTTATCGTCGCCGTCTCTCGTCGCCCATCTCTCACCCGAAATCGTCGACATGACGTGGTTTACCGCTCCCACGTCCTACCGCCTCAACGCCGCGAATGCCTTGTCAGCAGGAATGGGAGAGTTCAAGCAACGGAGATATACCTCTGCAGCTATGGAGCTCCCCATGATGGCTCTAGGAAATGGCCACACGTCACACCCAGACTTTGCCCACCTGGTCCTGCTAGTGTTTGAAGCAGTGCTGGAAGTGGTATGCGTCAGTCTGCCGGGATACATCGTCGCCCGACGAGGCATGTTCGATGCCGAAGCCCAGAAAATGGTCGCCAACCTGAACGTACAACTCTTCACGCCCTGTCTAGTCTTTACCAAACTCGCCTCGCAACTCAACGCCGACAAGCTCGTCGATCTCGCCGTCATTCCCGTCATCTTCTGCGTCCAGACTCTCGTTTCATGGATCTGCGCTCGTCTCATGTCCAAGGCCTTTGGTTTTGGTAAGAGACAGACCAACTTCGTCATCGCCATGGGTGTTTTCGGCAACTCAAACTCGCTGCCAATCTCGCTCGTCATTTCGCTATCCAAGACTCTCAAAGGTCTGCACTGGGATCGCGTTCCCCACGACAACGACAATGAAGTCGCTGCACGTGGTATTTTGTACCTGCTCATCTTCCAACAGCTCGGTCAGTTGGTGCGCTGGACGTGGGGTTACAACGTTCTTCTCGCTCCTGCGGTCGAGGACACCAAGATTGTTGATGCAGCAAGGGACAATTTGATCGAAGAGGGTAGATACCGCGATGATATCGACGAGGAAGACTTGGAGCAGGCTGCCTCTTCCATCAAGAAGATTGGTAGCTCATCTGGCGACGAGTCCCCTCGCACTGTTTCTTCCATGGGCTCTTCGTCGTCTAACGATGCTCTTGTGAGGCCCGTCAACGGCGAAGTCATGGCTACACCTGCCAACGGAAACATTGTCGGTAGCGGCCCTGGCAATCTTGCTGGCAACCTTGGTCCTCGTCAACGCTCGACTGGCCACATGACACAATTCCCCAACTACTCGACCGCCTCGACCGATCAGTCCGAAGCCTCTACCGGAGTCAAGGCTAGCATCTCGCAATTCTTCGCTCGCATCAATGCTTCGATCAAGTCCTTCTTCAACAGAATGTTCGCCAAGCTCCCTCCCGGCATGCAAAAGTTCCTGAGCACCGTCTCTCACTACACTACTCGCTTCTTGAAGGGCGTTTGGGAGTTCATGAACCCTCCTCTCTGGGCCATGGTTGCTGCCTTGATCGTCGCTTCGGTTCCCCGACTCCAGCACACCTTCTTCGCTCCCCACACCTTTGTCTCCAACTCTGTCACCCGTGCCATTCAGCAGAGCGGTGGTGTCGCCGTCCCCTTGATCCTAGTCGTCCTAGGTGCAAACCTCGCCCGCAACACTCTTCCTCAAGAAGAACTGGTCACAACTCCAGAGGGCAAGAAGGAAGAACGCAATCTTCTTATCGCCGCTCTCGTCAGCCGCATGCTCCTGCCTACCCTGATCATGGCCCCTTTCCTCGCCATCTTCGCCAAATACGTGCCTGTCAGCATCCTCGACGATCCCATCTTTGTCATCGTCTGCTTCTTGCTTACTGGTGCTCCATCTGCTCTCCAACTCGCACAAATCTGCCAGCTTAACGGAGTCTTTATGGGCGTCATGTCCAAATTGCTGGTGCAAAGTTATGTTGTCTGGATCTTGCCCAGCACGCTTATCTTGGTCATGCTTGCCCTCGAGGTTGTCGAGTGGGCTGCTTAGAAAAGTCGAGGACAAAAGTCAATATCGAACCTCTTTGTATTTTAACCAATCCCTTTATTTGTTTCATCTAGTGTGTATCATGACCTTGTGCTTCACTTGGATTAACGACTACAGCATCGCCTCACTTACTTCATATCCAAGCAAGATCATGCCTTATAACAGAGATCGGTGCTGTGGCTCATGCGTTGCGCACCACTCGATGGAAAATTACAACGCGTAAATTGAATCCAGAGGCTGTGAGTTCAATTCTCAGCCTTGGTTGGTCGCAATTTTCCCCCAAGCTAATGTGGCTTTGGTTTTTTTTGCCTGGCTGTTGTTTGTAGTTGCATACGTTTTGCGATGTTGTTGTTACTGGCACATGAGAGATGCTACAACCCCTTTGCGATGCTAATACAGTCATCAGCATGCTTGCATGAGATGTGAAGAGACCAGCTCTCCATTACTGTAGTACTCAAGGAGACGCCAATTGACTCATCACCATTGCCAACACCCAACACACCTTCCTTATGAACGTCCCTGCCATCCATGTTTCGCCCTTCCATCTCCTTCTCACTCTCCTCTCCATCCTATTTCTCCTTCTTGGTAGGAACCCTCTTCATCTTATCGTGCACCTCCGACGAAACCATATGATCGATACAGTAGTGTGCAGAGTTCTCGTAGGATTTTTCCTCGATGGGACTGCAGCGTACATTTGTGCCGCGGCGTTTTTCGCATTGGCGGAAATCTTCTTTGCGTTTGTCGTCGCAGGTGTAGCGGCGGTAGTATTGGGTGCACATGCTTGGATGAGGTGAAGAAAGAGATGGTGAGGCCTGACTTGGAGGCGTGTGGCTTGTAAGGGTGTTTGACCAAGAAATGTAGGTTACTGAGGGATGCAGGATGCTGGACACTTTTTGCAGAAGAGGGGGTTTGAAGAAAGAAAGAAAGAAAGAAAGAAAGAAAGAAAGAAAGAAAGAAAGAAAGGAAGGCAGTTGATGGTGAGGTGGAAAATGACCTAGTCTTCTACATGATAGTATCGTATCGTGGTTGCTTACTGTATTCTGCTGTAGTTAGTGGAAAATCAGTATCTAGCAAGGCTGTCTAGTGGTGGTTGCCTTGGAGTTAAGAGATGGCATGTGATTGATGACAAGGCAGAAGTTGCAGGACAGCGCATCTTGCAAGCAAACAGACGGATGGATTCATGAGGCAATACTGGCAAATTGAAGTTTCGACGTCGTCAAAGGATGGCAAGCTAAGATTAGGATGCGGCAGGGAGATGGAGCATGTGAGACGTCGATGATGTCTTTGGTCACCTTGATGGCAAAAGCCCAAGCCCAACGCGTGAATTCGTGACGCGTGCCTCACTCAATTCTCGACCTTCTAGATTAATCAAACCATGCCACCTCCGTATCGACAACCTTCGCAAGTAGGCGCCACAGCAGCGACAAAACGTCCTTTCAAGCCCCCAGCCATCTCAAAAGGCAGCGCAACCTCTTCCTCCAGTGCCAACGCTCCTGCCCGACCAGCGCCTGCGGCCTCCAAACCTATAGCGCGAGCTCTCTCTGCCACAAGACCTCAATCATGGAATACAAACAACACCTCAGGCTTCCAATCTGCCGGCGCACACTACGATCAAGACGACCTTGAAGCCTTGATCATCTCCGACGAAGATGAAGACGAAGACAATGACCATTTCACCGCTGCTGCTACCGCAAAGAGAGCACCTCCTCCACCCACAACCCACGAACCGCCAGCAGCCAAACGCCAAAAAACCGCGCCACCTGCGCGATTACCCTCTCTATCTCCTCTGTCCTCCGCCCTCCAACCCGCCCCTGCAGCACCGCCGCAGCACCCTGCCTCAGCGATCGGCAGCAAAAAAGACGACATACCACTCCTCCCCTCAGCGCTAATAACCCGTCTACTCCACGAGAGTTTCGAAGACAAGAGCACAAAAATAGGCAAAGACGCCAATGCATTGACGGCGAGATATTTGGATCTGTTCGTCAGGGAGGCCGTGGCTAGAGCTACCGAAGTCGCAAAGGAGAGAAAAGAGATGAGGGAGGCTGGGGGCGACAAGGTGGATGATGGGGTGTGGTTGGATGTGCAAGATCTTGAGGAGGTCGCGCCGGGGTTGGTGATGGATTTTTGAGTTGCAAGACAAGACTTGCCCTTCTGACTTCTGTTGGCGTGAGAATTGGTTCTGAAGGCAAATGAGGCACTGCCCGTACGGACCACATGTACACCGTGTCAATGAGAGAACAAGGCGATTATCAGGTCTCCCGAACACCCAAAGAGGGCGTCCTGTTGAGCTTGCAGGATCACCCCAGCTTGGAAGCTCTACAGTTTACACAAGACAGCCAGAACATGATGGATTTGTTTGTAGAACAGCATGAAATACAAGAATCAATATTCGACTTGAAAAAGTAAGCCCTTCTTGGGGAAATTGCCCCCATGAGAAGAACCTAGAAATTTCCCAACTTTGTAAACTCAGACGCCTTTTATCTGTCCATTTCAGTACTCAAAACTACCAATAGTCCCAGCCGTCCCTTTGCCTCTGAACGTATCATTGAACTCCTCCGCTTCTTCCTCTCCTTCCTCCGCCTCTGAATCCTCAGGTAAATAATCATCCGAGATTCTCAAGGCGGGCAACGGTGTCCTCCCACTGAGTATCTCATACAAAGAATCCTCCATACTATCCTCCTGTGTTTCTTCTTCTGCCACCTTCGTTCCAGAGGCTATCGGTGACGAAGGAGCAGAAGGGGCACCAAACGGCGACACAATCACCCAACCGCGCTTTTTGGTGGTGACGAGGATGGAGGTGGAAGTTATCCAGTGTACAGCCAAAAGGTCGTTGGGCGTAGAAGATGGAGGAAGTGATGCAGATGCTGTGGCAGAGGCGGAGAAAGGGTGAGAGAGGTGTAGTGGTGCGTTTGTCTCGCCGCTTGTAGAAGAGAGGTAGATTTGATTGTCTTCTGTGTGGGTGAGCAACAATCCAGAGATTGTGGGATTCCATTGGATTTTTTTGACGGGTGTGTGATGGTGGAACAGCAGTATCGTGTTGTGCTTTTCTTCGCTGTTTGTTTCTTGCTCGGTATCCTGGGTGGCAGAAGCGAAAATAGGTCTTGAGGAAGGGATTTGCCAAACAACCACGGTTTCTGGAAATGCTTCCATGCGGAAAGCGAGAAATTTACCGGCAGCGTCGAACTTCAACTCTAGAGCTGGAGAGTAGGAGGATAGAAGTTGAGATGTAGTGTCATCGCCGGTACCCAAATAAGTCCAGTTACGGTCGCCTTTGCTGCTTACTTGCTCGCGGTATACGGCTGAGATGTCGGCTGCACTTACTTTCCGTGGCTCCAGGGTACATGTTGGCGAGAAAGTGGTCGTGGAGAGAAGAGTGATGCTACCGTCTGCATTAGCGAGAGCAAGGTGATTGGGTCCCCAGACTTGACGCAGAGGACCCAGGGTAAATGATTCCTCAACGGGTGTAGAGGATGTGGGAGGGTAGCTGCGGTAGAGATTGCCATCCGCAGTGTATATGTGTACAGCTGAGTTTGGTGCACTCAGCGGTGAATCGAGTACACTCAGCCATTTGCTTGCAGGGCTCCAGGATAGTGATTGAGCATCAGTGGTCGGAAGACTCAGTGTCGTAAAAGGCGTAATCGACGAAGCCAAAATAAAGGATAGTGTGTCCGTTGCCGAAGTACGAGATAACATGGCAAGTACTGTTTTTGTCAGCCAAGCCCTCCAGGCTACGAAAAGAGACATCCATACCTTCAGCTTTACCCTTGACCCTCCTGATCCCCCATGTAGACTTCAAACTCCCAATCCCAGTCTTCAACTCACAAACCTCTGTGACCCGACCCCTGCCAACTTCAAAGATTCCGACTCTGCCGAACTCCCACAGTACAACAATGTTCTCACCAAAGACATCCACACTAGCAATTCTACCCAAGCTAGCGCTTCCATTGGCGATCTTGACCCTGCTAGCCGTGTTGGCCAGACTGTACAGAGCGACATGACTGCTGGTCTGGAGTATGACAGAAAGCGAACATGGAGTCCAATAAAGTGTGGGAGATTCGGTTGACCGTGTCGTCGGGGCGTTGGAGTTGTCGAGAGGGAATGAGCAAGCAATCGTCAAGTTCGCTGTGTAATATACGTAGAGATGGTCGGGGGTCAGACCGACGATATAATGGCCATCTGGCGAGGGCGAGGCATGTGTTGTTGCTGTGATTGATCAGTCAACGTTCGCACCTTCCACAACAGCTCTCTGTAGAGACACGGATATATCGAGGGCAGTGATGATGTTGAGTATCAGTGGACTTGGTGCAGCTAGTCATACGGTCAGGTTCCACACAAAGAGCCTCCGCTTCGGTCTAGGATCATACTCCTCCGATCTAGACCTCATACTTCTTTCTCGAAGGCGAGGTGGTGGGCTCTCTTTGCACTATATTTTGTCTCTTTACTTGCGTGTTGAATCTTTCTTGACAGGAGTATGCGTGAATATGCTTGGAGATTAAAGAAAGTCAAACTTACATTCTATTGATTCGGAAACATTCATGACTATCTAGATATGTTCAGGTGAGTATTCATCAAAATCTTGGTGCGAATGTCAGTGTGCAGGTGTTTGTTGATGCTGGATGTTGCTTGGGAGAGTTTTGCCGAGAGACGCAATTTTTGCCGAATTACCAGGGTCACTGTTCAACATGGTCCATAATCTTCTTGCCATGTCTTTTTGCATTGATTCACTGGAATATTGAGTCACCAATTGCGCTGTTCAATACGGAATGTGACTCCTCGAGGACGTATTGGTCTCGATGACATGAAGCGGTGGCAAAATCACCGAGAGAAGTGTGCCTAAAAAAATGTTGTATTGATAGGATAAGAGATTCAATAGCGAGGGAGAGTATAAGTGACGCCGGATGCCAATGCAAGGAAGGATAGAGTGGTTCTACTCGGGATGATGAACGTGATCCTCAGTCACGAGACAATACTGGACTTTGTGAGTCCCGCCTCAGTAGTGGACCACCTTTTGACTCGTCTGCTTCGCTAATTGTACTGATGAACCCTATTATCGGTTTCCTTCCACCAAGACCAAGACTCCTAGGGTTTGCTGATTTTGCTGATGGTGGTGAAGTCAATGGGCCAGTACTCAACTTAAAAGCAGCTGCCCTTTTTGCTGCTTGCTGCTCGAGAGCACTCGCAAAGAACGGATCGATAGCTGCGCCAGCAGCTGAAGCAGCATGGAGTACAGGCGCGTAGTCGATGATATCAGGTCGCAACGTGTTGATCTTGCCCAGACCTGTCTGCGAGTCCAGACCTCCAGAAAAGAAAGGATTGTCATCAGGACTTGGGCTGGAAAAGAAAGGATTCTCCTCGACCTTCACTGGCGTCTGTGGGTTAGACCGAGGCTCAGAGGCCGAGGTCTGAATATGTAATGAGCTACCTCTTCTCTTTGAAATCGGCTTTGTGATGGTCTTTGTAGTTTCGTTACTGTCCGTCTTCTTGGGTATCGACATACGGTCCCGAGCAAAAGGGACACTAGTATCAGGCGCACCGAACCGCAGACCATGGCGTAAAGGGTTACGATGCTGGCGGATTTCTTTGCGGATGCGTTTGTATTCGCGATAGTCATCCAGCTCTTCCATATTTGGATGTTCTAGCGCTGGACCAATAGGCGGCTCTGAGGGTAAACGATCAAATGAGATATCATAGTGGATTGCCTTGGTCTTCGGATCCTGTGTGATCCGCCAACCAGAGACCTTGTAAAGCCCGTCGTACCTAATCCCAGCACGAGGAGCGAAAAAGCTGCGCAGAGTGTGACTTCGAAGCACGCGAATTGGTCGTCTGGAGGCAAGCGTTCCGGCGCAGAGGCGATATCGTCTAGAATCTCCTCGAGTTGAGCGGTATGTGAAGTGTGCCGGATCTGAACAATCAAGTTCATCACCATCTGCTAGAAGCAAGGCATATGCTTGTGTGTAGCAGGTGGTGACACCACTATTTGATGAAGCGTCGGCAATGATGCCGTCATGATATGCAAACATGGTGTTGATCCACCAACTATATCACATGTTAGAGGTGCCACGAGTGTAAAGTGAGATTACTGATACTTACTCTCCCGGTTGAAACCCAAGACCTCCATTCCGCCTTGAGAAGTTTGGATCAACCCATGCAGTCTCCTTACGAGACCATTTGGCGAGTAGTAACTCTCGTTGAACATCCTCGGGAGTGCTGATGCCATGCAGCCTTCCACCAGTGTCGTAAAGATTGGTTCTGATATTTGAGAGCGGACCCCACTCGGACTCCCATTTGAGGATGATTTCTTCGGCTTCTTCAATAAGCCTGTTTGGCCATCGAGTAGCGCGCCTAGCAATGTCGATGAGAGCTAGATGTATGCGAGAGCCTCGAATGCTTTCGAGGCTTAAGTAAGATGTGCGTAGCTGTTCGAAGAATTTGAATAGGACAACAACAGTGTCTGGGCCTAGGGTATGTGGTCCGTCCCGAGCGACAAGAGGATCCAGTTCATTTCGAATCCATGAGACACGGCCTTTTAGGTATTCGAGGTCGAGTAGAGAAGCCTCTTCAGTATGAGCAGGAAGCTTCCAGGCAGAGAACTCTGGTTGATCAGCCATGGTGAAGAATTATACAGGTCATCAGAAGTAGGAGTCGTCCAGCGGGATTATATGAGATGTGTCGAAGGATGATGATGTGCTAGGGAAGGAGCGAGTCCGACACACTATGGCTCGGATGGAAATCCACATTGTTGGAACACAGAAGGAGCCAGGGCACGTATATAGCGAATGCCTAAATACCTACAGAATTAATCTCGCAAAAGGACGGGATAGCCTTAGCCTCGATCGGCACGTTATGATTAATGATGCGTGAGGTGAATTTGCTTTGCACTGTCTCGCCGCCCAGGACTGGATGTTCAACGGCGATGACAATTCGACGGAAACCATGGAACAACTCGAGAAGCATTATGGAAGGCATCTCTCCAGAGCATCCATCCACCATGGTCAGTAACCATTATACAATCGCGAGTGATCGGACAAAGATCGAATATAGGTGGCCAGGGCAGTGAAAGAGCACTGACATGCGAGTGGTCGCGGCTGGCCGATACGTGAGGCTTTGAGCGATGGTCGGGCAGTCGACGACGCCAAGGCCCGACGGAACATCCCCGGCGTAGCGAAAGCCCACACTCGGTCACTCAGAATTTGCAGTCTCGCCTCGAATCTCCGACGAAGCGACTTCTCGACCACGCCAAACCTCGCCCTTTCCGCCTTCCCATCACATCGCCAACATGTCTGACGCCGGAGAAATCGAAGTCGAGCAGCCCCAGGGCTACCCCGTCCTGCCCAAGGATGTCGCCCAGGAGATTGGCAGCGTCAAGCTGTTCAACAAGTGGACCTACGAGGATGTCGAGATCAGAGATATCTCTTTGACGTGAGTCTGCGCACTCTTCTGCGACTACGGGATGGTCATTGTCAGTCTGGATTTGGGAAGAAAGAGATGGATGCAAAAGAGTCGGACATGTGCGCGCGTCTTGAAAAAGAGACAGAACATACCCCATACAGACTGGCAACAGACGCACCTTTGAGGCAGAGGAAGTATCGGCACGCGCAAGCAATTAGCTGACCCTCATACCTCAGCGACTACATCCAGATCCGTCAGCCCGTCTACCTCCCCCACTCTGCTGGTCGTTACGCCCAGAAGAGATTCCGCAAGGCCCAGTGCCCCATCATTGAGCGTCTCACCAACGCCCTCATGATGAACGGCCGCAACAACGGAAAGAAGATCATGGCCGTCCGCATCGTCGCCCACGCCTTCGAGATCGTGCGTACAACTCTGAGCAGAAACCTCAAGTCCCGCAGACAAGCTAACCTGCCACACAGGTCCACATCATGACCGACCAGAACCCCATCCAGATCGCCGTCGATGCCATCGTCAACTGCGGTCCCCGCGAAGACTCCACCCGTATCGGTTCCGCCGGTACCGTCCGTCGCCAGGCCGTCGATGTCTCTCCCCTCCGCCGTGTCAACCAGGCCATTGCCCTCCTGACCATCGGTGCCCGTGAGGCCGCTTTCCGCAACATCAAGTCTGTTGCCGAGTGCCTTGCTGAGGAGCTCATCAACGCCGCCAAGGGTTCTTCCAACTCGTACGCCATCAAGAAGAAGGATGAGCTCGAGCGTGTCGCCAAGTCCAACCGATAAACGTATCGCCTGGGCAGGCTGCAAGGGAGGGAGAGGATTTGTTGGTTCGAAAACAAAAATGCAAGAGATTTTCAAAGAATGGCAAAAGCTTGTCTTTTTTTCGCTTCAGTCCTGGTTGCGTTTTTCGTTCAAGCCGACCTTTCTTCTCTCTAGACGTGAGATGATCAAAATATCCCCGGGAAAGGGTGCATCGTTCCGTGTGATCTAACAGGGCTGGACAACATGGGCGTTCTTCTTTTCTTTCTTCTAACGATTTGGTCGCTATGCATCAGAGCTAGCATCACGTCGAGAATGCAAAAGCAAAATTTCATCACTTCCTTTCCTTCCATCTTGTCAATGTGCTTCAACATTCTTGTCACGACCAGACATGAATGACTGGAGCGTAGCCGCCACTATTGATTCTAAACTCCAACATCCAGCCACAGGATTACCATCACTACTATTGTTCTGTTGACTAAACACGCACCCAGTACAAAGTGCCATTACTTGCATCCTTGAGACACTGGGGTGTTTGTCGCTTCTTCACTGGCGTCTGGATCTATACCTTGCTAGGCTCAATGCTATCAATACATTCAGTCTTGTATCTCGTCAAGGCCCGGTGATATTGGTCTATATCCATAATATTTGATTTCTTCCAAGAGCTCTCTCGCCCGTTCATTATGCAGGAAGACAAGAGTGTTCCTCATAAAGTCATTAAGTCTCGGATTCCGTGTAGCTGGCCTCTGCTACTTCTTCATTGTACACATCTGGATGTTTCCTTGCCTGTTGTTCTCAGGCTGAATCATGTCCAAACAGCTTCCAATGCAGCATGACATAAGGCCTGATGATAAAGATGAGATGTAGAAGTGGTGACGGAGGTGTCGGAGTGGATGGTCTGTGCAGCCGTGGTTGTTGCTGGCGCAACAGAGCGGATGTTTGGGGGCACGCCCAAATCTTTCCCAAGTATACAGTGCCATGGTCGCACAATCAGCCTGCTTCACACTCTCAAACTCCCTACCAACCTAGCCGTCCAAAGCATCAATTATCTCAAAATACAACATCTCATGGCGTCGCCTTCACGCTCAGGCGGCACAATGCACGTCGCCGTCACATCGCCGTTCAAGTTCCTCATGGGATCAACACACAGCGCCCCCGACATGTCGGTTAATGCCCTAGTCGACCGCTTCACCACCCTCGAAGTCAAGGACCGCGATGAAGAAGGCGCGAAACGCACAATACGAAGGCTGGAAGCTGCACTGAGGAGGGCAGAGATGGCACGCGAGGAAGCAGAGACAGAAGCTACAAGCTTGCGCGACGATCTCGGAGAGCAAAGACATCTGGCAGAAGAGCGTTTGCGCGAAAAGACAGACTTGCGCCAGAGATTGGACGAGTACGAGGTGTGTCTTTATTCTCCTCTTGACACGCAATCAAACAACGCGACTGACGAGCTACCGAAAAAAAACAGAAAAAGTACGAAAAGGCCAAAGAGCGCTTCAAGCAGCAAAAACAAAAACACGAAGACCAACTGCGCAAGATGCAAAAGGAATACATGGAGCGCGAAAAGCTACACTGGAGACAGCAGCAACTGCTGCAAGAAGAGGTTGACTGGGAGAAGAAGCTGCGCGCCGACTCAAACGACCTGATCGCCTTTTTGGAAATCGACCACATTGTTGCTGTGCAGGCTATCAAGGACAAGCAGCTCCAACTGCTCGCAAACCAACAGCATACCGCGTTCCCGGTCCAGCTTGCGCACGAAGAGTCAATCGACGATTTTGAGATTGAGATCGACTCGCCAAAGAAACATGAGGATGAGCCTATGCCTGAAGCAGACGACAAGTCCACTCAAAACGACTACGCCATCGAAGACACACCCGAGCCAGAGGCAGAGCAAACCCGCACTCGCACAACCCACACACCACTCCGCAGCAGCAACTCAACCACACCACCTGCCGCCCACGACTCGCCCCAAAACACCTTTGCTCCTCACCCACCACCAACAACAACCTCCAAGCCCCCACTCCTAATCCCCATAAACTTCAACGACGGTACCGACGACACCTCTTCCTCGGACAAAGAAAACTCCCTGCCTTCTCTCTTGCACCCACCACGCACACCTTTGCCTTCTACACGCACCGTCAGCGCACCACCCCACCACCTCAAGACCCCCATGACAATCTCTTGCTCGACACCTGCATCACGGCCATTCATTCCGGAGGGGTTGAATACGCCTATTGATAGGGAAGCTGCTCTTGCTGCGATTGCAGAGAGGAGAGGTAGAGCGAGAAGTAATGGGGCAATGGGCATGGCTACGCCGAGACGAGGATTGGGAAGAGATGCTTCCGCGCCGCCTGGAGCGGGAGGTGTGGGCAGTAGATCTAAGAGTCGCGGGCCTTGAGTGTATTTGTCAGAGGAGTGATGGTCTCTGTGGTTGTACATATGTTTCCTCCTTCACTTCTTTCTTCCTCTTGCTCGTCCTTTTTGAGCAAAAGGGAAGTTTCGGGTCTGCTTTCTCGTATGTTCTTTTGGCTTGGAAAAGAGCATTGTTGGATTCTTTCTGGCAGTCTCATGGCGTTAGGTTTGGGGACAAAAAGGACGTTTGGATGGGTTGGTTAAGCCATGCTTGTTCTTCAATTCTCTGGTCTGCACTTTTTTTCTTTTCCAGTAATGACTCTCCAAAGCATTTTCTATTCTTTACACATCAAATGCACTATGCTTTGGAGGATCTCTGATGTCGTGACTGAAAGAACAAGAAAGACCGCATTGTCAGTTCATAGACCCTAGACCCACATTTGCTCTCACGGAGGTATGGACCGTGGTTTCTCACTCTAAAAGCCATGATTGTCTCTGGAGTGGAGACGCGTCCAGCATGATCTGGTCTGTCAATCACACCTTCTTATATTCATGGCAGTGACGAAGAAAGGAGATGTGCATAAAATCTTCTACACATGATGACCTCTAGAACAACCAAATCAGATATTCGGCGAAAGTTGGTCATGCGCAACCAAACTCTCAACACTCTCAACACTAGCCTGCATGAACTTCCTCGCTTCAAGTCCAGCCCACACTTTAATCATCGAAAGATCACCTCCCTTGAGCATACTACCCGCACCTCCCTGCGTACCCAATTGCCTCAATATCGGAAGAGCCCTACATAGTCACAGTCAGCTTACCAATCATCAAAAAGAAGAGTAGCACCAATATCTACGAACCCGGAGAACAAATCCAATTCGGGATTCAGACTGCGGCCAATGCCTTCGAGCAGCAAGATACTCAGGACGACGTTGACGAAGTCGCCTTCGAGGCGGACGTGGTGGCCGCGCACCATGCTCAGAACTTCGTTGAGGATATCGCCAATCTTGATGTTGCCGAGTGCAAAAGTACGGCTCTTGACACCGAGCACAAGATGTTGCATGCGAAGTGCAAATACCTCTTTATCAATTACTGCAGAGGGTTGGCGACAGCGCTCCACCATGAGGTGACCAGCTTTATAGCCATCGAATTCTGCTACAGATTTGAACAGGTCGAGGAAGTTGCGGCGGTTGAGTCCGTTGAGTTCAGTGACGAGTCCAGTATCGATGAAGATTAGTTGGGGACGGTAGCCCTCGCGGTCAATCTGGTCTAACGTGTTTCCCCAGTCTGCCTTTGAGTTTCTGTGTGGGCGTAGGCGTTCGAGGACTTCTTCTGTTACATCGGTAGATTGCTTAGGATCAGACTTTGGTCGGCTGAAGAAGCTGCCCTTGACGTCAATTTGAGCGGGCTTGTAGAAGCGAACCATGATGTTGCCAGGATGTAGATCTGCGTGGATGAAGTTGTCGATCAAGAGCATGTGCAGGAAGGCATCGAGACCCTCGTCTGCGATTTCCTTCTGGAAGACACCGCCACCGTTTTGCAAGAAGTCTTCTAACGGAATACCTTGAGCGAATTCCTCGACTAGGACTTGGCGAGAAGTGTATTGAGTGTAGGGGTAAGGGAACCAGGCTGTAGTTCTGTTGCGGAAGTTCTTTCTGAAGATGGTCAAGTTGGCGGCTTCGATACGAAGATCTAGTTGCAGACGCATCATTTCACCAAACTGTTCGACCTCATCAGGGAAAGAAAGCCACTCCATGGTAGGGATCAAGTTGATGATGGAGGCCATGAAGCCCATGATCTTCAGGTCTCTGCGGACGATACGCTCGATCTTGGGATGGAGGACCTTGATGGCGACGTACTGCGAGGGAGTCCTCTGTGGCGTACTCTTTAGGGTAATATCAACGCCTCTCTTGAATTTCTCGCGATACGTGTCGGAGACGTGAGGGTCGAGGTCTTCGCTGACAGCGATATCAGGCTTTAGTCTTGCTTTGTAGACTTGAGCAATAGCGCCAACACCCAGTGGCTTCTCGTCAAACTCATCGAAGATGTCGTCGAAAGACATGCCGAACGCTCGCTCAATCGTCTTCTTAGTATGACGGAGCGAATGAGCGGGAGCGTTGGAGTGGAGAGCAGACATGACGGCGCACATCTGAGTAGGGAAGATGTCAGTTCTGGAGGCGGCCCATTGACCGAGCTAGATGTATGTCAGCTTGAGATGGACGTGTTGGGGTGTTGTCTATGTAATACCTTGATGAAGGCAGCGCCAGCCCGCTCCATGCCGTTGACCAGGAAAGCATACCACCAGAGAGTTCCAGATCTCTCATTGTCCCTCTCGGGTTGCCTTTGACCGAACCAGATGACGGGGACTGTTACAATGACGGGAACAAAGATGAAGATCAAGTGTAGTAGTCGGAAGCCTGTGGCAATGGGCTCGATGATCCAAGTGTCGAGGAACTTCCAGATGCCTCTCCGACGAGTGCTTTCGCCTCCGACCCACCGCGGAGCCTGTTCAGCGAGTTCTTTCCTAGAAGCCTCGAGCATTTGCTGCTCGCCTGTTTTGCCATCATCGGACTCGTCGTTCTCGCTCAGCGACACGAAAGCGGCGGGCGAGAGGGCGGCGAGGCATAGAGTACCACCTTTTACAGGTGGGGGCGGGGTTCTGAAGAATTGGCGAGCATTTTGGAAAAATCGAGGGCGGTTATATGTCCTGGCGGTAAAGGTGAAAGAGCGACCAGCGGTAGATGCGAAAGAGCGCGTGGATTGAGAGTTGATGAAGGCAAGGGCGGTTGGTTGTCTCTGGCAGGCGTGTTTCGCACACGTGCGGCCAAAGAGCAGCGGCGCACTCATCTTGTTCTAATCGAGAGCAGCTACCGTATCGTCGAGGTATCCATGTCAGGCTTCTATTCAAGTCAATGTCATGGCGATTGCTGGGTGGGTGTCGAGTCGAAGTGTCAGTCCGTGTCAACGTCAACGTCATGGCCCATCACATGCAAGCGCAACCCGTCGTCTCGGCTTTTCATCGCATCCGTTCCGCGTCCATCACCACGACATTCGTCTTTCAATCACTTCTCACTAGGGCCAACACCAGCCGACATGGGTAACGACGGTGGCAGTATCCCAACCCGACGCGAACTGGTCAAGGAGGCCGCCCGCGACCCGACCACCACCGAGATCAAGCAATCGCAACACGAACGACAAGAATATGCCTGGTCTACCGATCCCATCACTCGCAAGCCTCTCGCCCCGCCCATCGTCTCCGATTCCAATGGCAAGCTGTTCAACAAAGAGTCTATAATCGAATATCTACTGCCCTCCGACCACGCCACAATCACAAAGGCCGACGCCGACTCAGTACTCCAAGGCTCCGTCAAGAGTCTGAAAGACGTTGTCGAGATCAAGTTTGACATCGACACCAACGCCAACAAGGACTCCAAGAACCCCTTCAAGTGCCCCGTTACTGGTGAGCGTCTAGGTCCTGGCCAAAAGGCCGTCTACCTCGTTCCCTGCGGTCACGCCTTCTCTGCCACCGCCATCAAGGAGGTTTCAGGAGAGCGCTGCGTCACTTGCGACCACGAGTACGCCTCCAACGACATCATCCCAATCTCGCCCACCACACCTGAAGACATCGCTCGTCTGAGTCTTCGCGTCAAGACTCTGAAAGAAAAAGGTCTCGCCCATTCTCTCAAGAAAGCCGCAAAGGAATCAAAGAAGCGCAAGAAGCGTGACCAAGTCGACGAGGTTCCACCTCTGGTCCAAATCATCGATCAGAAAGAAGCCAACAACATCAACAATTCTTCAACCGCTGCACTGACAGCAAAGGTCCTTCAAGAGCAAGAAGCGAAGAAGCGAAGGATGCACAACGACAACCTCAAGACACTATTCTCATCCAGAGATCAGAGCAAGCCGATAGGCAAGAGTGCCGACTTCATGACAAGAGGCTATGACATCCCCGCTGGCGCAAAGAGGTGAAAACTTCCTGACTTTTGCCTTGTCGCTGCCACAATCCATTCCAACAACCCCACTATCTGTCTCCAGCTTGCCTTGGTCTGTCTATCCGATAGTACCGGCCGAATCTCGCAATCTACGACGCTTATCACCATTGACATGCTAGTCTTCTACAAGACGCGTATTACGCAAGCCGGCTTGAACGAGGGCCCTTATCTCGATTCTCTACAGAGTGTGCTATCATTACCTCCGCTACAAGCTATGCAACAACTTCATTTGTAGCACTTTGGGATTTCCACGGCGGAGGGCAGTCTCGTCGCCCGTGCACTCCTTTATAGAATGCTGGTCCGGTATCTCTCGATACGAACACAGCGTCAGTTTGTTTCGTACTCTGTAGTCATCTAGAGAGATAGCAAGATACGAACAAGACCTTCAATTTGATAGCGAGCATCAATTGCTCATAGCCATGTCATGAGAACTTAGAAGACCTGAACACAGTGCAAATGGAAAAGTGCTTTCGATTGATAAATGAATTTGGGTATATTTGAATATTTTTCTTAACAAACACCTTCTTTGCGCCTTCGGATATCTTGCCTTCCCCTCTGATATATACAAACAACAAACTTATCTTCTCTTTCTCCAAACGTAAGGCCTCTTGCAAGCAAGAGCTTCTTACAACTTCTGTCTCTCCATACCCTTCCAGCCGTGAGCCTCGGCAATCATCTCAGCAGCTCTCTCGCCAATAGCCAACACAGTCAACATGGGGTTGATAGTAGGCATCTCAGGGAAAACACCCGCATCAGCAATTCTGACTCCCTTGAGTCCCTTGACCTTCAACTCGTGATCCACAACCGCCTTATCATCCTTGCTCACATCACCCATCTTGGTGGTGCCAGCGGGGTGGTAAACCGTGTGTGCTGCTCTGCGTCCATACTCTGACAACTGCTCATCAGTGGTGACGGCAGGGCCGGGAGCGACTTCGCGCTTGATCCAGTCGCTGAAGGGGGCTTGTGTGGCGATCTTTCTGGCGGCTTTGAAGCCGGCGACGATGGTGGCGGCGTCGTAGCCTTCTGGGTCGGTGAAGTAGCGGAAGTCGAGGGCGGGCTTGACGGTTGGGTCGGCGGAGGTGAGGTAGAGGCGGCCGCGGGAGCGGGGGCGGGGGATGTTGGGGGTCATGCAGAAGGCGTCGATGGGGGTGTCGTAGCCGAGACTGTTGCGGTTCGGATTAGCTGGTTTGCTTTGAGGTGAGGTGTGGAAGGGGCGTGTCTTACCGAGAAGTGTTCAAGCAGAAGGGAATCTGGTAGCAGTGCATCATGATATCTGCAATGTCGCCATCTCCGTTGTTTGCATCGGGAGCCTCGCGGCGGAGGAAAATGCCAGCGTCAGAGTCCATGGTGGTCTGGTTGATGGGGACGGGCTTGTTCAACTCCCACATGATGATGGTCTCGGGGTGATCGAGCAAGTTCTCACCAACACCAGGCAAGTCCTTGACAACGGGGATGTTGAGCTCCTCGAGTTGCTGCTTGGGACCGAGACCAGACAGAAGCATCAGACGGGGAGTGTCGACGGCACCGGCACAGAGAATGGTCTCGGCCTTTGCGTTGAGAGTGTACTTGGAGCCATCTTGGAGGGCAACGTTGATACCGGTGACCTTGTCGCCCTTGACGTTGACCTTGCTGACCCAAGCGTTGGTGAGGACGGTCAGGTTAGGTCTCTTCTCGTCGCCACGGAGGATGGGGTGGATGTAAGCAACCGAAGCACTGCTTCTGTGGCCGTTGTCAGGGTTGTATGAAACGGAGAAGAAACCAACACCCTGAGTCAAGGCACCCTTGGACTTGATCTCCTTGTTGAAATCGTGAATGACAGGGATGTCCATGGCAGTCGAGCACGAGTCAATCCAGTCCAAGCAGAGCTGGTTGCGGTGTCTCTCGTGAACGGGCTGGACCGAGTTTCTGATGTTGTCCAGAACACGCATGAACGTCTTGAAGCTCCATCCCTTGCAACCTTGAGCCTCCCAACGCTTGCAGTCGTACTCGAAGGGGCGGAAGGAGATAAGGGTGTTGTGAGAAGAGCAGCCTCCGAGGACCTTTGCACGAGAGTGGCGGATGTGGGAGTTGCCCATGGGCTGCTCGGTAGTGCCATAGTCGTAATCGAGTTCACCACCGAGGAGGTTCAACCAGTCCTTGAGCAGAAGGACTCTGTTGTCCATAAAGTCCGAGGGACCGGCTTCGATCAAGAGAACCTTCTTGTTCGGAAGGTAATCTGAAAGACGGCTTGCAATTACACATCCTGCAGTGCCTCCGCCAACGATAACGAAGTCAAAGTGGTTCTCGGGGTTCGAAGGCAAGTGTGTGGTGGTCATGATGGGCAAGCAGTGTCCTCCAATGAGTGTAGGACAGAAGAAGAGGAGATAAAGGGAAAAAAGAAGAAAGCCCAAACACGGGTCTCGGCGGGACGACCTATATACAAGGGAAAAAGCTTTGGTGCGGGCAAGCTCCTGCAACCGTCCAGTGGGATCTGTAGCAAGCAAGCTGCTCGGTTTGATCGAGTACCGTCCTATCAGTATCGAAACTCTAAGCGGCCCACCAAACTACCCAAGTCGTCGGCGGCGCCTCTCTCGCCAATTAATCTCTGAATCCTTGATCAACGGGCAGGCACGCTCGATTCATGCGTTAGTCGAAAGGTTCACGGTTCACCAAGGTGCTTGCTTGCGCGTCTGAAGTTTTTCGTTACGGACTGCTCCAAAAGACGCGCCCGCCCTAGGCCCAGATCAGGGCTGACTCTTGCAGTGTCGATCGGCTGGCCTTCCAGAGTTGTTGGAGAACCAAGAGGAGGGGTCACCAGGGGTCGTATTTTTTGCTACCAGAAAAGGTGTGGAATCCCCTACTACTTATCAGCTCTGATAAACGAGTCAAGCTATCAGTTGCTTGCTCGTGGGGGAGTGGTTGGCATGAGCTGTTCCATGCATCCGTAGAGTAAGCCGGCCGATTGTGGCGTGTCCTCGATGGTGTGCTCGAGCATTTAGGACGCTGATGCTATCGCGATGGTGATTGTTGTCAACCGAGCTAGAGAATTTACGTACGAGCTCTGGCCGCTGGCTTGGCCGAGCATTGGAACGTCTCAGCGCCCTCCCCGCTCCTCGCACGTCAATCGCTTTCGAAAAAGTAGTCTGTGCCTTATCAGCAAGGCGTCGGCGATATTTTTATCGCCTCTAGCAAACATCTGGGATCCCATCGCGTGCAACAAAGACCTCTCACTCACCCGCTGTATCCGGACAACCTTGAGACAAACAAAAAATCATCCAGAACGAATATCATGACTTATCCTCTCCGCCAACTGTACTACGATGGCAAGCGCCAGAACGCAACCTCACACTCGACTTTCCAAACAGTGGATCCAGCTACTGCAAAGCCCGTAGGAGAGATCCAAATCGCTTCCCATGCCGACATTGACAAAGCTATTGCATCTGCCCAATCAGCTTTCCAGTCATGGTCCACCACTCCTGCAATCGAAAGATCTCGTATCCTACTAAAGGCCGTGGCTCTTCTCCGGGAACGCAATGATGAGATTGCAAAGGTCGAGACACACGACACCGGCAAGCCTTTCTCGGAAACCAGCACTGTGGATGTTGTCACTGGTGCCGATGTGCTCGAGTATTATGCCAACATGGTTGCTTCAGGCGGTCTGAACGGCGAAACCACTCGAATTCGTCCAGATGCATGGGTGTATACTACCAAGAACGCTCTGGGAGTCTGTGCAGGTATCGGTGCATGGAACTACCCTATCCAAATCGCTCTCTGGAAGTCTGCGCCTTGTCTGGCAGCAGGAAACTGTATGGTTTACAAGCCTTCAGAATTCACTCCTCTCCACGCACAGATTCTGGCTGAGATCTACACTGAGGCCGGTGTACCCGCCGGTGTCTTCAACGTCGTCCAAGGAGCCGGAGACGTCGGCGCATACCTGACTGCTCACCCCAAGATCGCAAAAGTCAGCTTCACAGGTCAAGTCAGCACCGGCATGAAGGTCGCCGGCTCGGCAGCTGGTAACATGAAATACGTGACCATGGAACTCGGCGGCAAATCACCTTTAATCGTCCTTCCCGACTGCCCAGTCGAAAACGCCGTCGACGGCGCCATGATGGCAAACTTCTTCTCCACCGGCCAAGTCTGCACAAACGGCACTCGCGTCTTCGTACCCAGAAAGATGGTCCCGGCATTCGAAAAGCGCCTCATCCAAAAGATGGAGTACGTCCGCGCAGGAGATGTCATGGATCCAAACACAAACTTTGGCCCTCTAGTCAGCAAAGTCCACTACCAAAAAGTTCTCGATTACATCCGTCATGGTGTAAATGAAGACAAAGCCAAACTCATCTACGGCGGTTTCGACAAACCATCCTTCGCGGGAGCAAGTTCAGATGGCTTCTGGGTCAAGCCCACAATCTTCACAAACTGCACTGACGACATGCGCATCGTCAAGGAAGAAATCTTTGGCCCTGTGATGTCAATCCTGCCCTACGATACCGTGGAAGAGGTTGTAAAGCGTGCTAACGATACACCTATGGGATTGGCTGCTGGTGTGTTCTCCAACGATATCAACGCCGCTCACAAGATTGTTGCTCAATTGCAAGCTGGCATTACTTGGGTGAACACCTGGGGTGAGAGTCCTGCTGAGATGCCCGTGGGTGGTTGGAAACTCAGTGGTGTGGGTGTGGAGAATGGCCGCAAGGGACTCGAGGCCTGGGTTAAGAATAAGAGCACTCTGGTTGAGATGGGTGGTGTTGTCGGTACTGTCTTTGCCAAGTTGTAAATTTCATGTTCTTGAGGTCAAAGACACATGTATATCTGTTCTATGTAAATACCAATTCTAGTCACGTTTGTTAGCATATTAGTTTCTGAGCTCTGCTTAGGGCGAGTTTTCAAGCGCTATGGTTGTCATGGGAAGAGCTTAATCATAACATCCTATGCATCCACCTGCAAACAAAGGAGTCATGTAGCATGGTAGGCTAGTATTGATTCAAGATTGAACACTGCCTGGGTCGATGTTTAGAATGTTCTCTTGAGAGAGCTCTAGGGCAGTCCTGAGCATGGAGCACAGTATAGACTAAATCGAACGTATGGTGCCATAAAAGAATATATATGTAAGGAAAGTACAATCTGACCTCCTCCGAGCAACATCACTCGGGCGATGCTCTTGGAGAAACTGAAACAATGCGGGCGCGCTCACGTTGAGGCTCCTGCTCATAAAATACCACCGTATTGACCTTCTCAATCTCCTTCTTACCCAGTCGAATCAACTCCATATTCTCAGGAAGGGGTTTATGGGACCTACGGCTGTGTTGGTCATGCAGCGAGAGTTAATCAGAGCTTGATAGGACTTACATAAGGTACTTGACCTTCATCTCCCTAGCTTTGAAGCGAAAGTCCTCGGGAGTTCGATCCTCGAGTGCCGGATTGTCCCTTGCGTCGTCAATCCTCTTGAGGTGGGCAAACGATATGCCGTGGTCTCTGATTAATCTGACCAGAGCTCCCACCTGTTCGTCGGTCCACGGCTTGCGTCCCCTTTGTGGTTTGTAAGTACTTGCTTGGTTTAGCCTGGTGATGGTAGATGCAATCTTGTAAGAGTTGACATCATCATCAGCAGTTGCTTGATAAGGCACAACAAGCTGACCAGGGTTCTGGCGCTGTCGCTTGTTTGGAGTGTCAAGCTCAGAGGCGATGTGACGACGCTCCGGCTGGGTGCTTTCTGCTTGGGCTGGAGCTCGGTAGGGTACAGTCGAAGATCTTGGCGGAAGTCTGCGGCCAGGAAGATTGCGCTGGTCCTGCTGATAACCCTCGTCTTCACTCGGGTCTTCCACTTCGCCACTCAAAACGGGATCTATCTCCATCTCCTGCGTGTCCGGTAGTCGCCGCTGAGAAGCAGACTGAGACTCGAGCATGTCGTCAGAAATTCTCACGCCATTAGGTTGAGGGTCGATGAATCGTCGCTTTTGACGTTCTTGTTCATCGCGTGCGTTTGCTATCGCCAGCTTTCCAGTCAGTCTTGGACGATCTTGTGTTAAGGCAGCGGACGATGCTACAGCTTCGGTGACTTGAGCATCATTTCGTGCTATTCCTGGTTCCTTGCGTGCAGTAGCGGATGTTGGAGCACTGGTAGATGTGCCTGGACGACCTCTGAACAAGACGGAAGGTCTGGCTGGTATCTTTGTGCTATTGGAAGATTAGTCTAGATACATGCTCTGCATAAGATGTTCTTACCTCGATGTTGGCACAGGCGGAGTGTTATTGCTCATGGCTGCAGTACTGCTTTCGATGCTCGACAGTGGTTCTCGGTCCTCTTGGTCCTCATCAACGTATGCATCTGGGTTGTCGAGACGTTGCCTGATTTCGTCCTCCAAGGCACCGACTATTTCATCGATTCCACCCAGCTTCCTAATGCTGTCGTCAATCTCCGAAAGCCGCAAGTTGGACCATTTTAACAGGTGCTTCTGAAACTGCTCACGAGGGAATCGCTCCTGCAGTCTGATCAAGCCGGAATCTAAGCTTGCCAATGTATCAACAAAGGGGTTGTCGATACCACTGAACAGCAGCCTTCTGATCTCTTCAGTACGTTGAATAATTTTTTCGGCATATTTGTCGGTCTCCAAGGCATGGGGATCAAGATGTTCCCATCCTTTGGCATGACGACTGTGAGACAAAGCGGTCTGGAGACTCAGCATGGCTCCCATTTCCTCTTCGTAATCATCAGCGTCTGCATCGAAATTAAGCATCGTACTCTGAATCATTCCTGCAGCGGTATCTTGGGTTGGGTTCGCGTTATTAAGCATAATGACAAGAAGTTGAGTCCTGAGTTCCAGAGCAAATTCAAATGTCTCTGAGACAAGAGTGCTGTAGCCAGTCTGCGGCTTAGCTCCAGGTCTTGTGAACCCGCGTACAAAAGGCGAAGCAAAGTCTTGGTCTGCAGTTACCAAGGCATCTGCCAAATCTCCATCATCGGCTTGAGTAATGGCGATGTGCACAAAGACAGCCAAGTTGGCCTTGTGAATAACATCATCTGGTCTCCAAGCTCGGGAAGCCTTGGGCAATGGTTGTGTGCTTCTTTTCCTCAACAAGGCTCGGAGGATGGTGTCAAGCTTGAGGTATTCTCCCGCAAGAGTAAATGTGGTCTGTGTCTGTGCCAGTGACGCCCGGCAACCATCAGCTTTCTGTCGCTGTCTCGATTCGGGATCTTGCGATTGGCGAATGAGAGACTCGAGCTCATCTGGCTGGCCGGTGCGTGTTTTGAAGCAACCTAGGAGTTTTCTAGCTTGTGCATTGAGCTCTTCTAGGTTGCTCTCCATCTCGTCGGGATCGAGCTGTTGGAGTTCGGTTTGAGAGAAGGTATCATCGATGGGGGCAGAGTGAAAATCTGAGATTTCTTCCTCCTCCTCATCGATGTCTGCCGATTGGCGGCCTTCACTGGCATTGTCATCATCTTCGTTTTCACTCTGATACTCAACTAGAGGCTCAAGCGCTACATCATGTGTCAGTCCATATCACCAGATGCAAGCAGTAACAACGCATTCATAATGCCTTCGATGGACAGTGAAGGACGCAAGATTGGTGTATGCGGACTTAACTTACGTTGTTGAGCTTGCGGCGCGCTGCTCGCTGCACCGCCATCGACCCTTCTGACCTGGCGGGTTGTTGGCTGCGGCTCAACATTAGGCTCACGACTTTGACTCCTCGTACGCGCCATCTTGGGCGACTCAAATCGATGGTCTTTGATTGTGCGAATGTGATGATCGGTGTGAGTGAGGACAACACAAGGCAGCGGCGCGCGCGACACGACGCGATTTACCCCATCGCGTGCCACGTGACTCTCCGCATCTTGAGCTCTCTTTTCATCTACTTATCATCACGACTACAGTATCAAGTGTGGTGTTGAGATCGATTTGAACAGGACTTTAGAAGCACTGGTATACAAAATTGTTGGTAGGAAATGATTTCTCCATATGACAGACACGAAGTAGGAAGGAAGGACCGCTGGATCTTATCTAATCGGTTCTAACCCTAACACTTCAAAAACGATAATTCCAAAAAAAGGTTGGTTGGGGTTAGGGTTAGGTTTTGGCATGGGGTTACGGGGATGACCCTGACCTTTTCCGTCCTATTCCACATTGCGGCCTTTGACTTGTGCTGTGCCCAACTCCAGTGTCATTTTCAAGAACTTGCCATGTCACAAAATACTCTGTGACATCGAAGCTAGCAGACAGGCGTTCCCTTATGATGTACACAGAGCTGCAATGGTTGGACATGCAGCACGAAGCTGTGAGCATCAAAGCTTAGTAGGACTGAGAAGCACTTGACACAGGACACGCGACAAGGCCCCTCGACAAAGCCAAAGGCGTAGGTAGGACATGCATCACGTAGATCAAACCTCCCAAAGACGCTCTTACAAGGCCTGATTGTAGAAACAGGCATGCAACACACGTGTTCCACCTGACTTCAAGGTTCCCAGCAGTTTGCCAGGAGGCAAGACAATTACGAAGCTTGCTTGGCACTGTAGAAAGGAGGCGCTCAGAATATATCGTTGTTGTCCCTGAAAAACAGTTGTTGCGCCTCAACTCACCCTTTTCCCCTTCTGCTTGATTGTTTTCCGTTCTTCTACTTCACCGTCTTCCACATTTTCTTCTCTTGACGTTTGTATACCAAACTTTATCGGGCGACGTTTCGGACTCGAGCATTGAGATTCGGAGCAAACTTGCGCTAGAGCTGTCTCCGTCAGCAGTCCACCGATATCCATTCTAGGACGCATACACAGTCCGGACATCCTGATCGACATTCGCCAATATGAGAGTGCGATCGCCCCCCTCGACTCTCTTGCTACTGCTTCTACCCGCTCTTGTCTCTGCGGCAGCCATTGAGCCAAAGGCGGAAGATGGAGTACTCGCGGCCAAGGCACCAGCAGCTGGCGGCGTCGTGAAGGATTATACCGCTATCACCACATCGAACTCGCGTGCACCAACGGGAAAGCCTGTTGTTGGTACGAAAGACGCTCCTGTCGACGGTCTGGATGGAAAACCGCATGCAGGACCATTTGTCGACATCACCCCCGAGGACAAGAAGAAGCCCGCCGCCGTCGCAGAGGATCTGGTGAAGCCTCTCCCTACATCTCTCTCAAAGTTGAAGGGAAGCGATGCAACAGACTTTGGTGCTATTCCAGAGAAGAATGACGGAGTTATGGATGATGTGAACCGTCTGGCGCCGAAGGAGGGTACCACTGGCACTGAAGGAGGCGTCACCGAAAGGAACAAGAAAGACAAGGCAGTACAAGGTCAAACTGGCGAGAAGGCTGAGAAGAAGCCAGAGACACCAAAGGAAGCACCTCCGCTTCCTCATAGCGAGGAGGAGCGCATGGGCAAGGATTCGCCAGAAAAGGCCAAAGATGCGACCAGTCCCGTCGGGAAACCAAAGGGTGCTCAGGGACTTGAGGTATGACTCTCTTGCATCAGAAACTCTCAGACACAACTAACCACAGCTCAACAGAAACCGGCCGACCTCCCCGATGCGCCTCACGAGAACTCACCCACTACGCCCAAGAAAGTCACAGAATTGGAATCTGAAAAGAAGGACACATTTGCACATGTAGCGCCTGTGGACACCGGATCTTCCGGGACATTGAGCCATACCGTGGGCTCTACTCTGAAAGACACACTCCCCTACACCGAAGGGAAACAACCCGCAGCAATCCCTGGGGACGGAACAGAAGGCATCATTCAGCCTTTCCATTCCTTCGTTCTCGCATTCACCATGATCATCTTCTCCGAAATTGGCGACAAGACTTTCCTGGTCGCCGCACTCATGGCCATGCGTCACCCTCAGCTCGTCGTTTTCTCTGGCGCCTTCTCCGCTTTGATTACTATGACTATTCTCTCCGCCGTTCTTGGCCACGCGGTACCGACTCTTCTCCCTAAGCATCTCACTGCATGGCTCGCAGCTGGCCTCTTCCTCATCTTCGGTGGTAAGCTGCTGCGCGAGGGTCTCGAGATGGACAAGGATGCTGGTGTTGGAGAAGAGATGCAAGAGGTTGAAGCTGAATTGGAAGAGAAGGAACATCTCGCACGCAAGGAAGGCCGCAGACGATCATCAGTTTCGCCATACGTTCTCGAGGCTGGACGTGGCAGAAGATCTGGCTCGCGTCACAAGTTCCCTGCACGCGCACAATCTCCTTCATCGGATGACTCGAGATCCCCCTCTCCATCTGGTCGTGGAGCAAAGGCTTCTGTCAGCAACGCACTTGGTGGACTCAACAACCTTCTGGGTCTTCTTCTTTCGCCTGCATGGGTGCAGACTTTTGTCATGACGTTCCTCGGTGAATGGGGTGACCGATCTCAGATTGCTACCATTGCTATGGCTGCTGGACAAGACTACTGGTGGGTGACAGGTGGTGCCATTGCAGGACACATGATCTGCACTGGTATCGCTGTCATCGGAGGACGCGCTCTTGCTGGTAAAGTGAGCTTGAGGGTTGGTAAGTACATTTCGACTCTTATAATATTGATACAAAGCTAACACATGACAGTCACCCTTGGTGGAGCAATTGCCTTCCTGGTCTTTGGAGTCATCTACTTTTTCGAGGCTTTGTACGACTAGATGACGTACATATCAATTGAGATTTCGTTAAAAGAGGTTTTGGTGGTAACATTTGCTGGTCTGCATAGCATCAAAAGGATATGGGTACGCGGAGGGTTTCTTCGTGTAAAAGGGGAAAAGCGATATACAATACACTTAATGAACGCCATCTCTTATTCGAAGAAATCAATCCTTGGACCGAATATTGTGCCGGTAAAGAGCATCACACGAGACATTACCGAGTTCGATGATGATGGTTCGTGGAGTTTTTGGTGGAAATGGACCTGCGGAAGCCTCGACCTCGGCCACTCGGTAACAGGGCGTGGGAGATAATCCCGAACGCCGCGCATTGTCTTACACGACTCATGGTCTTCTCATTGTTCTTGAGAGCCTTGCTGACCGAACCCAGCGCGAGACACAGGCGATTCCACCGAGTCCGAGAGCATGAGAAACTCCAATGGTCTACGTGTGGTGTGTCTGTGATGCATAAATCACGCGTGGATTGTAGTGGTTGCTTATCTTCTGCTCGAGTGAGACTCGTCAGTAAGCAAACATGCTGCGATGGATAACAGCATATATCCCCAGGGTCTCTTTCGGCCCCGCAGCGGTCTAGTGGGGGACACGGACTTTGTTTAATTATGTGAGCAACCAACTGCGAGACAAGTCGAACCATTATTCTGCTTGGTTCTCTCTCTCCCCTTTTCTGATCATCTACCTGTCCTTCTCTCACAAAACTCATTCCGATCTCTCCGGCCAGATTTGACCTTGTCACACCGAACTCAGCGACACAAAGCTTCCAATCGCAGCTTCCTTACGGCTCAACAATTTGTTCCAGCCCTCGCTGTCGTGTGCCCCTCGTACGGATCACCCGGAATGACCGACCGACCCCCGCCGCTCAAGCGCCGACGAGTGTCGAGCTCGGCCGAAGACATGCAACACAGCATCGTCGACCCGGGTACCATCAAGATCAACGTCAGCGGAGCCTACATAATCGACAATGGCGAAGCTCAATCCCCCGCCAGCGACAGTGGAGTCGAGGAACAAGGCTATGAGCATGACCGCCGCGACATCCGCCTGCCAAACCACACTTCGGTCGTCAGCCACGTTGCCGCAGACATTGGTGGCTCCCTTGCCAAAGTCGTCTACTTCTCGCGCGAGCCCGGTGCGAAAGAGCCGGGAGGTCGTTTACACTTCTTGCGCTTCGAGACTGAGAAGATCGATACGTGTATTGAGTTTATGCGCGAGTTGCAGAAGAAGCAAAAGAGAGCCAATGGCGGCAAGCAATCGGAGCTCTGCGTCATGGCTACCGGTGGTGGTGCTTTCAAGTACTACGATCGCATAAAGGAAAGACTCGGTGTTGATGTTATGAGAGAGGATGAGATGGAGTGTTTGATCCAAGGTCTGGATTTCTTCATCACCGAGATTCCGAATGAGGTATTTACCTACCACGACGAGGATCAGGATAACCTTATACACTACACCGATGCACCCGCCGACGTGTACCCATATCTACTTGTCAACATTGGCAGTGGTGTGAGTATGATCAAGGTCGAAGGACCTTCCAGATTCCAGCGTATCGGCGGAACATCACTCGGTGGTGGTACCCTCTGGGGTCTACTTTCCCTGCTCACCGGAGCACGCACATTCGACGATATGCTAGCAATGGCAGACGCAGGCGACAACTCGACCGTAGACTTGCTAGTCGGTGACATTTACGGCCAAGGAATGGGCTACGACAAGATTGGCTTAAGCGAAAGAACCATTGCCAGTTCATTCGGCAAAGTCTTCAAGCGCAAAAGAGAGGCAGAGCAAAACGCTGAGGATGGACAACTACAACACGAAGATGGTCCAGAGAGATACGACACAGCAACGCCGGAAGGTGCCGCCAAACAGCAATCAGATCGCAAGTTCGATATTGGCGAGGGCCGCATGTTTGCACCTCAAGACATTTCACGGAGTCTGCTGTACGCAGTCAGGTTAGTTTTCCCTTGGCCAACACCCTCCAACTCGCAATCCACTAACCTTTTATGCAATAGTAACAACATCGGTCAAATCGCCTACCTTCAGTCCGAAAAACACAATCTCAAGCATATATACTTTGGCGGCAGCTTCATCCGTGGCCACCGTCAAACAATTCACACTTTGTCTTTTGCCATCAAATTCTGGAGCAAAGGCAACAAACAAGCATATTTCCTGCGTCACGAGGGATATCTCGGTGCAGTAGGTGCATTCTTGAAGAGACAACCCAGGAACTTTGGCCGTAGGGCCAGTGTTCATGATGAGGAATGATGAGCCTTTTCCCTCTCCTTCTTCTCTTCTTGCACTTCTCTTTTCCTATAACCATCACAATCGCTAGATGCTAGATCTCTTCTTTGAGAAACATGGCATACATATGGCATAGATTCATAACACAATAGACGGCCGAGATATTATTTCTACTTTCCACCTTGTCAGACTCTGTTTGCATCGTTCTCTACCTGGACACCAACTAACGTTGACCCGATGTTTCCAGCCTTCTCACAACAACTCACAGGCCGTGTTAAAGCCATCAGAATGCACAGTTCTCTTCAGACGGCAGCAAGGTCCACAGAGAGCTGATTGTATCACGATTCTCGATCGATGCTCCCCAACCCACCAAAGAATTTGACTAGCTATAAACTGCACAAAGGTCTGAAACAGGGCAGTACCCATCGAGAAGCAATAAATTCTCCTGTCTCCTTGGGTGCAACTCACATCTGGAAGATATTGTGCCTTTCGATAGCGAGTACGTTGATGAATTGTCAGCGGGAGATTACTCTGCACACGGGCAGGAGCTTGAGCTTGACAAAAAACCAAAAGACGAGTGGTTACCAGCACGACAACATCCAAAACAATTGCAACTGATGTTCGACCTGATCTATACAAAAAGACAAAAACGAATGTCGCAGCCGTGAATCGAACACGGGGCTCGTGCATGGCAAGCACGAATTTTACCACTAAACCACTGCGACTTGAGATGAAGCATTTTTCGTCGACAGTGATTAACAATCTGCCACAGAGTCAACCGGACGTTTCGAAATTTGCGGCCCAGTTCCATCTCATCAACGCCTCTACTTCTCAACCTCGACCATTAATCCATCACCCTTGACCCTTCCATCCACAAATCCTCCCCACACGAAAATACACCCACCATCGATTTCCTTGACCTTTGTCGCTGCAAAGTCTTCCCTGCCTCCAATACCCCTGCCGTTCTGACCTTCCTGTACCATGACGCCTTCAGCAGTAAAGTAACGCACTTCTGCCCAGTCGTAAGTCGCGTTCTTCTTGCTTATGGCGTTGCGGGCGCGGTCTTTGAGGGAGGCGGCTGTAGTTGAGGAAGAGGGGAGTTGGAGGGTTGAGAGGGCAGAGGGGAGAACGTGGAGGAGGTAGTTGCGGCCTTGGCCTGTGGTTATTGGAAGGAGGGATGTTGAAGATGGTTGTGGTGATTTAGTCTCCGTCTTCGGGGATGGTGTGGTTGACCAGGGACTCAATGCTGTGGGTCCTATGCTACGGGATGTGCTGTATGAGGGCGCAGAAAAGGAGAGGTCGAGGTAGTAGGTTGAGGCTTCTGAGACGAGGTAGAGACGGTTGTTGTGGAGGGCTATGCTGGCGTTTGTGGAGGAAGTGGTAGTTGAGGGTGAGGGAAGTTGGGACCAGGTTCTTGACGCGATGTCGAAGGTCCAGAGTTCTGAGTTTGTACTATGGCTGTGCGTCAGTATTCCGTGCTGTTCTAAGTGAAGTTAGGTCTGCATGCTGCTCCGTGTGCGGCGGCATACCCTCATCTAAACATGCGATGGATTCCTGCGTACAGACAATCCGGGATGGGACGAAGGACTTACCTCTCGCTCTCCCCGCAAACTCCCCCATACAAAACAAAAGTACCATAAGTACTCGGACTCAACGGCTCAGGCACCATCTTCGCCGGATCAGGAGGTAGCTGCGGAGCCACATTCTCATCCGTCCTCTGATGCTCGGGTTGAGGCTGCACACTGGCAGTAGCAGCCGCCCACACCCTAGCCTTAGGTACATCTCCTACAGCAGCATTCAAACCAGACCATGAGTTTGTGTCTGTGTCAAACACCCATACTTTGCCTTTCTCCTCCAGAGGTCCGTTGGCGTTTGAGCCGCCAAAGACGTAGATTTGGTCGTCGATCACTGCGGTGCTGTGACCGTATCTTGCGGGTGGCGAGGAAGATGTTGATTCAAGGCATTTGTAATCAGTGCTTTCGATGCCAGAGGAAGGGAGGATGATTATGTGCATGGCATTATCTGCGAGCTGGTGGTTTTGTCAGCCATTTGGTTCACTGATATTTCGAGGAGGAAATTCACTTGATCACCATCGGTCTTTCCTCCGAATACGTATGCTCTTCCCTTCACTTCAGACACACTGTGGTGTACTCGTGGCAGATTCACATCGGTGATGGGTCTGATGGTTGCTTTGAGTGGTAGAGTTGGGTCGTATATGCCTTTTGCTAGTGCGAGGCCACCCTCGATCACATGCTCAACTGTATACAGAACACCTGCTGCTTCTGCCATTATTTTGATTTCTGTCACTTCGAGATTGTATTGGAAAGTATGATGAAGGACACAAGAAAGGGATGTTTATTCAAGTGTCAAGGAACACGCGTATGATGTAATAGTGGGGGAGCTTCATTTGATGTTTGAGCAACAACCAGGAGCTCACAGACAGCAAGAGATTCACTGTCAGACCTAGCCACACGACCAACTACAAGCTAAAAAACTCACAACAAGGACAAAAAGACATGCTCTGCACACTATACATGATAGAGAGAAAGACAAAAAGGATATGCCCACTCACGGAATCGAACCATGGATCTTGTCATATCACGTTTTTACAACGTTTACGAGTGACACGCCGTACCACTTGGCCTATTTGGGATTAGCGGGAGTCTCATAAAGGAGGAACGGGAAGAGGAGCTCACCAAGCGGGCGGATTTATGGCAGAATTCCATTTTGTCAAATCATAACTGACATCCAAGGCTTCACTCACCCAACCACACTTTGCCCACCGTGTGATGTTCTTCCAATTGCGAACGAATCCATACGCATGCGTTGGGCTGAAGAGCAAGGATTTCACGGACATCAGAATGATCATGAGGTACGACAGAAGGAAAAAGCAGTTGGGAAGACTTTTTGGTCAGAGAAAAGTCAACGGAAGGCAAACGACGGCTCGCCCGAAGCCGAGACACTCTTTGCTGCTCAACCACCACTGAAGCAGCAACATTTATTTGCCTGCCATGTTCGAAAGACAATACAGCGCATCGCAAAGTGATGAACAATGCTCACGAGCCTTCTCATGGATTGTCTATACTAGGTAGGTGATTTCTGCTTGCTTTCTTCTGCTCACCCAAAAGCAAACGCCCAATGTGGGTCATAGGAATACACAACAACTTCACGTTGGAAGGTCTGTTTATGAGTACTTGAGCTCCAGTGAATGCCACCATGCTCAACATGAATGTCTTCCTGTATAGCTGTTTGTACAAAATCTAGTATGCGATAATATCCAACCCATGCATGCTGATATTGCTATCAGCCGCGCATGAAGCAAGGACTCGACTTCACACCTGTGCCGCAGACCCACCATCCATATCAAATACGACCCAGCCATCAGCGCCATCGGCTCACACACCCATTCATTCTCACAGTTCAGTCAAAGCCTTCCCCCCGTAACAACAGCAATGATCTTGAACATTTGGCAATCCCTACTTGTGCTGGCAATACACGGCATGATAGGCTTGGTATACCTGATGTGGGCTGCCATTCTCATCGTCACCTGGGCATTCATCGTGGACCCCATTGTCTGCTTGATTGTCAACTTTGTCGCGTCTCTGCTTGGTTTCGCCGACGAGGTGCCAAAGACATTGTGGTGTTGGCGGTGCTTTGAGCCACTGCCATGGAGCAACAACTTCAAGAGGCAGGGGAGAGAGATGTATAAAGAAACAGGTGGTTGTAGGGATAGGAGAAGAGATGAGTTCGAAGGATGAGCCATTGGCAAGAGAATGAAAGGTCATATCTACTGCTCTTTTGCAGAAACGCGATGTTGGGATAATGATACCTCAGTCGACAAGTGCGGCTCTTGTAACATGTCCTTCATATTCACAACTGCGCATAGTTATATTGTATCATGGGGGAAAGACAAGGAGTAACAAGAATATTGCAAAATGCTGTTGGACTTTTTATATGTTCTACAACCTCGAAAATCAAAACAAGACTTGGTGAAGAGAGACCTGACTTCCCACTGTCCCCTTTATCAGCCTGTTTTTTTTTTTCTCAATGCAAAGAAAAACAGAGCGCTTGTGCTGGTATCGGAAAGCCGCCATCATGACCAAAGAAAAGAGAGACAAAGGAAAGACCACAGATTCGTAGAAAGAGAAAAGCACATCTCCATATGCACTTTCAGGACCAAGAGTGAACAGAAGCTCAGCGAAACTGCAGCCTCCTCACCGGCGAAGCCTCCCTATCAGCCGCATACTGTCCACTAGCCGCAGGCTCAAGTCCCAACTGCTGACCCTGCTGATACGGATTATTCCACTCTAGCGCAGAGTTGTACGAGTGCTGGGGAGTAGGAGGCGGAGCACCATTGTAATAGTGATGATGCTGCGCACTAGCATTCTCAGCCGCCTTGTCGCGGAAGACGCTGAATGCAAAGTTGGAGCCGGCAATGGTGACGAAGATGAGCAGGACTGTGAAGATCTGTAACGCGCATCAGTCAGCAAGACTCAACTAGCAGAGTTCGGAAAGGGCAACTCACCATAGCTTTGTAGGAAATGGGTTCGATGAAACTATTAAAGATCTCGGCAAACGCATGCGCACTGATTCTCGCACGACCAACATTATGCGGGTTTTGGTTCATGCACTGCTCCCAATTGTTGCATGCATTTTCCAAGATAGGAGGGCGAATCGCTGGATCGCAGTGGTTGTTGTTGTAATCTCTCGCGCAAGCTGCCATTTGAGATAGCACTTCAGCAACAGCGATGCTCGTCTTTTTGTCCACGTCGCCGCGGATGGTGGCCCAGAAACTGTAAAGGATGTACATTATGCTGCCGATGAGGAACATGTTGAGAAGCAGTTGGGCGTAGAAGGAGAGAACGTGGGGTAGTGTTGGATGTGCGGTGATGAATTCGAACAGAGTCACAGTCCAGTGTTTGCTAGGTGGAGTCTGCTGTTGCTCCTGCTGTTGTAATGGTGGCTGTTGTTGTTGTCGAAGATCTTGAGGTGGTGCGGCTATGTCCAGGCTCTTATCCTGCTTGCCGCTGACCTTGCGTGATTTTGTGACTTGGATTGGCCTTTGTTCTGTCTCAGAGTCCGAGACGCTGTCTCTTCGGGCAACCAAGGCTTTTTGTTCCTTGCTCCTTTTCCTCATGATCTTGCGTTCGGCTCCATGTGCATAGTCGTCTTTTGAACGTGGTGAAGAAGCCATACTGTCCTTGATACCCTTCCACCAGCTCTGACGGCGTGATGGAGACTCCCTCTCCTTCTCTTTCTTGCTACCAGCAGTGAATACTGGCTTGCTCATGGTGTCCAGACTGGAGAACTTTGACCTTAAACTCATATCGGGGGTAGCGTCACTGTCGACGTCGTTGCGCTCAGGTGATTTGGGTGTCTCGCCGCCAGAAGAAGCAAAGTCGTCAACGTCCAGTTTCCTCGGAGTAGAGAACAAAGGGTTGTTTCTCATAGATGGCGGCAGAGCAGGCAGAGGTTTAGGCGACGAAAAGAAATGTGGCTGAGAAGCGGGTTCGCGAAGGCTGGGAAAGACCGACTTGTTAGGTGATCCAAATACTGCGTAGCTGCCTGTCAGGGAACCCGATTAGCTACTTTTGAAGTGGACCTTTGGTATGATCACACGTGAGCATCAGGGGACGTACGCTTCCTGTCGTTGATGCTGCCGCCGTTGTTGCGCTGGGAGTTGCGGCCTACTTGTGCAAAGGGTGATCGTTCGTCTAGAGGTCCAGTGCCATTCTCGTACTGGAAGTCCATGGGCGTTGCATGCATACGGTTCGCCATGTTTGCTTGTTGATGATGCAGGAGGCAGGATCGAGTGGAGTCCAAGAACGTTACGATTTACAAACAAAGCTTGTTGACATGGCAAGCCGTTCGTTCGACACTTTACACCAACGCGAGCTGAAATCTGGGGCTGCAAGACAACGCGTTGTCACCCTGACTTTTGTCATTCTAGATCCATCTGCCGACACCGGCCATGATCTTTCACTCACGACCAAGCTCTCACACGTACGACATGGCACTGCACAGAGACACAAAGGCAATCTTGAGGATAAGTAAATTAGAAACTGAACTGCGTAAAGAGGTTTCGTTCACAACAAGGAGAAAAGAGAAAAACTAGACATCCATGTCTTGCCATTTGAGGCCCCTTGTTTTTTTTTTGGCTCCCAATAACTCCTGCAAAATTGGTATCTCTTTTGCGCATCCATTCGCTAACAGTATAAACAGAAAATAACATAACCTCGCTCACTCGAAACGAAGATTAGTACGAAAGAATAGAACGGTGTAAACTCTTGAAGAGTCGTTCCTCAGAACATGCCTGCCTCATTGAGGACCGGCGAGCCAACAGCATCAAAGCGAGCGTTGCTCGCTGCTGTTTGTGTCGTATGAGTAGTGTGTGTTGTGTCGAAGCTCTGCTTGGTACGGAGTGGTTGATGGTAAATGCTCACTGCTTCGGCAGAAGGCTTGCGCGAGCCCATGGGCTCCTGCGATCCAAATGATGGCACAATAGAACGCATGGGCGGAGAAGTGAAACCGTTCATTGGTGGCGATGAAACACTGTCGGGAGTCTTCTCTCTGTCGGACGACCCCTCTCTGCCAAATCCAAACAGCTTACGACGGCGAGAGACCACTGCTGCTTGTTCGACAGCATAGACTTCATCCATTCCATTCTTGAGCGATGCTCCAGGAGGCAAATCGACAGTATCGATGTTGGATGTGGACGACACAAGCGTGGGCTCCGAGATGTCGAATTTGTTAATGGTCTTCTTCCGTAGCGTCTCTCCTCTAGGCTTTCCAAGAGGGATGGAAGGCATGACTGCAGGTGCCTGCTTTGAGAAAGGCGTTCTCGATCCTGACGAAGCGGTGCCGAGGGGAGGAGACATGATCGAGTTAAAGCTTCCAGGTGATTGAGAAGGCGAAGGACCCATGGGTGGCCTTGCGCTGGGGTGCAGACCTGCAGCTCTACTATTGCTTCTCAGGCGGCCTCTGCCTTCGGTCGATGGTGATCTGTATGAATTGATCTCGGGGGAAGGTCGCTGTCCAGGAATTGCAGGTGCGTCTTCAGCACCACCTACTGCCATGCCAACCTCACCACGGTTACGACTGCGTGAACGTGCTCGAGAAGCGTTAGAGCCCGATCGATTGCGCGACCTTTCTCTCGCCTGTTGAGGAGGTGTACGACCAATCTCGCTGTCTGCTTGTGGCTTAGCACTGGGCATCACAGATCCAGGACCAAGAGGCCACTGTGCACCACCAACGTTCGTCGATTGAGATATCTTGTCCTCGTAGCTTGGATTGCGTTCGATGGGATGTGCACCCGAGAGACCCAAACCGAGCCTCGATCCATTGGTTTGTCTCAGATTCATGGTCTCCTGACTGGGTCTAGCTTTGAGCATACCGAAAGCCTTGAGAGCGCCGCTTGCGCTAGGACCTGGGCTCGGTCCGCGGCTCTCGCTTTCGACAATGCTCTTCATCTTCTCTTGGATGGCCCTTCTCCGAGCCTCCAATTCGTTGGCAAATGCCTCGCGTTCTGCTTGGGTGGCGGTGCTAGTATCGCGAGTATGCTGTGGGTGCCATGAAGCACTTTCGACATTGTCGTCGGACGTCGATGGCCGTGAGCCGTTGGTTTTGAGAGGTAGAGGAGTGAGTCCTTGACCTTGAGAAGCGGCTGTTGTCGAGTTGGTCGTGACACGCGAGGGGATCTCTCCGTAATAGTTATCAAGCTCGTCGATGTTCCAGGCACTTGAATTGCCAGATAGGCGGCGATCCGAGTAGTTGTAAGTGTTACGACTGATTGTAGAGGCACGATCGGCATATATAGCATTGGGAGGGTAGATGGAAGATCCGTCACTCCTGTTTCGCAAATGCTGGCTGATCATACCTCCGAGGCCTTCGTGCACGCCAATCGTAGGGGAATCAGTGTCTTCACGTTCATCAGCGCCAGCTTGAGCAAATGCGACGTTGATGGAAGGCTCGGGGAAGGGGAAGCCTCTACGTTCTTCCTCTTCTTCTTCTTCCTCCTCCTCGTCCTCCTCGGTGATGAAGTCATCGCGGAGAGCAGGATGTTGCGAGGCGGGCGGCTGATTGTTAGCTCCGTAGCGGCTAGCTGAGGAAGCTGGGCGTGAGTAATCAGGTCTCTCCTCGACCTCATCTTCGTCATCACTGTCACCAAAGAACGTGCGGTTGTTGTCGATGATGTCGTTGTGTCGTTGTTGTTGTTGGGGGAAATGTTGATTGTCGAATGTTGCAGCTGCCGCTTGTTCTGGAGAATCTCCGTGAGCAACACGATTGTTCATAGCAGCACGCTGGAAAACAGCAAGAGCAGCATTGACTGGTGGTTCGGGAGCAGAAGCGGTAGGAATAGCTCCTGGCCTCGAGGAGATAGAGCGAGAACGCGATCGCTGAGAGTTGCGAGAGAAATTGTTCTGTCTGGCCGAGTCGAATCGTGCTAGACGAGAGTCTGGCGGAGTGTGCTCTGCTGAAGCTTGTCGAGAGGTAGCGCCTTCCCTTGACATTAATTTGCTGAGAGGTGGTTGCTCTGCAGGAACCTGCTTGGGTGTCTCGGCTTGACTGACTGGTGACAATTTGATCGGAGTGTCGACCGGAGACTCACTCTTAGGCTGACCCATCTGCATCTGTCGCTTGAGATACTGCTGCTCGTCGAACTGCTGAGCAGGCTTGTTGAACATGCCCAGAGCAGTCGCCTTTCCGTGGTCATTGCGCTCGAGAGCCGAGTGCAAGACTTGGTACTCCTCAGTTTCAGGAATGACGGGACTGATAGGAGATTGTGGATAGCTCGAGACTGTTGGGCTGGATGTGCTCGAGGCCACCTTTGCGACCAGTGTGTTGAGCGGAGCCATGCCGCTTCTGAGCTGAGGACTTGTTGTTGTGTTGTGCAGAGCATATGGCTTGTACGCACGTCGATCCTGCAGATTTCCAATACTTCTAGAGTGGTTAAGTGCAGATGGAAGCGTGGGAGCACGTTGTCGCTGGTTGATAGAATTGAGGCGTGACATGGTCGAAGCTTGTTGATCCTGGATGTGCTGATTGAGACCTTGCTCGTACAAACGACGTTTGGTCATTGATCGTTCCAGTCCGGGTACAGTAGGATTTGGTGATGTTTTGGGTACGGTTGCTGGAGTTGAGATGGCAGTGCCAATAGATTGTGATGCGACCGAAGTTGCTGTTGATGAGGAAGGATCTTGAGAGGGAACCGAGTTTGTTGTCGAATCGCTGTTGCGCTTGAGGAAGGAGAAGCCAGTTTCAGTACCGGACAGACCAAGTCCCTTGGGAAGATCATCTGATGCACGGCGTTCAGGATCAGTGTCAGGAGATTGTAGAGCACTGTCACTATCCCAATCGGCGCCCATAGCGAGCAACCTCTCCCTTTCTTGCTGTCTGTACTTCTGGAAAGCCGACATGTTCATATCATCATCGTATAGCATTTTTCCTCCCATGGCACGTTCGCTGTTTCCTCCTATGCTTTTTGCGGAACCTGTGGCAATCTTGTAGACCTTCTGACGACCACCGAATAACACATTGCCTTCTCCAGGGCGAGAGCGGGTCATGACGCTGCCATCCGGGTTGGAGTTATTGTCAGTTCCATAGCCCTCTTCGGACGCAAATGAACCAGTTCGGTCGAGGGTAAATGGTGGGCGGATGGAGCTGTTGATGGACTCAACCTCGGCAATGTCATTGAGGTTCTTGTTCGAGAAACCAAAGTCGAGCAGGCGAGAGTTGCGTTGAGGCTGGAGGACACTATCATCTGAAGCCTTTCCGAGCAACGAGTGCGGGTCGTCTTGCTCTCTGAGCATGCTGAATCTGGTCGAGAGGTTGGGCATAATAAGACTGGTGCGGAAGTCGTCAATCGACGGCAAGGCAGATCCTAGATCGAGCTGTGGCTTCTCTTCGACAATGTCTTTCTTGTTCTTCTTCCATTTCTTGTTGCTTGTTGTGGGCGGTAACAGCGGACTTGAGGCCGCATCGCCGTTCTTTTTGCTGAGGAATCGGTGCATGTTGATTGTGTTCCAGTGGGATTAGAGTGTCAGAGTGACGAGCGGCGGAGTTGGAAGTGAATCTTCGAGTGTCGAATGGTGCTCTCACACCATGGAGCGGTCTAACCGGAAGTCAGGTGGTGCAATGCATGCAAAGGCAAACGGAGGGCGATTGAATGAATAAACCAGCCGGTGGCTCAGATGCAGTCGGCCTCGCAGACGCAAACGCGCAAATGGCGCAGTGATCGAAGAGGCAGGTGGCCGTCGAGGGACAATGTAGGTGTGTATGCGTTTGGTGGGGTTCTTGGTAGACAGGTGCTAAGGAATGTTGACAGGAGATTGGCGACGGCCGAAGGGTCGAGTGAGTTGCAAAAAATGAGTGAGTGCCGGTCGGGCGATGCGACGGATGGCAAGTGAACGAAAGGGCAAACCGAAAGAAAGATGGTCGTCGAGTCTGACTCGAATCGGGCGTGGAAAGAATCGAGTAGAGTAGGCGGCACACAGACGTCGTTTCAGCGGATACCGCAGATTGCTCTCTCCGCGCTTGTATTCTACCGTTGCCGCCTTGTGCTGATCGGAATTGTGTATTTGGTGACCAAGAAACGTCTTTTCAGCGATCCGCCCAAAGATATGACAAGACGGGCACTCCTTAATATCCCACTGCCCTCAATCGATCAGAATCCCTTTGCACATTAGCCTACCCACCCAGCGCTGCAAGAGAGCCGACCATTTGTTTCAGCTTGCCAGTGACGTGCCATCTCACGACGCAATCTAAAGAGGTAGCTTTATTTCTTCCAACAAGTGCCTGCCGAACCATCATCTCATTCCCACTTCCACCCCGTCATCATTTCATATATCTCTGACCACCGTGGCTAACACGCAACACCGCTCCCGCATCGCCAGAGCGGCAGCACGACACCCTCAAACAGACAAGCTAGCCCAATATCCCGGTCATCGCATGGCACTCGTCGTGCTGGGCTCAGGGGTAGAAATGAACGAACCACGTTCCCGGACCCATATGGCCATCACGCGACTTGATTGGCTTGAGCCACCAACTCACTTTGGCACGGAGAAGCCTCTTCGGCGGGCCGCATGAGCCGTCGAGTTTGACTCGGTCTAGTCAAAAGCATCTTCCTTCCATAGGCTCCATGACAGCTTTCTGAAGAAGCCTGTCGAGCTTCAAAACCTCTTTCCCTGCGTCTTTGTGTCAAGCTATACCTTTTATCCATTGCTCCAGCCTTTTTGGACCCTGGTAGACCCTCAGGCCTTCCATCTCGGTTCACGCAGCCATGAAGCAAAGGCCGACCAGCCCGGGTGCATGACAGGTAAACAACACCGACGGGCTTCCAGCGCAGGGTCCTTCAACGGCCAAACACCAAACAGCGGGACGTCGCAGAAGACAAAGTTTTATCTCCGCTGTCCTTTGCAAAGCGCTGCCATCCTTGTCATCGGTCATCTTACGCTTGAATGCCTGAAACAACATGAGGCTCTGCATGTATTTCCACTTTCTACGCGAGCTCACACTTGCGACCACATTTCTGGGATACAACTACATTATTGCGTGTTGAGTACCATTTAGCAGCCGGAAGATCATTGTGAAGCACGGCAAGACAATCTACACATTTCTGAGTCTAAAATCCTCCGGTGACCCCAGACGCGGGCCTGATTCCATCATGGGGCGGATGGACGATCTGTGCCTGCGCTCTCGTCCGCTCTTACATCGATAACAACTTGTGGAAAAGATGACCAGGAGATCACTGATGAGATAGTCGAAGAGGATCCAGGCCGCTGGAGTGCCCCCGTGTCGATCTACCGGTAGCACTTTCGCGCATATTCGCGATAGGTTATTTGTGTCAAGGCAAACGGTTTGGTGTGCATGATGCAAAGTGTGGGGGAGGTTGCAAGATGTCTGTTTGTCGAACGCAGTCTCTAGTTGAGTACACAGCATTTCCAGTCCCCGGTCATGGATTGAGTTCTCGTAAACATGATGTTCTTCGCTGGACTGTATGCAGGTGGGTTCGAAAGGTGACATATACAAGAGTACATACGACATGTCCGTTGAGAGCTGAAGCAATGGGCACCCAGCTGCCCGTTTACACGGCCAGCCACTGTAGCACTCCTGAAGATCTGCCCTAACGATCGCTCTCTCCAGGCAAGACGGATTCCAACCTGCAACTATTGAGCCTCACCGCCACCCCGTGCACTGATCCGAGCAGAAGTCTGGTGATGCGGTCTTTGCACAGACATGTCTGGTCGTTGTAAAGCGTTTGATCGTAGCGGACGATGTGACCTCATTCGAAGTGCTTCTAGTCTTTCTGTACGAGATTGCTGAACATGTTGTTGGATTTCCATGCTACGCCTGGCGGTGAGCGATCACCAGTGTGCTCGCCCTTCTTCTTTCTCTTCTTCTTCTTCTTGATTGATGTTTCCGTGGTGTCTTGCGATATACCTAGACCTTGTAATGTGCTCAGCACGGCTGCTCTAGCAGCCTCGGCCTCGCCGTCGATTTTTGCTGTCTTCTCATCCAAGAGTTCCCTCAGGGTGGGTAAATCACTGAGTAAAGTGATGAGGCTGTGTAATGATGGGATGATTTCGTGATTGGTAGATTCGAGGATGCTGAATGCAATGGTGGAAATTTGGGACAGCATTCGGAGGGAGTAGAGCGCTGCTTGCATTTGTCCACTTGCGTGAATGAAAGACCAGGATAGTATACCTTCTCGCGTGCCTGTGACAAGTCTGCTGATATCACCGCTGAGTGGTGGAGGCTTATCGTTGTCAAGATTGGATTGACAGACAAGCTTCACTGCCACAGCACGCCATCTTGCTGCTCTGGATAGTGATGAGTTGTGTTCTAGATCTTGCTGTAGAGACTTCAGACACTCTTCGAGTACAGTGCTCGGGCTGGATGTGGTGTCGAGCTCAACAACCGTTCCTGCCACACGAGTGCCTTTTCGCTCGAATTCGGTGACTTGAGTGATGCTCGAGTTCAGCACACGTAACAACGAATACGCCTGAGCTCGGATTGAGACACCAGACCGCCAGGCAGATGTTCGAGTCGGGTCGTCAATAACGAATGGAAGATACATGTTCAGATCCTCGGAATCCTGCAGATCTGACGGTGCCTCTTGGTTATCCTTTACGCGGACTAGATGGACGATCTCCGATATCCTTGGATCCAGACGAGCAAGTGCTTTCGATGTTTTTGCCTCATAAGCCATTCCTGCCATGGCCAATTTGGACAACTCGGGTAAAGATCCATACTCTTCTGCGAACTCTGCAAAACCAGCTGACATTGGTGTGTCCTTTGCTGCGAGCCTAATGTTCTCAGTGAGACTCTTGTGATGATCCTGGGACATGAAGAAGGCCAATTTGACCAGATTTAGCAGCTCGAACCGCCTAGCAATGGCAGCTGGACGGTACTCCTGAGTTTTTAGGCATTTTCCTCGGCTTGGTAGATGAATGGTTTCGAGATCTCGGAAGAGAATCACCTTTCCAGATTCTCCCAGGTCGTGTACTAGCAGATCCGAGTCGCTCGTGAAGATGACACCACCACACTGTCTAGCAGCCTCTGCACAGTATGCATCCGCCTCACCAGGAATGACCGAGACCAGAAAATCGAAACGACTTTCCAGAAGCATTTCTATTACTGAAGGGACCAGGAATGGAGGTGCAGGCAGAGCCTTGAGTCGATTGGAAGAGACGACAGCACTCAAGACGTCGGACTTGGAAGATTGAACATTTTCCATGCGAGAAGGTAAATCCTCCTTGTTCAGCGCCTTGAAAGTAACAAGCTGGTTGGCATAGCTCTGTAGCCTAGACAATCTCGTACTCTGTTTGGACAATGGCAACAATCCATCGAAAAACACGGATTTGCTGTGAGAGGAAAAGGAAAATCAGCCACTTACTCTGGACGGACCTCAGTAGTCGACATACATTTTCAGTCCGTATGTCTCGATCTGCTCGAGCCAGTTCACGGCGGCCTGGCCTAGTTCTTGATATGTCGGAGTGGCATCTAGAGCATTCCTAGCACCTGTTCTACGAGCTATGCACACATAGAAGACATGATATGCCAGACTAGGGCCATCGATGATGGCATTCTGGTCATCCGCAGGATTTTGTGGAAGGACGACTTTGTCGCCGTAGGGTGACAGCGAGCGCGTCAAGTGCGGTATACCCATACCAGCGAGGTTGGCCAACTACAGCCAATCCATAGACAGAGTAAGGTATTGTTGGAAGATGGTTGGTTCGGAAGAGGAAAGTGGTCGCCCGAGGCTGGAATTCGTTTTGTCGCTTTCGCGACGCGCGGAACGTCTCCCACCTTTCTTGAACTTCCGACCAGCAAGACCAAAGATTATACTCCGTACACTACACCACAAATCAATCGCCAAGATGCCTACCATGTGGCTTTCAGACTCCCAGAGTAAGCATATGCTGTCTGGCGATTGCAGATACATACTAATCCGAATGCAGAGATTGGGGTTGCCTTCTGCTCCGGAGGTAGGTGAGGATGCGCGCGTAGTCGCATTCATCGCACGAGCAGCTCTAATGTTTGATGCAGGAGGCTTCTTCTTGATCGGAGGAGTGATCATGTTTTTTGATCGCTCAATGTAAGTTCAACCACTGCTCAATCTACAACAACCCTACTGACCAAAGACAAACAGGTTGGCCATGGGCAACGTACGCACATCCACAACATCCACCCACCCACAAACCCCACCACTCACAAACCCTCCCACAGATTCTCTTCCTAGCCGGAATTACCCTACTCCTCGGAGTTCAACGCACATTCCTCTTCTTCGCTCGCCGTCAAAAGATTAAGGGCACAGCAGCTTTCGTCGCAGGCATCATACTAATTCTCCTCCGCTGGCCATTGATTGGCTTCCTCGTCGAGATCTACGGCATCTTCATACTGTTTGGCGAGTTCTTCAAGACGATAGCTGGATTTGCTTACAACATTCCTGTCGTGGGACCGTACCTTGCGAGGGGTTTGCAAAAGGCTGGAGAAAAAGCCGGAGAGGGAAATAAGAACAAGGATCTGCCTGTCTAGGAGAAGAAAGAGCTTATGTGCTATGAGATACCTCGAACGTGTTGCGGTCAATGTTCTCCTGACTGTCATGGCTGAAAAGAGCTGGCCGTAGTACAACTGGAACGAGAAGGACACAGAACAAAGACATGACGAACTCCACGATTACGACGAACCAGAGATCCAAAGAGCATCAGTTCAGAATACAACACAAAAGAGCGCACAATCGTGTCATGGATGAGGGAGAAGAAAAGGCTCCGTGTGAATCACCCTGTCTACCTAAATCTCCAAACGATACGCTTTTTTCAAAAAATCCCAGGACTCCGTTCGTATGCTCGTCTCGTTTATTGACCGTTGGTGGTCGACTTCTTGGCCTGTCTTCTGACTCTGACGGCCTCGGCGAGGTCCTTCAGGACGTCGACGGTTGTCTCCCAGCTGATGCAGGCGTCGGTGATACTGACACCTCTCTTGAGGCCGGAGGGGCCTTCGGCAGGGACCTTTTGGGCACCCTCGTTGAGGTGCGACTCGATCATGACACCAACGATACCCTCCTCGCCGGCGCGAAGCTGCTCTGAGATGGTCTTGGCGACCTTGGGCTGGTTGCGGTGGTCCTTGAGGGAGTTGCCTAGAGTCATTGTCAGTTCTAGGCTCTCTCCACATGGCAGGGTCAGATCACTTACCGTGCGAGCAGTCAATCATCATAACCTCGGGCAGGTTCTTCTTGCCAAGGGCCTCTCTGCACTTCTTGACGTTCTCGGCGTCGTAGTTGGTACCCTTGGTTCCACCTCTGAGGATGACGAAGCAGTCCTTGTTTCCGGTGGTCTTTGTGATGGCAGCAAGACCTTGCTTGGTGACACCCATGAAGTAGTGCTTGGCAGCAGCGGAGCCAATGGCATCAACGGCGACACCCAAGCTGCCGTCGGTACCGTTCTTGAAGCCCATAGGGAAGGACAGACCGGAGGCAAGCTCTCTGTGCAATTGCGACTCGGTAGTACGGGCGCCAATGGCACCAAGCGAGATGAGGTCGGCAAGGAACTGAGGAGAGATGGTATCGAGCATTTCGCTGGCAATGGGCATACCCTGGCTGGTCAGGTCGCAGAAGAGCTGGCGGGAGACGCGCAGACCCTTGTTGATCTTGTAGCTCTCGTCGAGATCGGGGTCGTTGATCAGACCCTTCCAGCCGACAGTGGTACGGGGCTTCTCGAGGTAGGCGCGCATGATGATGCAGAGGTCCTGTTCGAGCTCGTCGGCGAGCTTCTTCAGACGGCCGCAGTACTCAATGGCAGCGTCGGGGTCGTGGAGCGAGCAGGGGCCAACCATGACAAGAAGACGGTCATCCTGCTGGTGAATGATTGCCTGGGCTTCGCGACGGCCCTTCTTGACAGCGTCGAGGGCGATCTGGGTAGCGGGGATCTCAGAGGACAAAAGTTCGGGCGAGATCAGAGGGTCGTAACCCAAGACGCGGGTGTCGTCGTTCTGCGACTCGCGGAGCTGCTGCTGAGCATCGATGTTGGGGCCGGCCATGTTGGGTAAAATATTGTTGCAGTGTAAAGTGCTTGGTGGGGGATGACTGTATGACTTATTGTTGAAAAGAAATAGAAATCGGCCCGCCTTCAAAGCCGATGGCGGCTCTCGGCTCACGTTTCTTTGTTCTAGGTCAAGCCACAAGCACGGCTCTGTTTTTACCCCACAATTGGCTACGCACATCGAACAAGCAACTGCAACTGCCTTCTCGATGGCACGTCCATCTGCTCTCACTAGTGCCTGCCTGACCTGGGCCATGAAACACGCTCGCTGACTTTCTCAACTTTCACTTGCATGCTGGCTCATGTCTCTTGGTCCCTCCTTTGCACCCCGCGCAACATCACTCATCCATTCACGTCCACGAGCTGTACCGAAGCCCGCCGTTATGTTCTCTTCCATGTCCCACAAACGTCGGCACGATGATGATGATGACGAGGTCATGTCTATGCACCACGACAAGGTATCACCACATTCCTCAACAAACATGATTTCCTGAGGCTCACATCCTCGAAGAGACTGCGTCACTCTGCTGGAATTGATCATGGTGTTTTTGGTTCGAACCCCAATGTCGAAGGTCAATCTATACCTGGTGCCATGGACGATTCCTCAACTTCTATCATGGGCGAAACCGACTCCTCTGATGATATGGACATGAGAGACGACTTCCAAATGGACCGCTCCCAATCTCCCGACCAGCCATCTTCCTGGATATTGAATAACAACCCGCTCCGGAATCCCCGGATGGCGCTGAACGAGAGAGGCATGCGAGTACCAACACCAATTGCACCGCTTTCTACACGTCCAAAGCCCTCTCCGCTACAAGGTAATACTACTACCAGTAACGCGTATGCTCCTTCCACATCCATGCGTGCTCGTTTGGCCGGCCCAAGAGAACGCTTCCCATCGCCAATCTCCGAAGACGAACCTCATACTCCCACCACGGCTGCTGGAAGTCAGTTCTCGCTGTTGACTGTTAGTGACATGGACATGGACACTGAAACGACTCCCCGAGCTCTTCCCCCACAAACGCCAGACGTACATGTCCGGAAGCAGCGACAACGAAGTGGTGCCTTCACATCTCCGCGAGACCAAGACACTTCCAAAAAGTTCTCCATGGGATATCGCGAGGATTGTGAAAAATGCAGGAACCGCGTGCCTGGTCATATGAACCATTTCTCAAGGTAGCTGCTGTTTTGTTCTTATTCTTTTCACGCATCAAGCCGTCATACTGGCTCTTGGAAACACTGGCGTTCGGGGATTGTTTTTCTGGCGCAACTGGATTATTGAACATGTTGTTAATATGTGTCTGTGCATATAAAATTTGCACATCCCGAACCTCTGAGTTATACCCTGCATTCCCTCCTGCGTGCAAACATATGTGGAGCACGTGGCTGTGAGTATGCACAATCGTTTCTAGACCAGGGGCGTGTCCAAAGAAAGTGAAGAATATGGCTTCTCTCTCAATGGACAGTATCCTGTTTGCCGAAGACGTTGTGCCTTTGCACAGCGAGAGCGTCGCTCTAAACCGCTGTGGGAAAAGAGTCAGGGTTACAGACTTTGCTCCATGATGTGCCATGTCAAGCGCTCGAGTTAGCGCGGAGCATCCAAGTCCCCCTGAGCTTCCGTTCGCAGCAGGCGAATTAATACATCAGGCACGCTTACCTCTTCGATTGTGATGACAGCACAGTCACATTTTGTGTGGTTTGGAGGACCATGGACGTGTCCACAGAACCCCACATACATTCGACTTGCTCTAAACCACACTCGGTTGCAGTTCTCTGGTAAGACAAGCCTGTCGCCCTTTGCCGTTTCTATATGGAACGAGACTGGAAGCTATAGGCACACTCTTGTCAACGATCATCACATACAAGCCGCCTATTTTCACACTATGGAGCAGCGTATTTCTACTTGCTCTTCGAGGTGCGGCCGCGTCAACACCCACATATCCTTCTCTTCCGCAACACGGTCATGAACAAGTCGTGGCATGTTGAGAAGGCAAAGGGAGATCGAAATGCTTCTTTGCGCTGAATGGCATATGTATGTCACAATTGTCTGGTCGCGCTCGACTTCCCTGCCAGACCAGATTCGCAGCTCCGCTTTGTGGCCTTGTACTCTGGACGACCGAACCCCCACTTCTTCTTGGAGGCGTTCTCGTCATTGTCGTTGTGGCCTTCAGCCTCTCTCACATCATCATCATCATCTTCTTCTTCTTCTTCGTCTCCCTCGCTCATCTCTTCGTCATTCTCCTTGGTGTCATCGTCACCAGCATTGCCCATGTGCGTCTCAGCAGTTGCAAATGATGACCAATGGCGCAGTGACGATGGCATACCATCACTTGGGGGCCATGAGAAGGGAGTGCCAGAAGCATTGATTGGCGTGTAGACGAAGGGGCCACTGAAATCACGCCAGAGGTGTAGAGGCGCGGTAGGCAGAGTGTCATTGGGACTCCACCGAGATTAGAAGCTTGCACTATAGCAGAAGAGATTGCCGTTGCCGAGGTTGTTGATGGGGCTGCTGCAGAGTGTGTTACCGGGGTTGCTGTAGACTGTGATGCTGTAGAGGGTGCTGCAGTAGGCTGGTCTGGGATGACGAGTTTGCCGTGTCTGGTGCGGCCGTCGTCTCTCAGGTACAAATATTCTGCGCGTCAGTACAGGTCTCTCGGTTGAGAGTAAGAGGCACTTACCCCTCTGCCTTTCACCACGACTTTGTCATAGGTGTACTCGCGGCCTGCGTCAACGCATCTCGAGCAAGGTCTGCCGCGATCGCACTTTGAGCTGCGCAAGTGACATTCTCTGCAGCTCTGTAGTTTAGGCATCTTCTTCTGAGCTAACATTAGCATCTTGCTTTTACTTCTGGTCATCATCATGAAGTCTTTGCTTGGTGTTCTTACTGGTTGTTCAGGGGCAGGGAGGGGGGATATGAGGGAGGATATATGTACGGCGCTCGCGGACCTGTGATGTCTTGCATGACGCTGAACGCAGAGTCTCATCGTGCTCAAAGAAGTCTAAGACCTATTTTGTATGGCTGAGTCGGACTGCCGAGAGATGTCTTGCTTAGTCGGCGATATGGGTGTGTGGGAGGTATTGCGGTGCAAATCTGAGAGATCTCAGAAAGTCTGACATGTTTTTCATCTCGCCTTCTGTCTCGACTCAGTAGGTGTGACGGCTCATTGTTAGGTAGTTGGAGATGTGTCATTAGTGGACTTGTTTAGTTGCCCTAGAGATGTTTTGCTGTGTGCTTGGTCTTCTTGTTTCCGTTGTGGTCTTGATACTTCTTCTCTGCTGAGTTGTCAACGTCAAGAGTCTCATGTACTGTCACAATGGTCATCACTCCTTCGCACACATAGTCAGGGACTAACATCACCATGGGTATCCCAACCGGAACAGCTTCTTTCTCAACAAGATTTTGCATTCTCACAAGTTTTTATATTGCAGACTATCCGAGTTAGAGTCACCTTTTCAAAGTTGACTGTTGAGAATCTTGGAATGTGTATGTCGACACAACAACACTGAATTGTACCCGATGGCCAATACTAGCCAACGAGGACTAGTCTTTTGCATGTTTCAGCAGAGCTTCAAGTTATATCAAGTAGAATTGGTGTAGTTATTCATGTCTTAGTCAAAACAATGCTTGCTTAGGGTATGACCCTGGCTATAAATTGCACTTCTCTCCATGGAAAATGATTACTCACTTCTACCAGAATGCTGAAGACACATTCGAGTGAGGTCGAAGGGAATCCACAAACCACATGTTCTTTTTCATATATTCTATCCACGGTTCCCACCTTCTTATCCTCCATTCGACAGGCACCCTGTACAGAACCTACCCTTTTTTCGACCTTCCTACTTCTTGCCATCGCAAAGCTGCACAACAGCAAACTTGCCACTCCAAGCCCACTTTCTAGCTCCCGAATCTCCACCTCCGTTTTCCGTAGCACGGAGACGCTCGTCTTCGCCTTCAGGAAGCCCGACTACGACATCGGCTTTGCAGGTGCGAAGGGCGAGTGTGCGCATGCCTGATCCAGGACCTAGAGGACCGATGGCAGTGGTGAAGGGGGTGGTGGGATCCCATGCAGCCTGTGGGAAGATCAGCGAAACAGTTCTGGCAAAGGGGCCAAAGGGCAAAAATCTCACATCACCAGTCAACTTTCTATAATTCAAGTCGCCCTTGAAAATCACCAACTCCGAAGTTTTCAAATCCTCAAACAGAGCTTCAGCAGTAGAAGGAAGTCTCCAGTAACTTCCTCCTTGAGTCCAGAATTTGTTGGGTCGGAGTACAATCTTGCCTTCTGCGTACAGTTGACTCCAGTTTGCGAACAACTGCTGCAGATCGCTTGCTTCCTGTTCAGAGAGTTTAGCTGGAGTGACTCCCTTGGCTTCATCCTCTTCAGAAGGGGACTCGTAAAAGTCCTTCGCGTTGACGAGGACAGTAAGCAAGTCTGAGAAATCCTTGGGCACCACATCGCTAACAAACCAAGGAATGTTCTTGGGATGCAAGACGACAGTGGTAGCCAGATCTGCCTGCAACAAATAACCAGCCAGAATGACATCGACGAAGAGTTCGAAACCGGCATTATCGAGAACGATATCCACACGGCGTTCCTTAGCTCCCTGCTTCTTGGCTGCGTGCAGAAGCTCAAAGGCTGCGTCAAAGTCATTGGCGATGATGTTCTTCTCTGCTGCTTTTCTGGCCTTGGAACCCTGCAACTTCTGAATATCTTCATAGGTGAGATTGGTGAGGAGAGACAGATCAGTAGCATTGCCCCAGAGACAAATCTCGCACATCTCGGTAAACAGCACCTTTTCTGCTGCCGCACGATCCTCCTCGGACTGAGAAGATGATGACTTGGAAGAGAGTTGCTTAGTGAGTTCGTTGTAGCGCGAAGCTAGTTCAAGGACTGCAGGGCGGGAAGAGCGGAAAGTGGACATCTTTTGCTTGTTGAAGACGTCGTAGTTTTTCCAGTGGGTTGAGAGTTTGAAAAGAGTGGACATGCGACGGTAGAGGTAGCATTCGGAGAAGAGCCATGGTACGTTGAACCATTTGGGGTTGCCGAGTTGCTCTAGCTCTTTGTTGTAGCTCTCAATGTCTCCTTGTCCGTCATCGGCGAGAGGACTTTTGGGATGTCAGTATTCAGGTTTTGTGAAGAGTCAAAGGGTGTACACACGTAAGTTGGCGATCATGCTGCAACTCATACTTGAGCTTGGCGAGCTCCGAAACAATGCTTTTGCCTTCAGTCTGCTTTTCAGAGTCTTCGGTCTTGCCAATTGCCTTGTGCAAATCGTCAATGGCACCTGTCTGATACGTTTGTCAGTAAGTATTCGCTAGAACGACAATACCAGGAATATATTCTATCTCTCTTGCACTTCGCGAAGCCAACAAAGAATCTCCATCTGATTGTAAAGCAATCAAGCTGAGTGGCTCCTATCCATCACCGTGCCTATCTCCCGAGACTCCTGACGAGTTGGCTATACGCATTCGAAAAGATACACGCCACACCGGAGACAGTGACAACAGCACCCAGAACATAAGATATAGAACTATCCAGTGTTCACTCACAAGAATGATGGGCCAGCGATCGCGCGCCGAGATGTATGCAAACGAAGTCTTGTCCGAAGTCTGGTAGAGAGCTGTGTACATCGTCAATACCACAACATCGACAACCTTCATGAGTATACGCACGCGTCTTAGTGTCGACCTCCATGATGGCGATTGATCTTTTAGAAGAATCTCAATTGAGAAAAAAGTTGTGGACGCGGAATGTTCTTGTTGATTTGATGAGAGCATCGAAGCACGCTGTTCGATGACACAGCTTCGGCTACGCTAGCCGTGTTTGTGCATCCCGGCTACGCTAGCTGAATGCGACTGCCACGTTCTTGCGGCCCGTGTTTCTATGTTTCCCACATTTTCGAGCCAGCGAATGTCGATCACAAAAGGTTTGATCACCTACGCACTCAGCAACAGCAAAAGCAGATGCCATCGCGAAGACGAGCAAAAGAAACATGGAGTAGCTGGGAATCGAACCCAGAACCTTCTCCACTCAGTAATGCTCGAAGAGCCATGCTAAGAAGATGTCATACCACTAGACCACAACCCCAATTGATGACAAAAATCTGCTTGTGTGATCTTATGTAACCATGACCGGCTGGATCTCATTCTCACACATCCTCTCACTCTCATGTCTCACACTCGGGATCGACGCTCACCTGTGCCCAGCACGCGAGGTAGTGGAGTTGTTGAAGAAGCCACTTGACGGCGCTGGAACTGTTGGAACTGTAGCTGTCCTTGTCGTTGACCCTGGAGTGCTTGAGGCCGAAATGTTCAAATAGCCTGCTCTCCACTCGGTCAATGCCTGAGTACTGTTTTGTGGGAAGCCACCAGGCGAGGTGCCGGTCTGACTGTTTTGACCGGTCTTGAGAAGTGCTAACAAGCTGTAATGGCCACCGGCGACGGGCCTTGCAATGAATGTCACTCCGTCAGGGTAAGCTCCTGTGCCAACAGTCTCGAAAAGATCACCGAAGGCGAGTCGTGTGCTGGTGTTGTTGAGCCAGTATGCAAGCGCGTTTACAAACAGTCGGCGAGTGCTTGGAGAACAAGTAGATGCAGTCCACATCTCCCAGTCGGACTTAGTGTATGTATGCCGACTGTCGAGTTGAACCTACGCTTGTTAGTCAAGAGCTCTGGAGACAAGTGATGGTAGAAACTTACACCAAAGGCTTGAGAAATAGTTGGATACCAGCGACTCTGCATATCGTATAGACGCTTGGGTATGATGCCGAGATTCAAAAGCTTATCGGGATACGTGTTGTAAAGCAGACCAAAGGATCCACGGCTCTGGTAGGCGAGCATGGTGTGAGTCCCGCTTGGATCAATGGCGAGCTGTTCCCACTGAGTGTAATAGGAAGACGCCGTCGATGAGTAGTTGGCTGCAGATTGAAGATCGCCCAAAGCTTCGGAGATGAAAGACATTGCTTTGAGTCCCACGATACCTTTGATCGCTAGGTTGGTCTGATTGGCAAGCGTTCCCGCAAAGTCATCAGTGCTCAGCTGAGCCTCTGGCACAAGGGAGTACTCAGTCACGTAAGTTGCCCATTGTCGATATTTGGCGTAATGCTCAGAGAGGAAGCTTGTATCGCCAGTGAACTTGAAATAAGCATAGGCCATCAAAAGCATGTTGCCACTTTCCTCAACAGGCATATATTCGTCATTGCCTTCCACATGGCCAGTAGCATTAGGAAAATGAGTTCCTAGGTCGTGCATGCTGTAGCCATTAGGATAGAATCCACTTTCTTGATTATAAAACAATGGGTTCAAGACGAATTTGAGCATCTCGGGGTTGGCGTAAAGGTAGAAGGGCAATGCAGGAAAAATGACATCCACCGTGTTCATGTTGCCGTTACTCGATATCTCCTTCTGGAACATGAGTGGTTCGCCCTGTGTGATCGAGGAAGAGTTACTGCAGCGGAGATTCGGCGGAACGGTAAGAACATATGCTGCCATGATCTGACGGGCGCTCAAAGCCACAATGGCATAATAATTCTCAGACTCCGTGACATCTGGGACAGCGACACCGCTGAAGCTGTTGGGATTAAGGAAGCCATAACCATTACTTGAGTCGAAGATGTAAGCTTGACCGTATTGATCTGTGCCGTGTTCTTCTACACTGGTAGCATTGGCATAAGGCGGTGGTGGTGAGGGAGTGCTGTTACTGTAGGGTGGTGTGGTCCCGTAGTACGACTGAACGTCTGCTTTGAGTCGAGTCTCGAAACTGGCCCCCTTCGCTTGGCTGGTCGCAAAGTCGTTGTAGTGAAACTCGATGAGGTCGAACAAATCATCGCCGTAACACTCTGTCCACCAGGGTTGTAGAGGGACAAGTCCCTCGGATGTCAGAAACCTGATTACATTCTGTTGCACTGTCCCAATAGTATACAGGGCGTCTCCCGAAGTCGCTAGACCAAAGTCATGCACGAATGCGAAGACTGGTTCTTTGCTTTGGGCGCCGCGGTAATTAGAATCCACCACATTGGAGAGCTCGAGGCTTGCGACGTAGTTGTACCGGAGATCGAGTGAGTGGCCGCTCTGGAAGCTGAAGTTTCGAGAGTATCCAGGGCTCGAAGAGTAGGTGAAATTGCCCCATTGAGGGAAATCTTGCTCTTCTCCAAACTCGTACTGGTTCTCCTGCGAGAGTACCCAGCTGTAGACAGTCGACGGACTACCAGTGGCATTACCACTTCCATTGACAGCTGAAGCGCCTTCGAACAGATTCCAGTTTACGGTCGTGTTAGTCTCGGGTGAAATCCAGCCTGCGTTGACATCGCTATATAGCTGGACGTCATGAGATTGGTTGTCCGTGCTGTGGAAGCTGACTTGAAGATAGCTGAGTGGGATACTGGTCCGGCAGAGGTCCTGCGGTATGACGGGACTCAAGAAGCTGGCGACAAGATCGACAGGACCGGCACGGATGGTAAAGTTCGAGTATTGAGAATCGAAAGAGACAGCGAGTTGGGAAGCAGCCTTGACATTAGCAAGTTGCGGAAGAGATTGTAATCCAGTGCCCATATACTCGTAAGCAACCTTATCTACGACAATGATGCCTTCCCAGCCAGCAGGCGTTCCGGGCCAGAACATAGCTCCATTGGTATTGAGAGTACCATTATTGGCATTAGACATCCAGATGCTGGTGTAGGGACTACGAACAGCAAGGGGTACCGCTGGAGGCCGGACAGGCGAGTAGGATGGAGTCTTGTGCCTAGAAAATGTGAGCAAGAACATCACAGAGAGAGATATCCTCAGGTATAATCCTCAAGCTGAAGCACAATTACCTGTTCGCATCAAGTTTGTGAGTGTAAGGATCTTGTGCACAGACGGTCACCGCAAGCAATGCAGATAGCAATACTTTGGTCATGGCGATGGATGGGACAGGCATTGTCGATGCGTGGATATTCGATGGAAGGAAACATGGATTATAAGTTCAATGGATAATGAGTGGCAAGTGCGGAGAAGGAAGCAACGATGGCCGTTCCTTCCTGCATGCATGCCCTCGCAGTGACATCTCTACTGTGGTCGGCTGTCGAAACCTGCATGCGGAGAAAGCAAGAGGGGGATCATCAATACAGCAAGTTGGTCACTCCGGCTCCAAGCTACATGCATCCCGCGTTGGTTCTTGATGCAATAAGTGATGGATTGATGCGTGACACATAGGCTGTGATTCAGGAACAGTTGCTTCTTGGCGAGTGTACAGCATAATTTGGCAAGAATGTTGGATAGCACCGATAGTTGCGAAAGAACCTTCGTGCAGGAGAAAAAGCAAGATCGAAAGGTTACTCGAGGTTGGATGTTGAGAGGAGCCGCGGAACGGAGATCGTGAGGTCATGTTCTTGCAATAGTCACGTTGATATTGGGATATATACATAGATGCTTGGAGAATTACTCATCAATCTCTTCTTAGCTCAGTTGGTTTAGAGCGTCTGACTGTAATTGTTAATTGTCATCAGAAGGTCCTTTGTTCGACTCAGAGAGAGGAGATTTCTTTTTGTGTTTGGCACGAGCATTACGAATAGCGACAATACCTTGCTCAAGATTTGACTGTCATGAACCTTTGTTGCTGTGGTTGCGCTCAGTAAAATGCACGTACGTTCGCTAACTTTGTTTTTTTCTTCTGTATGCAATCATTACCGGAGATGGCGATACATTACCTACAGATAATATCATTCGCGCATACAAGCATGGAACCACAAAGCGCGCATCTTCTGACACTTTCTACTACCGTCTTTGCGAGTAGCAATCAACCGCGCCTGGACAACGGGTAGTGGATATAAAGCACTTGCTCGACATCAAGCACTTTCTCGTTCGTTCAACGTATATATGTCAAGTTGAATCAATAGGAAGACACTCTCAAATCTTTCATGATTGATATACAGCTAGCTTGTCTGCTGTTCTTTGTCTAATACGTCTTATGTAGATCTCAGTTGTCCCATGTCCGCTGTTGTCGTTTGACGATTAATCATTATTCGTATATGAGGCCTTGCAAGCTTTGGCCGCGTTCACGTATGTCAGGAATCCCAAACTATGAAGCTTTCTGGCCATCTGGGTGCGCCGGAGAGTTGGTGCCGAACAGAGGCATGGGCGTACCAAATGCGCCCAATTGTGACCTTCTGTAGTTGATGTTCTCGTAAAGATCTGGCTTACGATCATCTGCTTTTCCGTTCTGCGTATGCAACGCGCTCGTGACGAAAGCTTGGTGAGGAGCAGAATGGTCGGCCTGGTGATGTAGAGGTAAGCCGTTCTGCCCGGCACTAGTATGTATAGGCCCATGACGGTCCACCTCGGCTGGGTCACTGGGTGTCTCAATAGTCGAGGCACTAGATAGACCTGAGAAGTCACGCCTGTCTCCACGGTTGTTCGATGGGTTGCCCAAAGCAGAGCGTACTTTAAGCTGATCGGTTGGTGAAACATCGCCAGGAGGGCCTTGTGCGAAGTTCTCTCCGGTATGTGGTACTGCACTCGAAGGAGGGTCGCTAGGAATACCAATGGTGTCATTAGAGCCAAGGCCATTCTGAGGGTAATCGGCACGCTTTGCTGGGTTTGGCAGTGGTGTAGTAAAAGGAGAAGCAGTACGCTGGCCAGGTGCGGAGACCTGGCGCATCATGTTCGGTTGGAGATGCATGCCGTAAGTACCGAATGGACCCGGAGTCCGTGATTGGTGATGCAAAGGATGTTGAGGATTGGCCCAAGGTGTCTGCTCTATGAATCTCTCCTCGGCAGTGCGTCCTGATGCGGGAGCCGAATGCATATGCACGGGGTTTTGGTAAGCGGGGCCTTGCTGCTGAGGTAATGTTTGCCTGCGCGGGATATGCATGGCTTTAAAGTCATCGTCGAGCTCATTCGTCCGTGCGCCTTGGATATCTGGCGCAGCAGGGAAGCCCCGGTACTTGGCCATACCAGACAAGATCGAGACTTCGCGGTTGTACTTCTCCTGGTTGCGCACCTGGTCGGAGCGCTTTGTGGGGAACTTGTACGAGTATTGGTCCTGTTGGTCGGCCTGGAATTGGCGACGCTCTTTTTGTATGTCGTACCATTGCTTTCCTAGCTGCTCCAATAGCGAGTCGCGTAGCTCTCTTGCTTCCTGGAAATACTGGGTGTGTAGTTGAGCACGTTCTGCCAGAATCTGATTTCGAAGGGTGCCGAGCTTATAGCGATGCAGTGTTATCTCCTGTTGAATCTTGGTGTCGCGACGAGCAGTGATGCACTGTAACATGGCAAGGAAATCGGGATGGGTCGCGTTCGGTACACTGAGTTGGTCCAGTTCGGCCTCTGCTGAAGCCAAGCGTTCGCTGTGCATTCTGATACAATGTTAGCGTTGGTACACACAGCAGGGAGATATGCGACTTGCTTGGTGCGGAATGTTTGAAACTGCTCGACAATAGCCGTGAAGGCCTCGGTGGCGCGCTTTTTCGTCTCTTGATCGCCGTCGTTTGGCTCATCGGCATCATCGTCTTCGAGATCATTCGCGAGCGATTGAACAGCGGGCGAGATGTCGCGAAGCTGTTTAGATTTTTGTTTTGCTCTTTTTAGACGGGCAGCCTTCATTGGCGAGATGTAAGGGTTCTCATCGGCTTCATCGTTAGGCTCTGGTGTCTCCTGTCGACTCTCGAGGGCCTGATCAACATGGTTGCTGTGACTGAGAGCAAGGGCTTCTTCAGAGTCTGAGTGTTCGGAGAGAGGACTGTCGGCGTCGCTGACAGCAGGACTTGGTCGCTTGCGTTTCCTGCCTGAGATGGCTGTGGGAGAGGCTGAGAGAGGGAGATCAGCAGGCGGTTGTGGACGGGCGGCAGTGTTGGTACCCAGGCGAGCTTGTGCGGGCGAGGGCGACTGAGGTTGGGGATCTGGTGAAGAGGCAGGCTCGGAGCGAATGTCGGCTTGATTTAGTTTTGTCGGAGATGGGATCCACGATTTTATGGGAGAGCGCTCGAGGCGTTCGGTCTCTGCTTCAGAATCTCGGTCGTTGTTGTCTCTCTGGTCTTGATCGTCGAATTCGGCGTCATAGTCGCTCAGACTGCTCGAACCGTCGCTTTGGTCAACTGGATCGACGAGGTCGGGTTCTTGAACAGGCTGGAGCTGTATAGGAATCGGGTCGATGGCGGAAGGAATAGCGGACCTCGAAGTGGTACTGAGGGGAGAAATAGAAGGAGTGTCCATCCTGCATGGGCGCCGTCGCGGGCAGCAGAAGCCTTGGTCGGTCGTCGAATGCAGAGAGCAATGGCGGCTAGACGACGTGGACGAGAGGGTGTGGATCGGCGAGTTACGCGTACGAGGACTTTCATGCAGCGGTACAAGAAAAAGACGGAGCAATCGGGTGGAGCAATGGTAGGGTAGGCGGAGAGAGTGGACTCGCTCGTCACCTTTCACGAGTGGAAGCCAAAGCCAAGGCCATCCTGGCCCATCCAGTCCACAGCCGCGGCGTTAGTCGGCATTAGCAAACTTTGGACCCCCAGACGCCCATTACTTGCAAGAAAATCCATCTGCTCGACTTTTGATCAGCCCCACACACCACATCAGCAATGGCGCATACAAGGGACAAGAAGGACAAGTCGCAGAAGAAGGACAAGGCCGAGAAGAAGGAGGTCAAGTCCGAGAAGGCTCAAAACGCTTCTGCTCTTGCAGCCGCTGAAAAGTTGGATCCTACCATCTCCAATCTGTTTGCCAACTCTGTATGTCTCGCGTCCGAGTTGCATTGTTACAATCGCAAAATACTGACTCCTCTAGTTCGGTGTCGCCAAACCCATCTACACCGAGATTCCAACTCAATCTGTCAGGACTACGAAGAAAAAGGACTCGGACGACGAAGACGAGGGAGACGACAACGACGAAGAGCTTTCGGAACTCGACGACGATGAACTAGATGCCGTTGACGCCGATGATGACGAGCTTGAGTCAGAAGACGACAGCGACGCACATGTCCCGGACGTCAAGGATGCCCAGGCTGCTGCTCAAGCCGCTCTCGAGAGCAACAACCGCAAGAGAAAGAGAAAGGACAAGGAGCCCGAACTAGAAGATGTATACATGGACAAACTCGGTCGCGAAGAGGAGAAGGCTATTGCCAAGGCAAAGGAAGACCGCAACTCTAAGCGCCAGAAGAAGGAGAAGAAGGCAGACAAGGACTCTGACGACAGCGACAGCGATGAGGAGGACTCGGACCGTGCTGACGCCATGGAAATGTCACCACCTCCCGTGCACGAGACTCTGGAGCCTGACAACGACTCGGATCTGGTAAAAGCACAACGTACCGTCTTCATCGGCAACGTATCCGCCGAAGCAATCACATCAAAGACAGCAAAGAAGACTCTGATGCGCCATCTGGAATCATTCTTCGAGGACATTGCAGACGCTGAGAAGGGCCAGCCCGCACACAGCGTAGAGTCTCTTCGTTTCCGCTCAACCGCTTACGCCAGTGCCATCCCCAAGAAGGCCGCCTTCGCAAAGAAGGAAATCATGGTCGAGACAACAAGGTCCACAAACGCATACGCTGTCTACTCGTCGAACGCTCTGGCTCGCGAAGCCGCCAAACGCTTGAACGGAACAGTCGCCCTGGACCGCCATATCCGTGTCGACGAGGTTGCCCATCCCGCAAAGACCGAGCCCAGGCGATGCGTCTTCGTCGGTAACCTTGGTTTCGTTGACGACGAGAGCAACATTGACAAGGCCAATGCTGAGGAGGGCAAGGGTACACGCAAGGGCAACAAGACCCCCAGTGATGTCGAGGAGGGTCTATGGCGCACATTCTCAACCTGCGGCAAGGTCGAGAGTGTCCGCGTGCCTCGCGACCCCCAGACCAGAGTGGGAAAGGGTTTCGCATACGTGCAGTTCACCGCAAGTGCATCCTCACATCCTCTTGTCGTCCACACCACTAACAACCACCACAGGAAGAAAATGCCGTCGAAGCCGCTCTCCTTCTCAACGAGAAAAAGTTCCCTCCCATGCTGCCTCGCAAGCTCCGCGTCACTCGCGCAAAGACCATCAAGCGCAACGTCAAGCCCGGCAGCAACGCCGTCAAGGCCCCCGGTGCCGCCTCCAAGGGCATTTACAACCCCAAAGCCGACCCCGTCATGCAATCCAACATGGGTCGTGCAGGCAAACTGATGGGTCGTGCAGCAGCAGCCCAAGTCCAAAAGGGCAAACCAATAGGAGGAACACCTCAGGGTTTCAAAACTCCTGAGAGCTTCATCTTTGAGGGCCACAGAGCTAAGGCTGGTGCTGGTAAGAGTGGGCTCAAGTTGGGTGGGTCTGGAAAGAAGAAGGGCAAGCCGAGAACTAGAAGCAGTAACAGAGCTGCTGCTTGGAAGGCTGGCGGTGGTAAGAAGAGAGAGTAGAGGGTCTTGCATTTTTTCCTCGAGTCCCTCCCGAAATAGTATACCCTTTCGAATTGTTCATTTGTTCCTCGACAATCATGATCTTTGACATTATTCGTAAGCAGGTGCAAGAAAGTGGAGTTGTTGTTGTGAAATCGTATTCGTATTACTTCGATCATATCTCGACCACCTGCGGCATATTCTTAAGCTCGCCGGTATTGATGTACATCACACTAGCATTAACCATCCTCGTCACCCTCCCCTCACCACCCCAAACACGGTCCCAAACCACATTCGACACACCATGCCAAACCACCTTGACAACATCAACCCACAGCCACAAATCCAGCATGCTCCAGACCAAACCGTCACCTCTACCACACCCATGCTCAAAAGCCCTCTGAGCATCATCCCAATAAACAACTTCCTTTCCTCTTCCAGCGTGCACATGCCCAAAAACATGTAAACGCGGCTTCACTCGCCAAAGCTCAGAAAGCAAATGCTCGCATCCCAAGCCATAGAGATCCATGTGGTGTTTGGGAGGTGTATGCGTGACCAAGATATCCACACCCGAAGGCACGGTATCCTTCCACGCATCCTGGCCTCTAGGATACTGAAACGCAAATTCCTCGCCCCCACAAGCAGGGATCTGTGGCGCACCATGAATCTTCAATTTCCGATTCCGATGGGAAGCAAAAGTGAGTGTTGTGGTTGAATGTCGGAGATAATGTAAATTTCCCCAGTCCAGGGTTGCGTTTTCGGTGTCTTCGGCGGGTAATGTTTTGCGTGATCGCGGGTCCAGGAAGGTATCGTGATTTCCAGCAATAACGATTTTATGTGTGTGAGGAAGCGAGTTTAGCCAATCCAGTTGTTTTTGTAGCTCTGCTGGTGTGCCGGTTTGAGTGAGGTCGCCGGCGTGGATCAAGAGATCGCCATCAGGAACCACAGCGGGAACTTTGCAATGTGTGTCTGAGAGACAGACTACTCTCAATGGCAGCAAGGGTCGAGTGGGTGAGGAGCGAAAAAAAGAGATCAGGCGGTGGAGTGTCCGTAAGAGAAACTTTGGTGGTGAGAGAAGGAAGAGGTAGAGGAGAGAGGGTGGCTCGAAGGGCGAGGGGGGTGCGAAGGGAGAGAGGAACATGATTGGTGTGTATCGTGTTAGTCGGTCATGCCAGAGAGAAAGTGTTCTGCAGTTTGATGCAAATATTTGTTTGTATGTTGTTGAACCGACAGATGAGTTGGCGATGGTAAGACAAGATGCATGTGAAGGTCTCAGTATTGAAGCCTGTTTCCACACCTATCGGCTCATTGAGACTATCATCAACCTTTGGGCACGATACGACCACATATCCAGCGCGAAAGATTCAACCTCCTCAGTTTTACCGGCTTACAGATGTATAATGAAAAGAGACATGGTGTGAATCCTCTTCGAGTTGCTTTTGGACCTGGGAGTCTGTCTGGAGAGGGGCTTGAGTACTGACCAAGCTGCATGTGAAACGGCACCCTGAATGACGTCGGCGAGCAGCTCGCGATTCAAGTTTCCAGCCCATGAGCTCTTCCAAGTCATCATCCCCTTGCCCAGATTGACATTCTCCTTATTTCAATACCTAAGAAGTCGATTGCTGTGATAGACAGTACTTGCACAACATGAAAGAGCCAGCCTCACCGACGTCCCTGTCCCCGACCTTCAAGGACAATGACAAGGGCACCAAGACAAACATGGAAACCGACTATGTCATTGTCTTCCGCTATGCGAACACCAGTATGCGTGGCATCCCTCGTGCGTCGAGCAGAACTAACAATGTTGTGCAGCCAAGGCCGAAGCAGGCAAGAAGTTCGCCCTTCTCGTAGAAAGACTCGCCAGGGTCGGATTGGCTACCGAAGTCCGCAACGGAGACAACCACTCCCTGTTGATCTTTGTCAAGGTTGCCAGCGAAGACCACGTCAACGCCGAGGTATACCGCTCCAGAGTCAAGGACTGGATCCATGGGGTTAGGTCGGCTGCACCGTCCAAGGAAACCAAGAAGGCTATCGAGGAGGAACCGCTTCATGAGGCCGAACGCTACCGCATCATCTACCGTATGATCACCAACTCGGAAGAAGAAGGCGGCGCTGGCATCACTGCCAAAGAGGGAGAGTGGAAGAATGTCGAGTCCATCTTTGCTCTGCATGACCACGCCTACAACAAAGAGTGGATCCAAAGGTGGACCAAGAAATACCTCCTGGACACCGAAGATCTCGATGAGATCAGAAACAGATTGGGCGAGAAGATTGCTTTCTACTTTGCCTTTACCCAGTCTTACTTCACCTTCCTCGTCTTCCCAGCCGCTTTCGGAGCCACCGCCTGGCTTCTGCTGGGCAAGTTCTCGCCCATCTACGCTATCGTCAGCACTTTGTGGTGCATTGTCTTTGTCGAGTACTGGAAGCATCAAGAGGTTGATCTCGGTGTGAGATGGGGCGTCCGTGGCGTGTCCAACATCCAGACCAAGCGTAGACACTTTGAGCACGAACACGAGGGTACCGATCCCGTCACTGGTGAGAAGATGCAGATCTTCCCTGCTACCAAGCGTCTTCAGCGCCAGCTGCTCCAGGTTCCCTTTGCAATTGCTGCGGCCACTGTGCTTGGTAGCTTGATCGCTACTTGCTTCGGCATTGAGATCTTCATTTCGGAAATCTATGGCGGTCCTCTCAAGTCTGTCTTGGTAAGTCGCTGTCCATTATAACTACATGTGCTATGCTGATTTGTCAGGTCTTCCTTCCCACCATCATCTTGACCACAGTCATGCCTGTCTTGAACGGTATCCTTACCACTTTTGCTGAGCGTCTGACCAAGTTCGAGAACTACGAGACAGACGATGCCTTCGAATATGCCATGACGCAGAAGATATTTGTCTTGAACTTCATCACCTCATACCTGCCCGTATTTTTGACTGCTTTCGTCTATGTACCCTTTGGCGCCGTCGTGGTACCTTTCCTCGACGTCTTCAGTTTGACTGCTAGACCTTTTGCTCAGAACGAGAAGCAGCTACAGGCACCCAAGTCTGGCTCATTCGTCATCAACCCCGATCGCCTGCGCAAGCAGATCATTTACTTCACCGTTACTGCTCAGATTGTCAACCTTGGTATGGAAGTCATCGTCCCTTATCTCAAGCGTCAAGGCTTCACCAAGTACAAGGAAATGCAGAGTGAGCGTGCCGCAAAGAGTGGTCGTCAGACTACTAGCACTACTGAGAGCGACAACCCCGACGAGGCTGCCTTCCTGACCCGCGTCCGCCGCGAAGCTGAACTTGATGTCTACAACGTCACCTCCGACCTCCGCGAAATGGTTGTCCAATTCGGCTACCTCGCACTCTTCAGCACCGTCTGGCCCTTGACAGCCGTCTCCTTCCTTGCCAACAACTGGCTCGAGCTCCGCGCTGACGCCGTCAAGATCTGCATCGAAATGCAGCGACCCATCCCAGAACGCGCCGACACCATTGGTCCTTGGTTGGACTCTCTGTCCTTCCTCAGCTGGCTCGGCAGCATCACCACCGCCGCCCTCGTCTACCTCTTCAGTAACGACGGCCTCGGCCCCGACGGCACACCCAAAAACATCCGCGGCTGGGCCTTGCTGCTCACCATCTTCTTCGCCGAACATTTCTACCTACTCATCCGCTGGGCGGTCCAAATCGGCATTTCCAAAATCGACTCGCCTGGTCGCCAAAAGGAACGTCGCGACCGCTATCTTGTTCGTCAGCGCTACTTTTCAGAGTCGCTGAGTGAGAGCCAGAAATTGCCCCAGGTCGGCAAGTTTGGAGAAAAGATTACTAGGGAGAGTCTTGAGGAGGAGGCTAGAGCTAGTTCGCTCAGAAGTTCGAGGGTTGAAGATAGATTCTGGGCTAGGCAGAGGAATTGGCATGAGACTGCTCAGGTGGGTGCGGGCCTGATTGACAGAGCCCCGGCTACTGAGGAGGTCAAGAAGATGCAGTAGTTGTGTTGATTGAGAAAGAGAGAAGGAGAGAAGGAGATGGTCAGTGAAGAAAGAGATGAGAGAATGATCATGAGCTGCGATGTCCCTTAATCGTTTATCAGCATTAGCCTACGAAAAGAACCCTATTTCCTAGTAAACGCAACCTGTCAGGTGTATCTATCAAAATGCACAAAGGGTCGAAATCCAGACCTGTATCCAAAGAAAGCCCCAGAGGCCAATACATCTCCTTGGACGGTCCTGCTTTTGTACAGAGTTCTGTGCGTTTCAATGGTTCACGACTTGGGACCGGCACAACTAGAAGAAGCCGCTTTTTCCATCTCCCAGCAACTGAATTCTTGCATATACATCTATAGAAATGCATGAGGGTATCAAGTACTGGACAGACATCCAAAGAAAGCCCTTCATCTTCGCGATCTCACCGGATACATCTCCATGTGTCGAATTCTTTGTGCATTGCAAAAGGTATCCAAACAACAAAAAGCCCACTATAGATCCCCACTCTCCGTCCTAGACTTTCGAAGCCTCGTGCAGTAGTTCCGAGTTTTCAACTACTTCTAACGCCAATATCGGATGTAGGGTGACAATCGAGACGACATCGACCCGACGCGCGAACGTGGCGGGGCAGATGACAGCGAGCGATGCCAGCAGTGTGAATGCGTACGTTGTGCTGGGGAGTGTCGACGGACCTGTTGTCCATACTACGGCGAGCTGTTGAGAGAAAGGAAGTGTTGGACTGGTAAGGAGAACAGGTTCATATACTGGGTAGTCAGAGTCAATGATAGTTGAACAAATTTGCAATGAACGAAAAGATTTGGCGGATTTCTTTCTCTTTTCGATTGTGTAGTGAATAGAATCTAGGAAAACTGAAATGGAAAGTGGTTGTGAGGAAGGATTGTCGTAGATATGGCATTGGTAGAGAATGCATTACTGGATCGCGATGATGTTTGGTGGACTTGCGACACCACCCGGGACCTTTGTATTATTTGTCAGTGTTTTCGTCCCTCGTTCCCATCCAGAGTAGGAAGACTTACGTTGCAAGGTTCGCTCGCGATGAAAAAGCTGTACCGCTTGCTTTTCTTGCACTGAACAGACAAAGCTTCGAGGTCGAAGAGTTCGCCGATAGGACAGCCCCAGCCTGCTAGCAGGACTTCGTGAAGCATGTAAGGTTGAGACGACGCTGTGCAGATGTTAGCAAAAGATAAAAGGGATGCCCCAAGGAGATTAGAAACATACGCCAGCATTCAAAAGATGGTTGATCTCCAGCGACCGCAGAAAAGTTGTCCCAAATCCAACGCAATACCTCCTCACTCTGTTCCACACCCAAGAATGTAGGCGGCAAGATTTTGCTCAGAGCTTCCAACTCATCATGCGAGCGTTTGTAATATTGAGCCATATACCCTGAGCGAATGATGAGAATATCGCCAAACTTGATCTCCACACCTTCCCACTCGGCAACTGCTTTCAGCTCAGATAGTGTTATGGCTCCTGATTTGAATGCGTCCTTGAGAGGGTGATTGTGTTCTTCTCGCCATGCTTCATAGTCGAGGAGGATACCGCGACCGATGATGCCTTTTTCGCTCCAGGCTCCGATGCCGTTGATGGTGGAGTTGTCGCTGTGAATATCGTCTAGAGTTACTCCGTTGTAAAATTTTGCCTCCTTTTGATATGCAAAGTGTCTGAGGCCGTCCCCTATATACTTTAGTGCTTGACTCAATGTTCCAATTTGCGAGGTAGTGTACATTGACTGCTGCTTTGCGTGTTGAACGTCCAGACGTCGTCATTAACGACACGAGGTGGCTTCTGATAGACATGCTTGTGGAAGACTTGTCGGCCGAAGAACGGTATATCGTTCTGTGCGTCCATGGGCCAGTTCAGAGATATTCTGTGATTACTTATCAGAGACGAGGACAAATTGTATCATTGTAATATGCTTTGGCTGGTGGCGCTGAACGAGGGTCCGTGTGATTACCTGGTGCCAGATTGTATCTCTTGGGCTGCGTCTTTGACCAGTTCATCAGTGAGACGATTCAAGAAGCCTAGCTGGTCATCATCTCCATATCTGCGAAACTTAGTATGGTCAAGTTATGGGTGATAATAGTTCATGCTCACAAGCCCCAAGCATTCAAGAAAGGTCCCTTCTTGTCCACAGGTAGCTCGTCGAATGTAGGTACAGACTTCACGGACATGTTGGATCAATTGGAGGCACGGTATAAGAATGTAGAGTAGAGATACGCAAAGCGAGAAGGTATGAAAATGTTGTGCACTGAACGAGACCTACTTGTTAATGATATGTGATGGATATATAGAAGGATCGGCAACCGAGGAACCGACGACAAGGCGGGGAAAGCAGCAACCCATGCAGAGAGCTGTATTGTATCACGGCATGGCAGGTCCTGTCCACCTCCAGTTGAGATCGAACCGGCGAACGTCAGGACGTACTCGAGACGTGAGGCTGTCACCGCAGAAGACAGGCGGCTGTGAGCGTACCCGTTACCCTCTTGAATGCACGACTGCACGATCGTGCTGCAGTGATGTTGGTTGACGCAATCAAGCTTTCAGCTGCACATCTTTTCAGCGGACTCGCAGCAGGGAGGCGGGTGTCAATCCGAGTGACGAAGTAATTGCAAGCTGAAAAGCAGGATAGTCGCGTGTAGTAACTAGGTTTCAGTAGATAAGTTGTGTTGTTGTCTGGGAAAGAGCGAAAGATGTCTGAGGAAGGAGCGAAAACAGATGCAAGAGACTCTCGGGAGTTGGCGGCCGAAGCAAGCTTGGCCCAAATGCTCGCGATTTCAGGAACTTGTGGACTTGAGAGACGCGCTTCATCATCAAGTTTTTCCCTCGACTTCCATTACAACAACCTTGTCCATTTTCTCATTCTGCGAACTCATCAATCACGGTCGCAAACCACTTCAGAACAACATAATCGCTTAAAACAGTCAAGATAGTATGTTCCTACCCCGAAAATCGCACACTCATTCCTCACACCTGTCGGACCCATTCCTTCACGCAAAAGATTGGAAAAGACGCGTTTTACTGATGCTTTATAGTGGCCGGCGTAAAATATATCAAGAAGACCAAGGACGTCGAAGCCGACGCGCCTACCAAAAAGACAACAACACGCGCAGCTGCCAACACAAAGGCAAAGGTCACAGCTAAGAACGAGACCGAGCCCGAGACCAAACCCACCACAACAACAGGCAGAGGACGTGGCAGACCAAAGGCAGCCGTCAAGGCCGCAAAGTCAGAAGAGGGTGCGTTGCACCACGTACGACAAGTCTCGATCGACCGACAGGCTAAAACAATGGCAGAAGCCCCCAAGAGAAAGCCCGGCCGCCCAAAGAAGTCTGAAGAAGCTCCTGCTGCAGCAAAAACAACCCTGGCTTCCCGAAAGCGCAAGGCCACCGCCACACCTGAGCCGGCCGCTACAAAGAAGGCCAAGGTTGCCCCTAAGGGCCCTGTCATCAACGAACCTCCCACCCAACGTCTGGATGTCTTTGTTTGCGGAGAGGGATCGTCTGGCGAGTTGGGTCTCGGAACGTCCAAGAAGGCAATTGACGTCAAGCGCCCGCGCCTCAATGCCAACTTGGCTGCTGACTCGGTCGGTGTTGTACAAATCGTCGCTGGAGGTATGCACGCCATGGCTTTGACTCACGACAACAAGATCCTCACTTGGGGCGTCAACGATCAGGGCGCTCTTGGAAGAGACACAACGTGGGAGGGTGGTCTTCGCGATGTTGAGGATGAGGAGGATTCAGACTCTGACGACGATGATGCTGATTCGGGCATGAACCCCAAGGAAGCAACACCCACCGCCATTTCATCCGACGTCTTCCCCGAGGACACTGTCTTCGTCCAGGTCGCTGCTGGTGACTCGACATCATTCGCTCTGACTGACGACGGCCAAGTCTGGGGTTGGGGTACTTTCAGAAGCAACGAGGGTATTTTCGGCTTCACCGCAGATGTTCTCGTCCAGCGCACTCCCATACTCATTCCCGGCCTCAAGAAGATCAAGCACGTCAGCTGTGGTGCCAACCACGTCCTTGCACTCGACGCAAATGGTGCCGTCTTCGCCTGGGGCTCAGGCCAGCAAAACCAGCTTGGCCGTCGTGTTGTTGAGCGCACAAAGACTCAAGGTCTCGTACCTAGAGAGTTTGGACTTCCCAAGAAGGCCATCAAATACATCCAGTGCGGTGACTACCACAGCTTCGCCATCGACAACAAGGATCGTGTCTGGGCTTGGGGTCTCAACAACTTCGGCGAGACTGGTGTGCCGGACAACGCTGGGCAGGACGATGCTGTTGTTCTCAAGCCCGAGATTATTGAGACTCTTTCTGGTAGACAAGTCAGCTGCATCAAGGGCGGTGGCCACCACAGCATTGCCGTGACTGGTGCTGGTGAATGTCTTGTCTGGGGTCGCCTAGATGGCGGCCAGTGTGGTATCGCCACGGCGGATCTGCCAGAGGATTCTTTGATCAAGGACGAGCGTGGCAACCCCCGTATTCTCAAGAACCCCACTGTTGTCAAGAGCATCCAGGGCAAGGTCACCTTTGCAACCGCTGCATCAGACCAGTCATTCGCCATCACCGAGGAAGGTCATGCCTACTCATGGGGTTTCTCCTCCAATTACCAGACCGGTCAAGGTACAGACGAGGATGTTCTGGTCGCCACCAAGATTGATAACACCGCTACCCGTGGCAAGATGCTCAACTATGCCGCTGGCGGTGGTCAGTTCAGCATCCTGACTGCACCTGCTCAGCCCGCCACAAACGGCAGCGCTTGAGAGGCACGGTAAACATTGGGGATGGTGCGGATCGTGACGGGACTCATGTCAATATGTGCTTTTTTTTCTTTGGCGATGCAAGATGCGAAGCGATCGATTGGAATCGGTTCTACCATAAATGGAAAAGACCTGCAGGACATGCAATAAACGAGCATTTGCTATTGCTATACAGTCTTCACGTGCTCCTGATCTTGTCACTACTCTCCCCTTGCTCTTCTCAAGCGATGCAAAAGTTCCGGGCAACAACAACAACCACAACAACAACACACTACATGCTAGTAACATCACATCCGCAAAAAGAGACAACTACGCACACCAACCAACCGGCCAGGCCAAAAAAAACCGAGCTGTATCAGCTTGGGGGAAAATCAGTCATGATCGCGACCAACCAAGGCTGACAGTTGAACTCACAACCCCTGGATTCTATTTACGCTAGACTTTGTAATTTTTTTTCCATCGAGTGTTTGGTGCGCGACGTGTGAGCCACAGCACCGGTTTCTCTGTTCTGAGCAGGAATTTGGTCAAGTGAAATGAAGTGATGTTGATAAGTGAAGGTAGGGTTGATAACAACTCCTCATGATGAACTCGGCAGCTGCACCTCAGACACTACAGCGTATTGATATGTAGATGTAACTGTAGCGAAGGCATGTAATAAAGAGATATATAACATTCAAACCTTTTTGCATTGTTTCAGAAGATCAACATGACGCTCCAATCACCGCTTATACGTCAGCGAAAACACAATTCTAAACAACATCATCCAGCACAACTCAGACTCCTCCTCAGCTCCACCGGTCGCAACCTCGCCTGCCCCTCCCCCTCATCAGCGATTTCTTCCTTAACCTTCCCTCCCTTTGCAGCAACGACTGTACTTCTCCTCCTTAATCCTCTGTTCTTGGGCGTATTGCAAGGTGTAGTGCCTATATCACCCAGTATCTCTTCTTCATCTTCTGCACCATCCAATCTTGGGGTTCACTTTGGTGTCCTGATACTGCAGTTGTACAATGAAGAGTTTGTGGGATATAGGGGAGAGACGATCGTTGGTGTGGAGACAAATGTGGTGTGTAGAGAGCTGTGGCGGGAGAGGGTGTGAGGGACTACGGGGAAGGAGGTGTGGAGTTGGCAGAGGGTCCAGCGGTGGAGTTTTGCTGTGTAGGCTTCCAAGTCTGCCGATCTCGAGTGAGCCTCAGAAGTTTCTGTGTCTGGTTCTCTAGGGTGAGAGTGACGTTTGTGAGGTCTCGAGTGTGAGAAGGCGTGGGAGTGAGGCAGATGGTGTTGAGGATGAGGTTTGCCTTTGCGTGGGTACAGGAAGGGAACCATGCTTGAGGAGTTTTTGCTAGTACAGAACGAAAAGCAAAGCTAGAGACAAGGGAAGAGAATCAGGACGTAGAGGCCCTTGAGTTTTGACTGGCTCTCCTCTTTCACCACTTTTCTACCTTCGACAGCATCTGCTTCCAATGTCATCATCAGATAGTAAACTTATCCGAAACCAACCTGCGGCTCGTCTTCTCTTTGCTCATCCCGCTATCGATGCTATCATACGGGCCGAACAGAGGGTATGAACACAATCTACAAGCCGTGTTATGCCGTGTCTTTGACGAAAGCGGGCGCTGAGACAAAGAAACCACCTCGACCCAAGCTACCACCACTGACGTTGTTCCCCAGAAGAGCTGCGGAGGTGGCGGGTCTCTTCACATTCCTTTGTCCTTCTGGAGGCCTGGAGATTCTGCCGCTCTACACATACCGGTTGCAGTAGCAACTTTTGCAATGGCTTACGTAGCTTGAAGTCTACATTCCTTGCGTTTCAGGATGTCATGATAGAGTAGAGGAGAGCCAAGATTAGCCACCGATGAAAACAAACATGCAGAGGTATGCATGAATACCGAATACCTGGGTCAAAGAGGTGGAGGCAAAAGGCAACAATAGAAACAAAAACAGAGATTGAAAAGGGAAGAGGCGAGCAAAGCGTAACTCAGTTTCCTTCATACCACTCCTTAGGCTTATCTCTGTCCTTCCACCAAACACAGAAAATCTCTTTTCGAAACACACCCTGCTTTCTTGTAAGACCAGGGCAAAACATAGCTCACAGCCATGCGTTCATCAAACTTCCTTTTCGCCGGCCTCGTCGCAGTGGCATATGCCCAGATCGACGCCAGCATTATCGCTGAGATCCCTTCTTGCGCAACCGGCCCCTTGGTCTCTGGCATCTCGGGCTCGGGCTGCCAAATCACAGACTCAGCCTGTATCTGCGGAAACGCAAAGCTCATCTCTGACCTCCAAACCGCCGTCAAGGCTCAATGCAGTGAAGCTGATCTAGCCAGTAAGTTCTCACTTGCGCATCACCAACAAAGACACACCCCACTGACACAATTTCAACAGAGGCTCTCGCAGTAACCTCCCAGATCTGTCCTCAAGCTACAGCCGCCCCGGCAGCCGCTGCCGCATCCTCAGCCTCTGAAGCCGCTACCTCTGCTGCGGCAGCCGCATCTTCCGTCTCTTCTGTCGCGGCTACCGCTGCCATCACTACTGACCCTTCGCCTGTGACTACTGCACCTTCCATGGGTACTGGTAGTGCAATGATCAATTACACTGCCACAACTGGAGATTACACTCCTCCTGCCACACCTACGGTTACCCCTAGTACTGGTGCTGGTGCAAAGAGCTTTGCGCTGGGCTCAATGGTCATGGGGATGGGTGTTTTGGGTATGATGTTTGCTGGCCTTTAGGAGTGTTCATGAGATCTGGGGTGATGAGCAAGGGGAATGGCATTGTAATGTGTAATTCGAGGTGTATTGCCTCCATGTTTAGTCTCTCATTCAGATATTTTCTTTTGTCGTTCGTTTTGATGAAAAAGAAGAATATAGGAGAATCTCACAATATACCGTTCCACAGAATGATGCTTGCCGTCCACAGAAGTCCGATCTGATCGTTGGCATAGTGATATGGAAGATGCAGCGACGATGGCGTGGAGAAGTCAAAAGGATATCTTAGTGTCGGAAAAAGAGAAAGAAAAAAACATGTCGAACATGCAAGCAGATATGAGCATAAAGAAAGAAGAAAAAAAGACATTATACATAAATGCAGACAAAAAAGGAAAAACAAGCACCGTGAGTAGGATTCGAACTTACGACCTCCCGATCCACGAGAGAGTGTATTAGGGACCTTAGGTAAACGAGCGACATCAGAGAACGTAGGATACCAGGATCGGGTGTGCTGACCACTGCACCACCACGGCTTTCTTTTTGGTTTGGGAGGGATGGAAAGTGAGTCGTATATGATGGTTGGTATGGATGGTGGGTCATTGCGGGAAGCTAAATCGCATGAGGGAGTTTGGATAATCAGGGGCTTCATCAGCCACGACATACCGGAACGGCTAACAGTGAATTTGCGACCAGAATCTGCGAGAACTTGTACATGTTGCGCGAGGAATATATCACTGGTGTTTGGGTCAGAAATGTGATAAGGTCTAGTGAGCCCGGTCGGTCAGTCTATAATCCAGTATGTATTCTTACAACGAACGAGAACGAGGATGAGCATGATGTATGTCTGCGAAGAAGTGCGTCCAATCAGTATTCACGGCTCTCGCCAATGTCGCAAGTGTCAAAGACACCTGTTTCCGGTAGGTTTTTCCATGCCATGGCTTCTTTGAGTACTCTCGGAGGCTCGAGAACATCCTCTTCTGTGAGCACCCAGGTACCTGTGATTGTCAGCAAGCTTGTTCATGAGACCACATCTACAACACTTACCCCAGTGAATTCCGAGCGCTTTCTTGCACTGTGTGTCAATGAAAATGTTGACACTGTCAAAAGGATTGGCGTGCATAGGAGACATGATAAAGCGTGGGTCGTATGCTCCGATGGGAATCAAGCCCAAATCGAAAGGTCCTCTGAGTTCGCCAATCTCCTTGAAGGCTGGGCAAGTCGGATAAGTGTACTTCTCATCGTAGTCGTTCTCTTCTTCTGGAAGGTCAGGAACAGAGCGGTAGCCTGTGTCTCCTCCGAACCAGATCTTCTTGCCACCACTCTCTACGCTCCAAGAGCCCCATAGAGTATGCGATTTGTCGAATGGAGTACGAGCACTGGTGTGTTGACAAGGCAAGCAGCCAATGACAGCCTTGATATCTTCAGCACCTCCTGCATTTACGGTAGAGCTGGTCTCGTTATGTGAAGTTTCAGCATCTTTTTTGTTCGCCGAAAGAGTGAAGTCTCTCGACTCCCACCAATCCAGCTCGGTCATGTTGTCGATACCGCACTTTGTGAACCATTTCTTGTTGCCCAATGGAGCCCAAAAATGAACGTTCGGGTGCTTCTCTTTAATCTTGAGGATGGTAGGATATGATAAATGGTCGTAGTGACTGTGAGAGATGACGACAGCATCAATGATGGGAATATCGGCAACGTCGACGGGGCATGGCGTATATCGCTTTGGGCCCATGAAGCTAAAAGGACTGCATCTCGGCTCGAAGACGGGATCGAACAGAACTCTCAGGCCGCTAGGAAACTCGACGTAATAACAGGCGTGTCCCAGCCATGTTGCTCGTAACGTCTTGGTCTCGCGTGTGGGCAGGAACTCTGGTTTTTGCACATTGACGGTAGGAGGGGTCGTGTCGGGCGTTTTTGATTTGCCTGAGAATTTCCGCCTGGACGGTGGTGGTCAGCAATGTATGATGCGATGACAAGGTGGGCAGGTCTACCAGATTAAAGCCGAGATGATCTGTGAGGCTGTTCTATCGACGTAGGAATCCCAAGGATTGATGAAGCCCTTGCCATTTTTGATGTGATGGCGCAGTCTGTCAGTGTCCTTGGGCACAGCACCAGTGGCTCGTGAAGACGACGAGACAGTCGCGTACAAAGCCGACGAAGTTGCTGACGACGACATTCTGCCGCTGCTATGGAACAGTCTTTGTTGATGCTTGACAATCTTGGGGGCAATTGAAGGATTGCACAGTCGCTGAGCGGAAAGCATCACACCAAGCAGCAGGCCACCTGCCTCGATATATAATATACAGCAAGGCTGCAATGTAGGAATGCGATCCGCCAGCTCCGGCCCAAAGAAAAGTACAAACCTTAACTCCGGAGGGTGGCTTTCGGCGGCTTGACTCGGTACCTATCCATTGTTTTTACAATGTGATTGTGAATGTCTGCTAAGACAAGCGGATATTAGGAACATAGTGGCTGCGCTCGAGAACAGCTCATCAGGTGGTTCGATTCAAGATATTGTAAGTTTTGTCGACAATGGTCAAGGCGATCTTGGAGGTCAGCAAGACCAAGCACTTCGGACAGGTGGGCCGGCCTTCATGTGAAAAGCGGAGGCGCGCGACTCTCGTGTAGACCAGAGACGTACCATAGCTTCATCTCCAACACATCCCATCTTCAACAGTGGAATCGCAAAGTGTCGCGCGTATGCGCAATCTGGGACACGTGGTCGTAATAAGCAGAGGTGTTCGTCGCCATGGCGCCTCAGTGCCAGGCTTTGTACGTGTCGGATGAACGTCGATGCAGTGAGGAAGCTACCAACGTTAATGGCCTGTTCTGCTCCTTCCACGCGAGACAGGTCTACAGTAAGCACCGGACGACTTTTGTAGAGTTCAACGCACGGGTTGACACGTGTAGGTTTGTACAAGGGTTACAAGCGCAGAGGTGCCCAATTAGATGCTTTGCAGAAAGATCCCCCCTCCTACCTTTCCGACCGTCAACTTCACAAGGTCACCTTTGACGGCATAGATAATGAGGAAACTCTCAAGACCCTGCACGCCTTCCTCTTCAAGCAGAACGGCTTGCTCGATCGCTGTATCCGTGCCCGCAAACTCCATCACTCACGATTCTACGCTCTCGAGCTCGACTATGGCCACCAACACTACCTGGACCATCTCATCAGCGAGAAGCACAATACTGGTCGCGCCCTCGAACGGCTCGAAAGACGAACCGCCGAGGTTTTGTACAAGCAGCAACAATGGTTCGGCTGGGTCCGTAACCTCGAGGATAATGAGGAGAAGGAACGCGACGCCGAAAAGAAGAAGATCAAGCAAGAGGCTGCCCTGTTCAGGCGTCACTGGAAAGACGTATCTGCTCGTTTGGAAAAGCTGAGACAGAAAGAGAACAACAAGAGACAAGCAGAGTACCTCGACAAGGTCTGGGAAGAACGAAACAAGTTTGAAGCCGACCTTACAGCCGAAGGAGAAGGCGGTGAAGAATGGGATCCAATCGAAGATGTTGTCGAGGACGAACGCGGAAGTTATATCGACCTCATTCGACGCTTCTTGTGGCTTGCTGAGCCCGTCACCGTGTCATCGGATGAACCATCATCTCCGGAAGCTGCCACCTCAGGTGCCTCGCGCTCCGACAAGGAGAATGAGACCTTCGAAGCTGCTCTCGAGCAGTCTCCCGCCGAGGAACCCAAAATCTCGCAAGCACTCGTGGATCCGAACAAGTCAAAGAATGCCAGGAAGAAAGCACGCCAGAAGGCAAAGGCATTGGAAGACAAATCAGCCTCGGCCTTGACCTTGGCCATCAGAACATCGGAATCCGGCATGGTGAAGCCTGGCGAAGTTCACATCGAAACACCAGAAGAAGTTCGTACCCGCCTGCGCGAAGGTCAAACGATGAATGGCGTGCTGCAAACTTTTGATCCCGAAGACCCTACCAAGACGCAATTTCTCACGGACAAGACATTTCCTCTTGCTGACGACGAGATCAACACTCTCATGCAACAAATTCCAGACATCAAGCAGTTGCTGTTTTGTCGACTGTTGCTTGGTTACGCCAGTCTGCTGCCGGCGGCCTTGCGAGCTGAGAATGTTGAAGAGTTCCTCACCGACTCTTCCGTGACTAACGCAGAATTGAGAGACTTGTGTCTGAAGATGGAGCAGCCGGGACTGCAGCAACTTCGTGACGCGTGTGCCGATCTCGGCCGTGAAGACGATGAGCCCGAAGACGATGATTCCACCCCTGCTGCAAGCACTGAAGTGCCTGCTGGACGTACAAAGTTCACATCAAGACCTATGTATCCTGTCAAGAACGTGAAGACTAAGCGTGAGAAGGAGCTCAAGGAAAAGCGAGAACAAACTATGCAGGACAACATGGACTCTACAACCTTCGTTGACTTCGGTGATGTTGACGATCAGCAACAGTATCGTATCAAGAAGATTCGTGTTAAGGTCTGCGGTAGATTCATCTACAACTATCGTAAGTGTCTACTGAACCATATCTACGAAGCAGTTCTGATCATTTCACAGCTAGCGAAAAAGCCATGTCCAGAGGTGGATGGCTGCAGTTCTCGATCATCGCCAAAGACTGTTCCCTGTTCCAAGCAGTAAGCTTAGCTCGAAGTTGGGATGAATTCTTTGAGCTTAACATTCTCACCTGTAACCACTACTTCCCCGCTGCGCAGTGGTCGTCTTGGATCAGAAGCATGACGCATGAGCAGCTACTTCAAGTCGGCTTCATTCCTTACTATCAAATGGATAAAGCGCATCATATGACACAACACCATCAGACGGGATCCAGGGCTCACGGGCAGCGTCGTACTCATCATGCTATTGAGACTCGAAACTTTGTATGTGCTCACATGAAGCGTAACGACCCAGTCACCAGACGTTGGATCCAGTACGCTGTTATGGAGTCGTACAAGATGGCGATCATGGTCCGTGATGGTCGAACTGGTAATGTCATTGTCGAGCCACCTGATGAACACAAATGGCTCATCAGAACCAAGTCTGGTGTTGGACGAGCAAGTCGATCCGAATGGCAAATCGTCAAGGAGATTGATGAGGAGTTCTGGGACACGGTCGATCGCTCCCGTCAATGGCACCTTGGCTTCAAGGACTACTACGATATCGTAGTCTGGGATATTGAGAGTGGTGAACATTACACTTCCTTGTACAACTCGATCCAAGAGCTTTTGATCAGAGCTTTACGCTTCAGAGGTATGGCTTATCAACTTCTTATACGAACTACCATGCTAATCACTACAACAGATCCCAAGGACTTCTACAAGCCCGCCGAGCATGTCTTGCGCACACTCACTCGCGATGAACACCTCTCTCGTGCAAGAGATCTTCGTCCAGATGAAGTCGGCAAAGGCAAGAGCATCTGGGACTGGATCCACAGCGACAGTACAAGGATGAGGTACTTCTCGAGAGGCTCCGATGGCAGCCACAGAGAGGAGGCACCACCTCAACTGCTTTACAAACAAGAAGACATGTTGGAAGACCAAGTCCTCTTCCCCTGGGATCGCAGTCTGTGGACTGACGAGGAGATACCTGAAGCGGCTAGCAAGATCATCGTAGTGGCAAAGAAGGCTGCCGATATAACACCAGCAAACTCGGGCCACGAGCTAATGTTGGCAGATGCTGATGCCGATGACAATGGTGGTGAAGAAGGTGTGCTCGCGAGTCAAACCGGTAAGATGCACAACTTTGAGCACCACGGTCTAGATCTCAATCGCTGGATCAACGATCTCGATACCGATGAAGAGCTCAGCGATACCGAGTATCAAGAGGTCGATGAAGGTGAGGACGATGGCAGCGATTGGGAATCTGACGAGGAGTATGCTGAAGGTGTTATTGAAGAACTCTCCGAAGCAGCCGGTGTTACTATCCGCGGCCGCTGGGTCGATGACCACAACGAAAGAGAGCCTCGTTGGCGCGATATGGTTATGGCCCTCGAGCTGTGGGAGGACCCGGAATTGTCTACCATTCGACAGAACAAAGCCGCTGCTGCTGCCCTTCATGGACCCAGGATGCCTCCCAATGACATGAGCTCAGCAGAAGAGATTGAGGACATGAAAGAACAATGGGAGCTCTTCATCGACAGGACTAGAGCAAGCAGTTTCAAAGAAGCTTGGCATAAGGCTGATCTGGAGCCTGGAGCTCAAGAGAAGTATGCAGAGATGCAGAAGATCATGAAAGCCTATGTCGACTTCTTCGCCAAGGGCGTCAAAGGTCCTTGGGCACCGAATATGCTAGAGCGTCAGTTCATGCTTATGCTGATGCTCGGCGTTGACCCTGGAGTGCATCGCAGGATCAAGCGCGACATGACTTACGCCAACGCCATGATGACTTGCTTCTTCCAGGGAAACAACCCCTTCTTTGCCTCTGCGGAAGGAAAGCCATGGGACGACTCCAAGCTCTTTGACCAGGAGGCTCGTGCAAAGATGGTCCCTGATGTTCGCTCCTCGCACTCGAACCGCACTCGACCAGCCGATCAATGGAAGGACTGGGACAATGTCCGCCACGAGGTGATGAAATCCGGCCAAGGAGCATATCTCTGGGCGTCCGAAAAGTACCCTCAAGACTGGAAATACATCACCAGACCCACCATAGCCCATCTCTACCGCCACGGCCTCCTAGCACCTCGTTACCAACCCGCCTACTCAGGCTGCGCCGTCGTACTCTCTGAGCCCGCTCGACCAGGCAAGCCAGAACTCTACTTTGACTTCCGCGAGGACGCCCAAGACATGAAGCCCCGTCAACCAATGCAAGACCCACTCAAGGTCAAACCTCTGCTGAATTCTGCACGCGAGTACGCAGCAAACAACCCAGACGCCTATTTCTCGTTCATGCGCATCTGGTCCGCACCACACTTCTGGCCCTTGATGCTTGGCTACGACAACCGTGATGGTACATCCTTCGCCGATGACATTGGTCGCACCTGGGAATGGAAGTTCGTTCCCAAAGACATGCCATTCAGTGAATGGAGTATCCATCATGCGTTGCGTCTTCGTCTCAACGAGTATGAAGACAAAATCCAAGGCAAGGTTTTCCTCAAAGGAGACAAAGTGTTGGTGGTGGGAAAGAACAGAGAGATGTGTAGAAACTATTCGACGATCGCGTATTTTGCGCTCACGACGAGGCCGTGGAGGTTGGAAGTTGATGTGTGGAAGAGTTTCTTTGGTGTTAAATTGGACTTTTTGGAGGAGTTGGACGAGAGGTGGTGGGAGTGATATTGTTTTCCGTAGGTATGACATTGTGTATACTGCACTTGGATTTTTTGCGTTTACCCAGAGCACAATAATAGCAAACACCTGCTGACATCCAACCTAGATGGCAATTTGGACAGTGCTTCCACCCTTATATTGAACATGATAAACATATCACGAGGAGCGTCCCCATACCTCACTATCTCCCATAGAGCCACGCCTTCTTCCTAGGACCTAGATGGAGCTTGTGGTCTTGTACCATCGCAACTTTCTCTATCGCTGCTGAACAGAGAGCGCTAGCGCATGCAACGTCGACCGTGTCGCCCCTTTCCATACCGACATGTTATGATCCGCGCAAGTCGTCGAAGGTCAAAACATCGACAAGAACTGCTGTGATGACCGTCTCTGCAAACATATCGCATAAGGTATTCTCTGGAGAGGATGAAGTCGCAGCATTTCTTCTGTCATCGAAGTCCACTGACCCCGAACTTGATGACGAATGCCACAGCGACGTCGACGAGGAAGGTGACGAGGAAGGTGACGAGGAGTCTGACACTGCCGACGACACCATTGACGCCACTGGAGACACTGCTGACACCGCCGACACCGTCGACGCCAGCGAAACCCCGCATGCCACTCTCTGCTCCTAGCCTTCTGCCGAGGACATGGCATGTGCGAAGAGGCGGGCACGTATCTGATCCCTTCGACCTCACAAGATAGAGCCGACAGTGCATCTTGCGGCAGAGATCTCGTTGCTTGACGACAAAAGTCGCGTATGATGCAGTTGTTTGCTTCTGACATCTCGACTGATACGTAAAATCTTGTTTCATAATTTCATACTCGAACAAGCAACATTGTCATTGAAGCAGAGTGTGTTCTTTTTTCAAAGCAAAGCAAGCAAGTCACGAGCAGACGTTTACTTCAGACAGACGCATATCATACATTCGAGCACGGAACAAGGATGATGTCTTTTTTTCGTTTCTCTTTTGCCCCTATTCAAAGGTGTTCTTTCTTTTTCTGCGTTTGGCGGCTCTATTCTTTAGCATTGGTAGGTCGTCTGGTGGCGAATTGTCGTAACACCCAATTGGGACCGTGTTCTTGGTATTCTTGTCTAGAGATTAGAACGTTCTTGAGAAGGTCTTTGTCGGTTGCCATTCGACAGCCTCCTTGCCATGTTGAGGTTATGGGGCTGATGACTTGCTGTCAGTACATGTCATTTCCGTGACGCGGGACAATAGGGGAGCAGGAGGGAATGGAGGAGAAAGAAGAATATGAACTTACTCTTTAGCTCTCCTTACCCGGACAATCATTTCCTCGGGCGCCAACATCCTTACTCCTGTTTCCACTCTTTCGACAAAATTGGGTATCAAAGTGTTGCCACCCACCAACAGGATGTTGGCCAGCATAGGCTGCCACAGCAATTCAGGCAAACATTGTAGACTTTGCAGTATAGTGTCTGCTATTCCAGATTGCGGCATAGCGATATCCGAAGGCGTAAACAGCATTTCGGGAACCACAAAACGTTCATTTGCCAGTGGAAAGACTTCTTCGCGAGCATTCATGGCATCATCTGCTTGTCGTACGCCCAAACGCTCCAATTTTGCTTTATGAGATGCATCGTGAGGGCGAATGAAACCACGATTATAGCGTTCATAGTCTGGAAGTACGTAGTCGACAACAATACTCGGATCTTTATCCTTTGCTGCTTCCAGATCTGACGAGAAGTTTGTGGATAGGTAACAGGCGTCTTCCTTTATCTGAGAGACAATGTGTGGTTCGTCGATGAGGGAGAAATGACGCAAGGAGATTAGTTCGGCGAGATAGTTGTTCAGGTGTTTGCCGCCGATGTCGAGACGGCGGACGGCGGGGTGGATGGGGCGGCCGTGGATCAGAGGGGTGATGGTGGTGTGGCTGTGTCCGCTGTCGACGACGAGGAGGGCATCGGCTGGGTTGATGGCTGAGGGGTCTGTGGCAGCTGGATCGCCGAACAGAGAGCGAGTGTCGTTGTAGGCATTCAAAGAGGAACCAGTGGAGCGGTAGACGGCGGCGAAATCGAAGTGTTCGAACAGCATCTGGTGCAGGTTCTGGGTGAGTTGCAAGGGTGCATTTGGTTGCTCGGTGATGATGAGATTGGTGTCTGTCGTGTCGCATTGCAGGTGGTCGAGTTCGTTGTCCAAGACGGCGACTTGAGCAGGCCAGTTGACGATATAACCCTTTTGGACGGGACGGCGAAAGGTCATGTCACCGTAGTCGGTGCATTGCGATAGTTGGGAGCCCACATATGTCTTGTTGTCGCGCGATTTGGCCAGGCAGTTGGGAGCGACGTGACAGTCGGCATTGCTGTTGTCTGAGGAGTATCCAGCTTTGAGAGACCATGCGCCGACGTCGACGACGAGGGTTCGCGACATTTAGAGAGAGTCTTCATGCATCCTTGACCTCTTGGAACTGAAGGGCCTGGAAAGCGAGACGGAAGCTGAACATGTCATGGATCTTGGCGATGTGCTTCAGGAAATTATTTGAACCTGTCGCATTCCTCACACATCACCACACACTGCAGCTATGGCCGCCTCACAGACTCTCATAGACTTTACCAACACGCAGCGTACTCTGGTCGCTCAATACCTCGCCTCCCTCGCTCCAAACGCTTCCACCGGCTCGTCAACCCAGCTCCCGCCCAATCCACCAAACCCACTGCATCTTCTTCGCGACAGTGCCACCTTGCTCAAGGCTCATACTACGAAACTCGCTCTCCTCCTCATCAACAAGCCCTTCACTCCTTCTGCCGTCATCACTGTCCTCCGAGATGCCACTCAAACATGTCTTACCGCCATGATGTCCGCCGTCGAACTCTGCCGTCCCGACATCTGGGGTGTCTTTCTGCACCACCATGTTGTTGCCAAAGTCCGTGCGGTCATGAGGGAGATGCTCTCGTTCCTCGACGAAGTCCTCGATGTTGCTAGGGAGGAAGACTCGTCCAACCACTCCAAGGATACTCTTGCTTCGACTGGTGTCTTGTGGGATGCCTGCGATGCTCTGATTCAATTGGAAAAGACTGGAATTGCTGGTTTGGCTGTCCTCAAGGCTCAGGAACTACGAGACACCATCAACGACGCCATCCAAGAACTCAAAGAGTGGGAAGAAGGCGACGGGGACCATGACGAAGACGACGACGACTCAGAAGACGACAACGACAACGACGACGACGATGCACATTCGACCACCAGCTCCCCCCAACACTCCCGAGACGACCAAGACGAATTCGACGACATCTTCTCCGCCGCAAACTCCCTCCCAAAGAACCGTCCAGACCTCAAACAACGCCTCCAAACCTCTGCCGACAAGCTAAAAAAGATACAATTCCTCTACGCCGCAATCACAAAACGACGCTTGAAGACGTTTACTCCAGAAATCGCTTCCAAGAAAATAAATATCCTTACGCTAGACAAACTCATGCATCTGCTCAAGGAATTGCCAGAGTCTGTCGATGATCTGGCAAATGCGTTTTATGAGCTTGATGCGCAGCAAGTCGATGCTATACTGGCCACTTGTGTTGAGAATGCTTGTTCGGCGGCTGATCTGCTAAAGACGGATTGGAATGGGAAAGATGATGAGTTTACTGCTTGGGTCACAAAGTGGACTGCCGTCGTCAAATAAGAGAAGAGAAAGCAAAAAAAATGATATTATGCCACCGAAAAATGCAAGTCCTCGCTGCCTCAGAATGATAAAATGATGCTACGACCCTTCCTTTGGGTATTCGTCAAAAAAGAAAGAGGCCGTCTCTATACACGGACCAGAAACCACTGTATCGTTTCCACTTTTCCCTCCATCTACACTCAACTCCCACCACTTTAGATGACGAAAGCCAAAACGCCAGCACCAACAGCCATGATGCTAGCACCAAACTGCACAGCAGCACCAGTAGCAGCAGCAGCCTTGCCACTAGTACTGCTCGACGAAGCAGCAGTGGCAGCACCCGACGAATTAGCATTGGCAGCAGCAACATCGCCGTTTGCAGCCAACAGAGCACCACAGCGCTGCTTGGCAATAGTCTGGATGGTCTGGAGATCGGTAGCCGAGCAATCAGAGTTCTGGAGCAGGCAGGTTGTGCCGGCTGCGAGGAAGGCCTTTGAGCCGGTGGTGCAGAGGCAGACGGGGTCGGTGGCTGCGCAGCCGGAGCTGCCGACGGCGTTGGTCACGCAGGCAATCTGTGAAGGGGAGGGTCAGTTGGGGAGGGTTTGGAAGGGGGAGGCAAGAGGGCAAAAGAACGTACGCCGCATTGGGGCACTCCGGCGGTGAGGTCGACGGCGGTGGAGGCAGAGGCAGCGGCAGAAGTGGTGGAGGAGGCGGCCATGGCGGTGGCGGCGAAGATGGCCAGGGAGGTGTAGACGCGGAGCTGCATGGTGTGTGGTGTTTGTGTGGTTGTTTGTTGTGGGTATCAAAAAAGAAAAAGGTCAAGAGAGTGTGGTGTCAAAAGTTGGATTGGCTGTCGTGAAAGAGAGTGGAATGTTTGAAAGTCGAGATGGAAATGAAGATGTCAGAAACGACAAGAGAGCATGCAGTAAGGTAGTTATATGCTTCAAAATGTCGTGCAACCATCAACACTTGCTCAACCTACCAACGATCCACTCCCGCGTCTGTGCCTTTCTGCTGCTCCTCGTTTTTAGCCATGCTTTTAGTTGAGGCTCGAGCCTTTCCAAAACACTAATGCATTACTCCACCTTTGGTCGGAAGCAGGTGCACCATTTCTCTTTCTGGTTGTTGTATGGATTTTAGGACGGCGGCCACCGTCTTCTGAAACGAAGTTTAACAAAACCCATGAGTCGCAGCATTTTACCTTTGACTAGCTTCAAACGCCATGGCCTGGTTGCGCCTTCCCCGGCTGTGGCTATCCCAGAGTCGCTGTACCTTGCATGCGATGTGCATGACAAGTGACTCTGCTTTCGTCTTGCTGTGCCTATTCTTCATATGTATCTCTTGCTTAGCAATCTAATCAGTAAAGCTTCCTCAAGGCTTGATCCTTCTTCGATGCAAAAATCGCCGTTGAACATTGGAGACCGAATGCATCTGGATCATTGCTTAATCTTAGATGCTTTGGGCAAGACCAAGAGCCTTGGATAGAGTCGACATCTAGCTCCAGTAGGAAAGAACGACTATGCTTTCCTCACTCACCCTGGGCTCTGTTCACTCGGCCGGTACGGCCAGTCTTTCTTGCGAAAACATATGATTGACAAACCAAGTGGATTTAGAGTCTAGGCACTTCTGAAGCGAAGATTCAAACAACTCCTGACAATCACTAACTCTACATTGAACATGTCAAGTCACCATCGATCTACTTTTTACTGCATTTTTCACTCGTCTGGGACCATGATCTACTCTTCACTACTCGCATATCCGCAAGCTTAGGTCCGGTCGCTTTCGGATCGCAATCCCCTGACCAATGGACCGGCCCGGATGAGCAACAGCAATTTATCTTGCCGTCCAAGATTAATTTATATCGCCTACTCCATCGAGAGGATTACTTTAAATTGGTACTCTGGGGAGACTCCTTCCAGCAATGGTACTAAAGCAATAAGTTCTGGAAACGGAATAATGGAACAACACGTCTTCTACCGTTGCCTACTCGCCTGTTCTGGGAGTATTGTATTTCGCGGGACTTGTTTTCTCGCACTTGCCTCAGCGAAGGAAAACAAGGGTCCGGGGCGAGGTCCAGTCCGGCAAATCATTTGTCTCTTCTCGTGGCAGACTTTCAAGGCTCAACGTCGTTGCATTGCCATTTCCTTTGACGCCCTCGCAAGCAGTAGTAGTCAGTCCTCGAGTGCTGATTCGCCAAACAAAACAACCAAATTGCCAAAGCTTTCTGTAGTCTTTCCACGGGCTTGTAGTCCGTCATTGCCATGACTCTTTTCTTCGTTATCCAACGGCGAAGAAGTGGATCTTGTCCACGGTCGAGTACGGATGAGAGTCCGGTGTTCCAAGGACCAATGGATGAGATGGGCAAACTTGGAGATGGGGCCAGTCCTCCAGTCTATCGATTGAGACAAACACTTGACTCGTGGTGATGCTTGTAGTGTCGAGTAGCAAGCAGTTGATCTCAATCTCTTTCCAGAGCATCGGCGGCGGTCTCTGAGGATCTGTAGTCCAGAGTAAAAGATTAGCAAGACCGCCAGAACCCTTGAGTCGAGGAATCCTAATGGGTCATTTAGTCTACAGTGATCTACTGGTTTTTTACCACTCGAGTCATCTAGCCTGATAGGTACCGCAGACGATTGGAAGCGTTTGCAATTCGCTGCAAGACAGTGATATACACGCTGTGCGTTCTTCGAGTGCCGTTTACTGCCATTCGCTTGCAACCGATTGTCTCTGTTGCTTGCCATTTTGCCTGCCTTTTGGTCAGTGAAAGTGACAAATGGTCATGGTCTGTAGGGAAGGCTCTTGCCGAGGCAAGACGGAAAGTCGGATCATTCTGTCATAGCAGTCTGCTTGGATGGCATGGGCTCGCAGGGTTCGTCTCTACAAACACTCAAAAGTCGTGGTTCGTTACCTGAAAATCTTTATAGCTCTCTGTATATAAACTATATCACCCCCTTCGCATAACAGCAATGCACCAAAACTCAGGGCTGATAGCAAAAACAAAAAAAACTCAATTGGTATCCAAACTAGTATAAACGACAAACGCCGAGCACGATGCATCAAATCTGTCCTTTAAACATTATTACAGTAAGAGTGATGTGGATTGGGGAGAGTGTGAGAGCTTTCAACCGAAAGCCTGTCCGCGCGTGGACTGGCCAATGGTGTTGAAGGTCTGGATGCCTGACGGTAAAGCAAGGGTGTCGAAGCGGTTAATGCTCATGAGGCCGTTGATGCCATCCTGCAGAATAGTTAGCCCCAAGCAAAGATGATGGAAGAGACAGCAAACATACCTTATCGCTACTCCAGCTCGAGAACCAGAACCCGATAATAATGGTGAGGTAAGCAAGAATCAAAATAGATCCTTTGAAGTAGTTACTCTTGCCTTCACCGATAACCCAGCCCATCAAAAAGACACTGAGCACAATGGTCACCATATCCCACTGAGGGAAGATCAAGTTGAAAGTATGGGCAGCAACATCCCCGGGTTCCATCCACTGTGCCCAGACACCAGAGTAGAGAACCAATGCCGGTACTTGTAAAAGCATAACTTGGAGGGCGTAGGCAGAACCAATTTCCATCGACAATGCAATGTTGCCATTCATGGCAAAGGAGATGGCGTTTAGGAATTCGGTGGTGTTTGGTACGAGAGCGAAGAGAGTGATGCCGAGGAATTTCTCATCAATGTCGATGTGTTCGAGAACACTGTCGACAGTGTCGACCAAGATCTCAGCAATCACGGCGTAGGCGAGGGTAGCAGTTAGCAAAATGACCGCACTTTTTGTTCTGCTCCAGTTGGGTGCATCGTGACCACCTGACTCGTGAGCTGGAGCCTCATGAACTTCTCCATGGACTTCCCCAGCGTCGTCAGGTGTGGCACTACTTTTGGTAGCTGCAGCCGAACGGTTCATCGAGGACATGGAACCCTTGTGCTTCACACTGCCAGCACTGGTTCTTGCCATCTGCGACGCCTTGCGAGGAGCGTGAGTCGCGTCGCGAGCTGCTACGGTCGCTGCAGTTGCTGCCATTTCTGCGACTTGACGTACCAGAGCAGTGTTATCCTCTGCGGACAGTCCAGGAATACGCAATTTGCGTTGCTGGATCTTATCGCCGTCTTCTTCGCTGGCCTTGGGAGGTACAAGGTAGGTCGAGCCGCCGAGAGAGGGAGCCGTAGTCTTGTCAGGGGAGTGCTGCTCGCTATGTGCGGTACTGCCAAAGCCAGCCTGCTTGAGCGATTGACCGAGGATGCGCTTGTATAGCTGTGATTCTTGAATGTTTCCGCGCGACAGAGTACCGATTGTGCCAACAGTGCTGTTGCGGCTCAGATGTGCATGAGGGTTGACAACAATAGTGTCGGGAATGCTGCCATGTCTAGCCTCAATGTGTAGTGCCTGATGCTCCATCTTGTCCAACTTCTTTTCGTCGAGTTCGTTGTTCCAGATGACTGCTGCGTGGGTGCGCAAGGTGAAAAGGAGACCGATGACATACGACAAGAATAGGAAGAAAGCGGCGAACCAGATGTAAGGGCGGACTGCTTCAAGAAAGAAGCGGTCATTGAGGGCGGGGACCTGGTTGAAGTAACAACGTCTGCAATCTCTGTCGCCTTTGTGGTCAACGCCGACGCACTGATGACAGACCAATTCATGACTCCCATAATTCTGGTAGAAGAGAGTGGGACTGAAAGAGCCAATGACGGCGAAGAGCAACATTGTCGAGGTGACACCAGCGGATCTGACATTGAAGCGTTGAGTCTTGCGCTTGATGGCACCAAAGCACATCGATATGCCAGGAAGGAATAGGATACCAGCAAAAATACTACCGATGATACTTCCTTCGACCAGCTGTGCTTTGCCTTGGTTGAGAGCTACACAGTACAAGAAGACCTCAACGACGGTGGAGAAAAAGGCGTTGATAGTAGCACCCACACCCATGGATGATTGTGCAGAGATAGAAGCAACAGCTTGACCGATGAAGTAAGCCAGAGGAATGATGGAGAATAATCCTAGGATGAAGATGAAACCGGACGAAGTAATGGCACTTTCGATTTCCAGATACTCTCTCAAGATGTAGAAGTCAAAGATGGCAAAGGCGACCATGCTTAACAAGTTGATGAGGAAGATGTTGGTGCCATCAATGGTGTACTTCCAGTATCTGCTGCCGACAGCACGGTACGTGCAAAGGAGAACGCTCGAAGGGGTTTCGTTTGCTCCACGGCTTGCATCATGGGTATCCGAGTGGAATGACAGAGCCAGTGGGTGCCTTCTCAAGTGGTGATGCAAGAGGAGCGTGACCTTGCCCATGGGAATTGTGAAGACGAGGAACCAACAAAGAGCTGAGATGAGCCAGAGTGAAGGGGTGATGAAGCCCCAGAAGACTGTGAAGAAGATGATTCTCCCGACAGTCCACTTTCCACGTCCAAAGAGTCTCGACTTCGACTCTTGCTTGTCTCCACTGGAGCGTCTGCCCGGACGACCAAGCAAGCTGTCAGTCTCATCGGGTGTAGTCTCGACACTGTCTCTTCTACGGCCAATCAGCGAGCGATTGATGTCTGTTGGGCCAAAGAAAAGACGACCCTCCTCCAGATCACCAGTTTGCCATCTCTCGTACTCGGAAATACTGCGGCCCTCGCCAGAATCTTCGTCCATATAGGCTTCGTCATGCTCAAGCATGACATACTTTCCGAAGGGGTAGAAGATGTAACCAGCAAGTTGCCATAGGACATAACCATAATCTTGGCAGCCAGGGGTGAAGCGAAGCGCAAAGCAAACAAGAGCTCCGACAGCGCATAGTAAAGCAAGCCACCAGCCGAACACGAGAGTCCAAAGAACGTTGAAGAACAACAATCCAAAGCTGACGTGGTGGCCAGGGGTCTGGTGAATGTCTCCTTCGGCCGTGACCTGGACGGACCGGCTCTTCTTGTACAGAGCAGGCTTCCAGATACGAATACCGAAAGGATGTGTCTCGTTGATAGCCTCTTGCCTGTCCTTCAGCGTGAAGCTCTCGGCATCACTCAAGTCAGCATCATCATCGTCGTCATCTTCGTTATCTTCATCGTCCTCGTCGCGATCTTTGGCGGAGTACGAATCTTCCTCCTCTTCTTCTGGGCGTAACGTGATCTCGGTGTCGTCAGAATCGGCCTGTCTGTTTGCGTCGGCCGTCTCGGGCCTGGAGGGTGAGTCGTCCTCTCGTTCGTCTGATTCAACCCTCGGAAGCTGTGGCACTTGGGCTGTGGGTCGTCTGCGGAGCGTAGAAGGCTTGGGCTTCAGAGCGTGGCTGGAAGATGACGATGAAGCCTTGTCTTGGTTCACCTCATCGGCGTCATCGTCGACCGAGAATTCCTGACCACGCTTGGGACCGGTTGATGTAGTGCGCTTGCCGAGCGGGGGCTTCTTTGGGGTTGCACGGGACGAGGTTTGAGACGAGTTCAGGGACGGCCGTGTGTGAGAAGCCATGGATCCTGGGAGTGTTAGTACTGGATGCACAATCGGCAGGCAGCCAGATATAGTAGTGTCGTACCATAGTTCAGGGGACCGGATTTCTTCTTGTTAGCATCGGGCTTGGTGTTTGGGTTGTAAGTCTGAGGGCGAGAGTCGTCGGGTGCGACGACAGATTCGGCGCGTGACGGCGGGCGGTGAGAGTTGGCGGCGCTGCTTTCTCGTAGGCTCTGTGTTGATGCGTGCATGGCGGTGAGGGAGCTTTGGGATGTCTCTCCCCAGTTGGATTCCTGCGACGAATGCTGCTCGTCCTTGGGTGCCATGGTTCCTGTCGTATGTTATTGAGGATAGCGCGTAGAGCGCTGCTGCTGAGAGGTGCTCAGTTGCGCATCAAAAGCAATCTTGATTGTTCCGGCTTGTTGATTACGAGGCTCAACTCAACCACGCTAGCTGTATGGAAGCTGGCTGGGTCACTCGCTACCAGATGACTTGTTGTCGATGACTGAATTCGCTACTCACGCGACACCAGGACTTTAAATGCACGCGCAGGTCGTTATAAACTGCAGAGACCAAAAGGCGGCCATCTCATGGCTATTTACACTGACCATGCATCAAGGTCTACAACACGCCATCCCTGATTTGCCGCTTCTCACAACAACGCCAACGCCAACGGCTGCTTCGGTTCTGATCAAGTCAAAGCTCGAGTCTTGAAACTCGGCCTCCCATTAGAACATGTCACTGAACCACACACCGACCAACTATCTGTCCATTCTCTTACCTACTGCCGTCTCTTGTGACCATTGCGAGATATTCTTGATCTTTTTCGAGCTCATTTGAGCGGCTCTAGAAGATAATTGGAAATGACGCTCGCTCCTTCCCCACAACATCACCCCCAGCCCTGCACCTCTGCCCTGCGACTAGCCAACTCCTTTTCAACTCACCATCTCTCCTTGTACGAAGTACTTGCCGCATACGCACACCTCTACGCTCTGGCATACGTTGGCCCGCTCTTATCTAGGCTCGGTCTGTACCTTCAACTGTCGGCCCGCACTCCGATCGCCAACAAGCCCGCCAGCCAGGTTGAAATCTTGTTCTTTGATCATTCACCGCCGTCTAGCCGTAAAGGCTGTCCTTCTTCAGAGCAGTCGCAACTAGCTCTGATGGTTTCACCGCTGGAAGCACAGAACATCCGTTTCCAAGAAATCAAGGAGTCCTTCAACCACTCTTCTTGGTCGCGGCAATGTATGACCGGCCATCAAGCAACACCTTACACAGGTCCAACGTCTGCGCTTGGATTGGCTCCCGAGAGGAGTGTCATTCCTGTCCCATGTGGAAAGATAAGTCACGCGGGCACTTGAGAAATGGCACAGTTCCTTCTGTACGTGGTGATTGATTGCGGAGAGTTGTGATATTGTCTGCTTTCTGTAGATTCCGCCAACATCTGTTGAAAATGGTGGATTTCTGCACAACTACCATTCGCAGGCTCGTGCCATGCCCTAAGTCGCTAGCAAATATCCACAGACGAAAGCTATATGATCAATCCTGCCAACCAAAATCTCGAACTCAAAACTCGTCGTCCAATGCCAACATGTGGACCCTTGGAAAATGGTATAGAGATCAACGCCAGGGTCACACCCAAAACATGAGAAGTGACGATGACGTCGTTGTAGATCACAACCGGGCAAGACAACAATCTTCCTTCTCTTTGCCCTCGTGCCCAGTACTCACGGACAACAAACACACAAAACCATGGAACGAATAGTAACACGGCATGCGATTCGCCTCGCACACTTACAACCACGATCGCTCGCTCGAATCCTACACAAACCTCTACGGCAACAACATCTCCGGCACCGCAGTGACGACTCGAAAAAGAGAGATGACCAAGTGTATCCTCTGACAGGATATTATGCCGATATCCTCTCCTCGCGCCACCCACCCACAGACGCAACACCAATCAAGCAACCTCAACCACAAACATCTGCCTCGTCAACACCAACATCCTCACCCTCCTCACCACCCTCCGATGCTCCATCACCACCAACCCCCACCACAACACCAGCCACCTCCTCCCTCGAAGCAACAAAAGCCCAAACCCTAGCAAAGGCCCGCATAGTCTTTGGCTCATCGGGCTCCTCACGCCGCGAAGACCTTTCCTCGGCCAGCAAAACCATCGCTGGCGTCAAAGTGCCGCCGAAGCCCAAAGAACCCTCTGGAGACGATTGCTGCATGAGTGGCTGTGTAAACTGCGTGTGGGACATCTACCGCGAAGAATTCGAAGAGTGGAAGCTTGCGAGCGAATCGGCCAAGGAGGCGCTAAAGGCTTCGCAGACTGTCGCGCAAGGACAAAATGCTGCACAAGGAGATGCAGCAGTGGTGCAGGGGGTTGGGTCAGGGGTGGGAGAAGCAATGAGTATGGATGATGATGGTGGAGGCAGTGAAGCGCTGTGGTTGGGAGAAGATGTCAAGGGTGCAGAAGAGGAAAAAGATCCTTTTGCTGATGTGCCGGTTGGTATCAGGGAGTTTATGCGCACGGAGAAGATGTTGAAGCAGAGACAAGCTGCTAAGCAGGCAGGTGGTTAAAAACATAATCCAAGATGGAGCTAAAGACTCTATGCCTCTGGAAGCAAAAAAAAGCGAGGTTGATGCGCGAATGCCACGTCACAACACGAGGGGTCAGTGGTGCAGATGGAAGAACCAAAGGTGTTTGGATATCGGACTGCATCATCGTCGAGTCCTCACGACGCTTCAACTGAACGGATAGCCATGCTTGCGAGCCTCAGCACGAACTGGATGATATACACGACAACAAGGCAACAAAGGCCAAAGGATCGTTTGGACAATGTATCTGCACTGCACAGCCATCCGGCATCGCCAGCCTACCATAACATCAACTCCTGCAATTGTCAGACTCCCGCAGAGGGCACAACAATATCAAAAGCAACTAGTTGCAGCGGAGCTCAAGTCCGTCCGCCGAGAATGACTCTGCTAGTAACCAAGACTGGAACCGAGTGGATTTGAAGAGGAAAACAGCAATCTTCGAGACTACGACAAAGCCACAGACAGAGACAAAAGATGAAAATTAGGGAAAGAGATACAATAATCTGTAATTTTGTGGCAGTGATGCCTGGATCCTTCTTGGACGTAAAGAGAGAAATATAGAAGAAATGATCATGAACACCTAAATTCTCGTCCCAAAAAACGATACAACCACCCCCAAACGCCTTCGCCAATGCCATGAAAAACAAAAGGATGCTGAAAAGCAATAGAGATCAAGAGCTCAAACGACAGACGAGAAGCAAAAAACAAGACAAATGAATGTACAGACAACCACCCAGGGTGTATAAATATGTAGTCATCTCTTTCCCACACTCATCGGAACAGAAAGACGAAAGCAAGGGGACCAGCCATGCTGGAGCTTAGAAGGAGGATGTGAGAATCGAATCAACAGGATCCACCAAACCAAGGCGACCTCCGACGACGCTGCTTGCGACGAGTGAGAAACAAGTCCAGCCACTCACGATCGGTGTCAATCTCCTGGTCAACATAACGCGTCTAGCGTCCGAACTGTGCAAACAGATCATCCATATCCGAGTCGCCAAACGATGTCTCGATTCTAGTGAGCTCGGGCAACGTAGGTGGAGGTGAAAATGCCTCTCGTGCTGAAGGAGAGTATCCAGGTCGACGTTGAGAAGACGAGCGACTGACTCTGCTTTGCGAGCTGAATGTGCGGTGTGAAACAGGACGCTCGATCCTCTGGGCTTGAGTGGCTTGGGTGGCCTCGGAGTACTGCGAAGACTGTGTCTGGGTCTTGGACATGGGTGACAGCGGCGGTAGAACTGGGGGAAGCTGTGTGGTTTGTGTGTTGTAGAGGCTCGCTGGTCTTTCGCTCGAAGAGTCGCTCTGGATGGTTTGTGTGTGCTCGATGGTGGGACGGACGATTTCCGGCTCGTCCAGCACCATTGCATCAGGACCCTGTGGCATATCGTCGTCGACTACGGCAGAATCACTGTTGTGAGAGTTGAAGGTGAAGAGACCGCTCTTTCTGCGAGAGAACCACGAACTACTTTTCCTCTTCCTCAAGGGCGGCTGAAGACTGTTGTCCTGGCCATGCTTAACGACGACATAATCCTCTTCTGCGGCGCGCTTGACGCCTCTGGAACTGGTAGTGCTGTCGGAGGTCGGACGATCGGAAGAGGCGGTTTGTGGAGGGTTCTGTGAAGAAGGAGTCGAGACGAGCGAGGTGCGAGAGTTGCCGAAACTGCTCTTCAAACTCGACAGCGAAAACAGCTTTTGCATGCTAATCGATCTACGACGGCCATTGTTGGTAGGGCCTTTGGGCACAGGCAGCTGGGAGCCGAAACTGTCATGACGGGAGTTGTCGGAGTGCGACATTGTGTGGACGTTGGCGAGGTCGAGCTTGTTTGATGGGTCGTGGTTGGTCAACTGATAAGCCAATGGTAGATGATGCAGTTGAGAGGAGCTGCCGGCAAAAGAATTGGTGTTTTGTCGGTACAGGGAGTCGGTCGACGAGTGTGAAGCAGAAAGCAGATCGGGCGTGGAGAAATTGCTGCTCGGATGCTTCCTCGGGAAGGTGGTGGTCGAAGTGTTGCTAGGCGACTGAAACGGCAGCGACCATGTGCTTGCAGATGCGTTTCTGCTGTGATTGGCAGTTGGCAGATGGCAGTTGTAGTCGCGACTGTCTTGCTCGCTGCTGCTGTAGCTGTTGCTGCCAGTCGCTCCGACAAATTCGACAGGTGTGGGTGGATGCGAAGATAGCGGGCTCGGTCTAGAGGGCAGCGCCGCGCCTCTTCCATGCGTCGCTACAATGCCCAACGATGGCACCCTCTGCCTGTGCTGAGAAAGCTGCGACATGATCAAACCCCTTGATCTCCAAGTACCTGCGTCTTCTGTCAAGTGTCGCCGTGCGTTACTTGTCCTGTCCGACTCGCTACGGTGCTGATGGAGCGCGGGGTGTCCACCACATATTAACTCTTGCCGATGGCTTGCCTAAAAGTGGCCCCTTTCGTGGTTTGGCTTCGCCAGATCCTTCTGTCTTGCACGCCTGAACCTTGTGCCGCGTTTCACTCCTGCCTCAGCGACTTCCTCGACAAACAACCACAAGAACAACAAACGGCCATACACCGAGCTATCAAAAGACTAGAGTCCCTTATGCAAAGACCATCTCAACCCTAGTCTAGCCAGTGCACCCCTGCGTCCCCTGCGTGCCTGATCAACCCGTTTCATGCATACCTACCTTCTCCGCAAGTCTGTGCACCGTTTCAGGGCCGGCTGAAACTGACGTGTACCGTTTGTCTAGAGTACCTAGGAAGTGACGACGACTCGAGATACCGCGGCTGAAAGAGTCATCAGAATGATTGTATATGTTTGCGAGCCAAAAAGACAAAAGTTGAAAAGTATTTCCTCTGTTCGACGCCCTGCCCTATACAATCCCGGTCTTCTCCCTCTCAGCTCGCGACTGACAAAGCCATGAACCTACAGTCAACGCCTCGTGGTCCATGTACGGGAAAGCAGTGAAGCACTCGTAACAGCATCTGCTTTTACCTCCCATATCGCATGTGTTCCCACCCAACCCTTGACGAATGCCATATTGTCGACAAGTCATGAAGCCTATTTAGTTGGTCGAAGTCCCTGAAGTGTGCAGGACATCCACATCGCCTGCGTGTTTTGTCTCGCTCTGCTGCATCTTCGAAGAAGTTCCGTCATGCATTTGAACAGCATCTCCATGTCTCATCTCGTTCTCAACCTCGTTCAATGCAGGTAGACCAGAGGAAGCATCACCCTTGGAAGACGATGCAATCGACGGATTGCGCTCTTGTTCTGGCTTTTGCTCAAAGAACTCAACATGATCTGCATCTCGGTCCTTATCGTCGTTGCGTATCATTTCGGTCAAGCTCTTGAAGTTGAACATGGATTCCGTGTTCACATCATTGCTCGGAGTACCAGAGTGTGTATCAGGCGTACCAGTACCGTCATCTAGCACCGTCGCACTGGCGTTGGGTGACATCTGGTAGTTCGGCGTCCGTTGTTGATAGCTTCCAGGCGCAGAGTCCAGCATCGAAGATGCCGCCGATGAGGCATTGGAGATGTGGCGAAGGTGAGAGCGGTTTTGAAGGGCATCCGGGAACGATATGGGCTGCGTTGCCTGCGGTAGATTGGCTCTCGATTCTTCAAGATGCCTCTGAGAGTCGGCTGTCTGCTCAGCAACCTCTGTATTCAAGGTAGATGTAGGTTCGGTAAGCGGATTAAAGCCGTAGGCTGTGGTGGCAGGTGCCTTGCCTTTGCCGACGATTGGAGGAGCAGCTGGTGGAGGTGATGAAGCTGTCGAGACACCTGTCTGAGGTCGTGGAATATTACTCGTAGAGCGGGTCATGTCAGACCAAGCAACTGTGCTGCCGTTCAAGCTAGCACTGTAAAGACTTCCGTTCTTCTTCGCGACCTTTTCTGCCTTCTTTGCGTCCTTCGCAGCTTCTTTGTCGCGTCTCTTTGTTTCTTTCCTGATTTCCTTCTCCTCTTTCTTCTTGCGGTCTTCTTCGGAAGCTAGAGATAGTCGGATAGCTTCCATCATCATAAGATCTTCGAGATCATGGGCACGACTTCGTCTACCCGACGGACGAGGCTCTGTGCTTGATCCTTGACCTTCTATGTGAGCGATCAACTCAGACAGACTACCTACTTGACCATTGTCAGCTCTCGGCGTGCCAGTCCCACTTGCACTAGCAGAGGTATCCGTCAAAAGTGTACGGCGGCGGCGACCAAGACCGCCAAACGAGCGTACATCCGATGGCTGTTGATTACCTAGCATGTACGCAGCATTGTGAAGAGCAGTTGCAGCAGCAGATCTCCGCAATGCGTGCGCTCTAGCATCAGCAAGCTTCTTTGCCCAGTCAGGTCGTACTCGATCTGTAGTGATGACAGTGGGGGCCGAGGCAGATAAAGATGTCGTACGTCTTCTACCGTGCGGCACAGGTAACGAGAGAGTTGATGCATCGGGAGATGGGGCGCTTGTTGGAGCCGGACTGCTGACAGGGCCGGAGTATACAAGACCTCTGCGGAAGGAAGGAGGTTGGTAGCTGACACCAAATTCAGGCGTCACACAAAAGGGACACGCAGCGGGCTCTGAAACCAATAAGCCTTCCTCGTCGGTTGTGGGATTGCCCTCATCATCGTGATGCTCCGGAGGATGCGGGTCAGGACGCTTGATTTGTACGAAGCACTCTGAGCAGATGGGCTGATCACAACAGCGGGTCTTGTTGAGGTGTGGAGGGTAGTACATGAAGCAGATGGGACATTCCGCAGCATCCTTATACAAAACAGCTTCGAGAGGAGAGCCGTTGACTCTTGGGTCTCGCGGCAGACGAATCTCCTGAGGGGCAATCGAAGTAGACGAAGCATTGTTGTTCTTGTTCGAGGTGCCCAAGGATGCCAGAGTTTTTGCACGATCACGGAAGAGACCTCGGGATGCCGAGGCTGAGGGCAAAGATGCGGTGCCTGGACGAGGCAAAGTGGCGCTTTGCGGAGTCGAGGTATGGTCGGATTGGTAGGATTGTGAGCGAGAGGAGATTGGAATAGTGAGCGAGTCGACATCGCTGCCGGCGGTTTGTTCGAGATCGGGGAGGGGAGGGTCGTCAGCAGCGGGAAGGGCTAGTCCTCGTGCTACAGCTACAAGCTGATTCTCGGTCCACGAGTCAGAATGGTCGTTCAGGCCTTTCCAGAATGGCGCCAAGCGGCGTTCGATCTAAGATGTGTCAGCAGGATAGTTGTTATAGAGATAGTGGATGGCGTACCATGAGCTGGCGCACGACGGTCTTGTTGAAGTCCTCAGGACCGACGTATGTTCCTAGCGTAACGAGATAGCCACCATCGACACCTTCCTCCTTCATACTTCGCTCGCGTTCATTTTCTCGAGTAGCACGCTCCTTCTCACGTTTGCGAGCTTCTCTTTCTTGCTTGGTTTCGCGGCGAGGTTCCTCGGTGCGTGATTGGTCACCTCTACTGCTGGACCCCAGATGGAGGAAGGATAGGTTCTGTCTGCTGCCGCGGCCACTACGCACATTGTACATGGAGTTTTCGGCTGTGCCATTGCTGGGAGTTCCATTGTTTGCTGTGTTGGCGCGCGATCGGGAGCTGGTGGTCCTCGACTCCCTGGTGGAGCTGTTGGTATTTCCCATGGCGGAGCGGTGATTGTCTCTCAGGCACGTTGCGGGGAAGCACTCGAGAGACGGCGCATTCCACGCTCAAGATCCGACTATTTCTTGGCCAGTCGACTTCATGCGACAGACGGAGGACGAGTGTAGTGAGAGACAGAGGCGGGCACGTGGGGTGGGAGACGAATGGAGATGAAGGCGTTCCAATAGCAGAATAGGCGGAATAGGATCGAGGTAGATAGTGCTGGAGCAACGGCCGACAAGGTCCGCCCTCGGGTCGTCTTAGTAAAATAGCCGTTCGTGATGCCCTCGACCAAGAGCGAGCGATACCTATGCCGTCAAAGACGGCGACTGTTTCAGACTGGAGATATCAAGAACAACGACGATGACACGAGAGACCTTTTCAAGCCTTTCTTCTGGGAACAAGACATGGCCGTCTTGTCTCACACCATCACGCCGATGACGCGACGCTTTGTGCCTCGGAAGCCAATCAATGACATCCGTCCTCAGCGGAGACACCCTTCCGCCAACTTGATCTCAACTTCTTCCCCTCCTTCCCCTCAACCATCGCTGGAGAAATTTCACTTTTCAACACTCGGCCCAGCCATCTTCTGTTGCTCACCTCTCACGTAATCTTCATATCGATTATGAAAAGGCCGCAATGAAGTATCTGTGGGCCTGAGGTGACAGATTTTAATGTGTCTTGTCTGCTTTAGTGCTGATGATACAGCCCTATCATCCAAACATCCATCGTCGTCTTGACACTACACACAACTTTATCATGGGAGTCAGTTGATAGTTCGTAGGACTTGGGGTGATCAGGACATCCGGAGTCATTTTCATGTCTGATTCACAGTACTAATAGCATCTACATGAGCTAGAAACATCCTTCACCATCGAGGACTCGCAGAGAGAGAAAAAGCCTCGGACGACCTCCCATGGCGCCCTTTGTGTAGAACTGGGTCTTAGCGCTCACATAACAAATACCCTCGTCCTCTGCCATAATTCCTCTCAATGCACTTCGGTACCGAACGATCTCTTGGGAGACCAGTTTTGTAGTTGATAGCTGTCTCCCTACGCGTAGAGCAACAGGTTGTGGCTTAAGGTGTGATGGCCGACTTGTCAGTCTTGCGACCTTTTGAGCTGCTGTGCTTCTTGCCATCAACGGCGTTCTCTTCCATTCCACTATCGTCAGATACACTGCGGGCCTTGCGTTTGCCCTTGCTCTTCGTGCAAGTCGACTCTTCAACCTCGGACTGAGGAGCTTTGGTGCCGTCGGCTGAAATGCTGTCGGGTCTGATAACGTCTTGTACGGCCTCACCATCGACGTTGTTGTCGGGTTCGCTGTCGATCTCGTCTTTCCTCTGGATCTTGCCAACAGTCCGACGCTCAATCTCGACTTCGCTGCTGTCGGATTCGGTGTCACCTCTATCTTCGATGTTGTTAGTGTTCGATCGGTGCCGTAAAAGGTACAAAGACTTACAGTAGAGGCTGCCATACACGATTTGAACTCCCCTCTGAGGTTTCCTGGTTGTGCCTGCCTTCAGGCCCTCTTTGGTGCGCTTCAACTCAGCCGAGTCATCCTCGGCATAGCGCAGCGTCTCTTGAGCCCTGTCCAGAAGGTTATTCAAGTCATCTCTTGCTTCAGAAGTCTGATCAGGCCCAAGTTGTTCTCGACCCAGCTCGGCAAGACGCACTGCCTCTTGGGCATGGTGAAGATAGTCGACCTTTCCGCAAGCCAAGACCATGTGTGCATCAACACGGAACAACAGTGGTAGGTTCGGACGCATGAGGAGCTGTGAGGCGATATATCTTGCCTCGTCGTTGTTGCATTCGTCGTTATTTCCGGCGTAAAACATCATCTCATCGAAGTCCCTGGTCAATTCTTGGTCTTCGTTCTCATGCACATCTCTAGGTTCTGCGCCGCTGGGTTGTGTAGCGTGATCGCTCATGTCGAAACAGTGTATGGATGATTGTGCAACCAGCAAGGAACGTTGTTGAGGCTGGCCGATGGGACGAGGTGGATTGCAAAGTATCGTCACAAATTTGAAGTGGAAACAACATTCAGGTTAAATGTGGTCGCGCCTTCCCTGACAAGCAGCTCGCGCTCTCTCCCCTGATGCATTCATCAGTACCTCCACCTTACCTAGCGAGGGCCTTTAAACATCGACCTTGAAGGATTCTTATGCGTCTATGAAGGCGTACCCACTGCCACTGTTGCGCAAGGGCTCTTCTGCTCCACCATGATAAGCATGCCATATCTCAGTAGTTGGGCGATGTTGGTAGAGCACGACGGCCACGGAGCGTACGGAACGTCTCACCACATGTCACAGAGTCCAGCACATGGCCAGAGGTCTCCCATCTTCCTATGGACAAGTTATACGCCGTAGAACGACACGAAAGATTCTGAACCAGATATGTGTTTGAAGAGAGATAAGAGCCAACTACTATTCGGTGGATACTGTCCTGATTGCAACACTACCGTGCCTTTTCACAACTACCAGCTTGACTTATCGTCGCACATAGAGTGTCAGGGACTGTAGTCAGAACCTGAACTAGCTGTTCCTATTGACAACCATTCAGGTTGAAATTCACTTGTGCTCGAGTACCAGTTGTAGTAAATATCGTATTGATTCTTTGCGTGCGAGTGTAGCGAGCTCATGATATAAGAAGTAAAAAACGCCCTCCCAAATGCCTCTTACCCAAATTTTTGGTCGAAGTGAAAAAGAACAAAACGGACACGCCCGACCACCAACGCCCTTGCTCGCCGAATGGAAACTGATCATCATTTCCCAAAACCACTCCCTATACAGCCTGAATTGTATGCTTTTTCTTGTTCTTTGCATGCGTGAACGATGGAGCTGGCGTCTAGAAGCGCTCCTTCATTCTCGACGCAACGGTTCTGAGGTTGCCGTACACCTTGGCTGGCGGGCTGCCGAGAATCAGGGAAACGATGGCGGTGCGAGCCATGTGAATGTTCTTGAAACCTGGAATAAAATGATCAGCGTCTGGTCACCAGACGAAAGAGTCCTCCAGATATCACGTACCACCCAGAATGTGAATTTTTGAGTCTGCGAGTACGACACGGGTTTTGCTTGCGTTCTCAATGGCGTGCTTGGTCTTTCCGTCCTTTCCAGCAATTCCTAGAGGTGATCAATCAGCAATTTGTTCTGACAGCTGGTGCATCCAGTGACACTCACTGCCAATAGCTCTGCCGAGGTGCTCGCCTTGAAGCGTCTTGACATCCTTGATCTCGAAAGTCTCAATGTACAAATCATCCAAACGCAACAAAGCAATTGCATCATCCAAATCGAAGCCCAGGCAGAAAGCATGGATGAAATCTGCACCCTTCTGCAAAGCACCAGTATCATCGGTGAATCTGCTTGTGCGCAGCTCGACATTCTTGTTCTTGGTGTTGACTCTGCATTGCAGTTTCAGGTGCTCGACCAGAGGAGGGTAGACTTTAGGCCATGCGTTCTTCAGAGGCGTCCAGCGGTGAGGCGGTACGGCGACTTTGCGGGATTCGGAGCGGACGTGGGCGTTTGTAGCCTTTTCGGCGGCGAAGAGTGGTTGCGAGTCGACGGTCATGGCTGTGTCTTCGGTGGCTTGAGCGGCGTCTTGAACGGCGGGAGCGTCGGTGGTGCTGATGAGCATCTCATCGTCTTCGTTGTTGCTTGCGGCGGAGGCCTCATTCAGGTTCTGAGCGATTTCCTCGGGCGCAACTCTTTGGAGGGCAGTTGGTGCGGGCATGATGATGGCAGTCCGAGAGGGCAGACGATGAGATTGAGAATGGCGTAGTTCCGGCGATGCGTTTCTTATTTGGTGGAAGTAAAATTAAGGCGATTTGTGCTGTTGGGTGAGGTGATTGCAGAAGCGCAAGATGGTATACTTTTTTGCCATTGGGCTCGAAAAGTCTCCATCTCCGCCAAGCAAAAGGCGGTCAGCGATCCCTTGACCCTGGACTTTCACACGACCACGCTTCACATGTTAGACGAATGATTCAGAGAACCGAGAGAGAGCATGGTGCTAATGAATTGCTTGTTCGTTGACTGCCAACAGTGTCTTATGCCGCTCTACTCTCTTTCAATGCACTCTCGGTGCTGGGTATTTGTGATATCTCCTCCTTGCTGTTCGTGAATGCGCAAGTACGCCATGAACCAGACAGAATCAGTCGTCCTTTGAGATCAGAATTTGCTCAGTGGCAGCATCAATATAACGCATGAAAAACTCGCGATCGAAACGGTCGCGACTGAGATACTACTTCTTTCCGCTGTTGGAGGCGGAGTTGGCGTTCAGCAAGCTGACGATTCTGACCTTCTCGACCTCAATCTGCTGCGAGTTGTCCAATTTGACCTTGACGTCCTTGAGTATGAAAGTCCACACATCATCGCAGAAACGGTACGTGTCGAGATGTCCCTAAGAGTATGCATCAGTATTGCGATAGCATCGGACATTGCATGGGCTAACGTGGAGAAACGAGAGGTGCGCTGGGTCGCCAAAGACGAATAGGTGTAAACTAGGAGAAACAGAAAGGGATGCACTTGTTGGTGTTGGTAGCCAGTCTTTTACCTTGAAGCTCATTCTTGCCTTGACCTTTTCACCAAGAATCTGCGCGATTGCCTTGTCGAAGTTGGCCATGATCTTAATGGCAAGCTGAGGCTCGATACGACGGCTGCTAATAAGGTCGTCGAGTGTGTCTGCAAGTGTACCGCCGATGCTTCGCATGTCTTTCTCAGCACAATGTTGGATAGTGATGAGTTGCCGCGCCTACCTCGCATTGCGGTACATCTCGTGGTACATCGTGCCTTGCTCGGCCATGATGAAGATCGACTGCTGTGCAATGCGCAAGTCGCTAGATAAGTCTGGCTTATATGTAGAGATGCGCAAATGATGTTACGCACAAAGGAAGAAAGGTGTCGCCTTCGATATGGACAGATGTTGATAGAGTCAGCAACTTGACGGAAGCGGTTTGGCCCGGCGTGATCCGTCTAGGCATCAACTCCTCCACCATCCCGACCTTCCATTGTCACTTGGTATCAGTTCACAAAGTCGCTAGTGCAGAGAAAGATACTCAAACCGATCAACCAGGCAAACACCATGCAGAAAGAAGCCATCGTCGCTTAAGCATCTGTATATCACTACCTCACTGTATCTGCCAAGTTGGCAGGGGAATCAGCTTGCTTTATCTTATCTATTTTGATCAAAGCCACCACCCTGCAGGAAAGTCGATTCGCCGATCGCTTACGGAGGGTTCGAGCTGCCGTTTCCGCTTTAACGGGCAGGTTTGTGAGGAATCAAGATCTGACGTGCTAGAGTCTAGATGGAGTCTAACACGAATCGAGCGCGAACATGGCCAAACGATTGGATCAAGACCATCTCGCGGCGCGATCGCGCCGTCGTGTCTTGTGCACGAGCACTCTTGAGATCGTCAGGTTTGCTCAATCCCTCCGGCTCCGAGCGCCCAAAAATTGTAAATAGTGTAGATATCATGGATCGAGGGAGCTAGGACGCTTTCTCTCTCAACTGTTTTCTCTTGGTCTTGTTGCTGGTCTTTCTCTCTCCTTCAAGATTCCTAGCTCACTCTTTGTCCTCTAACAATCCCTTCTCGAATCTGCACTCTCTGGAAATCCATTGTCCAACTCACCGGACCGAGACTTCGAAGCCATCATAGTCACGCCTTGTCGCACGGACGATACACAGCTACTACCCTATGGCCTCAACAATGCACAAGGGCAAGCCTGCCCAGCAACTATCCACGATTCTACCACCCCTCGTCTTTGGATGTGCCGTCTTCAACTCACAATACAACGATGTTAACAAGCTAGACACGGTCGGCTTGGTGAAGGAGGCACTCGAGTTCGGTATCAGAGCATTCGATACCAGCCCATACTATGGCCCTAGTGAGGAGCTGTTAGGTGCTGCTCTCGACACAGAATTTGTGCGCGCACATGTGCCACGCTCCGACCTGTTTTACATCACCAAGTGCGGCCGCATTGCTGGAGACGAGTTCGACTACTCCCCCGAATGGGTCCGCCAAAGCGTCGCTCGCAGCCTGGAAAGACTCCGCACCGACTACCTCGACATTGTTTACTGCCACGATGTCGAGTTTGTGAGCGAGGACGAAGTCATGGGAGCCATTAAAGAGTTGCGTCGCATCCGCGATGAAGAGGGTACACTGCGCTATGTCGGTATCTCTGGATATCCCGTTCCTTTGCTCTGCTCACTCGCTGAGCGCGTTCTTCGCGAGACTGGCGAGCCTCTCGATGCTGTCATGTCATACGCAAACTTCACACTGCAAAACACCACACTAGCGACGACTGGCATTGCGCGTCTGCGTGCTGCTGGCGTCGACGTTGTGCCCAACGCGTCACCACTGGGTATGGGTCTTCTGCGTCGCGCGGGTCCTCCTGTAGCGGGTCAGGGAGATTGGCATCCTGCGGGTCCTGGAGTCAGAGCGGCCGTTCGTCGTGCGAGTGACTTCTGCGACCGCCATGGAGAACGTCTCGAAGTCGTCGCCATTCGCTACGCGCTCGAATCGTGGCTGACAGCTGGAGCAAGCGTCGGCTCCCGAGGCGATCCTGCATCCGGTGTCCCATGGACCCGCGAGTCAAACGAACAAGTCGGAGGTCAAAAGCTCGGTGTTAGCGTCATGGGTGTGAGTAACGCTGGTGAGCTAGAGAAGACAATGTCAGTCTGGCGCAGTATTCTCGATGGTCTCGAGGGTGGTGAGGAAACCGTCAAGCTTGCTGGTCGCTGGAAGAGAGACCACGAGTGGAGCTTGAACCGCAAGCACGGTGTTCAAATCATGGCAGATGGCATTCAGGAGCATCTGGCTGAGTACCTCGATTTCGCATGGGACAGCCCTGGCAAGGACTACGTCAACAAGAGGGCAGCTAAGACTTTGACTCCGCCCGAGGCCGTAGACTCCGCTTGGTTGACACCTGCTCAGAGCCCACGGGCCGAGCAAGACTTGCCTGAAGAGCTCAACCTTGCAGTCAGATGATCCATTCCATGCACTTGGGTGTTTTCTCATGTTATGGCGTTTTACGATTGGCTTGGTTGACAGATCTTTTTTGATATCCCTCCCCGTTTTCTTCACATTCTACATTAGCTATTTGTCGGATACGTCCTCAAAACCTTCTTCACTCCATAATTCCATAAGATATCATTCTTCCATACAAAGACTCGACATGGTTGTGGCGATCGCCAGAGTATGAGTGTTTCTTGCAACAATCGTGAGATGCCAAAGTCCAAAGAGTAAGGATGCCTGTATCGTCATGATGGCTGAGTACATATCATGTATAAAGCAGTTCATCTGAAAACATCCACACATTGCCTTGAACTCGCTCCGTAAACCACCTACGGCTTAACAACGTACTCCCAGGACAAAGCATTATCCCTCAAGAACGTAGCAGTATTTGTCTTTCCAGCAGCAGTAGAGTTGGTAAGACCACAGGTTTGCACAAAAGTGCCCTGCGACTTTGCCTTTTGAGCATTGAGCGCAGCATAGCTGTCCACAGGGCAAGACTTTCCTGGACCATTTTGGCACGAAGGCACGGCTGGGTATCGTTAGTTGGAGGTAGCGTGATGAGATATGCTGGATTGACTTACGATATACGGCATCGTTGAGTGTGATGCGGACGTACTTCTTGCTGGAGCAAGTCAAGCGCTCGAAGCCGATGGTACCGCGCATGGTCACGTAATGGCTTGAGATGTAGAGCTAGAGGCTCTGGTATTAGCAATTGTTGAGATTGTATCGAGTATAAGGAAGGGGTATGGTACCTGATCACTAGGGATCTTGGTGCTGGGAAGAGGCTTCTGCTGATCAAAGACTCCAATTTCAGCAGCAAGCTGATTGATTTGACCATCGTTGGTGAACATGGGCATTAGTGGTCCCGGTGTCCATGACTGACCATTGCTGTTCACATATGTTTTGTTTGGACCATCGACAAGTCTTTGGACGATGGCATTGAGAACAGGTTGCATCAATGTATAGTTCTTGCCAGAACCAGGACCTATGAAACGTCAGCTATCGTAGGCCATCGCAGTGTGCAGTTGACTTTACTTACCAGAACCATAATAATAGCGCAAATCCTGTGCATACTCGTACTTGCGAAGCTCATCGTCTGTGAAGATGTTGCACCATGGGGATCTACGACCAGTGATCTGGGTCTCGAATCCGCATAGGTAGGGAAAGTTAGTCACGTCAGAACTTGTGAAGGAAAAGTTGCCCTTGATATGGCTGTTGATGCGTTTGGTGACAGCAGGTAGGTACAGATTATTCCAGGTTGTGAGGTTATCACCACCACCGTTGTCACTGTAGGTAGGGCAGGAGTCGGAAGGAGCAAGGGAGTTGGCGATGGACTCTGGGACATTGGACTTGAGCACATAAATGTCTCCGTAGGTGCTGTTTGGACCCAGATATCCTCTGGCAAATAGTCTGCAAGATCTGGTCAGACTTTGAACTAGGAGCAGTGTTGGGGTATATTACCTTGCGGAGTTGACAACCCTAGGAGCTGCAGGATACTGATTCGCAAACACTGAGAAAGGAGTGTTTTCAGTGTAGAAATCAGGGTATCTCCATCTATAGGAGACGCCCATGTCGTACAACTCCTTGTATCCTCCTATGGAGATGTCTGAAATCTCAACAGCCGGGTTGCGGAGTACAGGCTTCCACGTGGAGATGAAGCTGTAGTCACCTGTGGCGGTGAACTGAGCAGCTTGGATCTGGTTGGGTCAGTAAGAGTATGATATTCTCTGGAAGACGAGGACGTACCTTCTCAGAGAGTGCCACCCATCCATTGTAAGCTCCCGGGTCAGGATACCTTGAGCCGTGGCGAGACACAAAGGCCGCCATATCTACGGTGCAGCCATCAGGCACCTCATAGGGAATGTTGTTAACATCAGGGCCTTGGAACCAGGGGCTATTTCCACCGAGCCATTGCGTAGGGTCGAGATCAGCTGCGTGTACAACACTCGCGGTCAAGAGCAGGCAATTGGCCAGGGTAGCAGTAGTGGAGAAACCCATAACGATTAGCTTTGCAAGTTAGACTTGTTGGATATTGTGAAACATATGCGCTGCTGCATCTTTATAAGTGATCACAAGCACTAGGGATCATGGTTCCTGGCCTATCGAGGGGAAATGGAAAATCAAGCAAGCGAGATGATGCATCGGATGATGGCTGTCCGCAAGACTTACCTTCGAGGATAATTAAAACCGTGCCTGAAGCGCGTATTCCCTGGCGTTCAAGAGTTCATACGCGATCCCGCATCATTTCACCGGCCGTCCTGACTTGTATGTTGAAGTTGAAGCCTGACAGACCTGGTAACATGTGCTGTATCAAGCATTCTGGTTGGCTCGGACAGACGAAGCCTCAGGCGAACATGGAAGGTGCGATCGGCTCGAGAACAAACAAGCAACCTGAAGCGAGGCTCGGTTGCAAAACTCCTGGTATCAATCACCCGCCGCGCGAGTCTGCAGACTGCAGCTCTTCTTTGTCTAGTAATTCAGACGTGCAACACATCCACGTTCATCTCGCGTGGAAACCGAGTAAGAGACCACGAGCAATACACGTGTCGCGAGTCCGCATGCCATGTCGCTTGTGATGCTATATCATGTCGCGACCATCGCTTGCACACGCGAGACTATCGACTGGCGATCTACACAGGCATGATGGGTAGAGGAAGAGCTGTTCAAGGTACGGGATGGCTCGCAAGATAAATCGTAAGGTATAAGAAGTCGAGGTATGTACGAAGGGATAGAAGCTTATTCCAAGCAGTCCAGCGGGTACTAGGTACACGAGCATCATGAAGTTCCTTCCTCTTGTGTCCGCAGGCTTCTTGTTTGCACAGTCGATCTCTGCCAACTCCATCCAGAAGAGAGATACCGTCAGCGATATCTTGAACGATATCAAGACTGCCGCCACTTGCACGGCTTGCCAGGTCTGGTCAATATCCTGTGAGCAGCATACATAGCAACTGACGTGTCCAAGGGCTTGCTTGGTGTCCTTCAAGCTGTCGCTCATCTTGGTAACGATGCCTTTGTCGGAGTCATCACTGCAGTCTGCATCGCGCTCGGAGTAAGCTTCTCTCACGACTTGTGTGGTACTTTCTTCTCTGACACCACATAGACTGAGGATGCAGATGTCTGTACCGGTGCTATTGGACTCGAAGGACCTATCTTGGCTCACGACCTTCGCAATCTGAAGATTGGCTCACACACAGCACAACTTTTCTGCGGAACCATCTTCGGCTTGTGCGATTACCCGGCTGTCACTCCCTACACTGTTTCGTTCCCCTCAGCCAAGCCTGCTGGAGCCGCTCGTCCTCCACCCAGCGGCAAGACTCCCCTGAAGGTCGTCCACTATAGTGACATCCACGTCGACCTCTCTTACGAAGTCGGCGCCAACTATAACTGCACCAAGAACATCTGTTGTCGCCCTTACACCACTGCCGATGCCCCTGGAAACACGCAGTTCCCTGCCGGAGCTTATGGCAACGCCCAATGTGATAGTCCTCGCAGCCTTGAACAGAGCATGTACAATGCCATCAAAACTCTTGTACCTGATGCCGCCTTTTCTTTGTTTACTGGTGACGTCGTTGAGGGCGCAGTCTGGCTTGTCAACCAAACTGAGGTCACAGGTGATCTGAACAATGCATACTCGCTGATGTCCACCCTTGGAATGCCTGTGTATGGCGTCGTAGGCAACCACGATGTGGCACCCGTCAACAGTTTCCCTCCCGCTGCTGTTGATACGACCATCACAAGTCAATGGGTCTACGACACTTTGTCCACAGCCTGGACCAAGTGGATCGGCTCTGCAGGTGCCACCGAAGTCGACAAATTCGGTGCCTACTCGGTCAAGAACCCCAACACCAACCTTCGCATCATCTCTTTCAACAGTAACTTGTACTACAAACAGAACTTTTGGCTATACGAGGAGCCTATGGAGACTGACCCCAGTGGTCAGTTGGCTTGGCTTGTATCAGAGCTTGCCGCTGCTGAGAGAGCTGGTGAACGCGTATGGTTGACTGGGCATATGCCCATGGGATCTGGCGATGCTTTCCACGACGCCTCGAACTACTTCAACCAGATTGTGAAGAGATACAGTGCCACCATCGTTGCCCAATTCTACGGCCATACCCACAGAGACGAGTTTCAAATTACCTACTCGGATTACACAGCTCAGACAGCTGCCAACGCCATCGATGTGTCATACATCGCTCCCGCCCTGACTCCCACTTCTGGCAATCCTACATTCCGTGTTTATTCTGTCGACCCAGTCACCTTCGGTATCCTCGACTACACAGTCTACTTCGCTAACATGTCCAACCCTACCTACCAGAATGGTCCAACTTGGCAAAAGTACTACTCCGTCAAGGAACAATACGGTGCTCAGCTCAGTCCTCCCGTGATCGCAGCCTCCGCCGAACTTACCCCTGCCTTCTGGCACAATGTAACCACTCTCTTCCAAAACAACGATGCCGTATACCAACAGTTCAACACCCGCAAGTCGCGCGGTCATGATACCTCAACGTGTACTGGTGACTGCAAGACCGATAACATCTGTCAACTGCGCGCAGCTGAATCTCAGTACAACTGCGTCACCATTAAACCTGGAGTGAACTTCAAGAAGCGCGATTTGACTGCTGAGATTGCTCATGGGGATGAGTGTGATGGTTCTGCTGGAGCAAAGATATTGGGTGTCATCTCTGACAATATCCCGACTTTTGAGCAGATCTTGCAGAAGCAACTTGGTGCTGGCTTCATGGGTGAATCAGTCAATGGTACAACCTCTTGATCTGTGGAACTGAGATACATCGCCCTCGCTAGAGAGGCTGGCTATTGGATGCTTGGTCTGGATGTGAAGATACATTTGGGAAGTAGTTGGACATACATGCATTATCTAGAAAATTTGAAAATCGAAACATTGGTCAACTCGTGTTCATCACATCTCCTATATGCCAACAAGTCTTTCGCACTACACACATTCACGTAGCTCACCAGAGGGCAGGTTGCATACCCATCGTTCTAATCAAAATTATGTTTGGCAAGTAGACCAGGAGCGTTGTGCATGTATAGCCAACCAGGTCAGACAGCACGACCTCCCTTTGCCACCATTTCCGGGTACGGTATGGACACCAAGACTGCCGGAACTGGACTTGAGCTGTTCCGTAATGCATACTTCGACCCTATACAACGTTCTCGTGAAGACGATGCTCCGGTCAGTGCACGTGTTTTGACTTGCGAAATATTTTCATGTGAACTCGGTAGATGGCGGAGGAAGCCAAAGTGATGCATAACGACCTATCAGATGTGCATGTATGACGGAGAGGTAGGGAGTGGATATCGACTTAAGGGGTATTTCCAAGGTCCCTGAACGATGGTTCACTTCATATAGAAAGAAATCCAAGGTAGGTAGGTGCGTGCCGAGAAGAATTGAGCGAACCAACATCTAGATCAGGAGTCCACAAATAGTGGATGGCTTTGTGCTTCTCAGTGGATGCTATCAAGCTTCCGAGGACACTATACACGTTCACGGCTACGCGGGTGAGACGACTCCATACACGTGAAATTCGTCTGAGAACAGCTCTCACGACTACATATAGGCGAGGTCGAAGCTGTCGGAACGCACAGTGATCTTCAGCTAAGGGACGAGTCCACAAAGAGCTAATGGCAATTCAAATGTCAGTGGCCAGTCCTTACTTCCGGACAGGACTGTGTATCTCTATAGTGAACTGTGCGTTGGTGTTAGACTAGCAAGCAGACGGAAGCTCACAGGCATATACCAGCCCCATGTTGGACATTGGCAGCTCCTTCCGCTTGAACTATGTCTACGCTAGCGATATTGCTACTTTGTCTCCATGAGATTATTTCCATTCCATGTCTGATACGATGGACTTGTGAAGATTATGCTACAACTGGTAGTAGTCCATGCCCGAGTTAATCCTCTCGGGTGAGTTCAGTTCGGCTGGTGCACAGTGGAAGTAAAGTTGTAGGTCATAAGAATAGAATTCAAGATAACACTCTTTGCTTCCCAAGAAACAAAAGAGCAAAAGAAGTAGACTGCAACAAAACTCAAAAACAAAACCCCAAGCCACTCTCCTTCAACATCCACCAACTCCTCTCGTTGTCTTATACGAGCACTTATTTGCTGTTGAAAACACCAGCAATGCACTTGCTGACAATAGCCTGATCCTTGTAGGATCCAGCACTGCCGGTAGGGACTTCGGAAAGAACGTAGTCGGTAGCGAACATACCAGCCGACCAACCGGTCCAGCCAAGGTAAACGTCAGAGTTGGTCATCAGGTAGTTGAGGATGTCGCAGACGGCGGTCAAGCAAGACTGGTCGTTGGAGCCACCAGCCTCGGTGAGGATGGCTTGACGGCCGTTGGTGCGGAGCCAAGAAGCGAGCTTGGTGAAGCCGGCGATGTTGGAGGAGGAGGAGACGCAAGTCGACTGAGTGCCGCTGCCATCCGAGTCCGAGTATTGGTGGACGTCGAAAACGAGGTTGGACTTGCTACCGTCGAGGTTGGTGATCTTGTTGAGGGCAGCAGCAGAGCCGTTGTCAACAAAGTTAGCGGCGTGGGTCTAAGGAAGGTGTACTGTTAGCATGGGAGGTGATATTTCGAGATGGTATGTTCGTGTGCTGAAGCCTGGTAACTTGGACCACGTTTTTTTGGAGCAAACTTCAGTCATACGAATGACTTTACTTACCCAATCGTTACCAGGTAGCAGAATCAAGTTCGAGGTGGCACCGGCCTTGCGGATAGCAGTGACGGCAGCCTGGATGGTGGTGGCCCAGGCGTTGATGTCGGTAAGATCGTGGGGCTCGTTCATGAGGCCGAAAGCAACCTTAGGCTTGCCGGCGTACTTGGTGGCAAGCTGGCTCCAGACGGAAGCGAACTGGGCGTTGGTGGGACCACCGCTGCTGCCGACAATTTGGCCGTTCCAGCGAGCGTAGTTGTGGAGGTCAAGGATACAGAGAGCGGCTCCAGAGTTCAAGCAGTAGGTCATCTGCTGGTCGTACTTGGCGAAGAAGGTGGTGTCGAGGTTGCCACCAAGCTTGCTGTTGACAAGGTATTGCCAGCCGACGGGGAGACGGAAGGCGTTGAGCTTGTCGTCCTTGACGAAGTGGTTCATCTGGGCTTGGCCGGTGGTTCCAGGGTCGACGTAGCCGCCGGAGGAGGCACCGTTGGTGTCCATACCGAAATCGAAGCCTGCAATGTTGACACCGGCGTACTGATATCGTTGTCAGTTCTGATACTTTGTCATGGGTATGAAATGCTCTTACCTGGACCTTGCCCTTAGCAGAGGAAGCGGCCGAAGTGACAACAGCTTGGCTAGTAGTGACAGGAGCCTTGGAAGGAGCAGCCTGGGTGGTGGTGGCCTTGGCCGAGGTGACAACAGCCTTGGAAGTGGCAGGAGAGCTGGAACCAGCACCGGGAACGCACTGCGAGTACCAGTCGTTCTGAACAGCACAGTGGTAACCAGCAACACAGTCAGTGGCACCAGTGAATCCGTTACCACCACATTGAGCGTAGGCAGGAGCAGAAGCAGCTGCGGCAGAACCAGCTGCAGCAGCGACGACGAAAGCGGAGTACTTCATCTTGATGTAGAATGGAAATAGCGAGAAAAGAATGGCACGCTAGGGTAGTGGAAGAAGGGTGAGAAGAATGAACGAAAGACGAGATGTCAAGAGAGCTTGATAGGAAGAAGAGCAGGGCAAGACAGGCCCTAGACTTTATATAAAAATGCTCTCACCTACAAGAGTGGATGTCACGGCTGGACATTACAACTACCAAACTGATCAAGCATGGGACGAGTGTTTGGCATACATTAACCCAGCGCCGCTAAGATCTAGAGAGGGGTGATGGAAGGGTACTGTGCTGCACCACAGGCTAAAGCCCTAGAAGCCTAAATGGTCATGGAGACTAGACAAGCATTTTGACGTTAGCGTGAACCTGGTCGAGGATCTGGGCTGGCATAGCATCGCGTGGAAGAATTGAAACGCCTTAGATGGTGCAATATGTTTTAGATGGCCAACTCAAATATGAGTATGCCGTGCACTTGACGCAAGCCATGATTGCTTGAGTTGAGAAGGAGCGCATAGTGGTAGGTCGTCAATGCGGCTCAAATCACCAGCAGTGCAGAGCGCATGGTGGGCCATGGCGCAGGCGCAGGCGCAAATGTCCGAAATGACAGGAAGCAGGGATGAGGTTCGGTTCCACCGATGTCGATGATGGGTGCTTTGTTTCCGCAAGCGAGCAACGAGAGTGGCGCAACTTTTATATGGGGCTGAAACAGAAGCACAACAGTCCTTGGCCCTCTAGATTTTCTGGGGTTGCTGTTTCATATCGGACTCGCCCGGACTGATCCATCAAATACCGCCTCGGCGCTTCACCTCCTACGTGTTCGGTAATGGTATTCATCAACGATGCGGTCAACGTCAGGTGGTCAATCTCGCGTGCAAGTGGAATCTGGACGTGGCTCCTTGTTCGCCCCTCATCTGCAAGTCGTGCGAAAGGGCCAAGATCATAAGCAAGAAGCAGGAGAGATTTCAAACGTTCGACGGGCCGGCACGCCGCCAGGACCTAAACAATTTAGTAAAGTGTTCTCGCCTGGCGCCTTTCCTGATTACAGAAGTCGTCGAGATCGGACAAGACAGCCGTGTATGTCATCGACTGGTCGGCGTCTTTCTGTTCTGCACAGCCGAAGAGCGAGATGAGAGTTGCTCAGATCGATGCAGGGATCGTGAGAAGAAGAAATGGAAAGTGGTTCTTTTTACTTCGATGACACGTAAAAATACAGCTATGTACAGAAGATGATGTTTATACAATCTCGCCTTCGCCAATATCTCTACGAATCACGCATCTGAGTTTCGTATCTCTTGCCTCTGAAAGCCCAGACACCCCAGTTGCCAGCGCTGACGTCTTGAGGGTCGAGATCGTTGAGGTCCCAGCGAAGACTGCGGAAACGGTTCTCGCCTGGCTCAAGCAGGATATCCATCTCGTCGCCGACGGTGTTTCGTACCCACTCGATATCGCGCTTCATGTCATAATCAGTGTACCCGGTGGCAATAATGGGCACTTTGGTGTCCAATAGTGGGCGGATAGTGTCTTGCCATTCGTGAGAACTGGCAGGGTGGCCTAGACCGGGGTGGAAGAGAACAAAGGCGTCGAAGTAGGGATCATATGGATAAAAGGCCTGGGCGTTGTGCAAGGTGTGGAAGTACTCGACGTAGGTCGTGACCTTGAGTTGGGAGCTAATGCGATCCTCGACAATAGCGCCAAAGGGATTTTGAGGCGTGCGGGGAGGAAGAGGGTATTCATCGTCGCGATTAGCCATACTTTCGGGGCCGATGAAGATCAGGTGGAAGGTGGAGCGGGGGAAGAGCCAGGCTAGTTGCTGCCATACCTCACGCGGCAAGGATGATTCCGCGCGAGCACCGATGCAGAACAAGCGCACTGGGGGAGCGGAGGGACGCAGACCCTTGATACCATCACCAGCACCAGAACGAGGAGGGTGCAATGTGTATTGAAGAGCGGTCAAACTCTTGAGTCCCTCGGGAGTGAGACGGTTGCGCACATTGTAAGGACTCAGTTCGTGGAGGACACTAGCAACAGTGGCAGGATATGTAAGCAGGCGGGTAGCTTGACGGAGACTGCGCTCGTCGTTGATGGCGTTGAACTCGCGCGAGTAAAGCATGGTATCCCAATTGGTCAAGTTGACCTGGGCTTCATCGAGTTGCGGGCCAGGGTATTCGAACTCGGGGAAAAAACGGCCAGAGACGAGATCATGGTCATCCTCGTTGATCTCGCGAAGAGTGTCACAGATGGTCAAGTGAGCCTCGTAGTCGTCGACCAGGTGGTCTTCACAGCAGGCTACGGGAATACCACAGTCCGGGCATTCGTAACGGACATGTGCGGGAGGCATGGTGCCAGTCTTCCGCACCTCGATATCATCAGGACTGGAAGGTTGGCGAGTTGCCGAGTGATCGGGATGAGGGCAGTAAGCATTTTGTTTGATGAAGGCGGCGCGCTTGCGAATTTTGGGAGAGGGCGAGTCGCTGAAGGAATGGAACAGATTTCCAGGTAACAGAAGCTCACGGCTGCGGTCGTCGGCGGCAGATTCGGTGGAATGTTGGATGGCAGGCGACTCGCGGGTCAATTGGGCAAGCTGAGGTCTGGGAGCACTTGTCGATAGACGCCTTCTGCTTCTTGTGATTCTTTTGGACGACGACAGGGCCGGTTGTGCCGATGTGGATGCTGAGAAGAGGCGGGCGGAAGGCCTTGTGCGTGGAAGAGCGATACGCGCCAGGCTCAGGCATTGCCTGCACGCTGAAGAAGTCGACAAGGAAGCCATGGTTGTGTTCCTTCTTGTTTCGTCTGGCTCGCAACTTTCAGATGCACTCGACTGACTGCATCATTGACACGGCCCGAGCTCCGACTTTGAATGTCTTGGCGTCTCGCCGCAACTTGCCCATTGATTTTCTATACCAGAACAATGCACTTTTGTGCGGCCATACCACCCAAGAGCTCCTAGATATCTTCGAAAGGCGCGCGTTCTCTATCGTGAAATTGCCGCTTGCTATTTGGTCCTTTTTGCTGTGGCGACCGTACGCCCGTCCAGGCTTCGATCTCTAGCGCCATTCGCGAACAGCTCGCGCATCTTCACGACCTTGACGATCCGACCATTATATCCAGTGCCCTCTCTAGACTCTTCGAGCGCCCTCGAGGGTCGCTCACCACCCATCGCCCATCATGTCTATCACCTCCAATATGAGCATGTACTCGCTCACCCTGCAGCCTGCTGGAGTCATTACCCACGCCATCGTTGGCAACTTTGTCGCGAGCAGGCCGAAAGAGCAGCAAGTCGTTCTGGCTCAGGGTGAGAGACTGAGTCTGTTGACCATTGACAAGGACACGGATCAGGTTCGCACTATCCTCACACACAACGCCTTTGGCATCCTGCGCAACCTGTCGTCGTGTAGGGTTCCTGGTACTCCTCGCGACCTGATCATCGTCTCCTCGGATTCTGGCCGTGTCTCTCTCCTTCAGTACGACGATGAGAAGAACCGCTTCGAGCGCGTCCACCTCGAGACCTTTGGCAAGTCCGGCATCCGTCGAACCATCCCTGGTCAATATCTCGCCTCAGACCCACGTGGTCGATGCTGCATGTTTGCATCCGTCGAGAAGAACAAGGTCGTCTACATCCTCAACCGCAACTCGGAGCAGCAAGTCACCATCTCCTCGCCCCAAGAAGTCAACCGTCCACAGACATTGACCTTTGATATCTGCTCTGTCGATACAAACTTCCAGAATCCCGTCTTTGCAGCCCTCGAGGTCGATTACACAGACAGCGACCAGGACCCGACAAATGAATCTTATGACATCCGCGAGAAGCTTCTTGTCTACTACCGTGTTGATCTCGGCCTGAACCACGTGGTGCGCGAGTGGGCTGATGCTGTGGATTACTCGGCCAACAAACTATTCCCTGTTCCTGGTGGTGCTGACGGTCCCAGTGGTGTCGTGGTTTGTTCTCTGGGAAGTATCACATACAGACATCCCAACCAGGAGGCACACACTCTGGTCATTCCTCGTCGCAAGGGCGGTCTTGAAAACCCTGATCGCGAGAGGCGTATTGTTGCCGGTGTCGTACATCGCTTCAAGGCTGGCTTCTTCCATCTTTTGCAGACAGAGGACGGTGACTTGTTCAAGCTTACTATGGACCTGGTCGAGGACGATCAAGGGCGCAAAACTGGCGAGGTCTCAAGCATCGAGCTCCGCTACTTCGATACCTTCCCTGTCGCCTCGACCATGTGCATCTTGAAGTCTGGTTACCTCTTTGTCGCAGCTGAGAACAGTGACAGCCATTTTTACCGCTTCCTGAACCTCGGCATGAACATTGAGCCTCTCACAGACAGCACCGCGCAGGAGATCTCGTACTTCTTCCCTCATGATTACGACAATGTAGATCAATCGGCAACGGTCGCCAGTATGCATCCTCAGCGCAAGACTGTAGTACAAGACATTACAGGTGGAGATGATTGGAAGATTTACACCACAGCTGGAACCGGCACCCGAAGCTCTTTCAAGGTTGTCAGCCATGGTTTGAGTGTTAGCGAGCAAACGCGTGCTGAACTGCCTGATCAACCCAACAATCTTTGGGTGGTTTCAGACGATCGCTTCTCGGAGGCAGACAAATACATCGTTCTTGGCTTCCGAGATGCTACACTATTCCTGGAGGTCGGGGAGAACACTCATGAAGTTTCTGATCACGGTCTGCATAAGGAAGTCACTACAATCCACATGGGTCTCATGGGTGACACTGGTATTCTGCAAGTTTGGGACAGAGGCTTCCGCTTTTACACTGGTCCGGATAGCCCGCAAGAAGACTGGAAGTGCCCTGCACATCGCACCATCATCAAAGCCACAAACAACCATCAACAGCTGTGTCTGGCGCTAAGCTCTGGCGAAATTCTGTACTTCGAAGTCTCACAAGACGGCAGAAGGATCCAGGAGTACGAGCAGGGCGCCGATGTCTTGACTGTATCGGGTGTCGTCCAAGCCATGAGCATGGGTGATGTTCCCGAAGGTCGCGTAAGAGCGCCCTTCCTCGTTATCGGATGTGACGACTCCACCATCCGTGTCTACTCTCTCGATCCTGGTGGCGAGATGCTTAGGTCCCAGTCCATCCAATCCCTCACTTCGCCTCCTCGTTCTATTGAGATTCTCCCTATGGAAGACTCAACAGGCATGACGACATTCGTCCACGTTGGTCTGTTCTCGGGTCTCTACCTTCGTGCAGTCTTGGACGATGTCACTGGTGAACTCGGCGATGTCCGCTCACGTTTCCTTGGTGCTGATGAGGCCAAGCTATATCCAGTCGCTGTTAACGACAGTCCCGCGGTGCTTGCCTGCGGCGCCAAGACCTTCCTCTCATATCCTCATCCCGAAACCAAGGAGCTTCTGCTCACCCCTCTGGACTACCATTCGTTCAACTGCGCGAGTATGTTGAGATCTAAAGTTGCTGGCCGCAAGGGTCAAACCACTGTCAGACAATCAATCGTCGCACTACGTGGTGCTGAGATTTTCGTCTTCAGCATTGGAGACACATCTAACAACATCCTCACAAAATCTATTCCCCTCAAGCACACTCCCCGCGACTTCTGCAGACACCCAGAATACCGCTACTTCTCCGTTGTTCAATCAGATCAAAATGTCCTTAGTAAGCAGGCCAGGGATACACTTCTTGCTGATCCGACAAGATCAGAAGAAGACAAGAAACAGATGGGTCCTAGCGAGCAGTTCGGTTGGCCACGAGGCCCTGGATGGGCATCTTGTATTCAGGTCGTCGACCCGACGGCTGAAGATGAAAAGGATAGTGTTGCATACACAGTCGACCTCGACTCAAATGAGGCTGCTTTATGCTGTGACATGGTACCATTTGAGAACCAAGATGGCGAAACCTTCTTGCTCGTTGGCACCGGCAAGAACATCCCCTCTGGAGCACCGACACCAAGCTCTCCAAAGTCAACGGGCGCGGTACATGTGTACCGAGTATTAGACCCAGGCAACGAGCTTGAGCTAATCCACAAGACCGATTTCGAAAAACCTATTCGTGCTCTTATGCCCTTCCAGGGTCGCCTTGCGCTTGCCGTTGGCAACGAAGTCTTCCTCTACGATCTCGGTATGAAGGCTCTGTTGCGCAAGGCCCGCTGTCGTGTACCCGGTACTCAAATCATCGGCATGAAGACACAAGGTTCACGTATCGTTGTCGGCGACGTGCAAGAATCTGTCTGCTATGTCGTGTACAACCACAAGGACAATAAACTCACACCATTCGCTGACGATGTCATCGCTCGCTGGACCACCTGCTTCACCATGCTCGACTACGACACTGTGGCTGGAGGAGACAAATTCGGAAACGTATGGGCGGTGCGTTGCCCAAAATCGGCATCAGATGAGGCAGACGAACCTGGCGCTGCATCTTTCCTCGCCAACGAAAAGGCCTATCTTGGCGGCACTCCTCACCGTCTCGCACTTCAATTCCACGACTTCGTTCAAGATATTCCTATGTCGATGCAAAAGACGACGCTGGTGCCCGGTGGCCAGGAAGTCATCTTCTGGGCTGGTTTGCAGGGTACATTAGGTATATTTGTGCCATTCATGGATAGAGAAGACGTAGACTTCTTCGGCAGCTTGGAGCAACACATGCGCACCGAAGACCCACCGATCTGTGGACGTGATCATCTCATGTACAGAAGCTACTACATTCCCGTCAAGGGATGTATTGACGGCGATCTTTGCGAGAGATACTTCTTGCTCGGCAGAGACAAGAAGGAGAGGATCGCTGGTGATTTGGATCGTACAGTCAGAGAGGTTGAGAAGAAGATTGGTGAGATGAGGACGAGAGTCGCATTCTAGGAAATGCTTGATATGAAGAAAGCTATTTAGTGCACATGAAAAAAGCATTGTATAATTCGTACTTCTGACTTCACTAGGTATCAATGTGATTGCAAAGACGTTGGTGAAATCGAGTCGCTCATTACGTCATGGTATACAGACAGGGTTGTACTTGATACAAGGGCTCGAAACATAGACTTGTCTTTCTTGATACAATCACATTATGTTCCGACTATTCGAGCTCATTCAGGACACAGTGATAGCTGAAACACGCTGTGGCGGTCACCTCGTATTGATAGATACATTCTATGAGGTAAGGTATCGACTTTAAGGAAATACATATTCTTGACTGAATCTCCACACGCATGACCTTCAATTGTAGCAAACATTGTTGAGATTAGTCGGCACTTCTGTAAGAACACCCGGGATGCATCATGACTTATGTTGGCCTGTATAGATGTATCATATGTGTCTCTGGGCTCGTTTTCCTTCGACGAACCATGGTCTAGGTCCACTTAATTTCGAAAAAGAGGCATGGGTCGAAAATGTCAGGGTAGCTCCCATCGCGAGCAAGGCTTGGCAGCATGTTGTCACAGCAACGCCCTTCTCACTCAACAGGCTCTATCTTGAAGACCTCACTGACTGTTATCAGACCGTTGTATCGACATCTTGACACGATGCTTGTCACCCTTCCTAACGAGATCCTCCATACAATCTTCAATTCTTTTGCGACATCACCCAAACTAATCCACGCCGATGATGATGACAACAACTACTACTACCATCTCGACAACTGGACGACCCTCGCGCATCTATGCAGAGTCTCGCGACGGATAAGATATATCGCGGAACCTTTGCTCTACCGCAACTATTCGAAACGCAGTACCATATGGCATCCTCATGAGCACTCCCTCCGGATATTCCTCACCACACTATTCGAACGCCCGGAACTTCTGCAACATGTTCGCTCGTTATATATTGGCGCGTGGAGCCAGCAGTGTCTTACTTGTCTCACACTGAAAAAGAAAAAGAAGATGCCATGTTCGAGTGGACTGTACAGTATCTATAGTGAGCACGTAAGATCATCTGCACTTGATGACGGCTGGAGAGAGGCACTTAAAGCTGGTGAAGAAGCCGCAGAGATTGCACTACTGATGAGTCTGACCCCCAATCTAGAGCACATCGAGTTTCACATGTCCGATATGCGCTCTCCAGAGATTTATATTCCTCAATATTTCTGGCCCGGCCTGCTCGTTGCCTCAGCGGGATGGGATCCTGCTTGTCATTTCCGCCGACTCCGCTCTGTGATGGTACACAGAAGACACTTGGGGTTTGATTATCGAGAGAAAGAATGGTATGGTTACAATTACTCGGTCGGTTCATATTTCGTTTTCGAGATCGATCCGTTCTTGACATTTGTTGGATTGCCAAGTTTGAGAGTCCTTCAGATCGAGAACAAGAATTGGACCCCTTGGCGATCACGCCCAGAAGTTTACCCTCTCAATGACGAAGAGTCACACTTATCTGATCTGACACTCGACTTCTCTGTCGTCAATCCGATGAAGATAATACAAATTCTCGAGCGCTGTACCAAGCTAGAAGCACTTCATTTGGAGCAGCACAGTACAATTCTTGCTGGCTGTCCGGAATACACTTGGAAAACCATCAGAGAGGCTTTGAACAATAGTCGTGGTACTCTCCAGGAACTCACATTGGACGCTAAAGTGTTTTTCAGGAAGTCCGACTCGATCGGGTCACTTACAGGTTTCGCTTCACTTAGGAAGCTTGTTATCTCGCAGTCCGCCTTCCTGAAATTCAAGCCTTCGGAAGAATACACCACTCTGGGAGTTTCACCACCTTTGGAGGAGATTTTACCATGTAGCCTCGAGAGTCTCACCATCAAAGATTGTTTTGGAAACCTCGTTCCCTACTTGGAAGATTTGTCGATCAAGCTCGAAGACAAGTTTCCGCACCTCCGAGAGATAAGGCTGATTGATGCGACTGATGACCGATCGGAGGTGTCCGAGGATTCAGATGACGATTTGGAGATTTTAGCCAAGAGTCCGCACCGCATGGATTGTCTGAAGGAAGCATTTAGCACAGCAGGTGTAAGATATTTGCAAGCTTGACCTCGGACAATGATTGTTCCTGGCCAGAAGCTTACGCAGACTCAAGTGACCTTCGAGAAATGGGAATCGCAGAGGACAAACAGATGAAGCTCGAGATATAAAAGCAACATCAATTCAAGACCAGCAAACACTCTCGAGAGCCTATGATTGGCGGTAACGTCTTTCCCAGGCTGGATGGACTTTGACTAGTTCCTGTCGATTGGGCTACAAGAAGAAGCAACAGTCTGACTGTCAGTTACCTTTGAAACCGCTTATATCATGGTGCCAAGTCACATACTTCGGCGTCACGATCCTGAGGATTGCTTCTTGCGGTTCCCGACGAGCCTGACGAGCCTGTGGGTCGCTGCAGTCAGTAGTTATGACGATCAGGTGGGTCACCCTGCTTGATATAAACCTCGTCTTCCGCACTCTTCTGGAATTCTGCTAATCAGCCGCAGCAGTGCAGCTTTCCAACCAATGCAAAAGATGACGCAAAAGGTCTTGTTTGGTACAGTGTTACCGATACTCTTGAGAATAACAACATAGCCATCATCGGACTGGACATAGTGGGTAGTCGGTCAAAGGGCCACTGACCAATATCGGGATTTCGTTGAGTGCCCACTCGGCAAGCTTCGCTATGTGTCTTGGAATATCACAACCAATGTTCACCATACCGCATCACATGACCCGGATACGAGGTTGCAACTAGTCATGATCAAACATCTTTCGTACGGACGTCTTGCAAACAGCGATCTCGATCACACACATCACATAGGACTCGAACACAGATAGCTCTGGAGTGGCAAGCTTTTCAACAAATACGATTTGTTTTGGGTTGCGCAGATCCGCACAGAAAGTGCAAGAAAGATTGAAGATAGATGTACCTGGTCGATCGTACGCATCGAGAAAGTCGCTTAGGTCCGGTATACGCAGCCGACGAGAATTCGACAGCAGGATCATCATTACTGCAATGAAGCACACGATGCGACGGATGGAAAATGCCTCAACCGTATCGGCAGTCTCGCAACCAGAGTGGCAGACTCAACAACCTATACACCAACGGCGGGAATCTGAGATCGCACTCATTATGCCCGGAAGCTTTTTAAAATGCCGGGGTGGAGCCTCATCGGTGTGGGTTACCATTATATGTGGCTCAATGGTAAAGCTACACCACCGCAGAGCTAAGAGCGGATTAGCATACTCGAGCACGCAAGCTATATCTGGTGCCACTATCGGTTGATGGGTAGGTATATCCTAAGCGATGGCAAAATCCACGACTCAGTTTGCAACCAGGAACAAGTTTTCGTACCTTACATACAATACTTAGACCTCCATGTGAAGGATGAGCACACTCACGAGGGCGAGGGACACAGGAATAGATCCAATACAAACAGGAATAGTGTATCAAGATGGCCCAACAAGATGATCCTGCTCGATCATTAACTCGACACGGCAAGATGTGTGTGGTGAACAGCGTCACTGTCTTACTCAACTGCTTGCGATAGGACGAGCAAGTCCGTCGTGAGCAACGGGAAAAGCGGAGCAGAATCCTCCGCCCGTAAGATAGTGTCTTGTGTTCCTTGCAGTGGGAAGAGCGGCGAAGGGTTTGGACGATAGGGCATGAACCAATAGTTAAAGGATCTGCAGGTTCGTTCCTGTTGTAATGACGCACATGCATACCGATCGACACGCAATCATACTCGTTCCTTGTCGGAGTACGAGCGATCAGAGGATGGAGAAACAATATAATAACGTTGTTTGCCAAGCTTTCCTGCATGGCTGGGTTGACAGGCGCGGGATTCGGGAGATCTGCCACACGTCGCTGCAGGGCCTGCGTGACTGTGTCTCTCTCTCGACTTCACCTCGTGCTGCGCTTCTATAATTCTAACCATATACTTTCTGAGCTACACAGAATGGACGCCTCCTGCGCCTTGCGTTTTCAGGTCCGTTGCGCCTTCCCAACCGCTGGTATCTTACGGCGCATCAAAGTTATGTGATGGCTGTTGCAGGGTTGCGTATGTTTTGCTCGTCTCAATCTGAAAGTCGCAACGTCTTCGTAGAAATTTATCGATTTGGCAACGGTCTCCATCTTTAGCAACCACAGTGACAACGGTAAATCAACCGTCTCCAAGGCAAACAACTCATTTCTTCGGGAGGTTGGTGAAGACAGCGAACCTTCTTTTCACGGTGCAACTGTCGACCAGCGACTTCTATATAACCAGGCAGCAGCAGCCACCGAGAACATCTCTCTCTCTCATCCACGATCACTTTCGCTCATCGACCACCACCCACTTTCGTTCAGGGGGACTCTTGTGTTTGTATACTTAATATCCGACTAACAACAATACTGGGCAACAACAACAATGCCTTCCTTCATCTCCGCAGCCATCGCTGCACTGTCGCTCTCGAGTCTCGTCTCCGCCAATGTGGCATACCGCCGCCAGGAGGCTTCCCTCGCTCCCTTCCCTTCGGCCAACAGCTCTTCTAGCTCCACTAAGCTGAGCCAGTCTTCTACTCGCTCCGTGCCTATTGGTACCGGAAGCTCCAGCATCATTAGCTCTTCTGCTGCTGCCTCGGGCCCTGGCTCAAACACCACCGCCACTGCCACTGGAACTAGCCCTTCTACCACCGCTAGCCCCACCAGCTACCCCTTCACCTTCGGCGGTGTCAGCTTCTTCATTGAGGTTGATATCACCTACTCTGGTGTTGATATTGATTTGGCCATCGTCTTCGCCAAGAGAGCTGGCGAGTCCCTCAACGACTGCCTTAACACTTGCGCCAGCAACACTCAGTGTGTTGGTACTGCCTTCAACCGCAACACTGATACTTGCTCCTTCTTCAGCGAGATCACCGATGGTTCGAGAACTGAGGCTCCTGGCATCACTTTCGCTACCGTCACCGGCCGTAACAACAGCGGTAACAACAACTCTACCTCGTCGTCTGTCCCTTACAACAACGGCACTTCTTCTACCAGAATCCCTACCAGCACTGCCACCAACAACGGCACTTCGGTGACCGCTGTCCCTAACCCTGGCAACAACGGCACCTCTCCTTTCCCCAACGCTGAGACCATCATCTGCCCTGAGTACAACGACCAGGTCCTCCAGAACAACGATGGCTCCCAGTACCTCATCCGCTGCGGCCTCCTCATCGAGGGTACCATCCTCTCTACCCGCAAGGCCCGCATGATCAGACGCCAAGCCACATTCGGCAACGACTGGATTGTTGACTGCATTGAGACTTGCGGTGCTACTGACACTTGCGTCGGCACTTCGTACAACTCCGTCGCTGGAACCTGCACTTTCTTCAGCACTGTCGATGCCCTCACTGCTGATGCCAACACCGACTCTGCCATCCTCGTCAACGAGGCTCCCGTTCCCGGCACCAGCTCCTCTCTCGTCCCTGTCGTTTCTACTCAGACCGTCACCGAGGGCGATGTCACCCGCACTATCACCACCACTCCTCTGACCACCTCCACCGTCTACAGCACCACCACTCGCACTATCCAGTCTTGCGCTCCCGGTGTTCCTTGCGCTGCTGCCACCGTCACTGAGGTCGTCGTTGCCTACACCACCGTCTGCCCCGTCTCTGCCGTTCCTACTGGAGGCAACAACGGTGGTGCTGTTGGAGGTGCCGCTACACAGACTTTGACCGTCTGCACTGCTTGCCAGTACAAGCCCACCACTGTCACCGTCTACCAGTGCCCCACTGGTGTCAACGGAGCTCCCGGCAAGCCCGTTCCTGTCACTACTACCGTCATCTCTGTCCCCGTTCTCGCCGGACCTACCGGTGCTTTGACCACCTCCACTGTCTACCAGACCCAGGAGCACGTCACCACTACTTGCGGTGCTAACGGATGCGGCAAGGCCACCGTCACTGCCGTTGTCTCTCTCTACACCACTGTCTGCCCTGTCAGCTCTGGTACTCCCGGTGCTTCCGCTCCCGGGTCATCGGCCCCTGCCTCTGAGACTGTTGTCGTCCCCGGAACCACCGTCCCCGCTTCCACCAAGCCTGCCGAGACCGTTCCTGCCACCGTCGAGAACGGCTCGACCAAGCCCGCTGAGACTGTTCCTGCCACTGTTGTCCCCGGCTCCACCAAGAAGCCCTCGACCACCATTGTGCAGTACAGCCCCACCTCCTCCGGCATTGTCGCCTACACTGGCGCTGCCGTCAAGAACGGTATGGGCTTCGCCGCCATGGCTGCCGGTGTTGCTGCCCTTGTCCTCTAAATGGACTCCTCTTCTTCATGATGCCTATTGATGCGTCTGGCACACATCACTCTCCTTAACGCCAACCCTTTGAAGAAACCCTTTTGACCTCTTTCTCTCCAGCACTCATCTGAAAAATGGATGGGCGGCTGCTTACGTGGGCTTACGAGTCTACTGCTTATAATTAACCTTACCTTTTTTTCCTTTTGTTACAGATGTAAAACTATACTGTGGAGGAGGATCTGGTTTTTCGGATAGGAAAATACCCTGGATGTTGTAATTCCCTCTTAGCTTTTAGAAACATAGTGTACACATGAGATCTGCAGTATCTCTAGTATCTACAAAGAAAGTTTTTCGAACAAACAGTTTCCATCAGTACTCCTTTGACTCTTGCACTGTGAATTACAAGTGAATATTCATTACCATTGTCTGACCACAGTCAGTGGTTGTTGTTTGTAGCTTACGAACAAAACAAAGACCATTCCCCTTCAAAAGGTGGTCTTACGACGACAGAGTTCATTTCACGAACAAACATACCCCCACAAAGTTCTTTTTGACTTAACTCACCTTTTTTCCACTGAGGGTGAGCGGAACTGCTCCACTGTCAATCGTTAATTCTGAATAGCTCGAGTATATATACCAAGGAACATGGCCATCTGAACTACTCACACGGCCACCGCGTACGCCTTTACCAAGGGCAGGAATTCCAGAGACGGTGATGTTGTCTCTGACAAGGTCACCTCTTCATGTGCGCCTCCGCATGTTCCCTTTTGTCGTTTGAGGGTCAATGTACTGAACGACGTAGATCCAGTCGACGTAGGCTCATGTCCAGGCCAAACCCCCGGGAGACGACATCGAGGTTGAACGGCGGACGTAACGCATGAAGCTTTAGGCTATGGTTCCGGAAGCCACTCAGGGCAACCCCGTTCACAGGATTATTCCAAAGAAGATACCAAACGACATCGTTCCGGTCGATCTAGGTTCAAATTTTGTGAGAAAACTCTCCCGAGACGGTATCGAAGACAAACCTGCGGACGTATAGCAGCAGATCTTGCAGTAGTGTCTGTGGTAAAGGAAGCAGGGGACAATCAGACGCTACGGAAAATGTATCGGACGATGTCGTTCCGGTTGACGTATGTCAGATTGCTTAGTTGGAGTCTCTAGAAGACGAGATCTAGGATGAACGAGCCGATGAGACGCAGCAAACTTTAGGTTGTTGGCAGTAGTAGACGGAGCATTAGATTAGCAAATGCCACGGAGCCCGAATCAAAGTCCCGGTGGATAGATATTCTTTTGATCTCCAGACGACTCCCAGTCACCTGAACGGCAACAAATGATGGCTTTATGTAAGATGACAAGGCAAGAGGATAGAATCAGGGGCAGGAGGAGACACCTCTTGGAAGTGAAGTGCGATGAGCTATGTAAACAACTTGCCGACGTCTCTTTCACCTGTACCATCCTCCATCACTGTAATTGGCTGGGTGGTGTAACGGCTTACACTCACGCTTATATTATAAAAGTGGCAATAAAACCACCGTCCAAATCCCGCCATGTGCAGTCCTGAATTTGCCGTATGGCAGCCTAACGTCCGTCATTGAGTGGCTTTGATCAAGGGATTGAACGGAAGTTTTCCCATAGAGCTGCGGTTCTGGTTTTTTGCTAATGGTGTCATGTTTCTTTGTGTTGGTGGTGTATACGAGGTCTGCTCCCAGCCTACCTACTTAGCTTTCAACTCCGCAGTGGCCTCACGCTCTGCTACCATTTTCGCCATACGTTCCGCTTCAAGTTTGAATCGGAGTTGACACCACTGTGAGAAGTCAGTTCATGGAAAGGAGGAAAGGAGTTTGATGCTCACATCGCCACAGCTGATCGGTTCGTACTTCGCGGGATTTTCGGGACTCGTGCAAGTCGGAATGACGCCCTCGACGCAGTTGAAGTTCAAACCTGCTCATATCAGTCTCGGACCGATATCCCATACACGAACGAGCTTACCAAAGAAGAAAGGCATCGAGACTCTCTCGACAGGCGCACGGTTGTACACTCTATGCACCGTGCTCTTGAAGAAGTCGTTTGACAATCTCATCATAAAGTCTCCGATATTGACGACGAACGTCCCAGGTCTGGGCTTCGCTTTGATCCATTGTCCGTCTTTTGTCAACACCTGCAGACCACCAACTTCATCTTGCCAAAGCAAAGTGAACAGCTGCAAGTCGGTATGCGAACCCAGTCCCACCGAGTTAGCTGCCGTTTCCTCTGCAGTGGTGACAGGATAGTAATTCAACACTCCATCAGCACCGGGGAATGTAGTTCTCGAGTCGAAATAGTCTTCTGGTAGATCCAGGCTCAGAGCGAACACCTTGACGAGTTGTCTTGCTAGTTTCAAACAAGATTGCCAATATGTCAAGATATCGGTCTTGAAATCTGAAAGATGCGAAGTCCCTTGCCAGACAAAGTCTTCGCCGCGAATCCATGGCTGAACTTCAGAGGGCAGAGATGACAGGGGCTGAGGATGATCAGGATCGTTCTCGGGATGGTAGCGCCAGCTGAAACTCTCCTTCACGTCGACGGACTCGGTGCGACTGATGTTTGTACTGCGAGGAGCTTTCCATCCGTTGTAGTATTTGGATTTGTCTTGTGAGACCTTCTCCTTTTCTTCAGTGTCTTGCTCGATGAAGCTGGTGGTTCAGAGTCAGCCAGTGTGGAGACACATAAAGTTGTGCAGTGAATACCTAAGGAATTGAGATTTGGCTTTTCCAATCACTTGTTCGTCGATGCCATGGTTCTTGATGTAGAAGAAGCCCATGTTGGTACCCGCGCTACGTACAGCTTGAGCGATCTCCTTTCGCTTTTCGGCACTGTTGAACAGACCGGCGAGGTCGACAATCGGAACCTCTGCTTCGGTAGCATCGCGTGGTGCGGTATTCAGGACATCACGGAACGCTGGACCGTAAGCCGTATGGAGCTCAAGTTTGTAGCTTGCAGATACCTCAGTCACGGTTGTCGACGACATATTTAGGTGTATTCAGAGGACTGGAGGTCTGTACGCGTCGAAAAGTGTACTTATGAGCTACCTATTCTCTGTGTGCGTCGAGCGATCTCGAGACTCATCGGAGATCGGCGTCTCGCCATCGATATCGCCCTATCAGCAAGACAGGCGTGCCCATTAGAGGAGGCCAATAATCTCTTATCATGCCAAGTCAACTTGTGACAGAGGTAAGAGGATATGCGGAGGTGTGTGGAGGGTGGAGAGCGAGGAGATTCGTTCAGAGCGGCCACAAGTCATGGCCAAGGCAGAACAGCTTGATCACCAGCCACTCTTTCCTTCTTCTTACACCTCATAATTCCAACCCATGACATTTGGCATCATTTCACAGACAATCTCATCTGGATTCGCCGTGCCTGACTCGACTTCGCGACGACGAAACAATAGATAAGCACTGCCCGTCCTTGGCCGTGAGTGTTATCTCGACAAGGGTCAGGCGGTTGTCAAGTCGCTTCAGGTGCTTGGCTACCTTGGAACTTTGATTGGGAGACATGATCCCTCAAATGTCTGCTCAAAACGAGTCTCACGTGTATAGTGCACAACTCGAATAGTACATGGTGCGCGACCAAAAGGTAAGCCAGAGAGATATGGAACTAGTTGAGTTTATTCTATACTGTTACTGTTATTTCATATTATCTTCTTCCCAAAACATAAATTGGCACCATGCAAGTTCGCGAATAGCCTAGGCGGAACTACCGATCAGCATTACCTATCTGCGACTACGATATGCCAAACTCTCGGCGCTCACGACCTCGACCGGTTTGAGCGATAGGCGTTTGTCTTGAATGTTCCTTCACACGGCTCAGAGATAATGAATGCAGGACTGATTACCGACATGGCACACTCATACATCTATTAATTAGTTCGAGTGCCCCTGTGCGGATATCTCTTATTCCCAGCATCTGTTTCTGTTTGTCATCATCCGTCTCGAAATGTCGGGCCTCGTGAACAGAATCAGCAATGGCATACCCAGACCTCATCTGCATGCAGCTGGCACGGAGGAGGTCAAGGGCAAAGACATGTGGCTTGACAATGATGATATCAGGTACGTGATTCGATGCGAATATTGAGCTTCCACTGAACAATCTATAGGCCACTCAAACTCGCCGACCGAACATGGGACATGAAGGCATACCTGACCTTTTAGTTCAGCGCAGTAGCCACTGTTTCGAACTGGTACGCAGCATCCTCAGCCCAAGCTCTGGGATTAAGCATGTGGGAGTCCATCGCCACTGCTCTCGGAGGACAAATACTCATCGCGATTGTTATCGTGTTCAATGGTCGTGCTGGAGCAAAATATCACATCGGTTTTCCAGTGCTGAACAGAGCTGCTTTTGGAGTGTTCGGAGCATGGTGGCCGACGTTCAATCGTGCCGTGATGGCCATTGTGTGGAACGGAGTCAACGGAGTACGTTGTATATTGGTTATATCACACCCAACCTTTTACTGACGTTTTACAGGTTCAAGGAGGCCAGTGCATCTACGTGATGATTCACGCCCTGACACCCAGAATTACTAAGCTCAGAAACATCATGGGCGAAGGCTCCGCTATTAACTCTGGGGAGTTCATCGGCTGTGTCATCTTCTGGCTGGTCACTTGCGCCTTCCTGGTCATTTCAGTGCCTAAGATGAAGTCGCTCATCTACGCCAAGCTCTTTGTCTTTGTCGTGTCAGCCGTCGCTATGTGTGCATGGACTTTGACCAAGGCTGGCGGTGTTGGAGCTATCGCACACCAGAAGGGCACAGCCACAGGGTCGGAAAGAACATGGCTCCTTGTTCGCTTCTTCTTCCTCGGTGCCGCAAATTGTGCGACCTTCGCCAGTAATGCTGCGGATTTCCAGCGCTATTCACGTCGACCCAACGATGTTATCTTGGGTAATCTTGCTGGCTTCCCTCTTAGCAACTTTATTGTCTGTATCATTGGCAATTTGGTTGCATCAGCATCACAAGCGATCTATGGCGAAGTCATCTGGAACCCTCTTACTTTCCTCGACATGCTACAGACGGCTGAGTACAGCTCTGCAAACCGAGCCGGATGCTTCTTCATCGCCACTTGCTTCGGCTACTCGGCCATTTTTTCATCAATCTTTGAGAATTCTCTACCCGCTGGCAACGATATTGCGGCACTGTTCCCGAAATACCTTACTGTTCGCAAAGGCTTCTTTATCTGCGCTGCTGTATCGTTTATCATCAACCCTTGGTATCTTCTCGGCAGCGCCGGCATCTTCATCTCCTTCTTAGCTTCATACCAGATCTTCCTTTCCGCGATCACTGGCGTGCTGCTATGTCATTACTACATCATTTCCCGCGGCTACCTCAAAATAGATGACCTTTACACCAGCGACAAAGAAGGCGTATACCACTACTTCCACGGTTGGAACTGGCGTGCGTATGCTGCCTACATCATTGGTATAGTTCCCAATTTCTACGGCTTTCTCAACAATATGGGCGTGGGAGCGCCGATGGGTGTTACTAAGGCCTATTATTTTGCCTATGAGATTGGGCTGATATTGAGTTTTGGAGTTTATTGGGCTTGTTGCTATTTCTCGCCTCCTGCGCTGATTATGCCGTTGGGAGAGTGGCATGAGCCCAAGGACTATGTGAGGCCTGAAGAGAGGGCGAAGGTTATCGATGGTATGCTGGTAGAGACTTGGGGCGATGAAATCGTTGATGTCTCCAAAGTTGCTCGAGAGAACGTCAAGGAGCTAAAGTAGCCAGAACAGATTCAATTTACTATAGCTTTCCCAAAACTAAAATACATCTCGAGGATCTTTACTGCCATAGCTCCACCTCGCTCACGCAAAGAATGCATGTATCATCCAAGCCAGAGATTTTCTTCTCATTCATAGGCGCATACAAATCAGTCGATAACATGTATGCGTAATGCCAGATAGTATCATACTGAACGAGATTTGCATCATCCCAGCTTTGTTCGGCTTTGCCATCATCTCCATATCTTGAAGGTCCAGTCACAGGACCCATGAACCGCACTGTTGCTCCTGCCGAGCTGCCAAAGCCTTTCTTGAAGTCTTCCATGTAGTCATCGTGGATGGCACTACTGCCTTTGTATTTGAACAGGTTGAATAGACTCACAGGCTCGTTGGCGAGTTTGGCACGCAGAGCATCAGACAGGAATTCGGCCATGGATGGATCGAGGTGGAGCTCGCCTGGTTCAAGAGGACCGTCTTTCGCGGCGGTGATGGCTGACTTTGGTATACCTTCTTTTTGCCATTCTTCCGGCAACGGAGGTGTTCTGTCCGAAGCCTTGGGCCGAGATTCAAAGGTCGATAAGAGCTGCTCGAATTGATCTTTCGGCAGCGCGAAGGGGATGGTCAGATGATGTTTGATGCGTTTGAGAGCCTCGTTTGGCAATTTTGACTTTTTCGTGACGAGAAACAGATCCCAGACATGAGCAAGAAGTTCATTCTTATCGAGCAAGTGAGGCCGATGCACCCAGCCGTGAGGCCTGCCCTTGATTATGGGATGCTCCGGTAGCGATTTTAGTACATCTCTGGCATTGCTGCTTGAGTTGAGAGCGATGAGATAGATGTAAAGTCGCTGGGTTACCATTCTTGTCAGGTCGTTCACATGCGAGAATGAAGGTTGCTTCAGCAGGTCAAGAGAACGGGATGTTCAATGCAAACGAGGAAGACAAGATATTACTCTAACATGCAATACTGGTTTTGAGTTGACTTGCAAATTTATCTACCCCTCAATTTATAGCCGATGCTGGTAAAGCAGATGATGAAGTCTGGCATCCGCATCGAACCAATCCTGCTTCTGGGTTGGCGGTTTGCTTACCTTCAAAGAAAGTCGACCAGAAGGACGGCCGTGGAAGTGTGCATTGACGTTTTGGAAGCTAGGTCCAGAGCTTTGTGTATTTGATATGAAGCGTCTAATATTACTTGTCTGGGACGATATACAGGAAGGAGCGATGTCGGGACAGCAAATCAGAAAGGGTCTTTGGTCATGCTAAAATTTTGGCCAATCATGGCAAAGGCGATTTGCCGTGTAAAGTGTGGGGTAAAACATCTTACAGAGCCTCAGCTGGATATCGATCCGCGTCCTCCTCCATCAAGACTGACGGGACGAAGAACTGATATGGATATGGAGATGATGACTGGTAGCACGCCAGAGGTCGATACCCATGCAGGCGCTCTTTCATGTATCTGTTGCAAACTGAGTACTGCACGAAGAAAGGCTTCGGACGGAGCTGAGCCGAGGGTCAAAGGTTAATCGCCTGCTATCTCCGCATCTCTGGGCCGTCTGGTGTGGGGAAGACCCGGCGGCAGCATGTTTTCTATTCCCTTGTTCCGAGCAGGGAGAGAACAGCGACAGTCCGCCGATAGTCTTTGGCTCGATCGGCATACTTCTTCCTTCTCTCTTCTTTCACGCCTCCAAACCGGCTCCTTCTCGTCCAGCCTCGCTACCTCGAACCACTCAATAAAGTCCCGGTCGAATTCGAGCACGCTTTCAACATGAATCGCCCTAGCAACAACACGCAGGCCGTCAAATTGACTGGCGAAGAGGTGGCCAAGCACAACAACGCCGACTCATGCTGGGTCATCGTCCATGGACGCGCCTACGACGTTACCGAATTCCTCCCCGAACATCCTGGAGGTCCCAAGATCATCCTCAAGTATGCTGGAAAGGATGCCACGGAAGAGTACGAACCCATCCATCCCCCAGACACTCTTGACAAGTTCCTGGACAAGAGCAAGCACCTGGGCGAGGTCGACATGAACACTGTCCAACAGGAAACAAAAGAGGAGGATCCTGATGAAGCTGAAAGACAAGAGAGGATCAAGCGTATGCCAATCCTTGAGCAGTGCTACAACCTGATGGACTTTGAAGCTGTCGCCAAGAGAGTCATGAAGAAGACGGCCTGGGCATACTACTCCAGCGGTGCTGACGACGAGATCGTAAGTCTAGTATTATCAACATGTCCCGACTGCCACTGACATTCTCAACAGACGATGCGTGAAAACCACAGCGCATTCCACAAGATCTGGTTCCGACCCAAGATCCTCGTCGATGTCGAGAAGGTCGACATGTCTACAACCATGCTGGGTACCAAAGTCAGCATGCCTTTCTACGTCACTGCCACTGCTCTGGGCAAGCTTGGAAACCCCGAAGGCGAGGTAGTCTTGACCCGCGGTGCAAAGAAGCACAATGTTATACAGATGATTCCTACTTTGGCCTCTTGCTCTTTCGATGAGATCATGGACGCTGCTGAGGGTGATCAGGTGCAATGGCTGCAACTTTACGTGTGTTGGCCATCTGTCAAGGATAGAGAATCAGCGCTGACGCAGATATACACAGGTCAACAAGAACAGAGACATCACGAAACGCATCATCGAACACGCCGAGAAGCGCGGCTGCAAGGGCCTCTTCATCACCGTCGACGCACCCCAACTAGGACGTCGCGAGAAGGATATGCGTTCCAAGTTCTCAGACGTCGGTAGCAATGTTCAAAACACCGGTGGTGACAACGTCGACCGCAGCCAAGGTGCCGCAAGAGCCATTTCCTCCTTCATTGATCCCTCCCTGTCCTGGAAGGATATCCCCTGGTTCAAGAGTGTCACCAAGATGCCCATCCTACTGAAGGGTGTTCAAAGAGTCGAGGATGTCATCAGAGCCGTTGCTGCAGGCGTCGACGGTGTCGTTCTGTCCAACCACGGAGGTCGCCAACTTGACACCTCCAGATCTGGTATCGAGATTCTCGCCGAGACCATGCCTGAACTGCGTCGTCTGGGTCTCGAGGACAAGATTGAGGTTTACATCGATGGCGGAATTCGTCGTGCCACAGATATCCTCAAGGCTTTGTGTCTGGGTGCAAAGGGTGTTGGCATCGGTCGTCCTTTCCTGTACGCCATGTCTGCATACGGTCTGCCTGGTGTCGACCGTGCGATGCAACTTCTCAAGGATGAGATGGAAATGAATATGCGCTTGATTGGTTGCAACAGCGTTGACCAGTTGACTCCTGAACTTTTGGATGTCAGAAGTTTGCACACTCATACTGCAGCAGTGGCACCGGATACTCTCAGTATCGCTGCATATGATCCTCTGGCGGGTCCCAAGGAGAGACTGGCTAAGCTTTGAGCTTGTCCACATTTATCTTGTATCTGCCTGTATACTTCTTATGCATTATGAAACCGCTTCAAATATATCTATCCTATCATGGCGACCATACAAAACCATTCACACAGTGATTTGCAGTCCACCAAGTTCGGTTGAGAGTATCTTGTTAAAGATGCCTTGATCGCTTCTCCCACCGGAGTGCAACTCCGACGACACTTCCTCAAGCTTCTGATCTCGAGCATGGTTGCATCAACACGTGTATCACTATTAACGTATTACCAGGAAAGTGCAAAGGATCATGAACTTCTCAAATGCAAAAGCAAGAAGAGAGACCAAAGAGTCCCTAAACTACCCCCATTCCTTGGGCATCATGACTTCTTCGAGATAGCCACGCTGAGCACTTTCGCCGAACAGTCGGAGGCTAGATTCGAGCAACAAGAATCACAAGCCGACATAGCTTTACTACAATACAGAGTCACATCACAAAAGATACATCACAACAAATCACCAGTGGGAAACAAAAGATGTACTTTGCAAAGATTTCATTTTGAAAAAAAAAAAAGAAAAAAAAACCACACAATCTCATCTCACTCTCATTAAAAACCCAGTGGGAGAAAAGAGTAGCAAGAACTTTTCACCAACCCGTCAGAACAAGAATTTTTTTGGCTGAGGATGTGCGTGAGAAAGGGGGAAGTAACGAGGCATACTCGCTTTTGTCTGTTGGTGCAGGTCTGGCTGTTTTGTGGTCGCAGGCTGCTTCTCAATGTCACTCAGCTCTGCGAGAAGATTCTTCATGTCGAAGATTCCACGGGCCTGGGGTTCGTCTTCAACGGTTGAAGGCATTGCTTCTTGGGCGTTGAGAGAGGTAGACATGGTTTGCAAATCTTGTGAAGAGGTGATAAGTGATGGAAAGTTGAGAGAGAGGATCTTTTCTTGGTGTTGAGGAGTGGAGAGGCAACTTGTCAAGATGGTTCCGTGGAATGAGAGGAGGGAAGAAGAGAGGGAGAGATGGGGTGTTTGTATATGTTTCCAGATGCCCTGGAGATCACGCTCGGGATGTTCCAGGATCGCTGTTTCTGCTTCTGGCGAGATCACTGGGGATATCAGGCAGCAACAGGGGGGAATGAGGTAGAATGTTTTCGATGCGGACGTGGTCTTGGTTGAGCAAGTTTGCGGTATAGAGTCCCGTAGGAGCAAGCGTCCGCAGATTTGCTACACAAGAAAATCAGCGACGAGCAAGAGGGGCCGAATTCAGTACACAAAAGTTTGATGTGAGAATTTGGTCCATCATCGTGGTGATGGCGAAGTCAAAGTGAGTAGCAAAGGGTGCGACATATCTTGTGTATCTGTGCCGTCAAATCCAGACTGTTTCCCAGGAGTTTCAATATATCTCGTTTGTCCCTGATACTTGCGCGCTACCCCAGTATGGCCACAGCTTTTGAGATGGAAGTGGTCAAGCGCGAAGATATTGCCCATGGGGTTCATCATGATCGCTTGCTCTGATCGTTTCTGCACAAGCGGGATCTATGCCGAGATACGTGAGTTTGCAGAAGCTTCTAGTTCGGATGAAACACTTGAACATTACAGGTATGCAGAACAACCATGAAAAGAGCATGCTCCAGAGATTTTTTATGGCGGTATGAACACGATTCTTGTGTGCTTGAGAAGCGATAATCATTTCGTTATTTCCAGAGCAACTGCATCGCTTCAGAGAAATGAGCTGAACATCCGATGCCGGGACTGCTAGATACTGTTGAAGCTGTGAGATAGTATCTTTGATGTCTATTGTATTAAGATCTCTTCCGCTTTCATTCTTTCGTAGTTATCGCAAAGATCCCTGTATCAAAACCTTTGACCCGGCCTTCCCTTCTTACACAGAGTCTTTCCACCTCTCCTGCTATCTTCATCTACTTTGTAGGCATAGCAACAGTAGTAGGTCTCCTACTAACCCCCCACTCCGTCGTCGTAGGCATCTGCGGCAGCGTACTCATCCTCCACTTTGAACTCTTAGTCGCAAACACCACCGGTGTCGATTTCTGCCCACAATGGTCATGATTCCCATGACCCCAAAGACACGCATGACTGCTCGTTGTGCTGTGCCTACCCGTATTGGTCGGTATCACATACCTCGTCTCCGAGGGCGTGGGGAAGATGGTACTGATAGTCACGCGGTCGTTGACGGTGAGCAGAGTCGTCAAAGGCATTCCTGGACCTGCGTAGCCGCGACACAGGGAAGAGGAGAAGATGTTGTAGAGGGAGATGGCGTGGGCGGGAGACGAGGGGAAAGCGTTGGCGATGCAGATGGGGAGGTCTTGGTGCCAGTTTCCGGTGTTCTTGTCGCAGAAGAGATCGAGGTGGTCGGGGTAGAAGTGCCAGGCCATGGGTACGTTGAGGTTGATGCAGCGTTGCTGGGTGACATATTAGTGATGATGGAGTTAGAGGTGGCAAGGGAAAGGCACACTCACGATCTCGTAGGGAAGCGCCGCCATGTCTTCGATGTGACCTGGTCGGACGTCGTTGAGGTTGGTGACTGGCTGTTCGGTCCCCTGACCGTAGACCGAGACAGCCAGTGTCATGAGTGCAATGCCGATATCAGAGAAGCGCATGTTGGTCGAGAGTCTTATTCTGCTGATGTGGAGCTTTTGTGGTAGCAAGTATCGTAAAGTCGTGTCGAAGTACAGAAGCAGCAGTAGAACCTGGACCGCCATGTTATAAATGTAGAGAACAGCTTTCGAGTCATCAAGAGTGTCGGAGTCACGGTTGGGAGTCCGAAGCTTGGAAAGAGTGAGTTTGAGCAAAAACGACGGCGGTCGAGTGACAAGACTTTGTGACGTGAGTTCCACGTGGAAATCTTAATCTGTTCATATCGCAAGATCTATATGCAAATTTACAGGAAGAGAATCTACAAAATGAGTGTTCTTGAATCCATCGAAATGTGTTTGCGCCCAGTCGCTCTGGGAGTGAATGCCCAGCATTTCTAGCCAAGGTTGAATGCAAACTTGCTCAAACTCCTAATCTTCTTACCATAGAACCAGAAGATCAGAGGGAAGGGGATAAGTGCGATACACACGAACGCCAACAACGAAGTGGCCCAATCTACGCCAAGTCCTTCGTACATATATGTAGCGAACATGGGGAAGCCGGCAGCTACTGCTGATCTGATAAAGGTGTTGATGGCAATAGCGCTGTTGGCGTTGAGCAGGTACACATCAACCATGTACGTGACACCGCTCATGAAGATCAAGATGATTCCAAGACCAATGAAGATGCCTGAGACGACTTGAGGCGCCCAATGAATGTCGGGATGCGAGGTCCACGCAAACCAGAATAGACCAATGGGAAGAATCAAAGAGCCGACAATCATGGGTGGAAGCCTGTCTTCGGGGTTGAGTTTGCCCGAGGCGATGAGCCTCTTAGCATACCAAGTTTTACTGAAGGCACCGAGGATGACACAAGCGAGAACTACTCCGATAAAGATTGCGATGAAAGGTAGCGAAGCAAGACCAGGTGACCAACCGCGATCCATTTCGAAGCTGATGGGATAGGCTTCAAAAGTCAGATACAAAATTCCGTAAACCAGACTCATGTAGAGTGTCAAGATAATGAGGATTGGCTCTTTGACAACCATGACCAGAGGCTTCATGAGATATTTGTTGACAATGGTATCGTAGTTGAGAGGGTCTTCTTGACTCTTGGAGTGCAAAGCCCAATCTTTCGTCTCATGGCGAAGCTTGTCAGCTTTCCATGCCAGCAAGACGGGTTCGTAAGTCTCTGGTGTCACCAGATAGGCGATGGCGGTGAAAAATACAGACATAATGAGAGTGATCCAGGCAGTCCATCTCCATCCGAGGTAGCTGTAGGTGATGAAAGAGCCCACAACTGGTCCTGCTACTGGACCTGCAAAAACAGAACCTGCAAAGACGCTGGTGGCTACACCGCGGTTGATTGGTTCCATAAAGTCGACAAACATACCGCCAACAATGGCCAGAGGAGCGGAACCAGCGACTCCGCCAAAGAATCTGCATACGAAGATTGTTTGCAGGTTTTGAGCGACAGCGACAGGGATCTGGAAGATACAGAAGATGATCATTCCAGCGAAGAGAGGACGGGTACGGCCATAGGCTTCAGAAAGCGGTCCCCAGATCAGAGGTCCTGTAGATGCGTTAGCAGTCGGTTAGGAGGTAAGAACGATGAATGACTTACCGAAAGCGAAACCAAGTACATAGAGCGCAAGACCCAGGATCATGACTTCACTACTGACGCCAAACAGCTCAGCTGTGACGAACGTCGTAGTCGAGAACACCGAACTGGCGAATGAAACACAGAAAGTCATCAGACCAGTTGAGATGACGATCAACCATTTGCGGAACTCGGGCATGTTCATGGGTTTTTTTGGATCATGTTCACCGTCCCAAGTAACAATTTTGCTGTCTTGCTCCTTTCCTGGCGGAACAATTTGCATAGCTTCCAGGGCAGCTTCCTGGTCCCGATCAAGGTGCTTGCACTTGGAGCAAAGGCGTTCAGCGTATTTCTGCTGGATCATGTGTTCACGATTATCTACTTCCTTCTCGGTCATGGAGCTGTAAGAGTGTCGTTTTGTGGTCCTGGAGCTGCGGCGGTCATTGTAATCCTCATGCAATGTAGGCGTTGTTGAGTGCATGCGAGATCTGATAAAGGGTGGTTGCTCCGGCTCGTCGACCATGGCTAACAAGTGATGAAGGCGCGCATGTTCTCCAGGTATAGGCAGGCCTTCTGATGGTGTCTCTGGTGACGAGTAGCCATTGTCATTCGATGTGCTAGCCATAATGGCTGTTTTTCCAGCATCCGTGATCTTTAAGTAGAAACAAGCAAAAAGATCCAGTCCGGAATGTTATATTTGACGCACTTCCAGCAATCGATCTATGGGTATCGCTTTTCCCTCCAGTCTGATCGGGCCTTGCAGAGACGAGACAATTGAAGAGTAGAGCAAGCCGAGAGGAAGGGTAGCCTCACGAGCTTTTGAGCAAAAGGATAGAAAGAAAATAGTGGCCTGCAAAAAGATCTTCGGGGGATCTACACCAATGCGTTCGCCAAAGATGGAACAGCCTCAAGATTTTGGTCGTCAGGGATCCACCGAGATAGCGACGAAGTCAGTCGAATCCACTTTTTCGCGCGCAAGACTCGCCCGGCAGCCTTTATGTACGGAATACCAACATATGGCGTGCGCGTCGCACGCCGAGGTCGACGGTAGTACAGAATCCTCCAGTACCATTGTCTAATGACTGTATGCACATTCTTGGTTCTCAGGCTCAGTAAACGCGGTCATGTTGAGTCAACAAACGCATGAAGCCGAGCTGGCACGGAAGTCCGGCACAGGGTCCGACAGCCATTGATGACGGAAACATGTCTCTTACTCAAGCCTCCCATGAGTTTGCCAGAACACGGAGGTGGAGGGCTCGAATCCACCGACACGTATCACAAGCAGATCAAGCATGCTCCCGAATAGGTTGAAGCATAGAAGTGGAACAGGATCGTTGAAAGGCCTCAGTGTCAAGGTTGCGGACAGAGGCGCTGATCGGCAATCGGCATGACGCAAGAGGAAAGCAGATCTGTCGAGCATTCAACATCATCTCTATCACTTGCCAGCTTGCCTTCCTGATTATCTTGTCCATTACATGGAATTGCACGTTTTTGCGGAAGAACATTTGTTCAAGCACCAATGGTGCTGTATCGTGAAGGCTAATAATTCTTTCTAGTGGAAACGAGAGCAAAGCTGTTCCAGCCATATCTATCGTGAAGCGAGAGGTCTCTTGCAGTCACGTCTGCTAGCCATGATCGTTCTCATGTAGCAATGCTCCGCAGTAACATCAAATGATGCACTCTTCATCCTCCATGGTATTGATCATCGCGAGAAACTCTTCTCAGCACTGAAACACCGACCACGACACATCACAGTTCCTCATCGGTGGACTCCACGTCCTTGGAGTGTTTGACATCCTCATCGCTGTCCGACTCCTTCTTCTTAACGATTCTCATTCTCACGACTGGCTTGCCTGGGACTTTCTTGCAAAGCTTGACGATCTCCTCCTTTGTGAAAACTGGGGCAGGAGGTGCGCCAGGTGGGAGAGGAATAACCCGGATACGAGCAAAAAGCTCATCAGGAGTGATGTGCTTGAACTCCTTCTGCTTCACTCGGCGCAAGATGCTCGAGGGTACATCGGCTCCAATGACGAGCTGGTGGTTCCAGTCGTTGTAGATGGGCAGTGTTTTGTTGACCCTGGCTCCGAAGGTTCTAGCGATCACTTTCAGTTGCTCTTCGCTCCAGTGACTGTGGTGGCCAAATATGGTGATTGACGAGAAAAAATTGAGACACTCAGCAGTGCCAGTAGGGGCTGCAGCAATATCGGCCTCGGTGACTGTTTTCGGATCGACCACAGAGTCACGTTTTCCAGCCTCCTTATCCTGTTTTGAGTCCTTGGACTTCTTGCGGCTGGCTGTGGTGGTCTTTGGCGAGACAGGGTCGCTATCCATGTCGACATCCTGATCGGGTTCTCCTTCCTCATCGGAGACCTGAGACATCTTGGCTTTTGATTTGGCGAGCTTCTGTTTGCTAGTTTTTGTTGACTTGGGTGTCTTGCGAGATACAGGCTTGTCATGCATAATGATGCCGCCCATCAGAGGCATGATGAGTGTCTCGACGGTGACGTCTCTCTTCCGATTTTCCAATGGTAGCTCCATTCTGAAGGTGCCGTCCTTGGAGTAATTGTCGAGGGTGGGTGAGGGAGCTTCGATTCCGAGATGCATAGCAAGCTCATCAGCTTTGGCCTCACAAAACTCATTGGCCTCGTCCAGCGATGAAAAGGCTTGGTAGATCTGGAGTCTGCCGAAATCGTCTTTTCCATTGTCAAAGGTGACTGAACTTGTGATGTAGACATTGTGCTCGGTGTGCGTGGGAGCGGCTTTACTCTTAGGCGGCATGGTGTGAGATGTCAATAACGGTCTTTGAGGTTGGTTGTGACAATTGCAATGACGATGAAGGAGGGAGAAGATGAAGATGAGTTGACGAGCTGGTCTTGTCGCAAGCTCGAAGTGGGTAAGAAAGAGAAAGTCGCGGTGTTTGTGCGAGACAAACTGGCGCTGAAAGAAGCAGGCGCGAGTGAGAGTGAATTTGACGCCGAGCTTGCTGACAATCAGGCAACACAAATCTGCCAACTCCCCAATCTCGAGCTTTCACCTATAGGCGCTGTTGCACTTTTAACATTACCAAGCTCTTGATCGCATCCTTGAGCCGGTGGCTGACTTCAGATCTAGACAAACACCATCTCGGCCGATGAACGCCCGTTACTTCCTGTAGCAAGAACGATGACCATTACTTTGCCCAGATCCGGCACTCTCTTCTCTTCTGGCTTCACTTGGGACCAGTGCACATCTACAGAGATGTCAATAGCTGCGCTCCAAACCCCTTGAACAACCGAGATGGTATGAACCTCATCTCCGTCTACATATAAATGCAGTTCCGACAGCTCCTTGCCATCTAGAGTGCCGGATATGTGGATCTTCTCCATCTTCTCCTCAACCATAGTTTCGATTCCGTTCACTGTCAGGCGCGGTGGCAGATCTCCGAGCTTGCCTGCCGAGTTTGAAATCGTGATCTTGTCTGTCGGAAGCGCTGGTGTTCTTCCGGGCGTCTGTCGCAACCGCGTAGCCTGCTCGAATGCAAACGCGTACTCGAAAAGTGCACTATCGTCATACGCCTTGCCAGCGAATGTCAAATTGACAGGCATCTTCGTATCAGCCATGATTCCCATGGGCACGCTTACAGTAGGAATGCCCAGCTGTCTGATAGCACAGTTGCCGTTCGAGTACAACACGCCCTTACGCCAGGCCTCGATTGCGGACTTTTCATTGGTATCCGAATCTGCTCTGCCGACATCCGCATTGCAAGGCCAGACAACAGCATCGATACCCTCTGCAGCCAGCCAGTCTTCAAAGTCTGTCTTGCGGCGAGTCTCCAGGTTGTGGAGTGCTTGGCCCAAACCTGGAATGTCGTAGGTCCGAGGCCGGTTGGATGTGATGTGCGCAACAACATCTTTGTGCCGGACGAGCGGGTCCTGTTGATCATAGCGATCGAGCAGGGCACCTGGTGGACGAGGGAATATGGTTCCTGAAGCTATCTGCGCCAGGGATGTTGCAACTCTTGCGTCGCCATTGGCAGCGAGGAAGTCATCCCATGCAAATGCCATGAGCTGTGACATGTCGACATCATTGCGATGAGGTGGAGCCGATGCCTGATCTGAGGCATCGGGGCTGTCAGTTGCATCGAAAGTGTTGACGACAGGGAAATCCACTTCAATAACAACAGCGTCTAGAGACTCGATAGCTTTCCTAGCATTGTTCCAGAGGTCGACGACGGACTGGCGCGTGCACATTTCGAGCCCGAGAATCAGAGTCTTTTCCGCCGACGTACATCTTTGGCACTGCAATCTTCTTGTCGGCAAGTGCGTTTGCATTAGAAAGATCCTGGTACGATGTTGGACGTACAGTATCAATCTCCGGAAGTCCGACGAATGGCTGCTCCCGCCAGAAGTCGCAAGTGTTCTTATCGTCTTTGACAGCAATCACGTCAAGGAGTGCAAACATATCCGTCATGGTTCTCGTATGTGGCACAACCACATCGCAAGTAGGAAACAGCGGCCAGTTACCACGAATGGAGAGAATACCTCTGGACGGAGTGTAGGCAACCAAGCCATCGTTCGAGGCAGGTGATCGTCCCGAAGAAATGGTCTCCTCACTCATGCCAAACACGCCAAAGCTTGCAGCGGTCGCTGTGGCACTCCCGTTCGATGAACCAGATGCGAAGGCGGCAGTCAAATAATCGGCGTTGTATGGCGATTCAGCACGATCGTAAACACCTCGTTGCATGCCTCCTGCCGCCATAGGAGGCATGTTTGTTCGACCCAGGATGACTCCACCGGCCTCCTTAATTTTTGCGACGGTGAAAGCATCTTCGTTGGCAACAAGATGTTCAAAAGCAGGTGATCCTGCGGCTACGGTCATACCAGCCATCTTGTAGGAGTCTTTGACCGTGCATGGTATACCATCCAGTGGACCGATTGACTGGCCGGATGCTCGGCGCTGATCAGAAGCTTGTGCTGCAGCGAATACATCTTGGTTGATGATGGGGATCGAGTTGAGAAGAGTAAAGCGACGATCATACTTTGCGACACGGAGCAGCGACTTCACGACTAATTCAACGCTGTTGGTTTGGCCTTTTGAGAGCGCGTTTGCCAGATTTGAGACTGTTGCCTCGACTATAGAGAGTGACTTCCAGTATGTGAGTAAATAGAATCTGTCAAATACTGACGACGGATAAGCCTACCTGTGGTTCGACGGAAGCTATCATGATTGCTTGAGTAAAGTAAGAAACTACTATTGCGTGATGTCGCGTTATCTTAAAGATTGTTGTTAAAATGAGAGAAAGATGAGAAATCAGTACGGAGCGAATCAAGCTCTTATGCAGTCAGATGAATCTGATCGGTGCCTATCGGTGAATAATCTTGAGAAGATCTGCTGCAAACTACTCTTGGACTGTCATCAGCTGTTGAATGTGGCTGGCAGCTGCTGAAAAGCCCACGCTCGAGTGCCGACTATCAACAAGAATATCATCCTTTTAACAACCGAAAAATCATGGCAATTGGTACAGAACAGCAACTGCCATCTAACTTCCTTGCTCCGCTCGTAGCAGGGTGATTCAATGATGCGTATGGTTGGCGATGGACGATGAACTTGGGCACGATCATCTGTGGTGTGATCTTCCTGATTATCTACTTCTTCATGGAGGAGACGATCTACTGCCGAGGCACCACCCTGGAGAGCGTCAATGTCGAGATCCAGAGCACAAATGACTGCGCGACACAGAATGGGGGAGAAAAGCAGATGCAGTCGGAGAAGTCCATTACGGCTCCCTCACAGCAGATTCAAGTTTCGACAACGATCCAAAGAACGACCACAAGACGGGATAAGTACAATCTTTTTCGACCACTACCTGGACGACCCAGCAACTGCTATATGTTGCACATGATGTATCGACCCTTGATCATGATCTACAGGTTTCCAACTGTCGCTTGGACCGACTTCCTATACGGCATCAACCTTGCGTGGTACAATGTCCTCAACGGGACAGCAAGTCCAGTACTGACAGGTGAGCCACATGGATGTTCCGCAGCACAAGTCGGATGTGTGTATGCAGGTCCAATCGTCGGTGCAGCACTCGCCTGTCTGTGGTCCGGCAAGATCGCAGATTCCATCACTCTGGCGCTTGCTCGTCGCAACAACGGCATACGAGAGCCAGAGCACCGTCTTTGGGTTTTGACGGTCTCTGGCATAATCCCTGCAGCTGGTCTGGTCACCTGGGGCGTTGGTGCCTATCACCAAGTACATTGGATCGGCTTGGTATTTGGTCTCGGCATGCTGACGTTTGGATGTGTGACCGGTGGCTCCATTGCAGTGAGCTACAATGTCGACTGTTTCAAGGAGATTGCTGGAGAGACCATGGTGTCCATCATGGTCATCCGCAATACGATTGGCTTCGGTATCAGCTATGGTATCACTCCATGGTGGACGACGCAAGGGCTGCAGAACTGCCTCGTCACTGCTGCGGCAATCCCACTGATCTGCACCTTCTCGTTCTTGGTCCTGATTGTGTATGGAAAGCGACTCGGCGGTGGTCTCATAGGAATGACGTGGCTGACTATAAGATAAGAGGATTCGACAAAGCTCGTTTGTGCTTTCTCGGTGGCGCCCTGCGTTGTCGGCACCCAAGGTCATGGTTTTGTTTCTTTCGGCGCGGTCTTGAACTGTTGCAATCAAGTGTTGGCTTCTGCAAGCCTGAGTAGTTTGTCACCAGCAGAACCCGCTGCAGGCACAACACTCTCCAGACTTTTCACTAGGTCCCCGAGGAATGCGATGAGTCTCTTTGCTTCCGTCCGGTATCGATCACTGTCATAGCGTGATGCGTTAGAGAACATATGACCTACTCCGAGTAGCTGATGCACAATCTGACTGCTTGCAATCTTGAACATGATCAGTGGAGCTGAGCTCAGTTCCTGTAGGAACTTTTGGGCTACTGCCATGACATCGCGTGCAGGGGCCTGACAATATAGTAGAGCCATAATCGTTGTGATTGTCTCGGTGCAATTAATCTGCACAGCCATGTACTTGCAGCGATTGCTAGAGTACTCGCCATCAGAGTCATTCAATCTAGTCAGAGTCCGAGACTTGTTTGCTTTGAGTTGGGCCAAGCTGTCTAGCAGCATAGTCGGCGAAGGACGATCGCAGAGAACGGCGAGTAAAGCCTTACGATTTTTGCAAGCTCGAAGACCAATGATGGCATATTCCAGAAGACGAAAGAGGTCGGTGATGTAGTCCCAGCCTATGATCCAAGCTTGTATTTCGGGGTCCATGGTAGGCGTGATCCGAGGATAATACACTGACACTTGTGCTTCTGGCAGACGTACCATATGCCCGAACACGCACGAGGAATGAATCTCAAGCCGATAAACGCACCAAAACAACCTTCGGCGATCGTCAACTTCGGACAGTGATGTGTTATCGGGCCAGCGGCTCTCATCATGAAACCCATACTCAGCGACAAGAGCGTGATACATTCCAAGATAGCGATGCAGATCACTATTGTTGCCGCATTGCAACGAGTAGACCGTCAAAAGACCAAACGACCGTAGGTAGTCGAAATCTTGAGGCATAGAAAACCGTGCCGGGATCTTCGAAACGGCTTCCACAAAGTATCGTTTGCTGTCTGGTATTGCGAAATCTTCGAGTAAGGTCTTGTCGAAGACTGCCTCTAGTGCAGCTGTATGGGAGCTGACCGCACAAAGAGCCATTAAGAGCATGTATGATGGCTCTTCGGCATCAGGAATGCGATCCTCCCATCTTGTAAGAAGATCCTTCTCGTTCAAGAATGGAAAGCTTAAGACAAGAGTCAGTATGGCTGACGTGACTGTGAGATGGCGAAACTTTGCTTACTAGCATTGGTACATTGTGTCGCGATAGATCCGAACAAGCCTATGTGTAGTTTGTAGAGACATGGCATGCAAATCTCGTGTCGTGTCAACCTCATTCTCGTCTGGACACATGACCTGTGGCCTTCTTCCTCGCTTCTTGACAGGCCTATCCATTTTACAACTTACGCCATAGTCCTTGCAAGTGAGGCAACCAGTACTTCTAATTGCTTGATGGTCGTCTTCTCCAGCAGCACCGCATCGACATCTCAGGCCTCGTGCATGACAGAAGTCGCAAACTTGTGACGCCCGTTGTCTCTTTGTTGTGTCGGCTTTGGGCATTACGGTAGCTGGCTGAGATATGCGTTGAGATCAACAGCTGTAGAACAAAAGGTATCGGCGTGAGTTTAGTAGCAGCGGTCAATGACTTGGCGGTGATAAGAGAGAGATAAGTCGGACGAATCTAACAATTTAACAGTCAGGGCCCCAGTCTTGGCGCTACCATCAAGCATGAAGATCATCGAGAGTATCCATTGAGACCTTGCATACGTGCTGATAATTGCCGAGAGACGTCTTTAGGTGCATGTTACTCGAATAGATCATCAAAGGATGACTGTTCTCGGAATTGTACGTAAGTATTGGGTATAAGCTCGTACGCCTCGAATACTGCAAGCCCTCGCTGTGCAGTGGCATCTGGCTCGGAAGAGAGGATAGAAGCATAAAGATTCCATAGATGGAGCTTGGAAGACTGCAGAATGTCTCAAACTCGTCTCAGCGTTGAAAAAGGTCTTGAGTTCCAGAAGCTGGAGAAACAAAGGTGGAATGTTCCATCCACAGGAGGCTTTGTCATTCTCATAGTTGTCGAAGTCTCCTGAGACATCGAAAGAAGCAACGAGGTAGGTCGATGTGTTTGCTTGCCGATGTGTGAAAAAACAGTGGCAGGAACGTCTTGGTCTCAGATCGTGTTGTATGGACCCAACACCTCTTGTCGACCAGCCGCTCCTGAATGAGCATTCTTCATATACTGCTTCTGATCTTCCGACCGGACAGGAGACACAACCAGAGTGACGCAAAAACCATGGCAAAAATACGACTGCCACCAGCCTGGGAGAGTGCACCCGATATTCTGAGGACGGATTCGCCTCCACAGAACCAACAAGCACGCCCACACGCCAGACCAAGCCCAGTACTTGGATCCCGCACACGCCACCAAAGCAAAACACGCATCTCTCGGCGTAGCACATATCCAAAGCAACGTGAAAGCCAATGGGTCCAGTACAGAGACGGATCACCCCAAATTCTACCTGCCAGAGAAGGCATGCCAGATCCTCCATATCCGGTCACACCCCCACCACTCGAGCGCCCTCAACCCGTGTTGCCACAGATTGGCTATCGAGCACCAACCCCGCTACCAGCTTTGATACCTCCAAGCGCGGACGGTCCGGTACAGAGACCAGACAACAAGCCATCTCGGGTGCTGCAACGTCAGCGAGACTGTGCGCGCCAGCTCGATGCTTCGCTGTCAACGCTCGGCCTCTCAGCCCTGGCCTCGGGGTCGATACTGTTGGTCTCAGCTATCCTGTTCGTGCGCAGCGTGATGACCGGCATACCCCGTGCAGTTGCAGGGAGATCAGCACTGACCGTCTTCTTCGCTCTCTCGGTGGCAGCCTTCATCATCTCTTTCGGGTTGATCTTGGGTGTGCTATGTCGGAGGGCAAGAGCAACCAAAAGTGCTGTCGCCAGAGCACAAGCAAGACAAGAGATTGAGTTGGAGACAAGATCGCGCGCGAGTGACGGCAGGCTACCCATGTACGACTTCGGTAGACGCAACGCAATCTGTGAGCTTCATGACGAGCCAGAAGTAGCGGTTGGTGGTCGTTCTACCATATTCCTTCGGATACCGGACGAGAGCGTAGTCATCAATCGTCGTTTTGCACCACCTATCCGGGTCGCTCCAAGACATCTGTCCGAAATGCCCTTCTCACGACCCCCGACGCCACACCCGAGGCCACCTTTGTCGCCTCTCTTGCCGCCTGTGCCTAGCACACCTCCTCCACCCATATCCGAACGCAACCCTGCCCGTCTGCTAGTGGCTGCCAAGAAGGCCAAAGATCGTACCGATGCCGATGCTCTGGGCACGACCGCACATCCCAGTCCAGATTCAGGAGTTTCGCCGAAAACACACCCTTCCAGGGCTGTCTCAATGAACAACCGTGGTGGCACTGTTTCCAGTCGTTCGACCCAAATGTTCAACCAGCACATGCTCACGGCAGGGACTCGCGAATTGCAAGCTTACCTTGATGCGTCATCGAATTCCAGCTTGAATACTCTTGCCGCATACCAACACAGCAAGAGTGACTCATCCTCCACTGAAGAGATCATGAGTAACGATCGTAGCGTGTACAGCGATGTCAACGATCAAGTAGGTGACGAGGAGAGTCAAGTCTGCGAAGCATCCGTGCTGAGTATGCGGAAGGTGGGCAAGGCACGTGAGTGTTACATTCCAGCTTCAAAGAGAGATGCATCTATGCCCAAGTCCCCCGAGACCAAGAAGCAGCGACGCTCGAAGCTCGAAGTATACACAGATACTCCACGACCAGATACTGAGAGCTTCGAAGCACGCAAGCATCGAATTACGATGAATGCACTGCCAAGTGCACCTCTACCGCTTGCCGCTCAGAGTACCAAGGACGTCGAACTTGCAGTCAGGAGGCCGCACAGCTTGAGCCCGAAGAAGCTGACAGGATTCATCGCGAAGCCCAAGACCATCGGGCTAGGCATCTCCATCGGCAAAGGGCAGAACAAGGAGAACACAGAACCTGATCAGGTCGAGGTGGGGACTTGGAGTGCGCTAGGCGATCACTAAACGGTGGGAACAGGTGAATCATGATAGCGTGGTGTCTTAGGGTGCGATTATCGCAGCCTGTTGGTAGAGGTCTCCAAGACCAGACTTAGTCAGGCTCTCAATCGTTCCAACCTTCAATCTCGAATTCGTATTGCTGGACGTTGTCATCTGTTGGACGACCGTGATCATCGTAAAGTGTTCTTTCAACGTACGTGGCGGTGCCTTTGCGATTAACAAGAATGACAGTTTGCTTCTGGGTACCATAGGCTTCGCTATCGGTCTTTGTGGTGCGATCTGTATCGGTGACGACAACATCATCAGCAGAAGGATCATCCAGCTCATCTCGACCAATCTGAGGGATGAAGATGCTGTTGCGGAGCTGATAGACATATGTGTCCCAGTCTTGACCATGCTGACGATGGGGCAAAGTGTCCACACTCAGTACTTTAAACAACGCGTTGAGCAAGTCTTCTTTGCTCGAATTTTCGGTAGTGTGCTCCTGAATGACGCTTCGAAGTCGCTTCTCTCCATCAACAACTTTGGGCCAGGATCTGTCACCGAAATGCGAGTTGCTGAGACCTTGAATCTCACCAGATTTGCCACAGATCCAGGTGGTAGCCGAAGCATCCTGGGTTCGATTCGACATGATTGCAAGGCCTTCTCCCTCTTGCGCGCAAATATTGCGCTTGCTCAACCTACCGAAGAGAAGGCTGAACCCCCCAACATCACCTACACCCACGTCCTCGACCATGTGTCGTGCAAATTCCTGAGATGACTGCGCGCTTGACGCGGGCAATGTCAGAAATGCTTTTGGCAATCCGCCACGTGACTTTGTGCCATACACCTGGGCGCCAGACTCGCGGAAATTGGTTAGACACGCCAGACGACCCTGCTTGGTGAGGCCCAGCCATGTGCCTTGCTCCGGACGTTGAAGGTCACGACCTCCTAGAACATGTTCATTGGGCGATTGCCAGAAAGTGGCCTTTGCAGTGGGACGGTTCAAGAATTCCTATCGTCGTAATGGTGTCAGTCGGCCAGACGTGGCCAGTTTGGTTCGGGCGTAATTACATCGCGGTTGTTCAGCAGAATGAACGGATACTCGGGATGCGCAGTCGTAAGCAAAGCGATACACATGCTGTAGGGTTCCGGGGATGAGATTTCAGAGTTTGATAGATTGGGTATGTTGTTTGTGGTTGAGGACTGCAGGTTGCCGCCTGTCCGTCAGAGGTGGCTGGGCCGGCGTCGCATGACGTTTGCCGAAGACTTCCGCGCCGAATGCCCAGCGTTTGACAAATCTGACAAGACTGCTTCTGTGAGCTTGATCATGAACCAAAACGGATGCGAAAAGACGCTTTCAAGGTGTGTATGACACTGGACGCAGCTATACCCTCCATCGCTTGTGAAACACTTTCATGGCGACTCGCGATAGGAAGACGTGTCGAAAGAAAGAGCTCTCCACAAGTAAGCCGGCACCCGCCTTGTGTCCGTCAAGATGTTGACTCGCATACTCCTCATGTGCCAAAGTTAGTAACGCGTGCTACTACAGAGGGGCACAGTATCTTCGCGGACCAGGGCTTGTCCGCTGAGAGATATGGTATCAAGGGCTCTCTTTGGGCCTCTCTGACTCCTCGACATGATTGTGCATCTCCATAGTGATCTCTACGCTCTGTATCTTTGTGTGGGAGTTGTGGGAGAATTGTAGGAGTTACAAACTTTAGTTGTGTTACACCGTTGGTACTAATAGCTATGCATGCTTCCTTAGTGTGGAAGCTTGATCAACATCTTGTTTATGTCGACGTCGAGCGTTCAACATGCAGCAACCCTACTGAAGTAATGACCGCAACGATTGCGACTTTCAGTAAAAGCCGTGTGCCCTCGTCTGTAATGCGCCCGGACAAGTGCCACAGTACCGTCTGTACCACACTATTCCCGCATTGTGGCATGCCTTTGAGGAGTTTTGGAGTGTCCCATCGTGATTCGCTGCTGGGTGAACCGGACGGATCTCCATAACGATCGACCTTGTCTTGACGAGGTTCGGACCGAATTTTCTATTCCAAAATTAACCATCAGACACGAACATTTCGTATCGCAACAAGCTGCTCAGGGCTTATTGACCAACGGTGGACAAGTTTTACGAGAACGAGAAATTTGATTCTCATATAATAAACAACAAGAAAGGAAGGTCCTCAGTCGCACAGAAGACCGGAGCAATAAATTGGACAGGGAGGAGGAAGATCCGGGTGTAGGGCTCATACAATCTGTCTCAGCATGAAATACAGAGATAGAGCGGCACCTATCAAAGTGACAAGCCTAATCTCCCGAACTTCCAGAGCAGTGCTTGGCCTACTTTTCTGGAAGAGCCGCGGCGGCTAGTCGGATACTTCAAGCTCCATCATACGCCCACTTTTTCCAAGAATATCAAGGTTTTGGATTCACGTTTGCTGCGCGGCTTGGTTGAAGGCTGGGAATTTCCTACTTCTTATACTCGCGCTTTCCTCAATATTTACATCACGCTCGCTTTTAGAAATCCTTCTCGCATTCCTCAACATCATCATGAAGACGGTAACTTCACCAGCACGCAATTTCACAATTTCAGAACGCGTACGCTAACTCTCAATCTAGACATCTATTACGGGTACCGCTCTGGCAGCGGCCTCGCTCTTCTCATCCTTTGCAGCAGCAGTTCAGACTATCAATGTTAATGGTGCAAACTTCGTCAAGTCTGGTGGAGATCGCTTTTCCATCGTCGGTGTTGAGTAAGCATCAATCATGACGCACGTCAGGGCGCATTTTGCTAACGGTTGAGTAAAGTTATCAACCTGGCGGCTCGAGCGGTGTGACTGAGACTAGCGATCCTCTTAGTGATCCAGATGCTTGCTTGAGAGATGCAATTCTTATGCAGCGCCTGGGAGTCAACACTATCAGAGTCTACAACTTGATTGCCGATGTCAACCACGACGAGTGTGCATCCATCTTCAACGCTGCTGGTATCCACATGATCCTGGATGTAAACAACGGCTTCTACGGGTCCTACATTGACCGCGTCCAGCCTTGGACAACTTACACCAGCGATTACCTAAACCACGTTTTCGGCATCATCGAGGCTTTCGCACCTTACCCCAATCTTCTCGGATTCTTCTCCGGTAACGAGATCATCAACGAACAGAGTGCTTACAATGCACCCGCCTACATTCGCGCTGTGACGCGCGACATGAAGGACTACATTGCCAAGAACATCGACAGAGAGATCCCTGTTGGCTACTCAGCTGCTGATGTTGACGACGTCCTTAGCGACACTTGGGAGTACCTTGGCTGTGAGCTGTCAAACTCGACGTCTTCCAAGATCGACTTCTTCGGCCTCAACGACTATGAATGGTAAGTTCCAAAGCATCTGTGGTTGAACCTTCGGCATACTGATACAACATGATAAGGTGCGGTGATAGCACCTACGAGCAATCTGGATACAGCAAGCTGGTTGATCTATTCGGCAACACCAGCATTCCTGTCTTCTTCTCCGAGTACGGATGCAACCTCGTCAAGCCCCGCACTTTTACCAACGTGCCTGTTCTTTACGGCGAGCAGATGAGTGTCATGTCCGGTGGTTTGGTCTACGAATACTCCGAGGGCTCAAACGACTACGGTCTTGTCAACATTACCAGCGCTGACGAGATCCACCTCCGTGAAGACTACGGCTACTTGGCTACGCAGTACAGCAAGCTCGACGAGAGCCTCCTTAACTCTGCAAACAGCACTGCCACCGGTCGCAAGCCTCCTACATGTGATCCTGACCTCATCACCGAGAGCTCTTTCTACAATGCCTGGAACCTACCCGCTCGTCCCAGTGGCGTCGATGCCATGATCAGTAGCGGTATTTCGAGCGCAAACAAGGGAAAGACTGTTTCCGTCACCAAGACCGCCATGCCCGCTACTGTCTACGATTACAACGGTGAACAGCTCAACAACCTCGAGCTCACCGTTCTGTCTGAGCAAGACAGCAACCAACCTGGCCTTGCTGGCAACTACACTCCTTCAACCCCTACCGGAACCGCCTCAGCCACGGGCAGCAGCAGCACTGGCGGTAGCTCCAGCGCCACCCGCAGCAGCTCTGGAAGTCCATCCTCGACTGCCTCTCAGTCTGCAGCTACCAGCAGTGGTGCCGCCTCGTCTATGGTTGTCTCCTCGGGCGCTGCGACCTTCGGTGCTTTCCTTGCATCTCTCTTCTTCCTGTAAAGCTATGACTATCATTTCTTCGCGTTAGCATGAGAGGTGATGCAGGTCTTTCACCTTTTTCATCGTATACTTTACGTGTATCATAATATGCCCATTCTGATTTTCTTGTGTTCATTGGTTCAGGGGAATCTGGGCTATGACAAGTTTCTTGGGTTGCATTAGTTTTCTGTTCTTAGAACGTTCAATACCACTTTATTTTGTTTACCAATAACATCCTCGGTTGCTTTTGTGTCCTGCATTGCTTGTTCTGATTCAGATCCACGCTCTTTTCGTGCACGTCGGGTCGAAATCATATCAAAACTCGATTTTGTGGGTTAACGGATCGCAAGACCCTGGACGTCAAGGTATACATAGACACAGCAAGAGTAACACGATTGACAAGCTAGCTTACACGAGTGCAGTTTCTCGTATCTTGAGCACCACACACCGAATGCCTCGTAACATATGGTGGACTGACGACTGCAAAAATAACTGATGTAGCGGCTAATGTTGACCTCACTGCAAGAGATCAACAGTGACCGGGTCGATAAACTCGAGACTTCTGATGTCCATGTCCGACTAGGCCCCTTCGTGACCTCGAGAATTTGAAAACTTCACACATCATTCCATCTGAGCTAGAGGGCAGTGGAGAGTCGCGGGAGGACACTAACCTGACGATCTTCTCCTCTTGCATTGCCATACCTTCACTTGCCTTCTTCCACAATAACGGAAAATCCCTCCTCTCTGATTCTTGACTCAGGACTGCCCAATGTGCCTCGTCTCGTTGACCAGACGCAACTCGAAGTCCTCGACTGCCCTGTTGATCATCAAGTGCAAGTTGAGGATAGGGCAGCTTCTATGGTGAAAGGTGAATGAATGTGCGGTGGTGATCATGCTGAAAAGCGTGATGGAGACAATGCGCTTCAAGTTGATGAGGCTGAGTATCGCTCCCGCGCATCAGTATGAAACTTGAGTTGGCTGAAGATGTATGTCATGGGATATGAACAAACTAGCTTGGACAGGAATACATTGAAGCTCTGTCTCACGAGTACAGATACGCACTCAGTAAGCAATTGGGATCTATTCAACGATGACACATCAATACGGCGTCATGGGAGACAGAAGTGAGCCTTGATCTAGCTCAGAATCGGATCAGTGAGGAAACTGCTGAGGCAGTTAGGTCTGCGGAGGCAATGCAATTTCCATAAGGCAAGACTTGGAGCTCTCGAGACGGCCTGCTTTGATTTTATCCCTGTCCAGCTCAATTCTTCAGCAATTTTGGTGCTTGGAGTCCTCGAGACACCAATATATGGTAATCAGAGATCGGTATGGATGCATATGACAACACTAACTTGACAAATTTGTTGCAAATTGATATTTTCTTGGTTGTGTACGAGCGACATCAACACAGATTAGTATACAATCACATCTTTCGCAATCTAGAGTCCACATGATAGACAGAAAGTTCTTGCCTTGCATGTTTCACCCACCCTTGCATGTTTCCAGAATCACTATGCACTTGACCATCCCTTGCATATTCTGAAAATCACTACACAAACAGGTCATGCCGTCGATCCAATCTCAACATCGAGATGGACATGGAAGATTTCGTTTCTGTACCTACAGACAGCTGATCAGCTGTAGGTGTGTGTCTCCCGTCTGTGACACAATTTGTTATATGCTACTCAAGTACTGTGGGACGTCGAAGCGTCTCTCGGGTCGACGACGATATCAGATAAAACCGTATATCCCGCGCCGACATTGAGAATATTTCCAGTTCCATTTGGGTGTGAGTCTATTCAAGCGTGAAACTCTATAAGGAGTAAGGAATGGAGTAAGAATATCATTAACCCTGTTCGCGACGGACGAGATAGTAGCGCTATATACCCGAAGACGTCCATGACTTAGTCTTTCTGTCCGCCTAGGGGATCTTGTAGGCTACGAAAGACAGTTAGGCTCGATATCAAGCACCTAATCTACTCGCTCTCCTGCATCCCCTCTACTTCTTCTACCTTTGCGTTCACGCGACGTGCACAGCGGCGATAGTAAGAAGTACTAACATCGTCATCAACCCGTAGACCCCATCTACATCGTTCTCGATGCTTTATACTCAGTGTATAGTCATGCGAAGAATGCAAAGGCACGCACACGTTCTGGAAGTGAGAGCGGTTCATCTATCCCAAATGCTTGCTGCTGGGCATTGACGTCGATTAGATAGTAAGCAATGTGGCAGTGGGGGTTTTATACTAGCAGAATTTATGATTTTGTGAACACAAGGTAGCATTGGGGAATGTATTTTTGCAGCTTTCCGTAGCATCTCTGCGATGTCAATTGTGTAGAGCTGAAATACCCTGGTTCATACTGGTGAGAGGGAGATGTATCGCCGTACAGATGAAAGAGCTCGAGGTAAGCTCAAGAAGATCATGAGGCCGTCTTCGTTAGTGGCTAACATTCCTAAGAGCCGAGCGTAAGGGTGTAGATTTTACTAAGAACGAGCAACCCTTGTTTCCATGTCGTAGTGCCAGACGTATGATGCAAAGCTTTGCGAGTTGCAGCCTCTAGTCCAAAAAGAGAAACAAGAATAGACTCGATAGTGATTCACCGGATAGATCAGTTCAAGATATTGCGAATCACGCTTCCAATGACGAGATTCATCCCTTCACGTGTTGACATGTCAGCTGATTGAAGTCAATCAAAGCAAGGGTTCCAGACATCTGGGGCAGCGAACCCGATGAATCGCCTTCCCATGCTGATAACGAGAGACACTGGTGAATAGCCAGTATGAGACTAACATGTCGCTTGTCATAATCCATGCTGATGATGTGTCGAGCCAGTAATCAGAAGTCTCGTTGCCAATCGACGTGATGAAGAAAAAGTTCATGAACTGTGGATAAGTAAGAAACTGGCTGGCTGCTGTCAAGAGACAATGCGCCTTCACCATGATTGCGGATCGACAATACACGAAGTGCAGCTGGGACGATATTTGCAGTAGGTGGGAGATAGGCAGAAACCGTCCCCAGCAAATAAAGTCGGCGCTTTTGCACAAAAGAAGCGCGACAATGACGCGAAGGTCTGCAAATGAGCGTCTGCTCGAATCAGACCAGAGAGTGCTTCGAGGAATGAGATGATGATGCATGATGCATGATATTGTGCCATCTAATCGACATCGGGTATAGGCAGACCCTGGTATAGCTTCATCCTCCTTCCTAGCTTTTTCATGGCTTCCATGGCCTTCTCTTCGCGTAACTTGCGCGATTCATCATCGGTCACAAGGACGAAATCGTATGTGATGAGCTTGCCACCTTCTTTTACACCGTATTCTTTTGCTTGTTCGGCGGACACGGTGCCCAGATCGATGAGCAGGGACTCCTTAACACCGAAGACAGCGTCGGAGGTCTCGTATGGATCGCCGCGTAGGTATAGAGCACTGTGCTTTAGTCAGTTTTGCAAGCTCGCTAGCAGGAGATCGGGACGACGTACGTGATGAGGTTGTCATATCCAGACTTTTCGAACATGAAGTGCATGTGGCTAGGGCGGTATGGGTGACGCTTGAGCTTCTTGAGAAGTTGACCAACCGGACCATCGTGAGGGATAGGATACGGCACTGGCACGATGGCCTTGAACCAAAAGATGCCGTCGTTGTCACTCTTCATGACAGCTCTGCCATCAGGACCGTCTCTTTCTGCGTATTGGACATCGTAGAAACCCTTGCTGTCCGTCTCCCAGATATCAATCTTGACATTGTCGATTGGCTTTCCAGCAGTGTCTTTGACGGTACACAGGACTAGGCAAGGCTCACCCTCGGGGTCGTGTGAGATGCTACCGCCATTGCCTTCGAGCTGAGCTTCGTGTGTGTGGAAGGGACCTAGAACGGTACCCTCGGTACTGGAAGCAGGCTTGGGGTGATCGATACTGTCGACGAGGAGAGAGAGGCCAATGACATCGGACAGCAAGATGAACTCCTGGCGTACATCGCTGCTGATCTGGCCAACTTTTGTCAAGAACTGAATAGCAGCCATCCATTCGTCCGTGCTGAGACGGGTTTCGCGAGCAAAGTCGTGGACGTGAGAGACGAGTCGCTCAAGCAGGTATTTCATACGAGGGTCTTCGCATTGTGAGTTGATCATGTGTACATTCTCGGTGATGTTGTCGATTGTCAAGTCTTTCAGCGGCGGGATATTGACTTCTGACGGGTCCATGATTGCTGTTTGATCAGAACACAACGATATGGGAGCAAGGGAGTAGGTGAAGGAGAGAGAGAGGGAGAAGAGGAGAAGGCGAGAGTGATCAACAAGGCGGGAGCAAGAAAGATGGTGATTACCTATCCGCGTCCCCTCCAAAGCCCCGCCATCCCCACAGCTTTGAGCTCGCCGGATGTTAGGCTCGGAAAAGCTCCCTCCAAACTCGGAAAAGCCGTCGGAAGTTGGACGAGAGAGCTGCAAGAACGATAATCAGGGAAGTTGAGTGGCACTCGTACTTCGCAAGACCTATGAGGGCGTAACGAGCATTGCGGGCTTGATAATCTTTGGTTCAGTACTCAAGTGCACCGTAAGCGCGTGCACTCATTGTGGAGCGTCAGGAGCATCCAACGAGCTGCTTGGACGCGTCAACCAGACACATGAACAGTATGCCTTTAGACCAAAGCGAGCGGCCTCGTTTGGATGACAGTTTCGATGCGGCAGAGCGTGTATACTCTATGTAGACATTCAAGATGCTCGTCGAGGATGATGATTGACCGTGATGATTGACCATGCGGGTAGCTGTGGAGAAGCGGGTCTGTGCGTGTTGTGTAAACACACAGATCTTTCTGTCGCAGACCAACTGATTTTGCCAGACTCGCAGTCCCTCTCGACAGACAATCACAATGACGAGCCCTTTGTCACCGCTGGACTCACATCAGCTCAACTCTCGCACACCAGCTACGGTCGTGCGTGGGGACAAGATGGCCGCCAACACCACTTCTGCCACTCCTTGCAGAACGTCGACGCCGACCAAACAAACACACGACGAGTCCATCATCAACTGGGACGACGAAGACGCTGCAAGCTCGCCTTTTGTCTCTGACCCCAATACTCGTCTCGCCTCTACCAACCTGGATCAGATTCCCATCGACCCCGAAGTCGACGCCATCTTCGAAGACCCAGCAGATCATAACGAGACTCAATTCTTCGAGACCAACAGCAACAAGGCTTCCACCTTCTCCATTTCTTCCATCGGCGACAAGGAAAACACTGTCGCACAGGAAGACGACCTTCCCCAAGTCGACAACACGCACAGGACACCAGAAAAGGCTACCACACCAGAGGCCCCGAAGAAGTCCATGTCTCCTCTCAAGCCAAAATCAACTGTCAAGAAGCGACGCAGCAGCACTTTCGAAGAAGACACGGCCCCCAAACCACCACCTTCGACCAGAAAGACTCTTCGCTTCAACTCTCCTCTCAAGGCCAGCTCGCCCTTCAAGCAGCTCGATTTGCCTGATGAGACACCTCGTCCACAAAATCGCGCGACATCTTTCGACCACAATGATGAGAACATTGACGACTCGATCATGATCAATGACGTTGACGAGACTGGCGTTGACGACACCTGCTTCAGCACCTTTTCCGCTGTCCCAGACATGACCATGTTTGCAAAGCTGGGCGATCGCAGAAGCCCCCTGAAGCAATCTATCGTGAGTTGACCTCAATCGATCCACCTCGACTCTGACTAACCACATCTTAGCAACGAACACCACAAAGCGAACAAGCCACACCCAGACCTGCCAGACGACGAGGTTCCGACGAACGATCACCTTCTCCCACACCCCGTAGACCCAGAACTCCTGGAACTGCTCAATCAAACACAACCAATCTCATCGATTTCACCCAGCAGATCGAACGCTTTGCTCATGCTTCCGGCCGCCCTGACGTCCAACAAACACCCTCTCGACGCTCTCCACAAAAATCGGCTACCGAGCCCAACCTCCTATCATACTTGAACCAACAACGCTCGCCCAACAAGGGCGCCAGGATGAGCACACCAGCAAAGTCTACCAGTCTGCTCAACCTGCTCGACTTTGAGCTGCCTCCAGCACCCACTCCTCGTTCTATCCCCACCATTACCGTTCGCGAGCTCGAGTCCATGAAGTCACAATATCAATCGCAGATCTCGTCCCTCAAAGCTACCCTCTCTGGAAGAGAAGCCGAAGTCGACTCCTTGAAGAAGGCCGTAGGAGATGCCGAAAGACGTGTCGGCGAAGCTCTTGAGAACCTCAGAGAGGAAAAAGGCCAGCGCGAGCAGATTGAACATGAGAAGAACCAATGGGAGCAGCGCGGTGTGGAGTTCGAGCAACTTCTCCAGAACGTCAGACAAGAGGTTATGCGCAGCGATGAAGAAAAGGAATCTCTCGTCCGCCGCGCAGAGGAGAGCGAACGGTCAACGGAGAAGCAGCAGACCCGTGCAGACGAGGCAGAGTCCAAAATCCTCGACTTAGAAGCCCAACTCGCAACTGCCCGCGCTGCCATCCCCAAAAATGATGGTTCAGGAAACACAATCGACGAAGCACAAATCCAGACTCTAGTTCAACAACAAATCGATGCAAAAGTCGAAGCTGTATCCCGTGAACTCCACGCCGTCTACAAGAAGAAACACGAAACCAAGGTCGCAACCCTCAAGAAATCCTACGAAGCACGCAGCGAGAAGAAATGTGCAGACCTGCAATCTCGTCTCGATGACCTGGCCAAGCAGAACGAGCAATTGCAGGCTTCAGCAAACAACAACATCGAGTCGTCTATGATGTTTACAGCCGACGACCGCAGAGTCATGGAAGAAGCAAACGCCACCATCGAAGAACAACGCGCCGAGCTCGCAAACCTGTCGCGCCAACTCGACGTCCTGCACACCGAGCAAGCATCCCTGCACTCTGAACTCGAGAAAGAAAGAGTGGAAAAGGGCGAGCTTGTTGCTGCTGTTGATGAGATGTTGTTGCTTCAATCGAGCGCTCCTGATAGCAACACGGCGGCTGTGATTGAGGACTTCAGACGCAGTATCAGTCGTCCTGCTCCGCCGCCTCATGCGTCCATTCCTGCGTTTAGAGAGGCTCCTGCAGCGGCGCCGGTGCAGAGTCGCATTGGCAGAGGTATGCCTAGGCCTTCGGGGATTGCGTCCAAGAGTAAGATGATGAGTAACATTGAGCGTATGGGTGGTGCACCTAAGCATTAGAGAAGCGGTTGAAGCCGGAGTTTTTTTCTTTTTGCCGGAAGGGGCTTTGTTATGTTTCTCATGCCTCTCTCTGTCTTCTTTTGGTTCGTGCTCTTCCTTTTTGATTGCTTTCATGGTTCTCTTTTTCGATGACGAATGGGGTTTATACAGACTTGTAGCTTCTCTTGGATCCCTTTTTCTCTCCCTCTGTCACGAGAACACTAGGAACAGCTGATTCCTTCTCTTTGGGAACGAAGTTCTCTTGTATGTTTTCACCATTGTTTCCTTCCATACCACACCTACCTGTTCTTTGGACCAAATGTGTGAGAGCTTTCGGCTTACTTCTTGGTTGTGTTTCTTCAATTTTGAGAGTAGAGATGCAAAGAAAGGTGTATCTGGAGTCGTTGTTTCACCGTTGTCTAGAATGGGGTTTGTGATCTTGGACCAAAGATGCCTTCTTTTGTTTTCATCACTGAATATATATTTTGCTGTGCCTTTTTCATGCAGTAGTCGGTATGTCAGATAATACCTATTTGCATCGTTTCCTGGAATTTGGAGGGTTGTTCAAAGACTCGGGGGTCTTTTTATTTGTTCGTTCGTTGGAGACATTCAACCCGTTGTGATATGTGTATGATGGTAGCTTGCTTCTAAGCACTTGCTTTGTCGTACGGCTTTGGCACTTTTGACCCCATTGGATATCCTCTGTTCCCTTGAGGGATGAAAGTGGGATGGTCTGTGATAGACGAGTCAGAAGCATGTATGATCTGGTCTACAGGAGTTAAAGCTATTGAAACAGCCGCACTGCGAGTCAGCAGTGTGAGAAAAATACATTGCGAGTCAACAAAGTAATTACCGGAAAAAGCAATATAGCGGTTCACGAAAGGCTTCATGGATTGGTTATTCATTGTTGAGTATCTGTTCTATTGAGGCCACAAAGACACATGTTCCTGTTTAAATAAACATTGTGTTGTAGATGCATGCGAGTCAGGGCAATGAAAACAACTACCAGCGATGAAGGAAGACGAAAAAAATTCTAATAGTTGTAATATCTATGGTTTGGGTATAATAACCGAATAGAAAGCAAAGGAAGAGAAATCATCAAAAGGTCGTTAACTTCGCTCCACCCTCTTACGAACTAGTGCCATTGCACTGAGGAGGATACATTCTCTGCGTAACGGTATTGGGCCCCACAATCCCATACTTCATCAAGTTATCCAAGCCCCAAGCTCCAGGACCGGTATAACTCCAGATGAACCACCCAGTAGAGTACTCTTCATAGATATCCATTTGAGCTTCCATGAATTTTCTGGTGGCTTCAACGAGATAAGGGTTCCATTGCGAAGGATCAAGTTGTGCTGAACATTGGCATCCTTGAGTCGAGCAAGAGGTGCCGGCAGTAATGTTGCCAGCAGCGTCAACGCAAATGTTGGTTTGATCGCTGAACTCGCCGACGATAACGGGCAAGTGCGCAGACTCAGATAGGAATTGGGTGTTGGGGTAGGCGCAGGTGTATGCAATGTGTTGGTCTTGATCATAGCCATCAGTGGGACCGCCTTGGTTTTGATAGAGATGAACGTCCAGCACAAAGTTTTCGGACGCGGCATCGACGTTGTAGTATTGGGCTACTGGCTGCCAGGCTTTGGCGCCCAGGAAGGCATCGTGCATGACCAGCTTGAGGTCGGGGTTGGTGACGTGGGTGCGCATGGCTGCTACGGTGTCGACGGCCCATGTCTGGGCTGCCTTTGCCGAGTCGTAGTCCCAGACGATGGGCTCATTCACGAGTTCAAGGCCCCAGACGACGTCTGCGTAAGAGGCGACACCGTACTTTGCGGCCATGATCTCGAGGACGGCAGTACTGGCTTGGAGGTTGGCAGGGTTGTTGGCCCATTGTGCATCGCCTTTGTGGCCAGAGTTGTCGAAACCGTTTTGGGAGCCAGGCAGGCCGTGCATGCAGATCAGAACCTGAATGTTGTATTGACGGGCCCAGCCGAGTGCTTTTTGCAGGTAGGCATCTGCACCTGAGATGTAAGGACTACCTGTGTTGTTGAAGGCCCAATAACCGATAGGGATGCGCACACTGTTTCATATTGTTAGCAAAGATGTGCGTCATAAGGATGCAAAGATAAACTCGGGTGTAAGGCTGAACAAGGGTCGAGATTGGGGCTGGAAACGGGTGGTGTAACGGTGTCTCGGAGGAGATAACGAAAGAAACGGTGCTGGGGGATAAGGAAAGAAACGTACGTATTGAGTCCCCACGAGGCAATTTTTGCCATGTCTGCTTCTCCAAACCAGGATTCCCAATGTGATTGAAGTGCCGCCTCTGCATTGTCGGTTTGGTCGAATGTCCATTGGTCAGGAGCGCCTGTGTTACCAACAAGCTCCCAGTTCATCCAGGGTTCGAGGACAAGCCAGCCTCCGAGATTGACACCTCTGATCGGGTCGTCGTCGACTTCGCATGCATTGCGGGATTCCAATGTGAGTTCGCTGTCTGTTCCGAAAGGGGTCGTTTCCACTTGGCTGCCTCGTCGTGAAATTGGTGGAGTGGTTTCCACTTGGCTGCCTCGCCGTGAGATGGATGGTGTAGATGTTTCGCTGTCGCGTCGAGAGATGGGTGATGTGTTGTCGATGACAGGAAGACCTTGAACCAGCAAGGTCGAAGAAGCTAGCAAGGAGAGAAGAGTAGAAGAAAACATTATGATTGAAGATCGGTGGATACTCTCACCGTACTCTTCAAACAAAAGATGCCAGGCCTGCAAGCTTTCTTTTGTTAAGGGTACTGCAAGTGTGTGTCTGATTTCAGCAGCGACCAAGTTCGCGGTGGCTGGTTTGATCTTATACCTCGAGTTCACCAACATCTGAAGGCGAATAATAATTACACAGCTTACCTTCGGCACCGCTTGAACAGATTCGATAGCACAGTAGGCAAAAAAACGGTATACCGTTGGCAGGATTTCCCGAAACAGCGCATGTCGTTGGAAGTCCAGCCGCCCACATGGGAAATAAAAGCTTGACATGCACATGAATCTGAGTCAAAGGCTGGAGCTTGGTATGACTTGGGCTGGAGCCCTCTGCAGGAACACCGCTCCGGGGTGCGCCTCATGAGGTAGGAGGAGGACGGTGGTGGGCGATTAGCGAGTGTGGTGGAAAACGCTCGTTGATACTTTCCAGATGCCCGAGCTCTATTGTGTGTCTCAGTGATGGCTGTGTGGTAGTCGACGCGGCAAGACAGAAGTGTACATCCTGTGAACCGGACGTTGCTCTTGATCTTGTCAATTTGGCATGAAGACTTCAGCATGAGCGACGCAGTTGATGTTCGTACGTATGAATGTTCGTACGTAGGATGGAATTGGAATCCGCGAGATTTGTACATGTTCTGTACACTGTTGGGATCAGATCTCGATGTTGCAGACGTTTGTTGAGAATTTCTCTGCCTGAGGGCAGGTGCAGAAGTGCCGAAAATCGGATGTCTTTACATGACTCGGCCCGTGTACGATATTTTCCAGACACCGCTCAATCAAGCGAGGCGAGTCTATACAGTATCAGCCTGGTCTCTGCATGGCTTCATTGTTCAGATCTACCAGACCTTTTGGAATAATCTCAAGGATAACCACTCCTGCTCGCTTTGGAATCGTGTCATCATCAAATCAAACGGCATCCTTCTCGTCATCCAAAATGGCAACAAAGGCAAACGACCACTACCTGACACTCTCCTGCCCGGACAAGCCTGGTATTGTGCACGCCGTCACTGGACTTCTGGCCAAGCATGAGCTCAACATTCTGGACTTGCAACAATTCAGTGACCCTTCTTCGGACAAGTTCTTCATGCGCGTACACTTTGGCCATGCTCAAGACACAGAGCACTTGAAGCCTGAGATCACCGAGTTGGCACAGCAAATGAAAATGGACTACAACATCCGTCCAGTCTCTGCCAAGCCTCGTGTGTTGATCATGGTTTCGAAGATTGGACACTGTCTCAACGACTTGCTGTTCCGTCAGAAGAACAAGCAATTGCAAGTCGAGATCCCTCTCATCGTTTCAAACCACCCGGACTTTGAGCCTCTGGCCAAGAACTACGACATTCCTTTCCACCACCTCCCCGTCAACAAAGACACCAAGCTGCAACAGGAGAAGCAGATCCTGGACCTCGTCAAGGAGAACAACATCGACCTGATCGTTCTCGCCCGCTACATGCAAGTCTTGACTCCTGGACTTTGCGAAGCCATGTCCGGCAAGATCATCAACATCCACCACAGTTTCTTGCCTTCGTTCAAGGGAGCCAAGCCCTACCACCAGGCTTACGAGCGCGGTGTCAAGATCACCGGTGCCACTGCTCACTTTGTCACTGCTGACCTTGATGAGGGACCTATCATCGAGCAGAGAATTGCTCGTGTTAGCCACGCTATGTCACCCAAGGAACTGGTCGAGGAGGGATCCAACGTTGAGGCTCAGACCCTGGCTGCTGCCGTCAAGTGGTGGTCGGAGGAGAAGGTCTTCCTCAACGGCACCAAGACTGTCGTCTTCAACTAGATAACTTCTTTCTCACATGTGTGACTAGTTAGAATCTGGATGGTCCAGATGAGCGCAGTAAAACAGGGAGGCATTTTAGATCTGGATGGTCATTTCAATGCATTATACAAGCGTGGCGGTGGAAAAGCCATGCATATTCTTCCATGAGAAAAGACCAATGCATCAAGTTTACATCAATCACTTACGATAGACCCTGAATTGGCAGCTTCTATACCAACTTGGAACTTATCGTGTGTCTAGAACAGAAGAGGCAAGGAGCTCCTCTGTAGTGTCATAGCTCCTTCCTTCGTTTGTGGTGGCCATGACGTGCGTCAAACAGCCCCGCAGCTGTCCACTCTCTCGTGTTTTTCTCTCCAGAAATTTCGACCTTAGCAGAACAACTCTCCAACAAACCACCTCAACATCAAAACTCAATCCCAGATCTAACCACCTTCAATATGTCCGGAGCCATCCCCACCAGCACCTCGGTCACCGAATCGACCGTCATCAACGGTATGCTGCTGTCCCTGAGTGTCGGTCGCAAGACGCAATAGCTAACGCGCGATTGACCAGCCCCTCTCTCGCACGTCTGGCACTTCATCAAGCTCCAGGACTTCAACAAGTTCTGGTCCGCTCTCGACAAGTCCGAGTACTCCAAGGGCACCTCTGAGGAGACGGACGTTGTCAAGTGGCAGTTCAAGGACGGCACCGTCATCGAGGTCAAGCAGGAGGAGCACTCTTCGCTCAACCACTACATCACCTACTCTGTCATCACCGCCAACCCCGCTCTGAGCTACACCTCTGCCGTCAGCACCATCCGCTGCTACGCCGTCACCTCTGGCGAGAACGAGAACAGCACCTTCGTCCAGTGGACCGGCAACTTCTCCTCTGACGCCGATGCTGGTATGTTCTGGTTATAGCCTGGTTCAAAGCTTAGAACTAACATGTGTTCGCAGGTGTCATTGAGGACGCCAAGTTCAAGCGCCGTGAGGCCCTCGCCGACCTCGCCAAGGCCGCCAAGAAGCTTTAAAGAAAGGAAACAGAGTCTATGAAGCTATTCGTTTCCAGAAGGAAGAGAAGCAATAGCAATGACATTGATGATTATGCCGAGCAGGGAAGGTAGCGGTTGAGGGTTGCTTTTTGAAGCGTCGTCAAACGACACGCCAGCCCATTGCACGTAGAACAAGCAAGATACAAAGACGACTTTGACACACTCCGATTTCCCTCACACTGTTGAAGCTTCAGGCTGATGTTTGGCTAATAGTCGTGTCCGCGCAGCAGGTCGGGGTTTGGGTCCGGGGTTTGCACAACAGCCTCGGTCAAGCTCCACCATCCCACTTTGGAGCTTGACCAACCTCGACTTATAAAGTGACTCACAGCGACTCGTATTCTATACCTTTCACGAGACACGTATAAGAGGGGCTCAAAAACCCAACTTTCTCGCATTCAATTTTGACCAAACTGCCATCCTCCTGCCACCAGATCCCCTCACAACCAATCCACCACCTCAACCATGCCCAAGAAACTCAAGCTCGCCGTCTCGCAATCCAGAACCCTCGACACCTTACAACAAACCCTCGACGCCCTAGCCGCCATCACCCGCAAAGCAGCCTCCCAATCCATCGACCTCATCCTCTTCCCCGAAGCCTATCTCGGCGGCTACCCACGCACCTGCGACTTTGGCGCTTCGGTCGGTGCCCGCGCCCCTCACGGCCGCGACCAATTCCTCGAGTACTTCCACGCTGCCGTCGATCTCGGCGATACACCATTGGGCGCTGGAGATGACTGGGTGACTCGCCGCTTGCCCACTGCAAAAGGAAGAGAGATCCGTGGAGATGGCACGAGAGAATACTTGGAAAAAGTCGCTAGGGAGACTGGCGTCTTTATCGTGACTGGCCTTGTCGAACGCAGTGGTGGCTCCCTCTACTGCAGTTGCATCTACATCTGTCCCTCGCAAGGCTGCATAGGCAAGCGAAGAAAAGTCATGCCCACCGGCTCGGAACGACTAGTCTGGGCACAAGGCCAGCCCTCTTCCCTCCGCGCCGTCACCACAACCATCAAAGGAGTGAAGCTGTGTCTCGCAGCAGCCATCTGCTGGGAGAACTACATGCCCTTGCTCCGCTACTCATTGTACTCTCAAAACGTAAATCTATATCTTGCACCCACCGCCGACGCAAGAGATACCTGGGAGCCACTTATGCGCACCGTAGCAGCGGAAAGCAGAGCGTTTGTGTTGAGCGCCAATCAATGCGTGCGCAAAAGCCATCTACCTGCTTGGATCTCTGCTGGCAAAAAAGCAGAGGAAAAGGAACCGAGGGCTTTGACTCACCACTCTGGCGGCATCTCTTCCACCTCGCCTTCCCGCAGGAGAAAATCAGTGGTCATGGAGGAAGGCAATGAACTCGTTCTTCCTGATCCTTCTGATCCTTCTGGCTCTGCTTCTACCTCTGGCCGACCCTCCACCTCGGCAGCAGATGACGACTTTGTCTGCAGAGGAGGTTCCTGCATCATTGGTCCACTGGGAGAAGTCCTGGCCCCTTCGCTCTGGGAAGTCGAAGATGGGTTCCTCAGCGTAGAAGCAGATTTTGAGGATTGTGAGAGAGGGAGATTGGATATGGATGTTGCGGGCAGTTATTCCAGAAACGATGCGTTTAGTTTGAGGGTTGAGGGTTTGGATATCAGTCCGCCGCCCTTTTGAGTCTATTCGCGCTCGAAGTGGAATTCTAGAGAAGCTAAAGCGAAGCAGTCAAGTAGAAAAGTAGGGAGTTTTAGGATGTAGTAATGTAGATTTTTTATTTTTATTTTTCAGGTTTGGTGTGTTTTTGAGTCTTTGCAACTTTCTACTGCTCGACACCACCCATGCCGACACCTTTCCTCCTCGCAGCTAGCACCGCCCTCAAACATCTGCCTACAGCCTCTAGATCCCCGAGCAAGGTAACATGCCCGCGCTCACTACTCACCAACCCTCCCCTGGCAACTTTGTAGCCGTCAGGCAACATGGCAGCCTTAGCCAGCACCACACCATCGCCCGACGCAAAAGCAAGCGCATCGTATGCAGAAGCATGTTTGATGGCTTCCCTGCTGACAACCTTGGCACCGTATACCGTAGGCGTGGTCTTGCCATAGATGACTGCAGCAGGTGGGTATGCATTTGCTTCTTGATGTGGCGCGTGGAAGAAAAGTTCGGTTTTGAACTTCTTGACGCTGGCGAGGATGCGGGTGAGGTAGGCTATTGCTTGCTCGCGGGGGATGGTTACGGTCGTTGCGATGGAGGTATTTGGATCGTTTGCTGCTGCGTCTGGCGATTTCGAGGCGGCGGTGCTGGAAGAGTCGATTTGGGGTGTCATGTTATCGGTGCCGTTGTAGTCGATGTTGCCTTTTGCTTCTGCGCTTGCGCTGTTACCGGAGAAGCCTGAGGGTTCCATCTCTGGTGGGTTTGCTAGGCCGTCGATGGCGTGGGCGGCGGGGTGTTGGAGGGCTTGTTTTGCGCGGGGGATGCTGTTTTTGCGCCCAGGGACCATGCTGTTCATTACGCCTGCCATGCTGTTCATCACCCCAGCTAGACCAGTTGGAGGCGGAGGTTCGTTGAGCGATGGCAGTGGGCGAGCGATACACGGAGATAAACGGTAGTCGATCCAGGTTTGTGGGTCGAAGAAGTCGACTGGATATTCCTCTTTCGTTTCTTTGTTGAAGAAACACCGGCCATCCAGCGGCAAGAGAGCAAAACTTGTACGGATGGTGAAGTTGACCTGGGCGGTCAGAACACGGCTACTGAGAAGCACGTCGTCACCATTTCTGAAGGGACCAAGAATATTGACGCAAGTTCTGGGTACGCCTGCATAAACCACTCCTGCGAAAAGCTCTGGTCGTTGATTCACAGCATGTCTGGTGATGAGTCCGCCAAGAGAGTGCGCAATAACAACTGCGCCACGCTTGTTCTTTGGAGTACCAGGTTTGTTGCAGGGGAGCTTCTCCAAGAACTCGATCAGCTGCTTACTCAAGAACAGCGGCTCCAAACGCCAATCATAGCCATAATCATGAACACGCAGCTGTCCACTTCTCGCATTCTCACAGGCACGCAAACGTTTGAACAAGCGTCTAGATATGTCAACGGGGCCAATATGAGTGAGCATACCACCAGGGATGATTTTCTCTTGGGCTCTCTCGTCGGCATCGGCATCGAGGCCGACTTCTAGATCTACCTTTCTCACATTCAAGCCGACCTTGATGGGTGCCCACAGTTGTCTATGAGGTGGCTCGGCGGATCTCAATATAGAACCACGGTACCCTCCAAGTACGACGACATCACCGGTGAGTTCGGCGAGTGCTTTGGAGAAGTGAGGATGCTGTTGCGAGGACTTGTTTGCCTGTGGAGCCGTGGATGCTCTAGGTAGATTTGTGCTGGGTTTTTGATTTGCTGACGACGGAAGGGCAGTATTCGAGGAGTTAGGATTCGAGGTTGTGTTCTTTTTCGAGAAAGAGTTGGTACGATTTAGAGTAATGTCGGACAGGGAAGCGAAGGAAGGCAGGAGCGGCAGTCTAATGTTAGTATCCTGCCAGCTGTCTCTGATGGCCTTCATTCTGCTGTTGACCTGTGCTTGGACGTGTTCAAAGCGGCTGTCATCACCGAGTGACGGTACTCGCGACAGAGTGCGGAAGGTATGTAGAGATGATTCGGATGCAGAACGCCGCAGGCTGCGGTGACTCCTGCCACTGTTGACTCTAGCCATAGGGCTCAGAGCATTTTGATATTGGCCGACCGCTGTCTTAGAGCTTGCTGGACGAATAGGGATGAACTGAGGATCGCCGTTGCTAGTGGTGGACTCGTTTGAGGGTGGATCTCTCTGCAAAGGCATAGTCTTCGGATGTTGCAGTCTATGACCCGAAGCCGATTCATGCGACCAGTTTGCAGAGATTGGCTCTTTCGACGAAGCGGTATGGGCATTTTCAGGCAATCGAGATTGCGAGTCGACTAACGTGCTAGCAGAGCTGTGGTTCGTGCGAGGTCTCGTGGGGAGGGCGTGGGTGGATGAAGAGGACAAGGAAGCAAGTGATGCGAATAGAGAACCCGATCGTCTCTGTCTGTTCGGTGGACGGGTCTTGGGGTCAGACTCTTGAGGGTGCTGGGTGGAGAAAGGCGAGGTGAAGTTGTGTATGCTGGTCTTGAGAGCGTCTCGCCAATGATCGAGTGAGGCTCCCATTCCCGACATGGGGCCAGGACCGGTCGAGGAAGCTCGTCGGTGAAAGCCTTCCTTGAGCACGGAGCGGCTCTCGTTTGTCTTCTTGAACTTCTTGGGTCCAGCACGCCATGGAGAAGGCAGACGGACAGTCGTCTGGCCTGTCGTCGTCGCCGGTGCTCTGTGTTCTGTCGTTGGTCTCTCTCGCGTGACTGGTCTGGATGTACGTTCCGGCTCTTGAATTGGGGCATCGTCATCGTCCAGATCCACGTCGTCTTGGATCTGTGGACCGCCAAAGAAGCCTCCTTGCTCGTCAATGGCTGCTTGCTTCTCTGCTGCCGGTGTCTGTGGTAGGATCAAGCGCGTCTGGGCTCGTCCAAGACTGACACCGACGAGGGATTGCACTTCGGCTGGCGCAATGGCTCGAATCTCAGGGGCTTCATCCTCGGAAGATGTTGCTGTGTCGTTGATGAGGTTGTTGTAGTGAATGTCGGCCAATGCTCGTGGGCGGCGCTCAGGGCTTTGTTGTATACCAGACATGTTGGTTCATGTGTACATTGGTCGTTAGGGCAGACACAGGAAGCTGGAAGGACCGAGGGGCCGGAGGTGGAAGGAATGGCTGGCACAGAGGCTTTAGGAGGTGAACAGGTTCATAGAGATGGATATACAGAGAAAGGATCAGGTCAGTCTTTGCTCGGAAGTGTCGGCCTGTTGTTAGTTACAACAGTCAGCCTGATCAAGTCCATGGTGCGCCTTGATGACAACTGAAGAGCCCCAGCTTTAGCTCTAATTCCGACTCAACCGGCCGGGATGCCATCACAGAAACGTTCCGAGACCATGTGAAGAAGTCAGATCGTCGTGGCTGAGCATTGTCTTGGCGATGAAATCACCACAAAACATTTGTCTTAACTCCGAACGTGTCGTGTGAGCTGCTCGATCAAAGCTAGGAATAGCTTCCGAGATGAAAGAGAAATTTTAGTTGAGATGTGTATACCGCTGATCATGGAGCACGTGGAGCTGTCAATATTGCTACCCCTGTCCTGTGAATAGTGAGACACCCGCTGCGTTTCGAATACGCCGAAGCTCAATACGCCCGCGATACGCTCTTTCTCCATCAAATTTTATCTCTAGCCCTCATCAACTCCATCAACAATGTCACTATACTACGAAGCATCCGACATTCTCGCCAATGTCGAAGCAAAGGGTGGCTCATTGAAGAACCGCATTTTTGGCAAAAAAGACCTGAAAAGTTCTCCCGGCGCCATCTTTGCTCTGGTTGCCGAAACCACAAAATGGAGTTCGGTCTTGAAAGAAGTCGTCGAAAAAAGTGACATCCTGAAACTCGAAAAAAAGGTAGGTTTACTTTGCGTCTTTGTCTTTGCGACGCCGTTCAGCAGACAAAGACTTTCTCTCTGCTTTTGAACAAAAGGCTTCCTTCCAAATATTAACAAAACTTATAGCTGACCCCGACTCTCGCCCTGCTGTTAGCCCATGACCTGATTCTAGCCAAGAAGGGTGTTGCTGCTCCCAAATCGCATCCTCTCAATCTCGCCATCTCTCGTCACAAGGCGAGATTGAATGCTGAGTTTACCAAATGTCGTATCAAGGGCAGATTCGCTACTTTGGATGCCTTCCGCACTCACATCAATGCTGCTGCCGCAGATGAGAGTGCAGAAGCGGCTGCAGATGGTACCAAAGCTTTTCATCCTCGATGGGTGCGTGTGAACGCCGTGAGAACGTCCATAGAAAAGGCACAGAGCACCTTCTTTGCCGATTTTACCAAAGTCTCATCGCTCAAAGAGCTCAGGACTACCCCAAGAGGTCTTTACCTGGACGAGCATATCCCAGGTCTTGTTGCGATACATCCCGGGATAGATCTCTCCAAGCATGCTGCGTACCATGCCGGTGAGATCATCTTCCAGGACAAAGCTTCGTGCTTCCCAGCCTACCTCCTGGATCCTCAACCTAAGGATGGTCAAGTGATAGATGCCTGTGCTGCACCAGGCAACAAGACTACCCATCTCGCTGCGATTCTGTCGTCTCAGAAGTCATATGGCCTCAAGGCTTCTGTCACGGCCTGTGAGCGCAACCCTATCAGGGCACAAACGTTGGAGAAAATGGTCAAACTAGCTGGTGCCGGCAAGATCATCACCGTCAAGGCTTCTCAAGATTTCACCAAACTGGATCCCCGTTCCCAAGAATTCGCTGACGTGGGTGCTCTCCTGCTGGATCCCAGTTGTTCGGGAAGCGGCATCATCGGCCGCGACGACACTGCAGTCTTACATCTACCTTCTCTACCTTCCAGTGCCCCTGCACCTTCGAGCAAGAAGCGCAAGAGGAAGGCCAATGCGGCTATCGAGGTGCCAGCCCCGATCGCAACCGAAACCAACGATGAGCTCAGCGAAGAGACTCCACAAGCAGCCGAGCTCGAGAACGACGAAGAAAAGCTAAAGACAAGATTGAACAACCTTGCTGGTTTCCAGCTCAAGATCGTGCTTCACGCTTTCGCTTTTCCAGCCGCCACCAAGGTCACATATTCGACATGTTCAATACACGCCGAAGAGAACGAGAACGTCGTCGTCAGAGCTCTGTCTTCGAAAATTGCCAGAGAACGTGGCTGGAAGATCATGAGACGTGAAGATCAGGTCGATGGTATGAAGAGATGGTCACGCAGAGGTGATCCCGAGGCTTCAAAGGAAGCGCTACAAGGCAAGGAAAGTCTAGTAGACGCAAAGATTCTTGCAGACGCCTGCATTCGATGCGAGAGGGGTACTGATGAGGGTACCATGGGCTTCTTCGTCGCCGGTTTTGTCAGGGATCCTGATGCTGATCCTGAAGAAGTCATAACGGACGCCGAGACTATCGAAGCTGCAGACGGAGAAGAAAACAATGAGGACGAAGATGATGATGATGAGGAGGAGTGGGGTGGTTTCGACGATTAGAAAGTATTAGCTCAATGGAATTGCCGCGCCCGCTATTGTCCACGCTGAAGTGAGCCCTCCTCGCAACTGAGCATTTCAACGAAACAATGACCCATGGGGCATAGGCGCACGACTGACATCGCATGGTCCGTCAACAGGACACAAATATCTCCATCTCAACCTTACTAGAACCAAAGACACTGCATCACCTCACGAAGATAGCATCCGAAGTCGAGACACTCATGAGCAAGATGCTTTCCTTCATCTTCTGTGCGAACCCTAGCAATCACAAAGACGAGGGCATCGTCCCCTCTCGCCATCGTAAGATCCCTTAACAGTCGAAGGATGCTCTGCCAAGAAGCAACGCGAATGGGTTTGTGGTAAGGCCCCAAAGTATTTTTTTCCTTTCTGATGAGTAACAGTATAGTGTTGCTTTGACCTCTTGGTTTTTGTGCCAGTTCATCGGTGAATGAGCTCGGTAAAGAATCCGGATAAAGAGAGCTCAGTGAGTGAGATATGTGGGAGCTGCTTTCATAGGACGGCTCGCGATGTTGCTTAATCTAGGTTGTGTTTGGGCCAGACATCACACGGCTGCAGAACACACTTCAAAAATCAGTCGCGCCCTCTGAGAAGCATGTCATCACAGAACTCCCAGCTAAACACATTTTGGATCTGAAAACACATATACATTATGGTAGATCCAAATTGGCTAGAACACCATATTCGAGAGCAACGAGGAAGACGCGTGCTTCCAGAGTTCACTCTCGGCAAACGAACATCAAGCATGGTCAAAGGTGTAAGGGCAAGTGTTTGACAAATCAAGCTGTTTTTTTGCTCTCCACTGGCGTTGTGAAGTCTGACAGACGAATCAGTGCAGAGATTTACCATAGTAGCTATAAGGGTTACGAAGACTCTGCATCAAGCGCTTCAGTAAGCAGTCGCATGTCGTCCACATGCTTGCCTCGAGCTTATGCCCATATAGAGACAGATGAGTTGGATACGGACATATCTTGCGGAACGATGTATGGGGCAAAAATGCGATTTTCGTCCGAGTATCTCGTTCGCGAAGCCTTCTACACATAACGTCAACCTTCATCTCGAATCCCTTTGAGGATTTTTATTGAGCCTCTTTGATCTAAACGCCTCAAAGCCATGTCGGCATGTAAGCACCATTGTACTTTGAAATTACCTCTCGAGCCCTTTGTGTTCTCGGACACAAAGACCTTTGCAAGAACCCCGAGTCAGATATACAGACATATAAATGGTGTTACAATCATGCGACGAAAGATCTTAGGAAAATCTGATAGCAAAAAAAAACAAACGACCGAGACATAATTCAGGCGATTACCATCTATACCATCGACATCTACCCGACACTCGTTTGAGCAATCATGTCTGATATCAAAAACAACACTGCCGCTGCTGGTCAGCGTGCTAAATCAGCCCTTACCTTCGGGGGTCGAGCTCGAGTTCATTGCTTTTGTTCCAAAAAAGACCATGCTGCAGTACGGTTCTGAACAGCAATATCTCCACAGCTACCTCATGAACAATCAAGTCAAGGTTGCCTGCAACCAGGTTGGTTGCAAGGAAAAGGAGCACATGTTCTACTTGCCGCTAGGCGATGTTGACGACAACAATTATGACCGTTGGCAGCTTACCACCGACTCGACTGTCACCCCACGATGTGGCGACATCACGAGCGAACTCGCTGGCTGGGAGTTCGCGGGTCTGGAGTTGGTATCTCGAGTGCAAAAGTTCGAGGGGACCTCGCGCTGCCCGACTGGACAAAAGTATCCTTGTAATGGAAAACCTTTGAGTTGGACATGGCGTGACGAGTTCAAGGCTTTCCTCGAGCTGATTCGCAAGGCTTTCAGTGAAGCTGGATTCTATGCTTTCGTCAACAAGACCACAGGCTTGCACGTTCATCTTGGTCACGGCGACAAAGGTCTTCCAGTCGAAGTCGTCAAAGGTCTTCTGGGTACCATGACAGCTCTCGAGCGTTCATTCGATCAGATTCATACTGCTGGTCGCATCAGTGGACCAGTCAATATGCGTGTCCCGGGACCGTGGAGTCTGAAACCGTTCATTCCTCTTCCTGGCATCGATATTGAGGGTTTTCACAGCTTGTACAAGCCTGGTTTGGTCGAAGGACAGGACTTTTACAACCAGTGGTGCCCAGCCATGTCGAGTACCATGTTTCAGTCCGTACATAGTCAGATTTACCATACGGCAACACAGACCGAACCCGAGCAAGCTTTGACTACTACTCCGACCGACGCATCAGCTGCCGCCGCCTCTGTCTCGATTTCTGCCGAGACTGCCAAGTACATCGAGCGATATCTTTCCAGCTTCAACGTTCCTAGCTGGTTGAACACGATCAAAGAGGCCTCCAGCGTCCAGCAGCTCAAGACTATGTTCACTGCTGATAAATACACTGCTCTGAGCTTGAGAGGCTTGGGCGAAGACAATGACCATAGAATTCCCACAGCTGAAGTTCGCACTCACGCCGGAAGTATTGATCTTGCTGAGATTAGTGCTTGGGTCGACCTCTTGACCGGTATCTCACATTGGGCGGAGACCACACCGCAAGAGAAGGTGTTCTCTTACCTCGAGGAGTCGTGGAGAGATGTCGACTATAACATCTGTCGCCTTGCTCGTGAGGTGGGTGCCAGTGATTCCACTATCGCTCATTATGACGACGTCTTGAGCGACCGTTACGCCCAACTGCGTTTTGACAAGTATACGTCTTCCTCTTTAAGATTCACTGACAAGTTGGGAAACCTTAACCGCATTACCGAAGAGCAGCGCCGCAAGGACTTGTCTCGCGAGAGTGTTGAAGAGAAGATTCGCTTGAAGCTTGAGTCCGGTCGGTACGGACAGTTGCCCACCAGTTTCCTCGAAGCTCAACCTGAGCCTGAAATCTTCTCCAGACCAGAGGCCAAGTTCCTGCACCTCGGTGAGGAGGGCCAAAAGGCTTGGAGTGAGTACCTGAAGGACTACTACCGTGCTGAGCGCAAGCTTGATCTGACTTCTAAGGACTCCGTTGACGACTCTGACACTGCTCCTGCTGACGGCATCAAGGAAGACGGGGCTTCGGACTCTGAGTCTGTAGCTGCAGGTGCAGAAGCCGAGGAGAACCAGTCCAGTTCGGATGAAAAGTCCGTCGACTCCGATGACTCTGACAAGACAATTCGACCTCCCAAGTCTCCTGTCGATGAAACCGAGATCGACTCTGGTTTCTACGGCATTCACCCTGCCTTGGCCAACGCCTACAACTCAATCCCCGGCCAGCATCTCGCTTACCTTGAAGAGACCGTCGCCAGCATGCCTGCGCTGCCCTCGCCCACGCTCCCCGACATGACCGCCTTCGAGGAACTCAAGACCGATACAGTCACCAGAATCGCTAATGCCTTTTTAAATGAGGACATGATTGCTAATCTTGCTGCTGCCGAAAGCAAGGACGAGGTCGCAAGAATGCTCGCAGGTGCTGTCGAGGCCGATAAGCAGCTTCATGTGCTCGAATCTTGTTTGGCAGAAAGAGCCCTTGCTCAGAAGTATCTGGACAGGAAGGGTAAGAAGGAGTAGAATGTTTCTGGCCAGCTTGAACGTCGGATTGTTGTAAATAAGTGTAGTTTGCCTGTATTGTTATTGTACAAAAGAGCGATGTCCTGTTGTAAGTCAAGAAACTACAAATGCTTTTTGGTTACCTACTATAGAATTTGTGATCTTGTTCATCAATTGTAGGCATGTGCTTTAACTGTTTGCAAGCCGGGATCCCAAGTGAGGTATACTGCAGAGGTCGAGTCTCTGAGGCTCAAAGCTTAAGCATGCTCATTCACCAACACGGCAGTCTAACGAGACAATGGTAATTGATGACAAAGCCAGATTGGATGCGAGTGCGTGGAGACAATGAAGTTGTGCACGCTCGAGGATGGCAGGAAGGGTCGAGGGACGCAGGCTTGGCATGGCGCACAGACGCGCAAAGCCCAAGTTTAAAAAAGTTTCCGGTTCGCAACAGTCTGCACCTTCTCTCTTCTTTTCTTGGACGCCATCCAAACATGGCGGACGTAATCTCGTTCCCACTTCAGCATGAGGAGGAGTTGAGTGATGAGCAGATGCAGGAGATGCTCGCTCAGGCCGCCAGGCGCCGTCAGGAAAAGGCCAGTGTTGCGCTCTTCGACAAGGACGACAAAGACAAGGCCAACCAATTCGACTTCCCCAAGCTCAACACTGGAGAGATGGTTCAGCCTTATGTCTCGAGTGCCGGAGATGTCGCCACTGTTGACCGTTCGCGCCTGTTGGCTGAGCAGGACCGCAAGTTGTCAAATCAAATCCGCAAGGTCGAGGACCCTGTTGCCATCAAGAAGAAGACGATTGAGGTACGTTCGAAACTCTACTTTTCTTTCGATCTCCCTTGCCTATGAGGAAAATTATCCCAACTTTTCCCTGACGCGGAATCAGGGCACCGTCTTGGTGCCTCTCTGCACAAACTGAAGCTTTTTTATTCATAGTTACTCTGAGGCACATTCACACAACCACTCGTTTCGAGCATCCACATCAGAGAAGATATTTGCTAACATGCTTTGCTTCTCTAGTCTAAGAAGGCCACCGCCGGTGAACAGTGGTACAACATGCCTCGTACCGACCTCACTCCTGAGTTGAAGAGAGATCTCCAGCTCCTGAAGATGCGTAACGTGCTTGATCCCCACAGACACTACAAGAAGGAGAATGGCAAGATGAGACCTCCCGAGTATTCCCATGTCGGCACCATCGTCGAGGGCCCCACCGAGTACTTCTCTGGAAGACTCAACAACAAGGATCGCAAGAAGACCTTTGTCGACGAAGTCCTTTCCAGCGAAAAAGACACTGGCCGTTTCAAGAGAAAGTACGGCGACATTCAGACGTCCAAGACAAGCGGAAAGAAGTCGTACTACAAGGCTTTGCAAGCCAAGCGCTCCTTCGACCCCAAGAAGAGATGAGCGGTCGTCCTTACAGATCCGACACGATGCTGTATACCAGTGTCTGTCTTTGGGTCAGTCGACACATCACTTTACACACAACACCATCACCATCAGTCGTACGCACCTGCATATCCTTTGCGGCCTCCCTTCCAGCCTCAATAACTTCCTCATGGTTTGCTTTGCCCTTACCCAAGTGGTCCACGAGCTCTTGTGGTGACATGGAACTCAATGCAGCATCGTCTCCACGAGGCACAGGTTGCAGTACGGCATTGTTAGTCACCAAACTGAAAGCGAGGATCTTGATGCCGCTATGTCTGGCAACAATGATTTCAGGCACGGTCGACATACCCACCACATCGGCGCCTAGCTGATGCAACATACGACACTCTGCTCTTGTCTCGTATGTAGGACCGGCAACAAAAGCATATACACCTTCGTGCAGCCTGCGCTTGCCGTCGGCTGGACGCACCTTCTGCCATGTCTGGTGCACTTTCTGACGCAGACCGAGGTCATAAGCGTCAGATAGAGGAGGAAAGCGTACGCCAAAGTCGTCGGCGTTGGGTCCACGAAGAGGGTGGAATCCAACCAGGCCAGCCATGTTCAGATGATCATTCAGGCAGACAATGTCGCCTACGCTGTAGTCTGGGTTCAGTCCACCAGCAGCGTTTGTCACTGCATCATCGTCAGTATCTCATCGACATCGAGGATGAGCGACATACCGATCATGGTCTCGACACCGAGGACTTTACAGACTCTCGTCGCGAAAGTTACGAGTTCCATGGTGTGACCTTCGTAGAAACTTGATAGATGAACGAATGAGCATATCATGTTCTATCACATACTTGCTATTGAGTTGACTTACTGTGCTCTGCCGACCAACAAGACAACAGGGACTTTGTTCTCTCCCATGGTGCCAACTACGAGCTTGCCGGCGTGTCCTTGAACTGACGTGATAGTCAATATGGGTAACTCAGGGAGAGACCACGAGACTCACCAGTGGTCTTGGGAAAGTTTGGAATGTCATGGTAGTCAATCTCGAGCTTAGTATCAGTAGTCACAGTGTCTGCAATACCTCCAAGTCCAGAACCGCAGACGATAGCCACACGAGGGTTCTGAAGATGAGATGGTAGTTTAGACCTGATATAGTCTACGGAGCCAGTGGCTCGCTGGAAAGCCTCAGACGAAGGTTTCGAATTCGGTGAATGATCATTAACTGCTGCCATGTTGGATGTAGAAGACAAGTCTCTACAAAAGAGTGTCGTCGGAACCGGTGATGTGTTTGCTGGTCGTGTGAGTCGAGTCAACAGATGCCAAGAAGCTGAATTGCCGAGCGGTGAGGCGACCAGGAATCCCGGGACTGATTTCTAGATTGACATTCTGCGAGCGCGGCGGTGGTATATACGCAGGATACAATGGCTTCATATCTACGGTCGCCCTTTGGGCTGACGAAGCGTCTAAGGGTATGTTCGATCAACCGAAACGGGAGTCTAGCGACTGACAAGATGCGCGACGATAGATTGCGCCTCCTGCACCTGTTCAAGCCCGCACAGTATACCAGTCTCGCCAACCGTGGCATGGCAACCAATCCGTCCCACTCGAGCACCAGCGTGATGCCTCGGTCGACTTTGATGACTTCATGAGCCAGACTGCGCAAGAGTAAGCCCGTACACACCACTCTCGGACATTGGATACGGCATACTAAGACGCCTTCAACCACAGAGCACGAGGTGTCACACTCCCAGCGCGCGAGCCTTTCTACAGCCCCGAAATCCAGCGCGAACTTGAAGCACTTCGTCTTCCTCGCTCCATCCACCTCAACTACCTTAAGCCCCTCAAGCGCACACCAACCCACGGTGTTCCCGCCGCCGACCTTCAACTCCGCTCCTACAGTGTACGCAACCTCGAATTCTTCGCTGACTTCGCTCTCCGCGCCGCATACTACCTTGACCTCCCTGCACGGGGCCCCGTGCCGCTCCCCAAGATCACCGAGCGCTGGACCGTTCCCAGATCCAACTTCGTACACAAGAAGAGCCAAGAGAACTTTGAACGTATCACATTGAGGAGATTGATTCAAATTCAAGATGGACACCCTGAAGTTGTGCAAATCTGGCTGGGTTTCTTGCAAAAGTACGCTTACTACGGCGTGGGTATGAAGGCGAACGTGTGGGAGTACTCAAGTCTGGATGTCAGCAAAGAGATGGATGAGCAGGCTGAACAGGCAAAGGCTTCGATTGACGAGAGACTGAAGTTGTTCGGCAGACGCAGTGACCGTGTTGACGATGCTGATGTCGATGGCCTGATCCACGACAACATCTTCAAGGGTGCCTCGGGCTCGTTGGCTCCTATGGGCACATACGGCAAGTCTAACTAAGTTATGGACTTCCTACTTTTCTTCGCATCTTGGAGGCGCCTTATCGGCTATGTACAGTATTACTTGTATAAAATGGTAAAAAGGAGGATTTTACGGTTTCAAGTTTGTCGATATCAGGTTATTGAGACTTCTTCCATTCGCACTTCGATATTCTCGTGTTACACACATCTGCCTTGCTGACATTATGGTGGGTCCTGTTCCTGTAACACCAGCATCTCTCAAATCAAGTTCCGCTTCACGGCACCGTGACGTTGCATGCCAACGTGCATATAGCGTGGTGTTTTATGCAAGCATCCCATCAGTAGTATCAGAAACAGGTGAAGATATCTAAGCTGGTGGCTCCCTTAAAGGCAGTTTGCCCATAGGAAAGCGGGAAGTAGCAAAGGCAAAACAAGGCATGCAAGATCAATGTCAGCTTCGGGCATCTGCCGCTTGACAGCAAAGCATGCGTTCAAGATATAAGGATAGACAATCACGTGGGAAAGTAGAGGAGCCAAGTACCTGTCTTTCGTAGCGAACAAGCACTCCATTCTCGTCGAGACCGACTCTTGCATAACAAGCGCATCACGGCATCTTTCTTCCCCAATCAAAAGACCAAATCATTTCTCTCACGCGCAATATCAGTGGCTCTCGTCGTTTTATCGTATATCAACGGACTACCTATCGGGGCAGGGATCCTGCTCGGAAGTCTGGTTTGCCAACCATAGCGTGTCAAAGCTCCACTCGTACGGTCCAGTCACAAGTTGCCTACGGGTACTGGCCCAGCGTGTAGCCAAATCATCCGATTCGCCAGGGTCTCAACTGCTTTGCTCAAAAGCAAAATCATAGGCTGGTGAGTTTTCCCCTCATGGTCTCTTGGTCTTGCGTTTCATATACCATCGCGACGCAAAGGAGTTTCGTTGATATTGCTTGAAGCATGTCAACAGGGCAGAAGAGAGTGTCGGGCGCGAACGCGGCCCGCGGTTCGGCAACGCGACGCGAACCACCTCATCACCGTTGATCTTGCTCTTGATATTACCAAACTGACGTCGGTGTTCTTCGTCGTGTAGATACTCTGCGCATATTTGCGCATATATCCAGCTTGACCAAAGCAGCACAAGCTTGAGTCATCATGTCGAATCCGGGTTACAACGCGTTGCAGAGCTCTGGCTCCAACGCACCTCCACCTAGACGCTATGATGGTAGTGACGGCGGTTCCAAATATGAAACCATGCATGGAGGACACTATGGTAGGTGCAATGAGTGCGCGTTATTGCACTGTGCTTCAGCTGACTTTGCGACACAGGTGCCAGCTCTGCTGTATGTTCAGGACTATGCGCGACACGATCCACCGACTCTGACTGACGTGAATTGTAGATTGCAGCGCGCGGTGACGCACCTCCACCAGAGACATTTACTGGACAATGGTCGAACGTAAGTCGGGAGATGCGATACCTCTATGAGCTTTGTACTGACGCGCCGTGGTCCACAGGTATCCCAGGGACTTTCCGGCAACTACAGGGACATCTTGAACACATACTGGCAGAATCAGGTCACGAAGCTCGAGACGGACGAACACGACTACAAGATCCACCAACTACCACTTGCTCGTATCAAGAAGGTCATGAAGGCGGACCCCGAAGTCAAGATGATCTCGGCCGAAGCACCCATACTGTTCGCAAAGGGTTGCGACATCTTCATCACAGAGCTGACCATGCGCGCATGGATCCACGCAGAGGAGAACAAGAGACGCACTTTACAACGCAGCGACATAGCTAGTGCCTTGGCCAAAAGCGACATGTTTGACTTCCTCATCGACATTGTGCCTCGCGAAGACGCCACTCCTCAACACAAGCGCAGACAGGATTTCCCACCGGGCAGCTTCCCAGGCCAGGACGCACAGATTGCTACTGCTGGACCTTCTATGCAGGCTCCGCCCGCAGCAGCACAGCTTCAGAGTCAGGAACAGGCACAGCAGCACATGCAGCCCACAGACTATGGTGCCATGGGCCAGCACGTGGCACAAGAGCCCTACCAGACGCAGACGGGCATGTATCCTCCTGCACCACCGGCCGGCTACGCACAGCCTCACAGTTTCGACCCTAACATGTATGCTGGCGGCTATAGTATGTTGCAGCAACCCGTAAGTGTCTAAAGCTAAGCAGAGAGAGGGATTGACCAAAGGCTAACTCGAGTATGCAGCAAATGTATCCACCACAGGGACCTAGAATGTCAGACCCTTCAATGAGCGGAAACGACGGCCAGCACCATTATCGTGCACCTGAGGACGATGCAGAGGGCGAGAGAGACCAGTACGAGGTATAGGACCCTCAGAACATCTGGGCCGGAGTGCAGCGGATGCTGCAAGAATTCGACAGTTTATTTGATACCCCTCCATGCAACAAGGACATGAAGAAAAAGCAAACAAAGAAAAACAAATCACGGAGACAGAACAGACAAGATTCGGAGCGAGGACGATAACTTGCAGGGAGAGCGACCGCTCAAGGGACGAAGGAAGATTACGGGATGATTGTATCTTGGGTTTTGGGGAACTATTCGCATCGCATTCATTTCACGAATTCATACCGGAAGCCTCGAGCATTGAGGCATGCCGTGTTATTATCTTGTGTGTTTCTAGCCTTGGCTGTTGTCGCGGGTATGGCTTGCTCTGTCCACCAAGGTGTGACGATACCGTCAGTACCTTGATGTTATCGGGATGTTGGAGAGAGATATGATCCGTAAAGACCCTGGCTGCTCATTAGCCGAAGCCGGCCTCGGCATGGCGGGGTGCAGTGCTTCGGGCTTTGAGAGTGGGAGCTGTTGTGAGAGAGAGTGATGAGAAGATGAAAGGGTGAGTGGAAGTCGAAGCTGTATACAAGTGGTAAGCAAGAGTGTTGAGTAGGACAGCAGGTCGGGTATGCGGAGGGCGTATGTCGGTGTATTATTAGTGCATGCGGTCGAGGAGGGGCAGCGGTCATGAACGTCTCGACTCTCGGAGCGGGGGATGGTTTGGGGATGGTCCATGCTTTCCATGCAAAGAGAGCATTAGCTGAGAGTTTCCCAAGTCCGAGACCAGTTGTTCATCCTTTCTGTTTCCTCTCTCGTCCTTGCAAACCTCACTTCCTGTTCTATACTCTTTTGAACAGCTTCTTCACTCAAACACACACTTTCTTCTCCACCTCACAAACACCGCAGATATGGTCAAAGTTGGTCAGTAAACAGAGCTCTACGACGCGGGGCTCAAGAGTCATGAGCTGACATGGTATACCGTCTGTAGTCGTTGCAGGAGCCTCTGGTGGCATTGGCCAGCCTCTGTCCCTTCTCATGAAGTCGAGCCCTCTGGTCAGCGAGCTCTCGCTCTACGATGTCGTCAACACCCCCGGTGTCGCCGCCGACCTCTCTCACATCTCCACTCCCGCAAAGGTCCAGGGCTTCCTTCCCAAGGACGATGGCATGAAGAAGGCCTTCACTGGTGCTGAGCTTGTTGTCATTCCCGCTGGTATTCCCCGTAAGTGGTAGCTACATCCGAGTCACGCTCCAGCAGAGACTAACCACGACTCGCAACAGGCAAGCCTGGTATGACCCGTGACGACCTGTTCAAGATCAACGCCGGCATCGTCAGAGACCTTATCAAGGGTGTTGCCGAACACTGCCCCGACGCCTTCGTCCTCGTCATTTCCAACCCCGTCAACAGCACCGTCCCCATTGCCGCCGAGGTCCTCAAGGCCGCTGGCAAGTTCAACCCCAAGAAGCTGTTCGGTGTCACCACCCTCGACGTTGTCCGCGCCGAGACCTTTGTCGCTGAGATCACCGGCGAGAGCAACCCCAGCAAGACCACCATCCCCGTCATCGGTGGCCACTCTGGCGAGACCATTGTTCCCCTGTGGAGCCAGGCCAAGCCTGCCGTCAACGTTCCCGAGGACAAACTTGATGCCCTGACCAACCGTGAGTTTTGTCCTTCCCCTGCCCGAACTACAGCAAAACCCTAACTTCTCACAGGCGTCCAATTCGGTGGTGACGAGGTCGTCAAGGCCAAGGACGGCGCCGGTTCCGCAACCCTCTCCATGGCCTACGCCGGCTACCGCTTCGCCGAGAACCTCCTCAAGGCCGTCAAGGGCGAGAGCAGCGTCTCCGAGCCCACATTCGTCTACCTCCCCGGCGTCGAGGGCGGTGATGCCATTCAGAAGGAGACCGGTTGCGACTTCTTCTCCGTCCCCGTTGAGCTCGGTCCCGAGGGTGCCAAGAAGGCCATCAACGTCGTTTCGTCGGCCAACGACTACGAGAAGAAGCTTTTGGCAAAGTGCTACGAGGGTTTGACTGGCAACATCAGCAAGGGTGTTGAGTTCATCCAGAACCCTCCTGCCAAGTGAGTGATTTGCAAACCATAAGCTGCTTGTGGAATCAGAATGCTGACTTGCTCTGCGTGGCAGATAGATTGTAATGAATTGACATGAAACCCCCCTCGTCTACTCTTATGTCATGGCAGATGGAAGAAGAAGAAGATTTGAATCTGTGAGCAAGACTCGATATCCTCCAGCCTTAACGATTATATTCGGCGAGAAAACGAATGAAAAAACAATGCACAACACATTTCCGTAACACAGCATGCTCCTTTACACATGTAATATTATAAGGTCTGGGTCCATTGTGATGCTGAAGGTCGATCGGGGAACGAATACTTTTAGGTGTCAGATGACAAGATTGTGAAGAGGATTGTATTCAGTACAAGTCTTCTCTTGATATGGGTTGCTTCATAAGGGACGTCAAGGTCTTTCTCTGGTTGTGCCATGCCGAAAAAGGTATGCTTAGTAACGCTATTCTGAATGATGCCATTGTTGGTATTTGCTCGACGCTCGTGATTCGTGCCTCTTCTTCTGCTCTCGAGAGTCTTGCTTTTCTGCTCCCTTGTCTTTCTTCGGTCTGTTCCTGACCCGCCTCGTCTTCTCCATCTTTACATCTCACGCCTTCTTGTCTTTTCTGATGCCAGGGATGACCAAAGAGGCCCTGCTCTTTTGTCGATACAGGATTTTGCCTTTCGAGGATTGTGCAGATGCTCTTCTCATCATCCTCCTCTTGTGATCCATCTCTCCACATACTCTGCTGCCCTCTCTTTTGCATCATTTCGTCCAAAATGCCTTCTTCTTCTTCTTCTTCTTCTTCTTCTTCTTCTTCTTCTTCTTCTTCTTCTTCTTCTTCTTCTTCTTCTTCTTCTTCTTCTTCTTCTTCTTCTTCTTTCCTTGCACCCTGGTTGTTATCATTTGTGCCCGTTGCTTTTTTCATCATTCTACGGTTTCGAGCCCACGGTGCGGATTTGGAATATCGCTTGAGGAAGTTCGGAGGTTTCTGCGTGTACGGTGACGTTTAGACCGAATGCTGAGAGGGCGCCGCGAATTATACCGCAGGGGAAGTAGAGGAACTGTTTGAAGTGTAGAGGATTAGTTTTTTTTTCTTTTTCTTGAGATTGCTGGAAGGGAATGATGGAATGTGGCAGGGAAGGTAGTCTAGAGATTAGGCGGTGATTGTTCGAGGGTCGCTGCATCTTTTCCATGTCTTTGATGCCTTTCTCTCTCCTTCTCTGAACGAAGAGAGAAGACAAAGACAAGATCAAGATCAAGATCAAGAGAAACACCATACTAACCCCACTCGGCGCCTCTCGAAAGAAGGTACGAAAGTAAAAGAACAAAAACATACCGGTTGTGCAGCTCCCAACGCTTCCTCAGTTCCCCTGGGCCCCCTTCCTCTATCAACACTCATCCTCCCCAGTGCCATAAACTTGTTATCCGTCAGCACAAAAGTGCCCCTGTGATTCGTTTTCAAATTGTCGATTTGCTTTCGAAACACGACCTGCCACAAATCCTTGCAAATAAACTTGATCATGTCCAAAGGCGTGGTCGGACGAGCCGATTGCGCAGAGAGCTTTTCGATGAGACCGAGACCCACGCGGTAGCCTAGGGTGTCTAAGCGGTGCAACGTGGATTCTTGGATTGCAGAGTGATCTTCTGAGGAGGAGGTTGAGTCGTGGGGCGCAAGGCCTTCTGTGCTGAGGGTTGTGGTTGGCGCAGAAGGTGCGAGGGTGGAGGTGTTGAGAGTCATGTTTCGCTCTAGGGATGAAGAGAGGAGAGCGGTGTCGCGGGCGTGCAGGTCGGTGGCTATGCGTTGGGCTAAGGGGACTAGTTCTATAAGGAGGAAGTCTAGGGTCGAGGCAGCGACTTGGGGTTGGGACGATGTGGTGTCTGTGGTTTGTGATGTTGTTGTTGTTGCCATGGTTGTGGTTTGTGTGTGATTCTTCGATCCGTCTCCTCCTTGCTCTTGCTCTTGCTCTTACTCTTCCGCGCTTGGTGGTGCCGGTAATAATCTGGTGATGTCCTTGGTGGATTGATCGTGAGACGTGGTACTGGGAGAGATGATCTGCAATGTAATGAATGCGAGTTTCCCGGAGTTGATCGCTGCAGTCTGAGGAAATGCCGTAGAGAAATTGTGTAGTGCAAAGTGATATAGTCGCAAGTGTGTTCTGGGTTCGCGATCGGACAGTGACATCGATGCGGTCTGGGTTGTCTGAAGCTTGGACCATCTTCACATGCCCCTCGCTCGGCTGAACACCCTGCCTTTATTTGTACCTTTGAGTTCGCCATCCACCATGTCAGCTGTTGGCCAATGACCACGATGTGCATGCTATCGAAGTTTTTGAGAGCCTGTACTATTCTTACAAGGTCAATCTAACGTTGAAGTGGTCTTCTACAAGTTCTCGATTGCGATGAGACGCATTACTTCATGCTGAATGTGAAGTTCTGCAATCAAGGGCCCCATCTCCACGTGGTCCTGGTTGTGACTGGTGGTTAGGTCAGCAAAATTCCATCCATCTCCTGGATCTTGGAAGTCTTGCACTGTATGACAGAAAAAGCGCTACAGTACCCAGTCGATTGAGAAACATACAGAGTTGAAGCATGCAAGCGTACCTCACAACAAGCCATCAGCACACTTTCAAGCGCAATACCTCAGGTAGCCTCCCTATGTTTTCCCAACGAGCCACCTCGCCAACTGACCACTCAGACCTAACCCTCCGCTCTTTGCAACGAACCACATAGGCTACTCTCGGCTTCCGCACAGATCGTGGCCGTGATCCAAACACGATGACCTCACCTTTGTGCCTATCTCGTGCTCGCAAAGGCTACTTGTTATTACACCATCAGCACCTCAGTCACCCAACGCAGGTGCATCAGCAGGTCACTGATACCGTTGTTCTTTCTCGGGTCTCGAAGCATATATCTCTGATCTACCTCACTTGATTCAGATATCAAATCATGAAGAGAGTGCTGTCACATGAGTGTACATTGACCCGGTGGCTTTCTCCTGCTCTTACCACGCTTTTTTCCGATGAGTTTAGTGCCATACTTGGTCGAGCAGACATCATCTGGTACCAATCACCTTATGGGCTCATCTATCCAGTTTGTGGACCACAGACAGGGCTAGCAAGATCCAGTAGGTTTGCGGAGAGTGTATACATTCCAGCAGGGAGTTATTGACAACTTTCATAGCTGCGGTGGACGAAGGTGTTCCTGGTAGCCTTGAAGGAACGGTGCCGAGAAAGAAGGTTCGGTTTGATGTCAGTGCTTCTCTGGAAGGAGTATATATGTATACTTCACTACGACCCGTTTGTCCATTGTTCCTGGTCCATCAAGCCCAAAAGCACATGTAGCCCTCCATCCCACCATCTCAATTAAACCACAAAATCACTGGACAAGATCTGTAAACAAGACCAAAGAAACGTAACAGCAGCAAAAACAACAGAAGTATCGTCATATCCGTCAAGTTGTAAGCGACCACTCCAACCGCTCTGGCCTGTAATGCAAAGGAAGACAACCAGGTCAGTGATCCATGATATCATCACATATCTTCTAGCGAGGGCATCGATGCACATGAATCTTCCTCGGTTGCTTTCCGTGCAAGACACTGCCGCAAGACCCCTGGTTTCACTAACCTGATCCACTCCCTTGATTTGTGTATGCTCAATGGATGTATCAGCATGTTAATGTTTTGCTATGTAGCTCAGCCTCAATTCGTATGCTTCTGTAGTGAAAGTTCTCTATGCATGATCTGTCTAGAGACGGCTTTGGCGGCTTTTATACTAGGATAGCTACATAATATATACAGTGAGAAGCGAAAACAATCGCAGACCACGCCTACTTCGTTGTCAAGCAAACTCCACAGCTCTCAGTCTAGCAAGACCTTGTCCACCCTCATACACACACAACGAACAGCAATGGATCCTCAAACCATACCCAAAGCCCCCAAAACATCACTGCTGAATCCACTGTCCTCACCATCCCACTCCCCAGCCCCCACAGGCAAACACAAAGAAAACGGTCTGTCTGCGCCTCCTCTAGCAGCAGCGCCACTCTTGACCGGTTTCAAGGTTAAGCAACTGCTGTTAGACTTTTGTTCGTAGTCGCCACTACTTCTACTGCGACGAGCCTGTACGTTCTGGAGGTATAGCGGTTGTGCGCGCTGGGGGAAGAAAGACAGGAAGTCTGTCGTTTGCTTGCGTTGTGATGACAAGTCCTGATCGCTGGAGCTCGAGTGGGAAGAAGACGGAGGATCGGTGTATAGAGCGGAGAGACGGTGGCTCAAGTCTTCGAGACTGGTGTGGAATCTTGTGGAGTTGATATCGGAGGTCTGGTGTTGGTGGTTCGAGGTGTCGAGATTGAAGCTGAGGCGATCGGGTGTTGTAAGGTTGGAGGAGAATGATGAGTCGAGGGTGTCGGCAGTAAAAGTCGGAGAAGCCATGTCGAAGCTTCCGGGTATGCTTTTGCTGGGTCCGAAACCAGGGTGGAAGTCGTCCGATGTGGTTGAGGAAGAAAGCGCTGGTGATGAGATAGGCTGGTGATATGTGTTGTTTCGAGACTGAGACTGGCTGTTGAGATTGAGAATTGGGATTGCAGAGGTAGGCGTAGACGGGCCATGAAGTGGTGTATGAGAAGAAGCAGGTCGGAAGCAGTTCAAAGGTGGTAGAGGCCAGTTTTCTTCGTCTGCCAGTTCAGAAAGGGGAGGGCTCAGAGGCCATTGTGTAGACAGAGGTTCGTCTTGAGCCCCATCGTATTGAGGGACCTGTTGTGGTGAGTCATCGAACTCCATTGTGAACTCTTGGCTGAGACGGTGTGTGTTCTTCTTCGGTTGACGTAGCGAGCCAAAGAAGGAGAATCCAAGACCCTTAGTTAGATCAGTGAACAGTCCTCCTTGACCTCTAGTCACCGGTCTCTCTTCAAGTGAAGCACTAGGGCAAGGAGCAAAGGGTCGCAGCTCTGGTAGTTCGTTCATGGTCTGATCCAGGTTGGGTATGTTGGCAACCGCTGAAATATCGTCCCAAGAAACATCAATCTGACAAGCACCCGGCCTCTGATATTCTGGTTCCTCACGGCGAACGCGCTTGATAGATCTGACACCGCGAGAAGAAGGTCGGTCCCTGTATCTGAGATCTCTCGACATGCTCGCATCCGCAGCAAACTTCTCGCGAAGTGCGTCACTAGAACAGTAGTAGCGAGGAAGCTTGGTAGGCGGCTTGCTGTAGATCTTCTTGTATCTGTCTTCGGGGTTGATGGTCATGGAGAACTCCATAGTAGTCGGTAAGTTGGCCGAGGCGCTGCAGACTCTTTGAGGAGCTTCGATGACTTCGATTGGGATCTCCAGTACGTTGACCATCTGACCAGGCAATAACGGGCAAGCACATGTAGTCATGGCGGCAGAGTCGTAAGCCTCTTCGGCATCGTCGAGCTTGTAGTAGTACCAGTATGTTCCACCTTGTCTCAAGGCACCGTTTCTGGGCCTGAGCTGATTGATGCGATCGCCATCGCAGATGATGTTCTCGAATGAGTGACATCCAGTCCAGACACCACGACCTCTGAGTCCATCGCTTTGCATGCGATACGGTCTCGAGAAGTTGTCCCAAGAGCCAAAGAGCTCTACTGTACGAACATCCGGTCTTGACCTACTACAAATCAACATGTTAGTACAAAGTCCTCCCGAGTCACGGACTTGAGTCCGGTATACTTACTAGAGAAAAGTAACGAGAGTGGTCGAGTCCATGACGGTGGTTCAGGGTTCAACGGGCCTAGTCAAAGGACGTTGGGTTCTCGTATAAGCAAACTAAGATTGGCTTCTTTGAGAAATGGGCAAGACGATTGTTTTTCTGTGCTTGCGTGCAAGGGTCTTCGAAAAATTCAGAAAAAGGGAAACAATGAGAGTGGTCGGAAATGTTGCTGCGGAAGGAGAGGGGTTGTTGTAATAGTGAGCACAGCTGACATGAGAACAAGGCTCTTGTGCCTTGCAGTGCGTCCGTTCCGCCTTGGATAGTAGCTTCTTAGTGCAGCTGCACAGGCCGATCAACTCAACCTCAATCGGAACACCTTGTTTTGGTGGAGGAGGCTGGCTGTGGATTCGTCCTTTTCAGCTAGCGACTACCCTGCCCTCTTTTCCTAGTGGACCCCGGGAAGACGATGTCTGGATTCGGCAAAAGGACGACCGGGGTGCCTTGATAAATCCTGCGATATGATGGAGCAGGTAAGGCGTGGAGAGTGGCAGAATTCATGCAAGCGGGACGTTTCTTGCGCGATGGGCACACGGCAGGAGCGCAAGAGGCGTCTTGTCTCCACAAGGCTAATGCTGTATTACCCAACGCCTGGGTTTGGGATGGCTTCTGCGTGGTCGTCTGTGTGTTGGTTTGGATGGGGATCTTGCTCGCCAATTAACCCGGAATAGGTATCCGGTAAGAGCAAGAGGACGAAGGAGCAAAAAGATTGAGAAGGAGGTCCATGTGCAGATTTTAATAAGAGCCATCTCCCCCAGACGCCGCCCGTTCTTGACTCTTGAGATCATCTTCTCCCTGCTCTCTAAAATGAAGAGCCAGATTCCCGAACTGCCTTGAAATGACATGTTCGTAATAACACAAAGGGGGGGCTGGAACCGAGCACTAACCAGGAAACGCTACGAAGTCAGAGGGCAAGCAATAAGGTTAGGCTCCGGCAGCGCAACACCGATGAGATTTGTGGCCCGTGGTGATCCACAGTGTTTCAACCTTTGGAGCTCCGCTGAACGTAACCGTGGCTCGCATGCGTTCGCCCGTCGACTCGCAACGAGAGTTCCCTCTCGACACCTCATGACATCTGCCACTGTTGCTGCTTCTGTTCCTCTATAGGTCGCTTGCAGAAAGCATCATTTGACACCAAGAAGTCACATCTACATCTTCAAACCCAAGAATCGGCAGGGATCCCCCTCAATATGATCGACCCGCCGCAAGACAAATCATTCCTAGATTAAACAATCGATTCGAGGAAAAAGGCGGAGCAGCAGGCCGCCAGCCAACCAGCCCAGCCAATCCGAAAGCCCACGCTTGCAAGTCTTCAAGTCAGCCGCAAGCTTGCAGCGAATGCTCACAAACCAGTTTTTGAACACCTGAAGGATTTTGGAGAAATGGCCGTACTTAGCGACCCATGCTCTCTTGGCCGCTGCCCATGAATTTGTCAAATATGCGCTTGTCCTCACGAAGGATTGCGATAGCAATAGTGCATTTTGCAACTATTGAAGTTGATGGCACTTGCATTTGCGAACTTCCAAGGCATAACGCGTGTTCGTTCTTGATATGAATACGCGCCTTTGCTGGGCAGTAGTGCACACTGACCATCGTCTTCACCTTGCATACGGACTCGAGTCCACACGACTCAAGCAGACGAGAAAAGACACGAGGCAGAGAGAGTCAAAGGGGCTATAATAAGGCGACCAAGCACGTCAACGTCAACGTCAATCATTCTATTCTCTACCATCCGTGCCAAAGACACGTCACTTTGAAGCAACCTGTCAAGTCAAAAAGCCCTCCCCGTCTGTCATTTGCTATCACTTTCGTCATTCTTTTGGGCGTTTTCTCGTTTAAACCCAGATCTTCGGGATACTACTGCGTAGAATGCTTTGGTGACTGGTACAATGCTCCGTCCTCCGTGAATCGTAGATTTCCACAACGGTCTGGCATCTGCGTTTTGCAGTTCCCCAGCCACTTGGGCGGGAATTATATGCACATTTACAACGTTCTTGTTCAAAGATGAGCTATATGTGGCTTGCGACAACCGAGCAGACAGAAAGTAAGCAGGTCGCAGAGCTGAAGGCCGCTATCAATCGTGATTTTTGCTTTTTGCACAAATGATCAACTTCTCGTGCACAAAAAAGCACATGTTTCTACGGACATCTCAGCGAGCGGGTTGCCCTTGACAACCTACACCCCAAAACAGAAGATCTACTTGACCAGCCAAATTCACCTCTTTTTCTAGTGTCAGCATTGATATTCCCGTCCTCTGTACCATTTCCAAAGGCAGTGCATGCATGCAGTTCGGACGTATGCCGAAAGGATTGGGTTCCTGTAAAACGTCCTTGCCTTAGCGAAATAGTGCATCCTGGCTTTCAAGGCATTGGTCATCCAGAGGCGCTGAGCAACAGGTGTGGAGTCAGCATTGCCGACATAAGTCTCGCGTTGGCAATACTCGTAGTTGGTGCTGAGATCGATGACGGAGCATACAAAAGGACAGAGGTTATGGATGCGAGCACAAGGAGACAGAATGAGAGATAAGAGTCATGAACGCGAAATGAATGCATCGCATTTCCCACTTTACGCGACCTCCGACACCTTTTACGCGATCTACGCAAAAGGATCTGAGACAAACACTATATCCATCCCCAAATCGACAGATCACAAAAAATAGAATGGCTGGGTTAAGATGTGCAAATCGTTGATGCAGCAAAACGCACAGATGCACAACTTCAGACCTGCTTTACCCGGTTTCCTTACGGACTGCCAGTTAGCCATGTCTTGAAACGCTCCAACGCATCGGGCCGGCCATACTCTCGAGTACACTGAGTCTGGGTCACATCCCTCATCTTCCGTCGCCGTGAGAAGTCCAAATGTGTCTGAAAGCCACCAACATGCAAAGTCGATCTCTGTACACCCTTACGCAAGTCAACCTTACACAAGCATTCTACATGTTTCAGAACATCCCGCTGTATGCATGAGTCGAAACTCGGAAAGCGGAAAGAGCTCGGCAAGCAAAAGCGTCTTGTAATAGGGAATCGTTATATCGAATTTTTGATTGGCTCTTTCTTCGAGCAAAAGCTATGGCTATAGCAAAACCGGCTAAGAGGGGGGCTAGAAGTGAAACTAGTTGTACAAGAACAAGAGGCAAGGTCTCGAGAGGCAGCAGAAGCATCCGCTGTTCAGTGTTCAACCTGTTCGATCTGGCCATAGAGCGACTGGCTTGAGAAATTGGAGAGGGTCTTTTGAGGTTCAAAGCGTGCTTTTGCGTGATCCTTTGCGCCCTGACTCGCTTGACCATGCAAAAGACCCGTGATTCGAGCCTGAGTTGCGTAAAGCAAGAGCAAAAGCTTCTCTTTCTTAAGCCTTTTCTTCCATCGTGTCTCTTAATGGCCCTCTCCTTCGTGGTATACACTTGTTCTCCTTTTTCTCTTGCAGTGGATCCATATTTATTGCGTCTTTTTGGGCAGACCGGCCTTTGCGCGATCAGCGAGATCACCCTGAGCGAGCCACTGACTGGCCTTGACGATCTGGATAACATTGACCCACTGCTTGAACAGCATGACGGGAGCTGAGATGGCGGCCAAGATCCACGGGACGGTACTATCCATCTTGTTTGCTCTACGCATTCACACTTTGGTCAGCATTCTGGCTGGATAACAAAAGAGGATGCAAGGAACTCAAAACTCACCTGGCCATCTCCATCGCGCCAGCAGACCATGGGCTGGAAAAGATTGCTGAAGGCTTCGGGGGCATGATTGGCGATCCGGGTTGCAGGGAGGCGGCCTCACCAGCAGGTTGCAAGAGCGAGGGGGTGAGGAAAGGCGAAGAGAAAGCGAGCAGGTAGAGTGCGATGAAGAAGAGCTCGTTCAAGGCGCAGCATACAAACAGGACGTTGCGGTTGTTGTAGTACAGGTACATGATCTTGCTCCTCTTTGCATCAATGTTCTTGTGGCTCTGGCCGCTACCACCCATGGCGAGAGTGGCATACATGTGCATGTAGTGGCTGGTGAAGTCGAGACTGATGAGGAGTTGAAAGACCATGCTCCAGCGCGGCATAGCGGTCGAAAGGAAGACGAGGAGGCAGGTGGTGGTGCAGCGATCTGTCACCATGTCCAGGACAGCTCCGAACTTTGTGGACTGGTTGAAGGCGCGGGCAGCGTAGCCATCGAGAGCATCCAGAAGGCACGAGATACTGTAGAGGAGGGCGCATGTGCGCGGATGAAGAGGCATGTAGTTGAGCGAGCCGATAGCGAGGAAGACACGAGCGTAGCCTGAGTTCTATGTCAGCTTCGGGATGTGCAGACGAGCAGCTAGAAACGTACCGATCAAGTTTGGCACGAACATGAAGATGTTCTCTTGAGGAGCATTCTGAGCAGCGCTTGCGCTAGGCACCACGGGGGCCTCTTGCATCGGAGCCTGAGCAGAAACCCTGGCAGACATTGTGATTATTATTTTTTGGTTGTGGAGGTCGACTGGTCGAAGACCGAGAGATTGGAAGGTTGATAGCGCTAGAAAGCGCGCTGAGTGAAGTGAATCAGACCGGGTGTCTTTAGTCAAGGAGTCGGATGCTTGGTGGGCTGGTGCCGGCGAGTTGGTGCTGCGGGAAGTGCGATAAGATCAGATGGTTCCACGGCCGCGTCAAGAGTAAAGAGCTGTGGAGAGTGCTATGAAGTGAGGTGAAGTCTCGAACCAGCTGTAAATTGTCAAAATAAGGAGTGTTGAATCTGAGCGCATGCTTCTCAAACTCATCGTCAAGCATCTCGAGAAATCCGTCGGCTTGGCGGCATCCGATTCCGCGACTTCCGCCCGATAATCTCCTGTCTCGGTCCATCTCGCAACCATCTCCGAGCCAATTGCTGCTGTCTTCACCCTGCGTATGCGCGAGGCCAGTTATTTTTACAATACTCTACAATTTTCATTGAGCTTTTTTCTATCAAGAACTTTTCACCTATCCACGCTGCCACTATCCTCTCTCATTACTAGAGTCTGTTACTCTCTGACATTGTTCGCATCAACCAGAATCCACAAATATCGCCCATTTTCCCACCCTTGTCTCCTTTTCAATCTTTCAAATCATGAAGTCCCAACCCAATGACAACTGTCATCGGATTCAACAAACGCCTGTTTCCACCAAAAACTCCTGACATGATTTTCGTATCGCGACTCGTCAGATAATCAAGATTGCTGTGCTGAGTATGCCTCCTGCACGGTTGAGTTCTTGCTCACACTGCCTGAGAAACGGCCAGTGCCTCCAGCGAGGTAGCCGTCGTACTCGGCCTCTTCAGCGAGCTTTGCGTCGTTCCATCCCATAGTCATGCCCCAAGCATGATCAAGAGCATCCATCTCGTGCTCTGACATGTACTGTACAATCGTGCCCACCAGCTTGTCTGGAGTAGCGAGCATGGCCGGCGACAGGAGACCCTGGCGACGAGTGAAGTAGCGGCTCATACGGTACGATCCATGTGCGTCGACATTGTTCTGGTCACCAAAGGTCGGGGATCGGACTTGTACGTAGCCGCAAGACTTGAACTCGACCGAATTGAGACCATTCTTGCGTGGCTTGGGTGCCGGGTCAAACTCGCCACGAGGCTTGTACATCTCAAGAGTAGGTCCTGGACTTATCTGATCGACCACCCTTGCCCATGAACCCACGCGGTGTCCCTCGTACCAAGGCCCGTCATGAGGCTGTGGTGCAGGAGCAGCTTGACCTGCGTTTTGAGGGGGATGGGCCCAGCCAGCGAGCGCCTGGGGTAGTGGCAGTATAGCGGGAGGCAGTTGAGCTGCACCACCTTGCTGTAGCTGATGCGGATGCTGGTAGAGCATTCCAGGTTGCGCCATGTGCGGAGCGCCGGCTTGACCGTTGGCAGACGCAAGTCCATTCAATGCACCATGCATCTGCTGCATTGTTAGTCCCATAGGGTGATTGGTCCAGATCTGAGGGACTTGGTGCAAAACAAGGCCTTGCTGTTGTTGTGTCATAGCATTTAGATGCTGGAGCATCGTCTGCGCCCATTGTTGGACAGGCACACCTGCAGGTGGACCCAGCCATACCTGGGCGCTGAATTGTGTATAGAAATTGCCACCCAGCATCATCACACCGGGGACTGGAGCTTGGTGAGGAGCAAGGGCATTCTGGTTGAGGTTGCCTGGGTTGTTCTGATTTACTCCGTTGGCGCGTGGCATAGCAGTAAGAGAGACAGAGTCAAACTTGATCTTCTTCAGAGACCTCTTGCGCAGCTTCTTAATCATTGCCAGGATTGACACTGGTGTAAACCAGCAATTGGAAAAGGTCAGATCAGTAATGTGTGGCAGATTGATCAAATCTTCGTCCTTCAACACAACGGCTATTGAGCGTGCGATAGTGGTAATGGGAGCAGGCAAGATATGGTGGTTGCGAGCGAAGATGCCCTCAGCATGCTCACCACCAGCGGCCCATGAAAAGGTGAGCTTAGTGATGTTCGATCTAGCGCCAATAAAATCCTGAAGAAGGCTGTGTGTCTTGTCGACGGCAATCGAAGGCTCAATTTCCTTGGTCTCGACAACGCCAGCCTCGTCTCTCTCAACAGTGCGCCAGTCAGGAATGACAGCAAGTGTAACCTCTTGCAGCTTGGGAAGGGCGGTCCAGAAGTCGTGACGAGAGAGCAACGGCACAAGATGGCTGGACATGCGGAAGCTCAGGACCGTGACTTTGTCAAATACTGCGTTGTTGTCCACGATGCCGAGCATGTATGTGGTAAGAAACGCTCTCTGTGCCCATTCTGCCTCAAGTAGCCACTCCTTCTGGTGAGTGCCCAAGTTGGCAGGACTGAATCTCTCGATCTTCTTTGAACATTCTAGTCTCTGGGTGTCGACCGAGTGGCTCGACTGAAACAGGTGGTCCTGTGTGTCAGGTGACGAGACGTATAGAACTCCTGTCTCTATAGTGTCACGTCCCTCATTGTCAGACGCAACAGTGGTCGTAGGAAGCACCGGACGGGCCGGAGCAGTAGCCCATACAGCAGGAGAGGTGTACGAGGTGGTCGAGAAAGGATAGCGGTCGAAGAAGTTCTCATCCAAATTAGCGCGCACGAGACTGCCCTCCTTCAACTCCTCCATGGCGCCCATTCTAGCATGTGCTGACTCGATAGACTCCCAGAGTCTTATGCGCTCTTGCTGTTGTGTGTCTACTATGCCGTGTGAGCAACCAAAGACAGGAGAAGGTTGCTGCAAGATCATGCTGCGTAGTGACTTGTCGGGTCCGCTCATCCAACCAAGACCACTGTCCATGGAAAGGGCAAGCTGTTGAACCCTAGGCAGGTGCGAAAAGGCTAGCCTCATCTGTGAGGTCTCGTCTGCGGTACGCTCGAGACCAGCAAGGAGTTCATAGCGCGTGTACTCCTGCGATGGCCATTCATACCAGCCGAAGTAGCTTTCGTGGCTGTCGAGTTTGTGCTTTCTAGGCGGGCTTCGGAGTGCCTCCTCCTTGATCTCGAAACTCATGCCGAAGCGACGAATGTGGTGACCAAAGCCTTCAAAGATCTTGAGCCCCTGGCCGCTGTAAATCTTGTTGTCTGAGTTTTCTAGAGCATTGTTCCAAAGTACTGAGCCAGGATCCAAGTTGACAAAATTGTTGACAGGATCGTCAGCTCTGCGCTTGCCCTTGAAATCGGGCTTTACGACCTTCTGATCAATCATCTCGTAAAGTTCTGCGTTGAAGGGGACGACGACAGTATCGAACAGAGAGCCTGATACACCACGCTCGAACTCCTTGCTCACCAGGCGCATCGACTTGATATCGTCACGGGATAGATGTTGGTTGACGAGCTCGAACAGCTCCACAGGAAATCCACCAGGAACCCATTGTGCTCTTCGGGCGGTCAGTCGGGAGTCATCGATGCGTTGCTTGTGTGAAGGCTGAATCATGAAATTCTTGTTCTTGTTACCGCCCCTAGTCTTTCCCCTGTGCGAGACAGGGATGAAGGGTAAGTAGCGCAGCGTAGGCTCAGCGGTATTGCGATCCGTTTGGTAGACGAGGAGGACTGCAGGGTTTTCGGAATATGGTGATTTCTTGGCTGAGTGACGCTCATCCTCTATCGCCCATCCCATGTTAGGGTTGCGCACACTCCAGAGATAATCTGAGACTGGTTGAAGAACGTCAGAGGGACTCGGAGACCTTCCTGCACCAGCGAGATTCTGTGAGCTTTCTGTGTCAACAGACGATAAGTCATCGCAGTCCATGGCCGAGGATGCTTGCGAATCAGCAGGCGCGGCAGCAGGTTGATTCTTGGAGACAATCTGTCCCATATTCAGGAGGGGTCCGTTGCGCCGAGAGCTTGATGAACGATCGCCGAAAGGAACTGAGGGTGAGCGATTGTCGGCGTCAATGTCAACAGCGAGTGGATGGGCGACAGATGATGGACCAGCATCATGAGCTCCCAATGAGGCGTCTGGCTCCCACATAGTAGCAACACTTTGGTTAATTTCTTGCTCCAGGTGATCGTTCTCGCGTACAGGTGGTGAGAGAAAAGTGCCGAAGTTGATCGAGGGTGTTGTTTGTAATGGCGCACTCGGTCGAGTCAAGTCTTGTTGTTCAAGCCAAGAGGAGACGAGCTCATTAGAGCGCGGCGGGTCAGTCGGATGCAAAGAATTCAAACGACGACGGCGACGGTCTCGTGGGTCGGGCGGAGACTCTGCTCGACGTGCTTCACGGCGTGCTTCAAGACGTCCTTCGGACATGATCCAAGTCTATCTCTATTCTTGCAGGCTCCGAGAGAAGCTTCCGAGCTCGATTACAATCATGCAAACGACGGGGTTGATAATTTGGCCACAATACTAACTCGTCTCAATTTTGGGAAACGGCGCATGTGCAACCTGGTGTTTCGAGTGGACCAGGTTGTTGTGTCCGTAACATCTGGCCTTGTAACTCAAGGTCTGCTACAAATACGCTCGCACAATGTTCAATATGGAGTATACACGAGCAATATATGTGCGAAGGAAGTGAGTATGTATAAGTAAGCATCAGGGTATGCTCAAGCTGCCAGGCACCAAGACGACGAGAAACACCCGCAGATCGGCAGCGCGGGGTCCTGATGTCGTCAAACGTGCTTCCGGAGCCGAACCTTCGAAGGCAACAGAAGTCAACCTCCACATGTGGTACCAAAGGGCACAAACATAAAACGAGCAAATCATGAGGCTTGCATGTGCTTGGGAGATCGAAGTTTATGGCTCAGGATCATCCTCAGCCAGGTCAGTGGAGAAAGAACTATTGTGACCGTGTTCGATGGAATCTGTATGAACGCAGTTTAATCTACCGCCGGGTGTCGTTCAGCGAAACGAGACCAACCAACGGGAGAATTCTGAGCAGGTTAGAATAGAGCTTACTTCTTCTCATCTTTGCTGCCAGAGAAACGCATGAGTCATATTAGGTCAAACGAAACATGGAAGTATGATGAGAGAGACTGTTGGAAGATTTCATTGCTTGTCATTGACGATTTAATGACAAGCATTTTCTCTTGCGCGCATTTGCGACCCAAGACAGTTTGTATGACCGAATAGGTGGGGTAGTTCTTGTATAGTGGGTATTGACATGGTGGTATAGTTGTTGTATCTTCCCCAATTTCAACGTCGCCTTCGTTCGTGACCTCGCCTTCGTCTCTTGACTTAGAACTCCTTCATGGTGTCGCCTCTTCTCTTGCCGCGAAACTCGTACTTGCCCTGTGATAGATGCAGTCAGTGTCCGTCATTTCGGGTGTTGTGTTGCGTATGTTCAGCCGTATCTTAGAGACTTGATGTCGGGCGCCTTGAGCTGCTGCATGTTCGCCATGCCAACTTTCGCGGCTTATAGTTGACGATGAGAAGTTCGTGCTGTGGTTGCTCTAGCGTGTGCCGTCTTTGCTACCTCCAACCACAATCCCATGCTCAGTCCTCTGTGTACCTCCTCTTGCTTCACCTCTCCTTCTATAGTATCCAACTCTTGAAATGCATTTTCCGCGGTCCGAAGATATAGAAAAAGGCGACTCACATCAGTCTTGTTGGCGACGTAGTAAAGCGAGCTGGGAATGGCAATTGCGAAGATGATCGAGAGCCAGGCGGTACGAGGAGTCCACTTGAAGTGCTTGTAGCGGTCCACTTGCATCTCTGCGGTCGCAGTTAGAACATGATGATCGTCGGCGCATCCTCTCAGGTTGGAAGCGTACGGTTGTACTTGACCAGCGCCGGGTCAAAGGCGAGACCTGTGAAGGTGTTAGCTCATGTCGACGCGATCAATTCGGTTTCCGGCGAATTGCGCACTGTTGTGACCACCGCCAGCCATCTTGAGTTGATGTGTAGCTGTGATTTAGAAGTAGGTATAGAGAGGGTTGTGTCGTTCACACCTTCAGTCGATCTTCGCTGACGTTCGAGGTTGCCAAGACCTACAGACTGCGTTGGATATCACGTGTCGGCAGGTTGGACCGTCGCGACCATCATGATCCCGCCATCGGCCTGTGATCGTGATGCCCTTGGCCTGTGATCGTGATGCCTTTGGCCTGTGATCGTGATGCCTCTGGCCTGTGATCGTGATGCCTCGGCTCACGGACAGTTAATCATCACTTGAGCCTCGTAAAGCAAATCAAGATCGCCTCGGTTGCGACGAAGAATTAATCTTGCTGTCTTCTCTGTAAACATACCACGAGCTATCCTCGTTCACAGCATACCAACAGTAAGTCAACACTTGTTTTCGTGGGCACTTCGACGGACCAGGTACAGCAGGATCCGGTCGTCTGACGTGCGCACCATCCCCTCCTCCTACTCGGTATCTTATCTCAACGCAACATTGTCCAAAGTTGTAGATTGTGTCATGTCCCAAGCCAAACATTCCTGTGAAGTGTTTCCATCTCGATTCTGATTTCTTCCAGTACCATAGAACCCTCATCATGGCAACTGAAAGCGCACCAAAGGTCACTCTATACTGGTAAGCAAACCATAACACAAACTCGATAACAAAGTCCAACCCTTCCAATCAGGCTCGAAAAATCCAGAGCCCAGCGCATCATCTGGCTCCTCGAAGAGTGCAATGTCGACTACAACATCGAAATCCTTAAGCGCACGTCCGGAATGCTCGCACCTCCCGAGCTCAAGAAGATCCACCCTCTGGGCAAATCTCCCGTCGTCAAAATCAACGCTCCTGGCAGAACTAGTCCCGTGACTCTTGCCGAGTCTGGCTTCATCACCGAATACTTGACCGAGCACTTTGCTCCTCACCTCTTACCCAAGAGGTACGAGGACGGCAAGCAAGGACCTGGTCTCGAGACTGAAGAATGGCTGCGCTACCGTTTCTTCATGCAATATGCTGAGGGCTCTTTGATGGCTCTGATGTCGACCAACCTCATTTTCAGCTGTGAGCTACCCTGCTTCTACGTCATCTTGCACCTCTACTCACTAACACCTCTCGCAGTCCTCAAAGGCGACAAAATTCCCTTCTTCCTCCGCCCCATCACCAGTGGCATCTACAGCAAATTCGATGGCATGTACTTCGGGCCAAACTTCAAAACCCACTTTGACTTTTTGGAATCTCAACTCGCTACTGCACCCAATGGTGGAGGTTTCCTTTGCGGCAAGGATCTCACTGCCGTTGACATCTTGATGTCGTTCCCTTTGCAAGCTGGCCAGAAGAGACTGAAGATCATCAATGCGACGGATTATCCTAAATTGAATGCTTATGTCAATAAGCTTGAGAGTATGGATGGGTATAAGAGGTCGGTCGAGAGGATTGAGAAGGAAACTGGTGAGCGTTATACTACTATGATGGGTGCCGAGTAAGAAACGAGGTAAAGAGCTAGGATACTTGTTGGGTTTTCTGATAGAATCTTGTTTGTCTGATATCGTTTCATCGGTTTTAGGAGTCGCTTGTAGTGTTTTTTTATCGTTTCTCTATAGAATTTCTTTTGTGGTTTGTCTTCTTTCTCGTGCTTGTTCCTTAGCTGTGACCTCGTACTTTGCGCTTGCTGGACGAACACAAGATGAACAGAAGTGCAACTGCTGACTTTTTTTTTTTCCATAAATATACATCACGAGCCCGTCCGACCCCCAGTAATTTGCACCCGAGCTGTTGTTCATCGTCTGCTATCGCTCTGGTACGCTCATTATTTCGTCGAAAGTCGATTCAATGGTTCATCATATGTTCCCATACGTTTACTTGTCAAGCACAATCCCTTAACGAGCTCGATAACTGGTCTCCAATTTGAGAAGGATGTTTTGAGAGATATGGCCAGGGTTGTACACTCAGCAGAAAGCACAGATCATCTTATTTTTTCTGCCCACTCAATTCGGAGCCTCGATCGCGCTCCACGATGGAGCCGCAAAACGTGTCAGTGCTTCATGATGAAATAGATCTTGCCCCGCTTCTGAGGCTGAAGAAGCAGAAGCAAACAGCACGACATCTCATCATACTTCACACAAGGACCGAAAAGCAGTGGAGCGTGAAAACGAGAAAACAGTGGTTCTGGAAATGTTTTGCTTTTGCTCAATTCCCCTTGCGACCATCAAGGCCGAGCAGCCACTATGAGTGGATGCGTGAGCGAGAATGCTAAAAACTAGTTTTTACAAGAAAAGTTCGGAGACATTGGTATCGTTGATCATTGAAACAGAAAGAATCAAAGAGAAAGCAGAGGTTGCTTAAGCAGAGTCGGGGATTCTCTCCTCAGCGCTGGGGATGTTGCTACGGGTGCCCCCAATGACATCGCTCTCGGGGTTGCGGTGGATGGCGTGCTCGGGGAGACGAGAGTCGACGGTGTTGGCCTCGATGGTGGTCTTCTGGCCATCGTTACCGCCCTGGCCGGGGTTCTTCCTGTGCGATTGACCGTCGTGGTGTAGCTCAGCAGAGGACTGGCCTTGGATGGGCTGGCCAAGACCGGCGTGAACATCCTGGGAAGTGGCACCGACGATGGTGCTTGAAGCAGAGACACCGCCCTGCTGAGGGGTAGCATCGGCCTCGTTGTTGGGCTGGAAGGTGCTGCGAAAGGTCAGTATGGGATGCATAGAATGAGGAATTGAGTAAGATTTACCTCTTAGCGGGAGCGGAGCCAGCAGGAAGGGTCTGGGCGTGGAACTCAGGAACAGCGTCGTTACCGACGAGCTTTCCAGGCTGGTGGCCAGTCTTGGTGAGGGGCTCGTCTCTGGGAGCAGAGGCGTGGAAGCCGTCAGGGGCAGAGTTGGCGGAAGCGTCAGGGTTGCGAGAGGCCATTTTGATTGATGTGCAGGTGAAGTAGTTTGGGTAGATTTGGAGTTGTCGTGTGACTTTTGATTTGCAAGAAAGATTGATGTGAGAAACAAGAAAGTGTTCCTGCGTCGAGCAAAGCTCTATTTACATAGGTAGGTAGCTACGAGCTCCGTATGCTCAATGACGCTGTATGACGCTCCAAGGAAGGATCGTGATGCCATCACCACATTTTCCCCACCATTCTCACTACCATTTTTTCATTGCTCTTCTCAGATCTTCTACGATTGTGTCTTCAGCTCGATGAAGCCGTTAGATCACGATGTTTGTGTCATGTATCGTTCGTATGGCGATTCGCAGCTGAGATACTATATGCTTGTTCTGCGGCCTTTTTCCGGTGACTTACTTTCCTCCACCTGACAGCGACAAAGTGGAGTCGTTCTTCTGGATTTCCTCCTTTGCGATAATATTTCACAGGAGTCTTTTGCTGGAGCAGTGTTGCCATTGTTCCTGAATAGAAGGCAATGATAAGCATTTCCTGATCCTCAGTCGTCACCTTGGCAAGGGTGAATATGACCTAGCGATTCTCGTTCACACTTCCTGTCACTTTACTGGCAATCTCCTTGCAGGAAATTCTCCTATCTTGACTTGCCGACTTCCTCATAGTCCGTACGAGAAAGACGAGACTCAAACCTGTCGTCTCGGTATCCCTCTTCCGATCACCATCGCCACGCTCTCTCGACCCTCAATCACATGGTCTTGCTGCCTTCCGTGTCATCAGACGCCAATTTACTCCATCTGTTGCAGACAACTTTGATCAAGGACGGGTAAAACAATGTTACAGAGACGCCTAGTCTAATAAGGGATCTGTTTATCAGTAGGTAGGTTAACCGTCAAATCGATCGACGAATAGCGGAATATGAACCCCCTTGTACCACGCTCCTTTGGCATATCTTAGGGGAAAACTTGTGTGGTTGACAAACAGGACGAAAGAAGATGAGGTGATTTGGTTGGAAGTGGATGAGAATTGTCCAAACAACGCATCGGCTAGTTGCATATGATCCGCTGCTCGCAATTTCTGGTAGGTGTGAAAGCAGGTCACCAACACGACCTCTACTCGTCTAGATTTCTGTTTCTACTCTGAGTCTTATGCGCACTTGTATCTGTTCTTCGACCTATGTCTCATCCAGACGCAAACACCGCCATCATCATTTTTCAGCCACAGATACCACCACTTCTCATCAACCATCACAGTATCGTCCACAGCCATCGTCAAGCACACGGCTGTGCACATCAGCTATCATGCCTGTTATCTCAGAGTCCCATGTATCCTCGAAGATCCCAAGCGCTCATGTCCCAAGGCAAGAGCAGTTCGATCTGGCTATGTCCAAGAGCATCCTCCAAAGAGCACCCAGATTCACCTGCGCACATCTGACATACCTTAAATGCCGCGGTAAAAGTATATTTGTTGACGAGAAAGCCATCAGCCTCTTCATGAACGTCTTACGTCTCCATTGGAAAGTGTCGGGGAAGGTTCTACATAGCCCTCTCGACCAAAGCACCGACCTCTACGAACTCCTGATGTTGGAAATGGACGGTGTGTTCATCATCCAGAATCTCCTGATCGATGATGCCATTTACGAGGTTCTTGACCGCAGGACCCCTGACGGCATGATGATTCTCGCCACTATCGTGCACGACATCTACAACACACAATGGCAGAGCTGGTCTGCAGAACAAAATGTGAAGCACAAACAGCAGGGCCAGTACTCTCTCATCATTACTCACGCTCAGGCTATCTCAAACCAGCTCAGCAACAACGTGTTTACTTTCAAGGGTCAGGCTGCCCCTGAGCCGAAGAAGTGGGCAGAGGTGACAGTGGCGCGCCATCTGATGGCGATAGTCACCCCTGGACATCTCCGTCCTGCCACCACGACGAACGAGAGTCACTCCTCGTTGAAGCACGGTTCAATATCAGACTTGATGAATGTCAAGCCCACGATCAAGCAGCCCGGAGAGAACGAAGCACTTGAGCAGGGGCCCTCGAGTAAACGCAAACAGATGCCTCTTCACTCTGCACTCCGGCCCTCGAAACGAAGGAAACTAGGGGTTGCTTCCAGTTGGAGTGCCTCGCCATACAAGAGTAATGGCAGATCCAGGGCTTTCGATTCTTATCGACCCTCGAGACACAGGGGTCCTACCTTCAGCAACGATTGATGGGGCTACAAGCATCCCAAGTCCTGCAATATCCACGACAGGCTCGATCGCACTCGCTCTCACCACCATCCTTTCACTGCTTCCCCAATTGACTATGTCAATCGGAACGAATATCAGGTCCCAGAAGTTCCACCCTACGAAGAACTTCGCAAAATCAAGCTGGATGTGGTACAGCCAAATGTTACTCAGCAGAAGGTCGGTGTCATCTCCTGCATTGACTTCGCGGGTGCCCGCTCCAGCTCCAACTCCAACAGCTCTGAGGAACAGAAAACTCCAGTCGTCAAAGGACCTTCGTATGCTGAGTATCTCCACAAGAAGGAAAGAGAAGCTGTGTCGCCATTGAAAGCCATCCAAGGACGTCCGTTTGACCATGTCCGTACTCAAAGTTATGTTGGATCTGAGGAGGGCGAGATCCTGGAGTGATGGCTCAAGCCAACATCAGAGCTACAACAAGACTGTTGTTCAAATGACATTTCATCGACAACATGCAAACACAATGGAGTTGCTATAGAAATGCACAAAGCGAATCAGAAGTACAGCATCGTCCGCTGAGAGATGCCTCTCTTTGTCTTTATCCGCCCCTGAGGCTTTCGCATACCCCTGCTGTCCTTCACTATCCTGCCATGTGCGCCTTTTGGTGTCTTCTCTCAACCACGAGTACTTCGGTTCTCCTTTGCGCATCCTTTCAACAATCTCCAGCGCCCTCTTGCGATCTGTATCCTCACGAATTCGCACATCGACCCGAACATCGTACTCGGCTCGCTCGGATGTGTGCCTACATACGATAAACGAGTCGATCCAATCACGCAGAAGGGCTGCGGTCTTCTCGTGCGTGAGGCACTCGTGGTTGATGAGAAGGAAAGGGAAGGATTTGAGGGAGCGGGTGAGGGGTTTTGTAGTTGTGTTGTCAGGCATCTTGCAGAATACTTTGCGAGATAGAGAGTATAGCTATAAGAATGCACAGTATTTTCCGGAATCGAATCCGTATCCATTGAGATGCAACGAAATTCTGGCTCTCTTTGGACACATCCCGAGTTTAGAAAATCACTGTGCCTTTTTATAGTGAGGACATGATCGTCAAGGCACACAGGGAGGACAAGCAGAAGATCACAGAGCTAGATGCCGATATATTCGTTTTATTAACATTCTGCCTCTTCCCAAAAGTAAACGCCGCGCTCGCTATAATGAAGTGAGATGCGAAGATAAAAAAGAGCCCCTCCAAAAGTGACAAACAAAAACTCCTCCCAAAAAGACGCTAAAATGCTATGATCGTATACATGCAACCCGCGATATCCTTCGTACACGTTAGATCCTACACCTCGTCATAAAGTGCGATTTTTCCCTTTCTCTTTCCATGCTCCAGAGCATAGCCAAACCTTCTCCATTCTATACCAACAGCGGACGCTGCTCGTTAGCCTCAACTTCCTGCTCTTCCTCGTCCTGAACAACAATATGAACAATTTCCTGTCTGTGCTCCTCAGGAGGCATGAAACGGCAAGGTGCACGAGCGCGCACTTGATGCCACTCACTGCTCTTCTTGCGGTTGACGAAGAAGACCTGCACGGCACCGATGACAGCAACAGCACCGCTAACCCACCACGCGAGAGCCGTAAAATCGATATCGATACCGATACCGTAAAGAATACCTGCGATGGGGGAAGCGAGGGTGCGGCAAGCGGCGCCAGTGCTAGCAGCCAAACCATTGATCTTACCCAGACACGAAGGCGAAGGAGAAGCTTCCTTGAGTAAGATAAGCAGGACTGGGTAAACGAGGATGGAAAAGATGTTGCGGATGGTGAGGCAAGCGTAGATGCCAGGGTAGAGCCACTCTTCGGGTAGAAGCACCAGATAAGGCACCACAATGTAAGCAAGAGGGTGCAAGACAGTGGTGACGATGAAGAGTTTCCACACGCCCAGCCATGCTGCCGCAAGTGGGAACACAATGGCTTGGACGCCCAATGCGATGATGCCGTTCACAGACATGACGACGCCTACATCTTGGATGGTCAGACCGAGACCGCCTGCCATTGAACTTAGCTTGTTTCCGTGACTTCTGCTCTCCACGCGCGAGTCCTGGAAGAAGATGGGGAGCAAGTGATCGTAGGACATGCTGTGGTAGGTGAAGATGCCGAGAGCGACAATCAACATGACCACGCGCTTGTTGAAGACGACTTGATCCTGGTGTTCTGCTTCCTTGGGTGCATCTGTTCCGTCGGGCAGGACGTTCCACTCTTGATCTTGGACGACCTTGTTGAAGGTGCCGTAAGATTCATTGTGCAAGTCGACTGCAGCTGTGAAGGTTCCGGCCTGAGCAGCTAGAATCGGGGTTTCGGCTTCGGTGTGTTCAAGATCGTCTACCGTGCTCCATGGCTGCATATCAGGGTGAGTCTCCTCAAGGAAGAAGAACCCGCAGATAATCGAGAACAGCATCAAAGCTGCACAGATGAGGTTGGGCAGCAGATAAGGAAATTTGGCGAAGATTCCGTGGGGTGAGAAAACGTCGGGGAAGTTGTCCGCAGGAGCTGAGAATATACCTCCGATCGAAGGCCCAATAATCGTTCCGATGCTCCAAACGAATGGCATGACCGAGTATGCGCGAGGTTCGTGCTTAGGGTTGACCGTAAGCTCGCCGACCATTGTCTGAATGACTCCAATGTTTCCGTTGAGGAAGCCTCCAATCGCTCTTCCGGCAAGAGCCATCCAGAAGTTAGTGGAAATGCCGACTAAAAGGAGGGAAAGCATGGTGCCTGCACTTCCCAAGAGCAGAACAGGCTTACGCCCGATGCGGTCCGAGAGACCTCCCCAATACCTGCCAAATTCGTTAGTTTTTGCAGTAAACACGCGACTTGAGTTTCTGGATACTCACAATCCTGTCAGAGATTCAGCCAGAGCAAAGGCTGAGATCAGCAAGCCGGCATAGAAAGACGCATTTGCGCGATCAGTTACATTGAAGTCGAGCACAAGTTTCCAGGCATACGGAAAGATGGAGGTGAGAGCAATCGGCTCGGCGACTCGAACGAGGGCTGAAAAGTTGTTAAGACCAACTCTTAAAAGGTAAGAGAAACAAGAAGCTTACCCAAGAAGAAGAGCTGGGTAGTAGGAAATTTGTTGAAGTCCCGACGTTGTCTCTGAGGAGGAGACATGAGATCGGAAAATTGTCTCACGGTATTGAAAAGGCTTCAAATAGAATGCTAGGCTTATTGAAAAGTAGTCTTCTAATCCGAAGTGCACGCTTCACAGTCTATCCTCAAATGACAGCAGACTGAATAAGAATGTTGTCGCTGGTGGTGATTTGGAGGAGGGCGACGTGGGAAAGATGTTGGCAAAGGAGAAAGATATTTTGTATGCCACGATCGGCACAATCTGAGAGCTCTGATTGGCTGAGCGATGGACACTATCTTCGGACAGGAGCCGCGCCGCGCTAAAGAGCACCAAGAGAGCAGCGACTTCGCCTCAAGGAGGTATGGTTTCGCGGAGGCGAGTTTCCGTTACTTGATGCTTCATTTCCATTGCCCGTCCAACTTCATCGATCGAGAGAAATTCGATTTTCCTGATTGCTTCAACATCCTTATCGCAGGGCAGTCTGCATAGTGATCACAGAGAGATAGGCTGATTACCGAGGACAGAGTTCCAGGTTTGTTTGATATGAGCGAATTATGGCATGCAAGCATTAACACGAATGCTCGAGACGGCAGGGAAAAAGGCGTTGAGCGCGTCGTGTGATTGATCAACTCAACACCGGACTTGGGATAGCTTGGTTACGGCTATGCAGAAGCGGGGAACGTCGAGCTGGTTGTGTCGCGTGAGTCGTTGAGATGGCCACCGATCCGGTTGCTCTGCATCTCATCGCACTTCGAGATGGTTCTACAGTCGAGAGATGAATGCTGGAAACCTCTCTTGACCGGTCCGTACTGCCCACACTATACCCATGCACCTGTTTGCTATATTCTGTGACAAGCAGAAATTGTATTGCCTTCTGGACCTGGTTCTACGTCTGCAATCTCTCTCCTCAGCTCCGAGAAATGTACAATAGGCGGGCGGTAGAGGGCCAGCCCGGCGCAGGTTGACCGTTCGCTGATTGTAACAACAAACATGGAAAAGTCTCACCAGCGAAAAAGGCTGTTGAGAACAGCCGGATTGTGGGGTGAATGCGATTCGACTGCCGAGAGAGAGGTTAGATATATGACTCGACGAACTTCAACTCTCCAAAGATGTTCATATTTCTTGAACAGCATAACACAAGTTGACTTGGTCCACGTTTGTTCTGATAAGTCGTACAACCCAGACCGAGCGATCAAGTATGGCTTGAGGCGGCGGCCATCTCTCCTGGCATCCGTAAAGTTATGCCGAAAGACGCTATTCTTACCTACCTCGCAACTGGTTGGACAGAAGAGAGATGCAAGAACATCACCGACGAGGATTGGGTGTCTCTTCTCAGAAAACTCAGTCTTCGACTTGCATTTCTGTCTGCGATTTCTTGTCAATAAATTGAAATAGAAACATCAGTTCTGCAGAGGAGGTCGAATGGGACGACGTTGGATTTCTTATCTCTCGCACATCCTGAAGATGAGGACGAGCTGGCGGAAGTGAGATAGCTTGAGTCTAGATTGTGAACACGAATGTGTGTCTTCGTCGATGCAGAGGTCTATAGCGAAGCCAAGTTCAAAAACACTGCCTTTTGTGAAGGCTATCAGTGATAACCATGGCGCTGCCACAAAGCAGAGACCAGAAACTACTTTCAGATCTGCCGTCAAGGATTTGATCACTCACTTATATCCTGCACTGCGCCCATCCAAGTCGACCGACGGTGCTGAGCCTTGTCCCTTGCTCTCATTTGGAAAAGCCTGTAAGAGTGTAGCTGTCAGAATGCACAGTAACATCAAGTAACGGGTGATTCCCGTCAGGACAAATGTATTAAGTCGGAGCTCTGGGCCGGACGAACGTAACATCAGCGTTCAGTGCCGTAGGTACGAACATGATGCAACTGACAGATAGATGGCAGTCGTCCAATGAGGCATTGCACAGTTGTCCTGTGAAGCAACGTATTCAAGCTTTTGACATGCAGTACGAGTTCCCAGGAAGTGAATCAAGCTTCAACAAGATACAGGGAAGAAGAGCTGAAAGAGTTTGGTGATGTAGTGTCACATGTCAGCTGGGAAACAGCGGAAGCTGGACTGGCTGGCTGGCTGGACTGCGCCACAGTGACGTTACGAGCTTCTTTCTCGCCGCCTTTTGAGGGGTACGAACAGCTAACTCACCAAAACGCTACACATCTTCCTTCTTCACCTCTCAATACCACCTTCAACAAACCACAAACCAATCTCCATACCTAATTCATCATGTCGACCACCGTCAACGTTCAGAACATCTCTGCCCAGACCTCGGAGAAGGAGGTTCGCGACTTCTTCTCGTTCTGGTGAGTCGTGTCCTCTCAGCTCAACCTTACATCAACTGATACATTATTCACAGCGGCAAGATCTCAAACATTTCCGCCACCCCCGAGTCTAACGATGCCGACAGCGTCAAGTCTGCTTCGGTCACTTTCGAGAAGGAGTCGGCAGCCAAGACTGCTCTGCTCCTTGACAACACCCAGCTCGGTGCCAACCAGGTCCACGTCACCTCCGTTGCCTCTCTCGACGAGCTTTCTGGTGGAAAGCTGTCCGCTGCCGATGAAGAGCACTCCTCCGAAGACAACATTTCTCAAGAGGACAAGCCCCGCTCTCGCATTGTTGCCGAGTACCTTGCCCACGGCTACACCATCAGCGACAAGGCCATTGAGCGCGCTCTCGCCCTCGACCAGCAGCACGGTGTCAGCGCTCGCTTCACCTCGACCCTCCAGCAGTTTGATGCCAAGTACCAGGCTACCGCAAAAGCTCAGGGAATTGACCAGAAGTACGGTGTTACTGACAAGGGTGTCGCTGCCTGGTCCGGCTTGAACTCTTACTTCGAGAAGGCTCTCGGTACTCCCACCGGTCAGAAGCTCAGAGACTTCTACAACCAGGGCAGCAAGCAGGTCCTCGATGTCCACAACGAGGCCCGTCACCTTGCCAACCTCAAGACCGGCAAGAACGACGTTCACTCCGTCGGAAACGGCAAGACCAAGTGTATGTTCTACCGTCTCCGAGGCTTGCGTCCAAATTACTAACGTGTCACAGGCTCCTGCTCTAGCGACGCTGGTGCCTGCCCTTGCGCTCCCGGACACTGCGCTTGCTCCGGCTGTGCCAAAAACTCCGACAAGTCCTCTGGTGTCACCGCCAACTCTGCCAACATGAAGGTCGTCTCGGAGGAGCCTAGAAAGACCAAGTGCAACTGTGGTGGTGCTGAGGGCTCCTGCCCCTGCCCTGCCGGCCAGTGCACTTGCAATGGCTGCGCCAAGGCTTCTTAAGTGCTGAAGTTATGATGGGCTCTTAATACAGAACAAAATTTGGCTTGGATGAGGCACAGGTGTTTACTTGCTTGCTCTTTTGGTGATTGATACCAGCGTGTGTTCGCGCACCATCAACGACTTTATGTAATGAATGAAACAGTCTTCAACTATCCTCTAAATCTGCTTACTTGTTGTGGTTTATTTCCAATGAAGCAGAGCGATTCTAGGCTATCGAAGCGCAATTATAACCTCGGTTCTTGCAGTAAGCTGATGTCAATTGATTATACAATCCTAAAGTATGGTTTGCCTTTTCGATCTCACAGCACCATCGTGATAGAACCATTAGGTGGATTTCATTGTTCGATTTAATCAAACAAAGAAAAATTCGGTCGACAACGCGCCAGAATGCGCCCAACGGCAAAAAATTTCTAGTTCGGGCCAAAAAGTGGCAACATTTTGGAAAAGACATGTCAAGAACCTGGAGAAGAAGAGTCATATCCACGTAAAATGGTCTAGGCCGCTGACAAAGATAATTCGGCTCTGACACCTTTACATTGTATCCTGTGATTTGCCTTGCATCAAGTGCTTTTCTCGGTTTCGACTGTCCAATCCTCTATCCCAGCATGGCCCCCACAATGGACGATCACCACGTCAAGGCACTAAATGCTAGAATCTCGGACGAAGAAAAAGGACTTCCTGGATCTGGAAAAGATGCAGATGTCGAGGTTGCCCAATCATGGTCGTTGAAGAAGTTTGCATCGCTAGGAGTGGAGACTGGAGGTATCGTTCCAATTCCGGTGTCTGAGCGAACGAATACGAGAGTCCATGGAATCTTTACGCTATGGTTGACCATGAGTGTCAATTTGCTACCGTAAGTTTTTTGTTTGATGTTTGTGAGGATGAACATGTCATTGACAAAACCTAGAATTGTCACTGGTATGACTGGACCGCTGGGCTACGGACTTGGACTCAGAGATTGCTCTCTGATCATCCTGTTCTTCAGCATTCTGTGTACGATACCGGTTGGATACCTGGCAACACTCGGTCCTAGGACTGGTATGCGACAAATGATACAGGCAAGATTCTCGTTCGGCTATTATCTCGTGTCGGTGCCTGTCATTCTCAATCTTGCGACGCTTACTGGTTTCTGTGTCATTGACAGTGTTATCGGCGGTCAATCGCTGTCTGCAATCACCCATGGTCATCTGACGCCCGATGTGGGTATCGTGGTCATTGCCATTTTAGCTATGTTGGTGTGCTTCTGCGGATTCAAGATTCTGCATCGCTATGAGCGATTTGCGTGGATTCCAGCTCTGGTCGCCATTGTCATCGCGACTGGAACGGGCGGCAAGCATCTGAGCAACCAGGTTGTCCAGCCGGCTCCTGCGGCGTCTACTGTTCTTTCCTTCTCAGCACTCATTGCCGGCTTCCTCATTCCTTGGGCGGCATTGGCTGGAGATTTTGCTGTCTACATGATTCCTGAAGCTTCCAGCACCAAAGTATTCGCTTACACCTACGGTGGATTGTTCTTACCCACAGTACCTTTGATGGTCCTCGGTGCTGCTATCGGAGGCGCAACTCCCAACGTGGCCTCGTGGCAAGCTGGCTACGATTCAACCTCTGTCGGTGGTGTCCTAGCAGCCATGCTCGAACCCGCTGGCGGCTTTGGCAAATTCGTCGTGGTACTGCTCGCTTTCTCGCTTCTTGGAAACATCGCAGCGACCATGTACAGCATCACGCTCAACTTCCAACTTTTGCTGCCTTGGATGGTCAGGGTCCCTCGTTTCTTGTTCGCGATTGTCATTACAGCCATCGTGATTCCCGTCGCCATTCGCGCCGCCACCAGTTTCTTCAACAACCTTGAGAATTTCATCGGTGTTATTGGCTACTGGGCGTCTGCGTTTGTGGCTGTGGTTATTATTGAGCATGCTTGGTTCAGGAAATCGGACTGCTCGGCTTATGCTCATGAGAAGTGGGACAAGGCTAGTATGCTACCTAGCGGTATCGCTGCCTTGGGAGCCAGTGCTTTATCTTTTGCTTTGGTGATTCCTTCGATGGCGCAGGTGTGGTACACAGGACCAATCGCGAAGACGACTGGCGATATTGGGTTTGAAATGGCTTTTGTTGTTACAGGGCTGCTGTATGTGCCGCTCCGATACTTGGAGATTCGGATACAGAAGCGGGTATAGACTGTGTTAGATAGTGTAGAAAAGTAATTAATTGTCCTAAGGTACCTTCCCTCAAAGATTGGCAAGTCGTGTCGAGTGAAAGTGGTATGGACAGCATAAAACATTATGCAAATGATAGTGGGTAAGCTCCGACCTCCGAGCGTGCATCGTCATGAGCAGTCAGTCGCCATCTCTACAACAACTCCATCATCAACACAACCCGCCCTCACTCACTGGTCGCTGTCTCTGCATCTGCATCTCCCATCCTTTCCAGCGCATCACAAGATCAGATTGCCCAAGATGGCGCTCGACACGTTCTTCCACAACAAGATCGAGAGCATGAAGCTCGAGATCATCCAGCGTCAAGCAGTCCTCCGCAGACTTGAAGCGCAAAGAAACGACTACAACTCAAGGGTGCGCCTGCTGCGCGAGGAGCTAGGTCTGCTCCAGCAGCCTGGATCCTACGTGGGTGAGGTCGTCAAGGTCATGAGCACAAAGAAGGTCTTGGTCAAGGTACATCCCGAAGGCAAATACGGTACGTCCAAACAAGCGCCGCCATCACGCTATGCGCCCTGCTAACTTTCCTCGCCAGTCGTTGATGTCGCCGACGATATCGACATGTCCAAGCTCACCGCCGGCAAGCGTGTCACTCTCCTCTCCGATTCATACAAGCTCTCGTCCATGCTTCCCTCATCCGTCGACCCTCTCGTCTCGCTCATGATGGTCGAAAAGGTACCCGACAGTACCTATGATATGATCGGTGGTCTCGATGAGCAGATCAAGCAAATCAAGGAGGTCATCGAGCTTGGTCTCAAGCACCCCGAACTTTTCGAATCGCTCGGTATCGCACAACCCAAGGGTGTCCTTCTGTACGGCCCTCCTGGAACAGGAAAGACGTTGTTGGCAAGAGCTGTGGCCCATCACACCGACTGCAAGTTCATCAGAGTTTCTGGTTCCGAGTTGGTGCAAAAGTACATTGGAGAGGGTTCACGAATGGTGCGCGAGCTGTTCGTCATGGCACGAGAGCACGCCCCCAGTATCATCTTCATGGACGAGATTGACAGTATTGGTTCTTCGCGTGTTGAAGGTTCCAGCGGCGGAGACAGCGAAGTCCAGCGCACCATGCTGGAATTGCTCAACCAGCTCGACGGTTTCGAGCCCACCAAGAACATCAAGATCATCATGGCCACCAACCGTCTCGACATCCTGGATCCCGCACTCCTCAGACCTGGTCGTATCGACAGAAAGATCGAGTTCCCTCCACCAACCGTCGAGGCTCGTGCCGACATTCTCCGCATTCACAGTCGTTCCATGAACCTGACCAGAGGCATCAACCTCACCAAGGTCGCCGAGAAGATGAACGGATGCTCAGGTGCCGAGCTCAAGGGTGTGTGCACAGAAGCCGGCATGTTTGCCCTCAGAGAAAGAAGAGTTCACGTCACCCAGGAGGACTTTGACCTTGCGACTGCAAAGGTCCTCAACAGACACAACGACCAACAAGTTTCGCTCACCAAGCTATGGAAGTAGATGGACGATACGAGGCATACAACGAATTGCTGGTCATGTGCAACAGTGGAGTACGGAGTTTTTGGGACTCGTGGCGATTCGAGGAGAAGCATGGCGTGGAATCTGTACCATAGAGAACAGCAGTTGCCACAATTACACTCTGACGAACCAATCCATCTTGGCTGGACCCTATGCATGCTGTTCACCAGAAGTGCAGTTGAAGTTGGCAATCAGATTGATATGTTAACAGGAGTTGTAATGCAGTAAACATATCCCATGACATGATGAACAAATGACACGACAACGCTCACATCAGCAGCTCGCCCCTGGCTGACGACGACAACCAAGGCAGCAGACAATGCCATCTTTCTAATCCAAGCATACAAGTAAGAACGGTCACATTGATACGAATGACGCGAATAATGACCGTTTGTCCGCGCGCGGGCGCGACCAACTTGAGGCTGAGCAAGTCATGTTCGGCCTGGCTTCCTTGATTGCCTCTTCTGTCCGCGGAACACAGTCCGTTTCAGATGTCCTTGACACAGTAGTGCCAGGCGAGCAGTCATGTCGACAGAACATTTTGAAGGGGGGGGGGGGG